>NC_090336.1:19332592-20014675 GCF_035084215.1 Heptranchias perlo
GTGAGGTACTGGAGTGCCTATGCAACCATACCCCAGCATGAGTCAATACCTTCAGGAGAGAGGAGAGGAGAAAATTGAAGGTGGAGAGGGGAATGCTCTGTGAATCTCTACACCCGTAGGCTTTTAAAGTTACAGGTGACTTTATTTCTGCCAAGTTCAATTAACATCATATCCTGTACATTCAGATAGTACATGTCTAAACTTTATCATTACTTTAAGATTGTTCCAGATATGTTTTGGGGTATAATCTTAAGTGGCACCTTTTATTGGCCCGCCTGTATTTATTTTAAGTTACAGTAATTTCACCAATTCAATGGGTGAGCTGGTGTTTGTAGAGGGCAATTACATTTATATTCTGTAAACAAAAAAGTAAAAGTTATATTATCAGCTGTTGAAAGCACTTGAATGTATTGATGAATTTCCACTAAGAATAAATAAATCTAGAATATTTTATCCAATATTACTGGGTTTATGTCTGAATGGGAAAGACTCTAAATTAGCGATCACCACAGACTCTGCACATATATGAAAAGCATTGAAAAGAGAAAAGAACTTGTAGTTATAAAACTCCCTTCACACCCTCAGGATGACATAAAGCAGTTCACAGCCACTGAAGCATAGTCACTCTTGTTCCATTGGCAAATACAACAGCCAAGTTGCATACATCAGGATCCCACAAAGAGTAATGAGATAAATGGTCAGATACTTCAGTGAAATTTGTTGAAGGATGAACACCAGGACACCATCACTGCTCTTCTTTGAAAAGTACCCGAACAAGCAGATGGGCCCTTGGTTTAACGTCTCCCACAATGCAGCACTCCCTCAGTCACATGCTCAAGTCCTGAATTGGGACTTGAACCCATGACCTTCAGTCTTAAAGGACAAGGGTGCTATCACTGAGCCAAGCTGGCACTTCTTACATTTAATAACATGCATCTTGCACAGAGGCAGGGACAAGACTTCAACTCACATTTAACATGGATTTTAATACTGGCTTATACATGTTCCACCAAGTGCTCAATGAATTTATTCAATGAGTCACAGAGCTATATAGAGCAGGAGGAACCCGGGTTGGATGTCTGGTCTGTGTCATGTTAGCAGATCTTAACCAGGGCAGTGCTCAGGAATTGCAATTGGCCTCAGTTACCCTGGGTTAGGGACAATAAAATCAGTTGGGGTTTCTGCTGCTGATTGTTGTCCAGTGGCCCCCGCTGGAAGTACATGTGTGTGGATGTCAGGAGATGACAGGTTTGGGCTTGGTTGTGCTGATGCCTCCATGATCAAATAGCCTGTCAAGGCTGACAATGAATACAGTACTAGCCACTTGGGAGAGGCACATATGGAACCATACCACAGCAGGAGTCAATGCCTTCAGAAAGGGAGGGGTGGTAATGAAATTACTGTCTCATAAACTGTTCAGGCAAAGGCATATTGAAGTTGTAAAATAGCAATTACAAGGCATCGTATTACTTTTGGTTAAACTTTATCAACTTGGCAGCTTTACAAAATATGATATGAATAGCCCTAGTTTTCTACTTTTTCATTGATGCAGACAGATATTAGCAAGTTTTCTTTGGAAACACTGACCCGGCTTTGCTTGAGCAATAAAGATAAACAGCCTTATTGTGCAGTAACCCTGACAGAAGATTGCTAAACACCATTCTTGCTGGTCCACTGTAATGATGATTAATGACAATAATGAGTTCTGCCTTTATGCATAATGGCCTCTTTAATTTGACTGGTGCCTTTAATAATTTAAGCTGCTGTAAGAATTCATCTTCTTCATTTTTCTATTTCATTCAACATCAATTTGTGACATATGCAAATCACTTTTCCCAAAGGCAAAATATTACATTTCACTATGTAGAATAATAATCATACATCACAGATCCAAAAAGATGAAAGTAGTTTGATCGCTTAGTTGATAACCCTAGGATATATACCCGCAGCACACATATATAGTACGGCATAGAGATTGGAAGCTCCTTTATTATATATAGTAAAAATTCTAATTTAGGTGTTCCTACATTACAACGGTGACTGCCCTTCAAAAAGTACTTCATTTGCTGTAAAGTGCTTTGGGACATCCCAAGATTGTGAAAGGCATTATAAAAATGCAAGTCTTTCTTTTTCTGGGTATGAAGGGTGTGCTGCGGGTAAATCCACCTGTTTTTTTTGCATGAGGCCATACTTGGATGAATTTTCACATTTAGCTTTAATTATGTAAGTCGGACAAACTCCTGCTTACGCAGGTGTCTGTCTCTGGGAAATTTTGAAGCACTGCTGCAGCCATTTACAGGGTTGCAGCAGACATTTAAAAAGGAAAGCATAGACAATGCCAAAAAGCCTACTGTGGAATAAAACAGTTCCCTTACTATTTCTGAAGTGCCCTAGCAAAAGAACTGCCAGATTAACTGAAGGGAGTTGTGGGGTGTTGCAGCAGGATGTAGGTACATGAAGCGCTGCCCTGTTTGGCACTCCAATACACGCTCCCCAGAGGAGAGCAGTGCAGCACGCCTGAAAGGAGAGGGCATCTCTAGTGTCCGCAGAACTTAGAATCAAGTTTGCAAGAAGATGGCCGACTTGAAGAAAGCTGTCAAGGTAAGCCTATCCAAAAGTTCCTATACCAAGTAGATGGCCCAAGAATGCAAGCCATAAAATGTTTCCTCTCAACCTATTAAAAGTTTACTGCTGCCCCAGCACTCAGACAACGTTATGCCTCTTTATCTTCTTAGATGTGGCCACAGCAGTGGCAAGGTCAACTCAGCAATTAGCACAGGGAGGTACAAGGTCATCCCAATCCTAAAGGGCTCCCACTGAGGCCCAGCAGCCAGCCACCTCATTTACTCATTCCATTAGGGAATCAATTAAATAACGTAGCCACAGATTAGGACTTAAAAGGCACACACGATACACAAGCAATATAGGGAAACAGTGAATTCAAAGTCAGGAAATAAATTGGTGGCACTTTATTTTATCTTTGTCCAGAAAGTTTTGTTCTGATGCAGAATAAGGTAGCTGCTCACTAAAGGAGGGGCATCAATGATAGTTGAGGTACTGGAGAGGACGCTGTTTTGGGCCACTTGATTGGGTAAGGATTGACAGGCAGGTTCCTCTTCCATGAGTATCTGATACAGTGAGCTTCCTAGCTACGCTAGTATCTCTTCAACAACATCTTTTTAGTCAGTGCATGTTTCCCGCTCTGGCCTTGGTTAAAGGATGACCTCCTCCTCAATGGTTAGCCATTTTCATATTGCAAAGATGTACAGCATGCAGCAACAATGGTGATATTGGACCCGAGCTGGTCTGCATTGTAAACTACTGGCTGATCCATTGAAGCATCAGAGGACTGCTTCAAGATATCAATCGTATGCTCTAGAATGATTGTGGTAGTTGAATCTTCATTTTGCTTCTGTCCACTGTTGGCATAAGGACATTACCCAGGGCTTATGAGGAGTCATCCTTGCAATATACCTTTGCCTTAAATAAGTTTGGCACAAATGACTGTCTTAAAACAAAAGCAACATAACTGTTGCCTGGGAAGTGGGCATTGATCTGGATATCTGATACGATACTCCTGGCCACTGACCAACTGCACAATGATGCAGAAGAAACCCCTTTCTGTTAATTTAGATTATTGAATTGAGCTGAGGAGCTTGGATGACTACAAAGGTGCCATAAATGACCTCCTGTTCTTCGGGAAATCTTGCATTGTGGTGAAATTTGGTAGCTCGATCTTACTGCAGTTGCTTTCAATGTGAAAAGAGATGAAAGCCGTGCCAAAAAATTCACCATTGTTGTGTTTGATACAGGTGTAGATGTCAAGTTAGCAGACATTGCAAATGACTCCTATGGTAGCCTAGCCTGGTTACATAAATGGTGAGGGTCCTAGTCAACTTGATTGCCAGTGGCAGTTCATATGGTGGAAGTTGGCTACAGGTCTGTTTGCAGTAGATGGCATATTTCTGCATCTGCTCTCTGCGACTGCATTAAGAAGGTACGATACCAACTGATCTCCTTCTTCCTCTGATATGAATCATGTGATGGGGCTCTTTGAAAGCAATTTTCATATCTTGACCTGAAATGACCATTTAAAAAGAATGACACTGTAATTGTCATGTCAACAAGTAATGTTGATAGCCTTTGACACCCACGTTAAATGGGTGACTTAGTACTGGGCAGGAACTGTGCCTGAAACACAGAAAGTTCAGCGCTTCATCACAAAGCCTTCATTAGCTTGAAATATGAATGTTTTTTCCTTCTGTATCCAAACAGATTAGTTCCCTCTCCGAGTCCTTGTCATCATTTTACAACACAATACAACTGTTTGCTACTGTGCAATTCACTTTAAATTCAAAACATTGAGATATCTCTTGAGTGTTATTCAAACAGCTGCTCACTGTTACATTTTTGGGGTATCATGCCTTAATTTCTACCCAAATTCATAGTCACTGAGCACTTCCATAATCAGATCTCATGTCCCCTACCATCTGGAGTGTGTCTTTACCTGCCCAATATTTAGGTAAACAATAGCAAGACCCAGGGATTGAGCAGAGAACCCTTGCCAGTCACTCCAGTTTACAGCCAGGATTCATGTGATTCTCCTCATCTTGAGTAGATGAATTGAATATATATTCTATCAGACCAAGGCTCAGGCTATAAACCAAACAATTTATTTAACTTAGAATAAGTAAATGAAGAGTATTCAGTGCAAAACAATACATGTTACAGTAATTACAAACATTACTATTCTCAATACGTATTTCAAAAATAAAATATACTTTGGTTGTTCACTTCTTATGGAGTTGCTGACTTAGTGCAGTTTCTCTGCTGGCCTCAGACTGACTCAACCACAGAAATATTGCTCCAAATGCTTTGAAGATGTACTGAAACAAAGCCTCATTTAAAAAAGGTGCATTTCCCTTAACTACATTAAATGTTCAGCCCTTATTTGTCAATTACCTAAGATGTTTAAAATTGAATGGTCTAGCTTGATTCATAGATCTAGGCCAAGTACTTAGAGCACCCGCAATGGCTGTTAATTAACATGTTGTCCATCAAGCTATCAAAGACGTTATTCGCCAGAATGACATGAACGAGTCTGCATTCAGTTGACATTAGTATATTAAACTCTCTTTTGTTTGACAGAAATCTAAACTCAAAAGCGTATCAATTCACATCAGCCCACCATACCAAAATGTGCCTTTCAGAAACAGCCAACAGAAACTAACTTTACCCTTTTGTCTACTTCCTATCTCTGTAACCTCCTCCAGCCCTACATCTCTCCGAGATCTCTGCGTTCCTCCAATTCTGGCCTCTTGCACATCCCCGATTTTAAACACTCCACCATTGGCAGCCATGTCTTTAGCTGCCTAGGACCTAAGCTCTGGAATTCCCTCCCTAAACCACTCTGCCTCTCTACCCCTCTTTCCTCCTTTAAGATGCTCCTTAAAACGTACCTCTTTGACCAAGCTTTTGGTCACCTGTCCTAATATCTCTTTATGTGGCTTGGTGTCAAACTTTGTTTCATAACGCTCCTGAGAAGCTGTTGTTGATACTGTGGCAAACAATGAAGAAACCAATTGATAAACTAACAGATAAAAATAGTTCATTTTAATCACACCACCTATCGTTACAAAACAATTCAACATTAGCAAGGCCATAGGAGATTTGATAGTAATATATTCTTGTCTGTCACACTTCTGGCTTAACATCTTTTGATTGGCTGAAAAGCAACAAATCATAACTCTGTAACTACCCCAACTCACCTGTAACTATACGGACTTGTGGAAGTCTACTAAAGTGAAAACCCACCCAATCTAATCACTCAAAATACTTCATTCCCCCTCTGCCTGCCAATTTCAGATTTAAAATAAAGTTTGTAATATAATTTTTAAAAAATCCTTTAGAATTACATATTTCACAACATGAATTAACATACCAATAAAATTGTTCTCGTATCTCATTAAAGTTTCTACATGAAGACCTCAGCCTCTCTCAAAAGCCTGGACTTGCAGTTGATGTATTCCTCAGAGCTATCACTCAGTGCCTACATTCCCCTGGGTGTCTCAGTCTGGAGCATCTCCTCATACTTAAACAGAATTTGTGAATAATCTGCCAAGTAATTAATGGTGAATTTGGCATCCTGCACAGCAGCGCACCAATGACCTAAATATAAACTAACTCATCCAAACTTTTATGTTTTTTAGCCAACATAATGTATAAATTGCACAATTAACAACAGCATTTATTTGTTGTGACACCAGTGATAGTCATCTAGTGTATAACTAGAACCTACACAATTGGATGCAATGCACCATACCTCTGCGTAATAAGTCAAACAGATTTAGTTTGTTACCGATTAAAATATGTAATAGATCAAATATTAACAATTAATATGAGTGGTTAAAAAGGTGTTATGTTTTTGGCTCTTTTCTACCCTTCTTACTCGATATTATGGCTTCTGGTAGATTACTGTCGTAGGTGATTTTCAGCTCCCCATGACTTTGATTGTATCTTCATTAGTTTTAGCAACACACCCTTGACATGCTGTACTTCCACTGGTGTATTGGCCAAGCAGAAGATCTAGGGCTTCATGATTGTAGCATCATTGCATAAGGTTTATTGAGAATTAATCTGTACCTGGCTGCTAGGGAAATTCTGCCTTATTGTCAATTGACTTTATAAGGTGTATCGTTTATACCTTATTGTCAATTGATTTACATTTTCTAGTCTAAAAGAGAAAAGGAGACGTTTAAAAATTCATTCTTGGGATGTGGGCATCGCTAGCAAGGCCAGCATTAATTGCCCTCCCTAGTTGCCCTTTAGAAGGTTGTGGTGAGCCTTCTTCTTGAACCGCTGCAGCTCATGTACAGCTTTTCAAATGAAATCACACTGAGGCATTGAGGCTTACGCCATTCCATGAGACAGGTGCTGGCAGTCTCCCCTTATGAGTTCAGGCATAATAAATTTAAAGTTAGAGAAATACACAGTAACCACTTGTCAAAGTTCAATTTTATGACTCTTATAATTTGCATTAGTTTAACTTCAGCTCTCTTCAGCTCTCTTTACTGCTTTGGCTGAAGAAAAATATCATGTCACACCCTACCCTTTGACCTGTTGAAACAGATGTATTTCAGTGTGATGACATTTGTTGCTAATGACCTAAAGCAAGCTGGAAGAGAATCAAAATAACATCAAAGACTTGCTTCTGGTAAGCTCACCAGTTGCAAAGAAACAAGGTCATTACCCATACAAGGAATGAAAGGTGGAAATGTGTTGTGATTTTAAGTACACAAACCATATAAATCACAATAACCTCCTTGGCTCGGTTGATAGCACCCTTGCGTGAGTTAGTAGGTTGTGGGTTCAAGCTCCACTATTGACTTGAGCACATAATTTACACGGAACAGTGCAATACCAAGGGATTGCTGCATTGTTGGAGGTGCCATCTTGCAGCTGAGATATTAAACTGAGTTTTCTTGGCCAACATGCAACTTCGTCAAAACCAGATTATCTTTCATTTGCTGTTTGTGGGAACTTGCTGTGCGCAATTTAGTGGATTGTTTGCCCACGTGACAACAATGACTGTACTTCTCAAAGTAATCCATTGGTTGTAAAGCACTGGGACATCCTGAAGCTATGATAAGGCGCTATATAATTACTTCATATTTACCTCAGAAAACAGTGCTGTCCACTGTCAAATTTGTCAACTCAACAAGGATTTTTAGTTTTGGGGTAACACCCAGTCATCTTACTGTGGTGAAAAATGCAGATTTAGTATTATGATTTGAGCTTTCTCTCAACACTTGTGTTTGCAGTAAAATGCAGACCAAATCTACTGTAATCTGAAATGTGCACCATAATGTGTGACATCAATGAAATAGCATGTCACTAACAATTAGCCTTTTACCATGGTATTATGCACCTGAGACCATGTGGGCTGCCCACCAAACTCTCC
The DNA here is from genome assembly GCF_035084215.1 of Heptranchias perlo. NCBI lineage: Eukaryota > Metazoa > Chordata > Chondrichthyes > Hexanchiformes > Hexanchidae > Heptranchias > Heptranchias perlo. The sequence goes on from NC_090336.1 coordinate 19,340,553, forward strand.
TATCCACTCTATAGTTTAGCCTATAGACCAGGCTAAAACTAATAATAGTAATGCTTATTTACATGCAAGATAATTATAGAGCAGCAAAAGATTACATTCCAAAACAATGAAAGTCTGAAATTTTAATCTTCCCACTGTAACTTTGCCAGACATGTGGCAGAAACCTTTACGTGTGTAAACAGGACTCCTGTCAAAGTTATGGTGGTGGTGTGGGAGCAGCTCAGAGGAAAATCCTGGCCATTGAATGGTACGTAGTGTAATTTGATGAAACGTCACTTCTGATGAAGAGCCTCATTCACCAGGAGAGCATATTGGTCATTCCAATACTTGCTCTCCATGATTTTCCATCCAAATGGATAGGCAGTGTTAATGGATCGAAAATCATGGGGAGCAAGCATTGGAATTTCAATATGCTCCTGGTGAATGAGGCTCTCCATCAGAAGTGACATTCCGTCAAATTACCCCATGTGTCATTCAATGGCCGGGATTTTCCTTGGAGCTGCTCCCACTCCACCACTACCACCATAACTTTGGCAAGAGCCCTGTTTACACACGTAAAAGTTTCCGCCACACTCCCGGCAAAGTTACAGCGGCGGAACAGGAGCATCTCCAATTAAATTCCTGGCCGTTGTTGCAATGATACTAGTTATTCACAGGACAGTTGCATGTATTGGCTGCTCCCCCAACCGAAAGACAAAGAATTCTTGATACAGCCAACTAAAACCAAATTTTTAATTCCTATTTTAAAGTCATAAAAGTCATGAAAATATATTAGACAGAAATGTTCCTGATAGAAGCGGAGCTTCATCATTCATTCAATCACAATTATCAGGAAGGCCAAAATATTATGCAAATAAGCAATGTATGAATATACAAAATTCATTCAAAGAAAAATCAAAATTTTCTGTTCCAGTGCAATGAATATTAACAGGAGTTATTGTATATAATAGTAAAATGTTTACTTTAATGGTAATAATTTAGACTTCGAGAATGAACTATCAAGGGGTGGAGCTGGAGACCAGTATAACCAGAGACAGGGTCATTATGATATGGAGACAACTGTTGAGGGATGCCAAAGAAATTGGGGTACTGGATGGATTACGGTTGGGAAAATAAACAAGGAAAGTAATAAAGCCTATGAAGCTACCCACGAGATTACAATAAGGAACAGATTCCAGGCTATGTCCGGTGTTCCAGATGGAAGCAAGGTCCAGGAAGAAAATACCTGAGAGGACATCTGGAATACCAGTGAGGAGAACTTGGACAAAGACGTGGTTTGCAGGTCGCAGGGAAACTGTTGTAGAGGATTCTTTGCTCAGGAAAGTAGATAGCGATGTGTGTTGTAAAGATAAGACTTACAGGATGGTGAACTGTCTATCTGGAGCTATAGCAGTGCACATTGAAGAACAGTTAGAAGGAATACTGAACGAGACAGGACTGGGCTCTGGATTAACAAGCAAACTAAAAGTTAGGTAAAAAGTTAAAAATGACCTCTACAAATCGTGCAAGAAGAAAGGAAATAGGTTTTCTAGGACGAAAATAGGAATATGTAGATACACATCTAAAGAGTGATGAGAGGCAAAGGGAGATCGAGAAAAATGCATAGTTGCAATTGCAGAAGATAACAGTAAAAAATTATTTTAATACTACAATAGTGAGGGCTGTTAGAGAAGATGTGAGAATATTAAAAGTTGCAGAGGCTTAAAACGGAGAACAACATGAATAGTAAATATTCTGAATGATTAGTTTCTCAGTGTAGTCACAGAGGAAGATATGAATGACACGCCATCTCCTCCCCTTAAAAAAAGAGTACCAAGGCAATAAATGTGTTGAAGACCGAGTTAAGCTGAAAGGGCTTAAAACAAATAAATCCCAGGGTTAGATAGTATTTATCCCAGAATTGAGATAGACTAGGGAGAAGATTTGTGAGGCATTGACAGCCATTATGAAGAAGCAAACAGGCACTGAGGAGTTACCAGTAGATTGGAATCAGGCTAATGTGGTGAAATATGGGTGACAAAACAGAAATAGGCAACTCCGGACCCATTAGTCTTACTTCAATACTGTGTAAAATAATATAATTGATCATCAGGAGTAAACTTATCTAGTAAACACCTTTAACCAACCTTCTTGATTTTGCTCAGGAAGTGACAACCCAAGTGGAGTGTGGTAAACCCTAGGGCATTGTATACTTCCAAAAGGAATTTGATAAAGTTCTACGTGAAAAGCTACTAATTAAGATCTAAACTTTCGGGAATCAGAGTAAATCTCAGCAATGGATTAGAAATTGACTGAAGGGTCAAAAAAAGCAGGTACTTGTTAGAGGAGTCATGTCAGGGTGAGGAGGAGGGAAGTACTGAGTGAATTGCCCCAGGGATTGCTACTGTTTCTAATTACATCTATGACTTAGATTCCGAAATCCATGCAAATTGTTCAAATTTGCAAACAATACTAAACTAGGAGGGCCAGTGAAATTGAAGGAAGCAGAATGTGTTAAACAAAATATATATGTGAGCAGAACAATGTCAGATTAAATTCAGTGCAGACAAGCACAAAGTACAGCACAAAGGAAGGTAAAATGGGTGACATGCATACTCCTTGATGTTGAATGAGATAAGAAACAAGTTGAAAGAGACCCAAGTGCCTTAGTAGACTTGACACTCAACATGCCCAACCAATGCAGAGCAGCAATCAACAAAGCCTTTAAAATATTGAATTACACAGACAAAATAGTAGAATACAAGTCAGAAGAAGTTGTGATCAAACTGTACAGAACTCTGGTCAGACTGCACCTCAAGTAAAACCTTTAGAAATCACTGGATAGGCCTCAGCTGGAGCAGTGTCCAATTCTGGGCACCACACTTTAAGAAGGATATCAAGGCCTTGTAGAGGGTGCAGAGGAGATTTACTAGAATAGTACCAGGGATGAGGGAGTTCAGTTATGTGGAGAGACTGAAGAAGCTGGGGTTGTTATCCTTAGAGCAGAGAAGGTTAAGTGGAAATTTAATAAAGGTGTTCAAAATTATGGTGGGTTTTGATAGAGTAAATAGGGAGAAACAGTTTCCACTGGCAGGAGGGTCAGTAACCAGAGGACAGAGATTTAAGGTAATTGACGAAAGAACCATAAGGGAGATGAGGAGAAATTTTCTTACGCAGCAAGTTGTCATGATCTGGAACGAAAGGGTGGTGGAAGCAAATTCAATAGTAACTTTCAAAAGAGAATTGGATACATACTTGAAAAGGAAAAATGCGCAGAGCTAAGAGGAAAGTGTAGGTGAGTGGGACTAATTGGATAGGTCTTTCAAAGAGCCGGCACAGCACAATGGGCCAAATGACCTCCTTCTGTTCCTTTTGATTCCATGAGTATGGTGTCCAGTTCTTGTCACCAAGAAACAAAGAAGAGATTCAAGAACGGAAGGCAGTGCAGCGAGGAGCTACAAAGCTGACTCCTAAAGTCAGTGGCTTGAGTTATGAGGAAAGATCAGATCGGAGAAACTTGTGCTTTTCAGCTTGAAAAAGAGGCATCTCAGAGTAATCTTATAGAAGTATATAAGGTACCTATATAAAGAAGGAAAAGAAAGAAAGACTTGCATTTATATATAGCGCCTTTCACAACCTCAGGACGTCCCAAAGCGCTTTACTGCCAATGAAGTACTTTTTGAAGTGTAGTCACTGTTTAATGTAGGAAATAAATAGAAAGGTAAATCCTGAATACTATTTTAAATTAAATTGTGAGAGTAGGTCAATGGGACACCAGTTCAAATTAGTAAAATGTAAATTTGGAACGAATATTATAAATTCTTTTTCACACAAAGAATGATCAACATTTGGAATAGACTTCCAGATAGAGCAATGGAGAGAGATGACAGAAACTAAATACAACCAATACCATAACAGAGACTGCTTATTTTAATACAGGTCATAGCTAACCAAAAGGGTGACCAAATTAGATAAAGAAAATACCTTGAGTGAGATTAAAATTTCAGATAGAAACCTAGGAAGATGTGAAGGGTATACATTTTCAGTTGGGAGAATAACATAAAATGGGATGATTAAAGCCAGTTACTTTTTTTAATTATCCAGTTTGTCTGAGCATTAATTATGTTGTTTCAGTGATATGAAGCACACTCAGGAACCTACAGTTTTACTGTTTATCTTTAGGGTGAGGTTGAATGCACTGTAACTATCACTTAATGGGGAAACCAATGAAATGGCAGCTGCAAAAATCACATCCAACACCTGTTTAAAGCTACATTACAACAGTGACGACACTTCAAAAGTACTTCATTGGCTGTAAAGCTCTTTGGGACGTCCTGAGGTCATGAAAGGCACTATATAAATACAAGTCTTCTTTCTTTCTTTGAGTAGCCATTTAAAGCTTTGAAATATCACATGTCAGCGTGGTACAGCTATTTCATGAGCAATTTCATTGCAGAAGTAGAATGCAGAAGTTCCATTTTGATGACCAGGTGCTTGAGGTTTTGTTCCAGGAAGCAAGAAAATGGAGGGACACCATCTACCAGAGGATGGCTATCCCTAGCCCTCTGAAGTGTTCAGCTGACTCAAGGAGCTGCCAGACCCAAAAGGAAGTGAAGGAGAAGATGGCAGAGTTTAAAAATCCCACTACGGTCAATCAGAAATATTAATGTGCATGACAAACATCTGCCATAAATGGACATAAAAAGTCAGTCCTGACAAACTTCTCATTCTTTATTGCTTCACCTTGAAAACCAGTATGAAGAATTCCTTAGAAATGCCCTTCGACCAGTGCATTGGGTATCACATGTTGGTGGAACCAGGAAATACAAATACTGCACATTGGAAATCATTGGCAAGGAGAACATAGAGGGAGTGATGCCTTCCTCCAAGTTCATGGCTAATGCCATAATGTTCATATCACTGACATCAAACATCTCTATACTTGACAATAAATGTGCCAGAAGGCATGCAGGGCCAGGCACACAAATCATCAATGAATGTGACTGACTCAGATGCAGGGCCCTGGAGTCCACAGAACATTGGGATCAAGCTACCACAATCCCTGCAAGCTGGCAATAATAGGAACAGTGATAGGTTAGATGTCCCATACCACTTTCACACCACAGGCACAAAGGGAAAGCATCAGGGTAAGTCACTCCGACAGCAGTCAATGTAAACAGAATTGTCATGTTCCTGACTACTTGGCCCAGGAAGAATTCTAGGTAAATTTATATTAAGATGATTACTGCTTCTGTCTGTGGTGCTTCCAATGGCATCATGATCCATCGCTGCCAATGGTGCCTACAGTCTCCTAACCACCAGCCCTCAACTTGTCCTTCTCCTTCAAAGAATGGTGGTACTGAGGCATTGTACAAGGTCCCAAAGAAGCAGCCATTCAACTGTATCATTCTATGCTAGTAGATGCTTACAAAAACTGCATATTAAAGGAGTAAAAGCCCTTGTGATTCCTATAGCAGAATTACAATCTGCTCCATGTCCTAATAGCAACATGGGTGCAATCAGTGACTACCTGGAATCATGGGAAGCTAACAGCCCCATAGAAGTGTGTTGTCCTATCCTTCTTCGCTATTGGTCCATCTCAAAAGAAATGTAATTGCTGGCCCTGCAAAGGCACCCATCACCTCCTCAATAGATCTGTACACAAACTGACTGACACTGCGTGCATCATCCATGTTTGCCTTAAATGACCCCAAGGCATTGAAAAATCAGGGGCTGGGATGATTTTTACCTCCACTGGCTGTGCCTTCGGAATGGTAAATTAGGTGTGCAAATCGTAATTGACTGTTACACAGCTCTGTTGCAGCTTCCCGACATTGCTTCAGCCTCCTGAGGTATTGTTTCAAAGTCATTCCCAGGTAGCTCTGTGAGGAGCAATGTCTGCATCCTCTGAACAGTTAAATTCATTGCAGGTAGTTTAAAAAAGTATCCAGGTGTGTTGGATCCTGGCAGGACTTCACCTTGTGTGCCACCTTACATATGAGGCTGCTCTCCCTAGTCTTCCTCAGTCAAGTACAGTGCAAATTGTGCACCATTTGCCATAGACTTCAACACAGTTGTAGCTCTCTTCTGTAACAGATCAGCTTTGACTAAAGCAAAATATTCTGCTGCCATTGCTGCAACATCAATTTTAAATTAAGTCCATCAGCATATAATGCGAAAACATTGCAAATTGTTATGGGTTGAATTTAAATACTAATTATGCCAGACTTAACTAGCTCAGCAAGGCTATCACATTGATTCAGCACTATAACATCAACCAGCTACTTAATTTCGATGATGTGGAGATGCCGGTGATGGACTGGGGTTGACAAATGTAAACAATCTTACAACACCAGGTTATAGTCCAACAATTTTATTTAAAAATCACAAGCTTTCGGAGGCTTCCTCCTTCGTCAGGTAAATGTCAGGAAATCCTTGAACGTTTCGCATTTATAGTCAGAGAACAATACCTGGTGATTACAGATAATCTTTCCAACTGCCCGTTGCCAAGGCAATCAAAGTGTTCAGACAGAGAGGTGTTACCTACAGGACCACCGAATATACAAACGGCCAGAACACAAAACAGAGAGAGAGGGAGAAACATCCGAAAGGAAGAGAAAGACAGAAAATGACCCGTTGTATTAAAAACAGATAACTTTTATTCGCTGGTGGGGTTACGTGTAGCGTGACATGAACCCAAGATCCCGGTTGAGGCCGTCCTCATGGGTGCGGAACTTGGCTATCAATTTCTGCTTGACGATTTTGTCTTGTCGTGTGTCTCGAAGGCTGCCTTGGAGTACGCTTACCCGAAGATCGGTGGCTGAATGTCCTTGACTGCTGAAGTGTTCCCCGACTGGGAGGGAACCCTCCTGTCTGGCGATTGTTGCGCGGTGTCCATTCATCCGTTGTCGCAGTGTCTGCATGGTCTCGCCAATGTACCATGCTCCGGGGCATCCTTTCCTGCAACATATGAGGTAGACAACGTTGGCCGAGTCACAGGAGTATGAACCATGTACCTGGTGGGTGGTGTCCTCTCGTGTGAAGGTGGTATCTGTGTCGATGATTTGGCATGTCTTGCAGAGGTTGCCGTGGCAGGGTTGTGTGGTGTCGTGGACGCTGTTCTCCTGAAAGCTGGGTAATTTGCTGCGAACGATGGTCTGTTTGAGGTTCGGTGGCTGTTTAAAGGCGAGTAGTGGAGGTGTGGGGATGGCCTTAGCGAGGTGTTCATCGCCATCGATGACACGTTGAAGGCATGGCGTAGTTTCTCCGCTCCGGGGAAGTACTGGACGACGAAGGGTACTCTGTTGGTTGCGTCCCGTGTTAGTCTTCTGAGGAGATCTATGCGATTTTTCGCTGTGGCCCGTCGGAACTGTCGATCGACAAGTCGAGCGTCATATCCCGTTCTTACGAGGGCGTCTTTCAGCGTCTGTAGGTGTCCATCGCGTTCCTCCTCGTCTGAGCAGATCCTGTGTATTCGCAGGGCCTGTCCATAGGGGATGGCCTCTTTGATGTGGTTAGGGTGGAAGCTGGAAAATTGGAGCATCGTGAGGTTGTCCGTGGGCTTGCGGTAGAGTGAGGTGCTGAGGTGCCCGTCTTTGATGGAGATTCGTGTGTCCAAGAAAGAAACCGATTCTGAGGAGTAGTACATGGTGAGCTTGATGGTGGGATGGAACTTGTTGATGTTATCGTGTAGTAAACTACTTAATTTCAGCAGTCATTTTGTATCATGTGATAAAGCTGGATAAAATGTGTTCCGTGCTATGCTGAAATCACTCACACCTATTGTACAAAAAGCACGCATGTTAATAGTAACACCAGTAACTGCGGTGTCAGTTCCACTAGCACTACCCCATTTACGTTGCTTGGCTGGAACAACTTCTGCCTGGAAGGGTGCTCTGTTTCTTTGTGGTTACACGGAGGCAAAATGCTGCTCTTAAAGGTGACATTTTAAATGTTTAAATCTTTTAAGTGTAGGGAGCGGTCTCCATATTCTCTAAACAGTTAAGTTCATTGCAGGATAAGTTTAAAAAGTATCTGGGTGATCCAGGGAGACCCTGGGCACTTTTTATAGCCAGTCTGACACCGCACTGTATTAAATTGAAATGCTGTGAGATCCCAGGAAGACTCACACTGATTGTTTCCAGATTGAGGTTGGGCTCTGACTCTGGATTTAGATTGAAACTATGAAACATGGGTGCAAAACTGAAATCGCTTTGCACCGACACTAGAGTTGTAGTATAAACATACCCTTATATTGCCAATGTCTGGCAACGGCCATGACTTTGAACCATCTAAAGTTGCTTTGTACACTATAAAGTTAAAACTATTAAAAAAAATGTATATAGAAACATGGAAAATAGGAGCAAGAGTAGGCCATTCGGCCCTTCAGGCCTGCTCTGTCATTCAAAATGATCATGGCTGATCATCTAACTCAATACCCTGTTCCCGCTTTTTCCCCATATCCTTGATCCCTTTAGCATTAAGAAATATATCTATCTCCTTCTTGAATACATCTAATGACTTGGCCTCCACTGCCTTCTGTGGTAGAGAATTCCACAGGTTCATCACCCTCTGAGTGAAGAAATTTCTCCTCATCTCGGTTCTAAATGGCATACCCCATATCCTGAGACTGTGATCCCTGGTTCTGGACTCCTCAGCCATCGGGAACATCCTCCCTGCATCTAGTCTGTCTAGTCCTGTTAGAATTTTATAAGTTTCGATGAGATCACCTCTCATTCTTCTAAACTCTAGTGAATATAGGCCTAGTCGACCCAATCTCTCCTCATATGTCAGTCCTGCCATCCCAGGAATCAGTCTGGTATCTGGGATGTGAGATCTACATACCACTGAAAAATGTGGAAAACCATTTAAAATGGCTTCTAATAATGAGCAGTGCAACATGTCATACAAAAATTTCCCGTGCAACCAAATTAGAATTGAATGCATTCTTCCTTTTAGTGCAGCCATGACCCAATAGGTCTTGTTTTCTACATTTTAACATTAAATACAGACTGTGCAACTCAGCTTGGGTAGTCTAAAACCACATGTAATATACAATATATAGGATCTAATAAGCACTTTATTACACCCAGCAAAAATCAAATAAAGAGATATTTACATTTAAAAGTCACTCTGGGCTCTCTGATGGTTCAGTGAGCCATTGAGGCTGGGTAGGTTCCAAATTCAATCTTGCCTGTGCTGATTTAGGTGATTGCAGCCAGTGCATCAGTAAGCTCATACATATATAATGGTCACTTGGGTGGCTTAGTGGCATGAGAGGAGGGCAGATAGTTGGCAAGGGGAAAAATAAAGTTACCCACATCTTTGAACTATTTTGTGCATAGATTCAATCCAAAATAAATACAAGATATTTTATTTGAAGAACTTGGATGTGACCTTTTTGTATTATTTCACGACAGAGAAACTATATTTTACATCATGATTCTTATCACTTTTCACAAACACTTCTCCCACTAACAACAATTTGCATTTATGTAACACCTTTAACATAGTAAAATGTCCCAAGGCGCTTCACAGAAACATTATCAGTCAAAATTTGACACCCCGCCACATAAGGTGATATTATGACAGGTGACCAAAAGCTTGCTCAAAGAGGTAGGTTTTAAGGAGCGTCTTAAAGAAGGAGAGAGGTAGAGAGGCAGAGAGGTTTGGGGGGAGAATTCCAGAGCTTAGGGCCTAGGCAGCAGAAGACAAGTTGCATAATGGTGAGGCGAAGGAAATCCCATCATATCTTTCCCTGCCCTCTTCTCCTGAAGGTGCAGACCTAGAATCATAGAATCATAGAAAGGTTACAGCACGGAAGAAGGCCATTTGGCCCATCGAGTCCATGCTGGCTCTATGCAAGAGCAATCCAGCAAGTCCTGCTCCCCCACACTTTCCCTGTAGCCCTGTAATTTTTTTTCCTTTATGGTACTTATCCAGTTCCCTTTTGAAGGCCATAATTGAATCTGCCTCCACCCTCAGGCAGTGCATTCCAGATCCTAACTACTCACTATGTAAAAAAGTTTTTCCTCATGTCACCTTTGGTTCTTTTGCCAATCACCTTAAATCTATTTTTTAAAATTTGTTCATGGGATGTGGGTGTCACTGGCGAGGCCGGCATTTATTGCCCATCCCTAATTGCCCTAGAGAAGGTGGAGGTGAGCCGCCTTCTTGAACGCTGCAGTCCATGTGGTGAAAGTTCTCCCACAGTGCTGTTAGGAAGGGAGTTCCAGGATTTTGACCCAGCGACGATGAAAGAACGGCGATATATTTCCAAGTCGGGATGGTGTGTGACTTGAAGGGAACGTGCAGGTGGTGTTGTTCCCATGTACCTGTTTCTCTTGTTCTTCTAGGTGGTAGAGGTCGCGGGTGTGGGAGGTGCTGTCGAAAAAACCTTGGCGAGTTGCTGCAGTGCATCCTGTGGATGGTACACACTGCAGCCACTGTGCGCCGGTGGTGAAGGGAGTGAATGTTTAGGGTGGTGGATGGGGTGCCAATCAAGCGGGCTGCTTTGTCCTCGATGGTGTCGAGTTTCTTGAGTGTTGTTGGAGCTGCACTCATCCAGGCAAGTGGAGAGTACTCCATCACACTCCTGACTTGTGCCTTGTAGATGGTGGAAAGGCTTTGGGGTGTCAGGAGGTGAGTCACTCGCCGCAGAATACCCAGCCTCTGACCTGCTCTTGTAGCCACAGTATTTATATGGCTGGTCCAGTTAAGTTTCTGATCATGGTGACCCCCAGGATGTTGATGGTGGGGGATTCGGCGATGGTAATGACATTGAATGTCAAGGGGAGGTGGTTAGACTCTCTCTTGTTGGAGATGGTCATTGCCTGGCACTTGTCTGGCGCAAATGTTACTTGCCACCTATGAGCCCAAGCCTGGATGTTGTCCAGGTCTTGCTGCATGCGGGCTCAGACTGCTTCATTATTTGAGGGGTTGCGAATGGAACTGAACACTGTGCAATCATCAGTGAACATCCCCATTTCTGACCTTATGATGGAGAGAAGGTCATTGGTGAAGCAGCTGAAGATGGTTGGGCCCAGGACACTGCCCTGAGGAACTCCTGCAGCAATGTCCTGGGGCTGAGATGATTGGCCTCCAACAACCACTACCATCTTCCTTTGTGCTAGGTATGACTCCAGCCACTGGAGAGTTTTCCCTCTGATTCCCATTGACTTCAATTTTACTAGGGTTCCTTGGTGCCAAATTGGGTCAAATGCTGCCTTGATGTCAAGTAACATTCGCGCCAGATAAGTGCCAGGCAATGACCATCTCCAACAAGAGTGAGTCTAACCACCTCCCCTTCACATTCAACGGCATTACCATCACCGAATCCCCCACCATCAACATCATGGGGGTCACCATTTACCTGAAACTTAACTGGACCAGCCATATAAATACTGTGGCTACAAGAGCAGGTCAGAGGCTGGGTATTCTGTGGTGAGTGACTCACCTCCTGACTGCCCAATGCCTTTCCACCATCTACAAGGCACAAGTCAAGAGTGTGATGGAATACTCTCCACTTGCTTGGATGAATGCAGCTCCAACAACACTCAAGAAGCTCGACACCATCCAGGACAAAGCAGCCCACTTGATTGGCACCCCATCCACCACCCTAAACATTCACTCCCTTCACCGGCGCACAGTGGTGGCAGTGTGTACCATCCACAGGATGCACTGCAGCAACTCGCCAAGGCTTCTTCGACAGCATCTCCCAAACCCGCGACCTCTACCACTTAGAAGGACAAGAGCGGCAGGTACATGGGAACAACACCACCTGCACGTTGCCCTCCAAGTCACACACCATCCCGACTTGGAAATATATCGCCGTTCCTTCATCGTCGCTGGGTCAAAATCCTGGAAATCCCTTCCTAACAGCACTGTGGGAGAACCTTCACCACACGGACTGCAGCAGTTCAAGAAGGCGGCTCACCACCACCTTCTCAAGGGCAATTAGGGATGGGCAATAAATGCTGGCCTCACCAGCAACACCCACATCCCATGAACGAAGAAAAAAAAAGGGCAGTCACTCTCACCTCGCCTCTGGAATTCAGCTCTTTTGTCCATGTTTGGACCAAGGCTCTGGTTCTTGATCCTTCCGCCAATGGGAACAGTTTCTCTCTATCTATTCTGTCTAGATCCTTCATGATTTTGAATACCTCTATCAAATCTCCTCTCAACCTTCTCTGTTTCAAGGAGAACAACCCCAGCATTTCCAGTCTATCCACGTAACTAAAGTCCCTCATCCCTGGAATCATTCTAGTAAATCTCTTCTGCACCCTCTCTAAGGCCTTCACATCTTTTCTGAAATGCGGTGCCCAGAACTGGACACAATACTCTAGTTGTGGCCAAACTAGTGTTTTATAAAGGTTCATCATGACTTCCATACTTTTGTACTCTATGCCTCTATTTATAAAGCCCATCCCGTACGCTTTTTTAACTGCTTTCTCAACCTGCTCTGCCACCTTCAATGATTTGTGCACATATACCCCCAGATCTCTCTGTTCCTGTACCCCTTTTAGAGTTATGCCCTCTAGTTTGTATTGCCTCTCCTCGTTCTTCCTACTGAAATGTATCACTTTGCATTTCTCTACGTTAAATTTCATTTGCCACGTGTCCGCCCATGCCAGCAGCCTGTCCATATCCTCTTGAAGTCTATCACTATCCTCCTCATTGTTCACTACCCTTCCAAGTTTTGTGTCATCTGCAAATTTGCAAATTGTGCCCTGTACGCCCAAGTCCAAGTCTTTAATATATATCATGAAAAGTCAATGGTCCTAGCACTGACCTTAGGGCAACACCACTGTACACCTCCCTCTAGTCCGAAAAACAACCATTCCCCACTATTCTGTTTCCTGTCCCTTAGTCAATTCTGTATCCATGTTGCTACTGCCCCCTTTATTCCATGGGCCGCAATCTTGATGATAAGCTTACCGTGCGGCACTTTATCAAACGCCTTTTGAAAGTCCATATGCACCACATCAGCTGCATTGCCCTCTCTGTTATCTCATCAAAAAACTCTATCACGTTAGTTAAACACGATTTGCCCTTAACAAATTTGTGTTGGCTTTCCCTAATCAATCCATACTCCTCCAAATGACTGTTAATTCTATCCCGGATTATCATTTCTAAAAGTTTCCCCACCACTGAGGTTAAACTGACTGGCCTATAGTTGCTGGGATAGGGATTCCACAAGGTCATCTGGACTCCAGTACCTCACCCAAATATCCAGTCTTCATCTCTGATGGTTAAAGCAGATTATTTGACCATGAACAACATCACACCCAAGCCTATTGCAGTCCTTCTTAGATGCCAATACATTTGCACTTTCCAACTGGAGCCATTACACAATGATCAAAAGCATGAACCCTGACGTTTCACTTTCTCTCCCTACCTCAGGAGCACTGAGCTCCTATTACCATCCTGGCTGAGATCATATTTATCAAACATCAAAGCAGGGGCTTTCCAAGACTGCATGGGGAATAAATTAGTTATAAGACATAAGAAATAGGAGCCTGCTCCGCCATTCAGTCAGATCATGGGTGATCTTCGACCTCAAATCCACTTTCCCACCTGATCCCCATATCCCTTGATTCCCCTAGAGTCCAAAAATTTATCTATCTCAGCCTCAATGACTCAATATCCACAGCCCTCTGGGGTAGAGAATTTCAAAGATTCACAACCCTCTGAGTGAAGAAATTCCTCCTCATCTCAGTCTTAAATGGCCGACCCCTTATCCTGCAACTATGCCCTTTAGTTCTGGACTCTCCAGCCAGGGGAAACAACCTCTCAGCATCTACCCTGTCAAGCCTCCTCATAATCTTATATGTTTCAATTAGATCGCCTTTCATTCTTCTGAGCTCCAGAGAGTATAGGCCCATTCTACTCAACCTCTCCTCATAGGACAACCCTCTCATCCCAGAAATTAATCTAATGAACCTTTGTTGCACCACCTCTAAAGTATATACTATATCCTTAGATAAGGAGAACAAAACTGTACACAGTACTGCAGGTGAGATCTCACCAAAGCCCTGTAAAATTGTGTTAAGACTTCCTTACTCTTGTACTCCAACCCCTTTGCAATAAAGGCCAACATTCCATTTGCCTTCCTAATTGCTTGCTGTACCTGCATGCTGACTTTTTGTGTTTCTAATACCAGGCCACCCAAGTCTCTCTGGACACCAACATTTAATAGTTTCTCATCATTTAAAAAATACTCTGTTTTTTTTTCTTCCTACCAAAATGAATAACCTCACATTTCATTACAAAACCAAAAGCGTGATAGAATAACACTAGCACTGGACCTTATTTTAGGCTTTAAGTGCCTAACTAAATTTATTAAAACAGTAAATGAACAAGGAAATATTAGAAACATAACATATATATTTAATAGATTTATACTTTACAAGCTCTTCCTAGGGTAGAAAATAATAAATAATACACAACTCTTAGCATTAAAACTATGACTATAATTACTCTTTACTGTGGTTGTTTTATTAATCCTTTTCTTGCCAACTACAGAAGTTGTGTGGCTTATCTTATTGTCATTAGAGGTTCCAGTCCGATAACTTCTCTTTGAAGGCTTCAGATAAATTTAGTAATTTGAAAAAAAGCAGACTCTGAATTAGTAACTGAATTTCATGAATAACTGTTCAGTTCAAAGTGCTGCCAATCCCACATGTATCTGAACAAGTCATACAGCATGTTTGTATTCGAATTGAGGTGGTATAGCTCCTCCCTTTAATGAACTGATTGGAGACCAAACAATACTTACAACATCCTATTAATTTGAGTAAAGCTCATTTTTAAGTTTTCATATCGTGTCATAGAATTTAAAAGCAAAAACCAAACTAGATTTTAAATAAAAGTGCTTAATTTGTCATATTTTCTTCAAAATGTAACCTCTCTGTATGTCCACTTAAATTTTTTTCAAGTGCACATTTGGGAGGCTGAAGAAGGAATATTTGGGTTTCATTTCAGAAATAATGGCTGCGAAGTTAATTTGAGGGCCACCAAGTTAATGTAACAGGCTATTTGTTATGTTTTTGACGTAGCTGACAATTTTTTGAATTAGTTACTCAGTTCACAAGATGTGAATGATGCTTAAAAAATGTTGCCAGAGTATCCGCAAAAAGTCATTCTCTTTGTTGACTGCTCGGTCTAGCCTACTTTGAAAACATTTTTTCTCATTCTGGCCTGTGTTTGAATCACGGGCACATGAGTACGTTGTTGAAGTGTTGATTGATAAAAAAATGAATTTTAAATGATTTGCTGTCGCACATCTTAAAGGGTTCCCAGTCATCATATTGCCACAGTATTTACTCTTATGAAAACCACTATTTTCTATATTTTAGCCTTTGTGAAGAGAATATGGATAACTACTGTACTTGTTCTGAAGGATCACATGAGCATCCTATCCAATCCGAAAAGAAAGGGAGGAACCTTCCCATTTTGGACAGCTCGTCAGCACTAATGAGAAGCCAAATATCCAACTCAGTCTAAAAGGGCACCAATAAACAGCATACCTATTTTCAAGATGATTAGGCAAAACCCTATCCATTTCTAAACAGTTGTAAACAATTTTACAACACCAAGTTATAGTCCAGCAATTTTATTTTAAATTCACAAGCTTTCGGAGGCTTCCTCCTTCGTCAGGTGAACGATGTGAAAATGCATTTCTAAACAGCACACGGCTTTTAGCCATTCCAAAAAGCGTAGAGAAACCCTACTGGTTCTGAAGTAACACCTTACTCATTCTGAATGGGTCAACATTCTACCCATTCTAATGTTGAACATTTGAGTCCCCTACACTTTCGGGAGGGGGGTCTATGAATCATCAAAAGTTAATTAAACAGAGATAGAAACTCAGAGTAATCTTTACTAAATGTAATTAAAAATCACATAATCCATCCTAAATCTTTAATCTAATGCATTAGCTATAAGTGTAATTCTTCTACATAGATTAATCTGCCACCAAATTGCAGACTGGCGTTAGCATCCTTTCATTGCAAATAGCAAAGTACGTAATTTGCTGCTTTCATAAACACAGCGTAACGGGGGTAAAGATTATATCACCTTGCCCATGTGGAATGCCCGTATTCTATGATCCTTCTTCTCGAATCGGTTCACTTTAATTGTAGTGGATGCTGTTTTGACTCTTAATTTAAGTAGGACGCTTACTTGGTAAAATTGATTTTCACCCACTTAAATCGCCCGAGGTTCTCTATTACCAAACTATACACAATGATAATCTATTTAACAGAAGGACATTCTAGAAATTCCCGCCTTGGTGGAATTATTCAGTGAAGGCCCATAGCTTGATATCCAGAAATCAGTATTCCAGCTATGTTTGGCTTGTAGTGAAATAAATGTTTAAGTCTCAATTTGAGTAACAGTGGAAGAAGTTTGGAAGGAGTATTTTAGTGATGCAGTGTGTTCTATGAAGGGATACGCAAGAACGGTCAATATCACGGTCATTGATTAATTGTGGGGAGCGGGTCCGAGAGACGTGGTCAAGCGCTGTATAAATGTAAGTGTTGTATTGCACACAATACTTTGGGAACCGCAGCAATTTGCCCCAGCTCTGGGCAATAGTTCAAACATGGGCGCGGGATACTGGGGCGTGTTAATCTGAGGTGGAAACCGGCATTTAGAGATTGATTACAGTAGGGATGTAACCTTTACAAAAATAAGTCTCGAGGGCGCGAGTCTCTAAACTGGACCACGCTTTCTCTATAATTCACGCTTTATGCAGCAAGCTGATGAAATATATTGATCTATAGTTTGAATAGTAAGACCCTAGTTTTACTTAAAGCAACTTAATATCTGAAGTCAAAAGCAAACTACTGCGGATGCTGGAAATCTGAAATAAGACAAAATGCTGGAGAAGCTCAGCAAGTGAGGCAGCATCTGTGGAGAAAGAAACAGAGTTAACGTTTCAGATCGAAGACCTTTCGTCAGAACATTTTCTGAAGTGTTCAGACACCTCTTGTGCAATGAATAACCAATACTAACACGAATCAAAAAATGAGCGAGTTTGCACCTGGTTTTAAATCCCTACTGTATCCCATTTTAAAAGTAAACCGAGAAAACGCACTGATAGGCCCAATGACCAACTCTGTGGCGATCACACAAAGCGAGCCGGACCTGCACTTTGAGATATGCCGAATAGAACACACAGGAATTCTTCGAATCCTGTTAAAAGTTGCCGGGACTTTGTGCATTTACATTAACATCAATCTGCTTATTGTATCTTCAGAGTTTAATAAACACTTGGCACAATGGTTATCTGGTGTTCTTAGCGAGAGCAACAATCAACGGATTAAAGCTGACGGCTCAAAGATTGTTTAAAACATGCTAACCAGTGTATTGGAAACAACCCTTTCCCCATTGGCTGCACCAACGCTTACACATTGCTAGTGTTGAAAAGAAAGTTTTAGGACTAGTGAAATGTTGCCTTGAAGTCGTGGATAGTCGGAATTCCATTCAGAGCTGTGTTGGGCAGGTGCATGCAAGCTATAATCTTATTGGACCTAAAAGTGACCCACAGCCCATTAAGTTGGTGCCTGAAGAATATACACTCCCTGAGGTCAGTGTTGCTCAGGATGGTGTCGGTTGCTCGACCTGTTCTCTCATTTTTTCTAATTGTCTATTTGGAAGCGTTGTAGGACACGTTTTGTTCCAGTTTCCCTCCCACTCCACGGTTCCCCCCTTACAAAAAAAAGAAACCTTTGTTACACTATTGTAAAAAATTAGAATTACTATAATCAGCGTTTGCACAATGAGTTTGTGAGGCTTTATTATTTGGAAATGATTGATCGCCATACAGCGGTTGTGTGTGTGTGCAGCAATCGTATCTAAAAGTGATGGCGGAATACACTGGGTCTTTGCAACGGGACACGCGAGGGAGCCCATCGGAGATTGAGACCGGGAGATCGGCCCCCGAGCCGATAGGAAAGTTCACAGCATTTGACCCCAGGAAATTACACCGTGTAAACATCAAAACTAAGAAACGCTTCCACTTCCCAGCAAGACCGCCGGCTCACAATGCGCGAATATTATTGTGTGTGCATGGTAGCAAAATAGCGAACGAGTTCTATTCTTTGCAGCGCGCCATGGGACGTCGATGGGGCAGAATCACAGGCCCGTTTGTCCTCGGCCGGCCGATGAGTAATTGCCGTCATTAATCACTGCTTTAAACTCATTCTTCCGAGGGGGGAAAGCGGGGGCCGCAAGCGGCCGCACGCCGCCGACCAATGCGCTCGCCCCGAGCCCGCTGATTGACAGCCGACACGTGGCCGTCCTCCAGCTGCCCTATTGACTCCAGCCAGGGCTCCCAGGGAGCCTTTCTGTGGCGGCTCTTTCTCCTCACATAGATTTACCGACAGGTGAAATTGAAATCACCATTTTGCGTGTGTGTTCCTGTCCCGAGCCTCAATGTTTATTTACAATAATAATAATGATGATGACACACAATATGCATAATGAGATGAAAGAATCTTACAATGGCCCCAGACAATAGCCTCCTCTAAACGTTTTTTTTTTGGTGGGGGTGTTGGTGAAAGTGGGCTTTTTGATCAGGCTTCGTCCAAAAAAGTGTGCGGGGGGATGCAATTTATTAGGTCACTAAAATAATTTGGAAACAATGTTGAAATGTCAGTAACCTGCAGCTTACATTGTATCTCACTTCGTTCCTAAAGAGCCTTTTGCTTCGTGTATAATAGCCATTTGCCCCTCCAAATGTAGTCACATTATATAATGCAGATGTACTGTATGCAAGCACTTTGATACTACAGATAACCAAATACATATCATTCTGCCTCTGATTGTGTATTTAATAGTGGCAATTGTTTGTAGCGCTTCGTGGAATGAGAAGAGTTTTAAACACATCTTGCTGAATAAAATAGGGGCTAATACGTCTAATTGACTTAACTATTACAAATAGAGCCACGGGGAAATGACCTATTGGTCTGAGCTTTTCTTGAAATATTACTGAATCCGTTTCCTTTGCTATACGGCTGATGAGTTCCATATAAAACAAGTGCTAACTTCATTGGACCATCTGCACAATATCTTAATTCAGCATTTCCGTTATTCATTTTTCGTCGGATTACGCGCTTGCGAAACGCCTTGGGGCGCTTTCCTATGCTAAAGTCGCTACATAAATGCAAGTTGTTGTTGAACTATTGTTGCTCATATTGCCAGTAATAGTGTATTCAGTGCTGTTATCTGCATACATACAACCTTTAGTGGTCCAAGGAACTATTGCATCCCAGAATTCTCTCTTAAGGTGGTCTGTGTAGACGGGTAATCTTAGTTATCTGTGTATATTAGTTATACATAAACGTTTATTACGTTTTATCATAGCATAAATAAGCGGAGGGACAGAACAAATGAACTACCAATGTACCATGCAAATCCTCCAGTGCACAGGGATCTATCTATTTATCACCTACCTACCTACACCTTTGGACTGAAATACGATTGACTTAAGAACCATCACTTGTTAAAAACTGCTCACTACGGATGCTGATTAACGCCCGATGAGGGCATTATCTTCAGTGAGAGATACCAGAAGACCAAAAATACTGGCCGCTGATGCCTCACAGCATAAACTGAAGTTCGCACTGGGCGTAAAATGTGTAATCCCACAGTTTTGTTACCATAAACCATACCCCTGGATTTACAGAAACGAATTGATGCGCAGTAATTTAATTGGGCATTCTATAACACCCTTTGCATAAAACAAATTGTACTAAATATGACCCTATACTACAGACAGTACTGACATAGATAGACGGTCCGATATATAGGTTGGGATAACAAATATCAGTTGTGTTACAATGTAGCTGATACCATACCAAACAAACAAGATTAAGCAGTCTATTTGAACATTTTGATGTGTCACTACCTTCAAAAGTATACCTGCATTTTTTTTGTTTTTTTTTGTACAAATCAAAACACAACAGAAAGAAATTTGGAAGCACAACAGATAATAAAACCGAGTGTTAACTGAGTATCCCATAACAATTGTATTTTATCTAATTCGAAATGCATACGTTGTATCAGTAGGATGGGGAATATGATCTAATTTGCATTTAACAGGATTGATTATACCTTCAATAAATACATCAGAAGCAAACTTAAAATTAGGTAAAAATTTGCATATGTCAAGGCCATTGCCACGGATGTACTTATCTCGGGATTCGCGAGCTGCACTACACCGGATGATTGATCATCTAGCCTGTATGCAAACTTCATACTAGACATCAAAAGATTGTTTTCGTATGATTTTTGGCATGATTCTCTGTGGCTTTGTCTTTTTACTCAACCCTATATCCCCAGGTTATGCCTAAATCACCATTCTGTGACTTTGTTCAGTCTTTTCAGTTCCAATCCATGTTCTCTTCGGTATTATTGACACACATCAAATGCACTGTATAAACAACTGCCTGCTTTCTTCTATATAATCCCCCCCATGTGTAAATTACACAAGGTGCACTGACTAGTCAGCTTTGTTTCACTCACGTGTATTTTGTTTTATTTAAACTGTGAGAAGTGGAATTTATATAAAAGGAACTACACCAAATAATGTATAAATAGAAAATCTTTATTTATAGACTATTTCACATAAAATATACTTTTTTAAAAAATTGCTTATGTACAAGTTTAGTAAAAACAAGGTAACCACAGCAAGTGCACATACATGGTGTCTCCCATGCATCAAAACAACCTTCAATCAGACCGGAAAGGGTTTGGGGGTAAATTTCTCAAAACTAGATTACAACAAATGAAATTCAAGGCACACCATAGATAAGCATAATTAACAATATGAAACTTCTTTTTAAAGGAGGAAAGGATTGTTTCGTTCTTGCACTCTTTGACACTGTGCTAGTGGCAGTGATACAGTAAGTCATGTTAAGGTCTTTCTTTTTTTGTATAGTTCATTTTTATTCTGCTTTCATTTATATACAAAAATAAGTCTTCATATAATCCTTGTAGTAAGAATAGATACAAAATAGAAATGTTTACATCAATTTGAATCAAAACTTCTTTCAAAAGTACGGAAGCATCAAGTTTTTTTTCTCCACTCTAAAACCCAGTATAAAGTTAGTTTTCTATTAACTGACCCCAAAAGGCGACAGGGTATATAATTTGTGTCAGACGGATGACATTGATGCCACTGAGACATTCCCTTTACCACCACACCCTTTAACAGCTATATTAGCTACACAGAAATGTTGGATACCCCTTTCAGACAAACATCATAAGGACTGTACCCTGTCAGTCCGCTCTCCATGATTCCCTCCATTAACTGGTGGGGTTATTTACATAATTGCACTTTAGTTATAATTGTTCGTGGCTTTCTCTTGGAAGCATCTTCAGTGTGTCCTGAGTAGTTTGTGGTCCCCGATGTTCAGCACTCAGGAGGCTGGCAGTGAAAATGAAGCTCCAGTAAACAGAAACTCGCCATCCTTCTCTTTTTTTCCCGTAACATAGAAATGATGACGCAGAGGTATTGGTATGCTTCCCTTCAACATCTGGAACATAAGGCAAGACGGGTGTCAGTAACGCACAAGGAATTCAACACAAAGCATTTCCGAGCAGATTTCACACTAATTTGATTTTTTTTTTTAAATGACCATATACATTTAAGTCTAAAGCGCTCCCTCCCTTATGGATCTCAAGTGATCGATAAGATAATATCACTGAGCATTTTGAGCAAATGCTAATACTGAACATCCTGAATGAGATTGCCACCTACCTGCTCAGTATCTGTCAAACCAGCTCGTGAAGTCGAGAAGTTCCTGCTCCTCTGGGCTCAGAGCCTCGTAACTTCCTTCATCCGAGGAGTAGGTGGAGAGCGGAGATGCCGGGATGGAGTTGAGGTCCGTGGAGTAGGCGGGGGACAGCGTCGGCGAGGGGACCCCGCACTGGAAGGCGGCCGACACCGCGTCGTGCTCGTCCAGGAGCTGCTGCAGCGCCCGAATGTACTCGACCGCCGACCTCAGGGTCTCCACTTTGCTCATCTTCTTGTTGGACGCCCCGTTGGGCACGTGCTGGCGCAGGGTCTGGAAGCCCATGTTGACCAGCTTGACCCGGTTCCTCTCGCGCTCGTTGCGCCTGGCAACGGCCGCCGGCTGCTGCTGAGGGAGCGAGTAGCCCAGGCCGGTGAAGCTCAGGCGCCTCTTGCAGCGCAGCAGTTCGGGCGAGCTGGACCTTTGCCGCTTGACCGGCTTGCAGCCCTTGCCGCCACCGCCACCACCACCACCGACACCACCGCCGCTGCTGCCGCTGCTGCTGCTGTCCGGGGAGGACGCCGGGGAGCCGTCGCTGTACGGGACGGGCCGGCTCTCCAAGAGGAACTGGCAGGACGATTGCATTAGCTGCGCGGCCGCCGTCCGCTCCATGTCTTGAGATGGGTGAAGGAAGAGAGGAAGAGAGAGAGAGGTTTTTTTTTCAAAAAAAAAAGTTGGCAGTGTGCAGCACTCGTGGCGTTCGCGTGGGGCGCGCACTTTACCGCAAGGAGCAGGTCCTGACCCGCACCTCTCCGGGAGACGATCTGCTGCAAACTTTGCAAGCACTCGCCTTTTTCAACACGCGCCTCCCTCCCCAGATGCACGCTCCAGATAAGGCCCGGCCCACTTTTCCTCCCTCCCCCCCCCCCCCCCCACTTCCATTCGCTCCCTTTTCTGTCTCCCTCCTATTGACATTCCACGCGCGTCGCCCCCCTTCATTCGTGCGCCCGGCGCGTGCCATTCCGCTCTAAATAAACAAATGGAGCTTTTCAGCTGCGACCGGCCGTCCCGGGAGCACGCGCTGCCCTCATTTGCATACCAATGCAAACCTCCGCTTGCTTCCCCCATTGGCCGGCTGTTTTTTTTCGGCTCAAAATGCAATCCCTTGTTACTTTGAGCTCGATCTATATTGACACAGCACCACTTTTCTTTTTTTTTTCCAAAAAAAAAAATTATATTTTTAAAAATTGCACCAGTCCCGACTTTCAGAAGATTCCCATTAAACGATCACGGCAAGGCACAGATTCAAACTTAGTGCTAATTTATCTTCTTTTTCCAACTATTACCCCCCCCACCACCCCCACCCTCACCGAAATAACTTCACAAACTCCGTTGGTTTATTATACTTTTTAAATGCGGCAGACTATTGCTGTCCGCTCGAATTATCTTTGTTTGCAAAGTAGTATTTGCAGCTTTAAGGTACCTCTGTCAGCATACACCTGTTACAGAGAACTTTTAAACCTCTCTTTGGGTCTTATTTATCATAATTGCATTATTGTCCTCTCGCTTTTTTTTTGGAGGACCGAGAACAGTCCTATGTATATCAATTCTGCACTGAAAAAAGAAAGGAAACTAAAGAGGGGGGAAAGGTGCAGGCGTCCGTAACGTCTTAACAGTGCGAACCCAGCGCTTACAAGGAGAGAGCAGCTGTAGGAACGATCTTTCCGGGCACACAGTTCTGCACTTCGCTTCTCAATGAAGGAGCAGGATCAGAATGAAAAGTTTTATAAAGTTCTACTTTTTTCTTGTGAAAGATCCATTTGTGTAAACACACCGATTCTGGTCTTTTTTGTGCGCGCTTGTGTTCTTGAATTCAAGTAGGAACGCCCCTTGTATTGCTTTCATTGCCCAACACAAATAACAACCTCTGCAAGTGCCGACTAACCCATGCGAAAGAGAACAGCCTATTCTAACACTTTAGATTGTTTATTCCGACAACGCGTTGTGCAGCTGAAGAATGGGCGCGCGGGGCTTTAAAACCCGCAGCAGGTCTTAACTTTGCAGTGAAATAAACTGGAAACTGCAAGTTTATTTCAAAGTTAGCAGCTTAAAACAAACTTATAATGAAAACAAAGACTATTTTATAACAAACAAAATATTATTAAATAAAGTCAATAAATATCAACGAGAGGGTTTTGGAGCGTGCTATAGACAACCATTTGCACAAACAGCGATATCGACTGTATGGAGAGGTAGAAAGGAAATCGATATGGATGCGTGCAGTTTGTCCTTTCAATGAGACGGTTGCGAAGACTGCAGTATGCAAGGCGATCGATCACTCTGTGACACAAAATGGCAAAATAACATTCAACGCTCGCCTAATTTCTGAAGCTTAACCATTCCCTCGATATATACCCCCGTGTTTGTAATGCATGTCTTAGACCGTACAAAATGGCATTATTTCTGTTCCGAGTTTGTCGCTACAGATTTTTAGTACAAAAGCCTTTAGAATATACAACTTGTTCCACTGCCGAAAATATCGTTTCGCATCAAGCGGCGGAGACCCAGACTTACACTTTCAGTGTAGTGTCTACAAGTGGCAGTGGGAGAGAATAGGCAGTCAGTGCCATTCATGCGATAGACAGCCTAAATGGAAAGCTTAAGACTGAGCGATCTGGTGGAACAGAGTGACGCCCCGTTAAATAAAACAACCATTTCAGTTTGATCTCTCTCTCTCTCTTACACACCCACATAGTTCTTAGACTAAGCTATAATATATATCTACATTTTGCAACAGTTCTCATCACCCAAATATCACATTTCCCTCCAGCCATAATTCATTATTATTGAAAACGCAGAAGTCAATATTTTTATTGCAAACTTCATACAAGTTTACGAGGTGACAGGAGTTGATAGATATTGGGAGTTTCGGTTGGATTCATTTTATTGCACACGGGTGCTGCTCCCTGGCCTGAACTGGGAACTATTATAGCTCATTTATTGTTTTATGCTGGTAATGCCGCCTAAAGCAACAAGTAACAAATTTATAGCCTTGATATCATTATTTGCACTGCGGGGTTTGCAAGTCAAATCCATTGAGTAAAATGGAACAAAGTCCAGGAAGAAGATCAAACGGTTTAAGATATATTCACACTGCAGTCCCGCTAAAGTTCAACCCCAACAAAAGTGCATGTCAGGTATAAGACAAAAGTGCTTTATTTATATCTAACAAAAGACAACAGATTCCTCCAAAATCAGTCACTTATATTTCGTGAATCTATATAAATAAAAACACGATGCTTAAATGGATTCGTCCTAAAGTGCAATCTAGAAATTTCCCAGAGTGTATCAACAGGTAATAAAATAACTTTAAAAACCCTGGGCCAGGCATTAAATGAGGGACAAGGATTAACAAGAATAACTTTAAAATAAGCAATCTCTGCAACAGATGGGGACAATGACATCTAGTGAAGCTAAGGTGAAACACAAGTTTCAGGATAATTTCCTCTTCTGCTCAAAATAATTCATCGTTTTATTGATTCTTCTGTTGTCGGTGTTGCTTTATTGATATTGATTCCTCTATTATTGGTGATGTTGATTACTCTATTATGGGTGATGTTGATTCCTCCATTATGGGTGGCATTGATTCCTCTATCATTGGTGATATTGATTCCTCTATGATTAGTGGATTTGATCCTTCTATCATTGGTGGATTTGATTCCGCTATTATTGGTGATGTTGATTCCTCCATTATTGGTGATATTGATTATTACTGGTGGATTTGATCCCAATATTATTGGTGATATTGACTCCTCCATTATGGGTGATGTTGATTCCTCCATGATTAGTGGATTTGATTCCTCCATTATTGGTGATATTGATTCTTCTATTATGCGTAATATTGATTCCTCTATTTTTGGCGATGTTGATTCCTCTATTATTGATGGATTTGATCCCTCTATTATGGGTGATATTGATTCCTCTATTATTGGTGATGTTGATTCCTCTCTTATTGGTTAATTTTATCCATCTATTATTGGTGGATTTGATTCCTATAATATTGTTGACTTTGATTCCTCGATTATTGGTGTATTGATTCCACTATTATTGGTGATATTGATTTCTCTATTATTGGTGATGTTGATTCTTCTATTATTGGTGGATTTGATCCCTCTATTATTGGTAGATTTGATTCCTCTATTATTGGTGATGTTGATTCCTCTATTATTGGTGGATTTGCTACCTCTATTATTGGTGGATTTCTTTCCTCTAATATTGGTGATATTGTTTCTTCTATTATTGGTGAAGCTGATTCCTCTATTATTGGTGGATTAGAATCCCCCATTATTGGTTGATTTGAATCCTCTATTATTGTTGAGATTGATCCCTCTATTATACTTGACGTTGATTCCTCCATTATTGTTGACATTGATTCCTTTATTATTAATGAAGTTGATTCCTCCGTTATTGGTGACATTGATTCCTCTATTATTAATTAAATTGATTCCTCCATTATTGGTGATGTTGATTCCTCTATTGTTAATAAAGTTGATTTCTCTATAATTGGAGATGTTGATTCCTCTATTATTGGTGATGTTGATTCCTCTATTATTGCTCACGTTGATTCCTCTATTATGGGTGATGTTGATTCCTCTATTATTGGTGGATTTGATTGCTCTATTTTTGGTGGATTTCATTCCTCTGTTATTGTTGACGTTGATTCCTCTATTATTGGTGATGTTGATTCCTCTATTATTGTTGATTTTCATTCCTCTAATTGGTGGATTTGATTCCTCTATTATTGGTGACATTGATTCCTCTGTTATTATGATATTGATTCCTCTATTAATGTTGATGTTGATTCCTCTATTGTGGGTGATGTTGATTTCTCCATTTTTGGTGATGTTCATTTCTCTATTACTCTTGGAGTTGATGCCTCTATTATCGGTGGATTTGATTCCTCTTTTATTGGTGGATTTGATTCCTCTATTATTGGTAGAGTTGATCGCTCAATTATCGGTGCATTTGATTTCTCCGTTATTGGTGGATCTCATTCCCCTGTTATTGGTGATATTGATTCCTCTATTATTGGTGGATTTGATTCCTCTATTATTGGTGATGTTGACTCCTCTATTATTGGTGGATTTGATTCATCTATTATTGGTGATATTGATTCCTCCATTATTTGTAATATTGATTCCTTTATTATTGGTGATGTTGATCCCTCTATTATGGGTGATATTGATTCCTCTATTATTGGTCGTGTTGATTCCTCTATTATTGGTGGATTTGATTCCTGTATTATTGGTGTTGATGATTCCTCTTTTACTGGTGATGTTTATGGTGGATTTTTTCCCTCCATTATTGGTGGATTTGTTCCCTCAATTATTGGTGATGTTGATTCCTCAATTATGCGTGGATTTGAAACCTTTATTATTGGTGACGATGATACCTCTATTATTGGTGATATTGATTCCTCTATTATGGGTGATGTTGATTCTGCTATTATTGGTGTTGTTGATTCCTCAATTATTGGTGATGTTGATTCCTCTATTATGGGTGATATAGATTCCTCTATTATTGGTGATGTTGAATCCTCTATTATTGGTGATGTTGATTCCACTATTATGGATGATGTTAATTCCTCTATTCTTAATTAAGTTGATTCCTCTATTATTGGTGATGTTGATTGCTGTATTATTGGTTACATTGATTCCTCTATTATTGGTGACGTTGATTCCTCTATTATTGGTGGTGTTGATTCCTCTATTATGATTGATGTTGATTCCTCTATTATTGGTGGTGTTGATTCCTCCAGTATCGGTGATGTTGATTCCTCTATTATTGGTGGACTTGATCTCTCTATTATTGATGGATCAGATTCCTCTAATATTGGTGACGTTGATGCCTCTATTTTTGGTGATGTTGAGTCCTCTATTATTTGTGGATTTGATCCCTCTATTATTGGTGATGTTGATTCCTCTGTTATTGGTGGACTTGATCCCTCTATTATTGGTGGATTTGATTCCTCTAGTATTCGTGGATTTGATGCCTCTATTTTTGGTGGATTTCTTTCCTCTAATATTGGTGATATTGTTTCTTTTATTATTGGTGAAGTTGATTCCTCTATTAGGGGTAATGTTGATTCCTCTATTATTGTGAAGCTGATTCCTCTATTATTGGTGGATTAGAATCCCCCATTATTTGTTGATTTGAATCCTCTATTATTGTTGAGGTTGATCCCTCTATTATACTTGACGTTGATTCCTCCATTATTGGTGGATTTGATTCCTCTATTATTGTTGACATTGTTTCCTCTATTATTAATTAAATTGATTCCTCCATTATTGGTGATGTTGATTCCTCTATTATTGGTGACCTTGATTCATCTATTGTTAATAAAGTTGATTTCTCTATAATTGGAGATGTTGATTCCTCCATTATTGGTGATGTTGATTCCTCTATTATTGGTGACCTTGATTCATCTATTGTTAATAAAGTTGATTTCTCTATAATTGGAGATGTTGATTCCTCCATTATTGTTGATGTTGATTCCTCTATTATTGCTGATGTTGATTCCTCTATTATTGTTGATGTTGATTCCTCTATTGTTAATGAAGTTGATTTCTCTATAATTGGTGATGTTGATTCATCTATTATTGGTGATGTTGATTCCTCCATTATGGGTCATATTGATTCCTCTATTATTGTTGTTGATTACTCTATTATGGGTGATGTTGATTCCACTATGATGGGTGATGTTGATTCATCTATTATTGGTGGATTTTACTCCTATTATTTGTGACAATGATTCCTCCATTATTGGAGATGTTGATTCCTCCATTATTGATGATGTTGATTCTTCTATTATTAGTGGAGTTGATGCCTCTATTATTGGCGGATTTGATGCCTCTATTATTGGTGGATTTGATTCCTCTATTATTGGTAGAGTTGGTCCCTCTATTATCAGTGCATTTGATCCCTCTATTATTGGTGGATTTGATCCCTCTATTATTGGCGGATTTGATGCCTCTATTATTGGTGGATTTGATTCCTCTATTATTGGTAGAGTTGGTCCCTCTATTATCAGTGCATTTGATCCCTCTATTATTGGTGGATTTGATTCCTCTATTATTGGTAGAGTTGATCCCACTATTATTGGTGGATTTCATTCCTCTATTATTGTTGACGTTAATTCCTCTATTATTGGTGATATTGATTCCTCTATTATTGGTGATGTTGATTCCTCTATTATTGGTTGATTTGATTCCTCTATTATTGGTGGATTTCATTCCTCTGTTATTGTTGATGTTGATTCCTCTATTATTGGTGATGTTGGTTCCTCTATTATTGCTGATGTTGATTCCTCTATTATTGTTGATTTTCATTCCTCTAATTGGTGGATTTGATTCCTCTATTATTGGTGACATTAATTCCTCTGTTATTGTGATATTGATTCCTCTATTAATGTTGATGTTGATTCCTCTATTGTGGGTGATGTTGATTTCTCCATTTTTGGTGATGTTCATTTCTCTATTACTCTTGGAGTTGATGCCTCTATTATCGGCGGAATTGATTCCTCTTTTATTGGTGGATTTGATTCCTCTATTATTGGTAGAGTTGATCGCTCGATTATCGTTGCATTTGATTTCTCTGTTATTGGTGGATCACATTCCCCTGTTATTGGTGATGTTGTTTCCTCTATTATTGGTGATATTGATTCCTCTATTATTGGTGGATTTGATTCCTCTATTATTGGTGATATTGATTCCTCTATTATTGGTGGATTTGATTCCTCTATTATTGGTGATGTTGATTCCACTATTATTGCCGATTCGATTCATCTATTATTGGTGATATTGATTCCTCCATTATTTATAATATTGATTCCTTTATTATTGGTGATGTTGATCCCTCTATTATGGGTGATATTGATTCCTCTATTATTGATCGTGTTGATTCCTCTATTATGGGTGATGTTGATTCCTCTATTATGGGTGATGTTGATTCCTCTATTATTGGTCGTGTTGATTCCTCTATTATGGGTGATGTTGATTCCTCTATTATTGGTGGATTTGATCCCTCTATTATTGTTGGATTTGTTTCCTCTATTATTGGTGATGTTGATTCCTCCATTGTGGGTGATGTTGATTCCGCTATTATTAGTCATGTTGATTCCTCTATTATGGGTGATGTTGATTCCTCTATTATTGATGGATTTTTTCCCTCTATTATTGGTGGATTTGATTCCTCTATTATTGGTGATGTTGATTCCTGTATTATTGGTGATGTTGATTCCTCTATTATCAGTTGATTTGATTCCTCTATTATTGGTGATGTTGATTCCTCTATTATTGGTGGATTTGAGCCTCCTATTATTGGTGGATTTCATTCCTCCAATATTGGTGACATTGATTCCTCTATTATTGGTGATATTGATTCCTCTATTATTGGTGATGTTGATTCCTCTATTTTGAGTGATGCTCATTAATCTATTGTTGGTTATATAGATTCCTCCATTACTGGTGGATTTGATCCCTCTATTCTTGGTGATGTTAGTTCCTCTATTATGAGTGATATTGATTCCTCCATTATTGGTGATATGGATTCCTCTATTATTATTGGATTTGATTCCTCTATTATTGGTGATGTTGATTCAGTTTTATTGGTGATGTTGATTCCTCTGTTATTGGTGATGTTGATTCCTTTATTATTGATGAATTTGATCCCCCTATAATTGCTGGATTTGATTCCTCTCTTATTGGTGATGCTGATTCCTCCATTATTGGTGATATTGATTCCTCTATTATTGGCGATGTTGATTCCTGTATTATTGTTGATGTTGATTCCTCTATTATGGGTGATGTTGATTCCTCTATTATTGGTGGATGTGATGTATCTATTATTGGTGGATGTGATGTATCTATTATTGGTGGATTTGATTCCTGCATTATTGGTGACGTTGATTCCTCTATTATTGGCGATGTTGATTCCTCTATCATTTGTGGATTTGATTCCTCTATTATTGGTGATGTTCATTCCTCTATTTTTGTTGATATTTAGTCCTGTATTATTTGTGGATTGGATCCCTCGATTATTGATGGATTTGAATCTCTATTATTGGTGACATTGATTCCTCTATTACGGGTGATATTGATTCCTCTATTATTGGTGATGTTGATTCATCTATTGTTGGTTATATCGATTCTTCTATTATTGGTGATGTTTATTCCTCTATAATGGGTGATGTTGTTCCCTCTATTATTGGTGATGTTTATTCCTCTATAATGGGTGATGTTGATTCCAATATTATAAATGAAGTTGTTCCCTCTATTATCGGTGGATTTGATTCCTCTATTACCGGTGGATTTGAATCATCTATTATTGGTGGATTTGATTTCTCTATTATTGGTGGATTTGAATCATCTATTATTGGTGATATTGATTTCTCTATTCTTGGTGATGTTGATTCCTCTATTATTGGTGATGTTGATTCCTCTATTATTGTGATATTGATTCCTCTATTCTTGGTGATGTCGATTCCTCTGTTATTGGTGATATTGATTCATATATTATGGGTGATATTGATTGCTCTACTATTGGTGATGTTGATTCCTGTATTATGGGTGATGCTGATTCCTCTATTATTAGTGATGTCAATTCCTCCATTATGGTTGATATTGATCCTCCATTATTGGTGATATTGATTACTCTATTATTGCTGATGTTGATTCCTCTATTATGGGTGATGTTGGTTCCTCTATTATTTGTGATATTGTTTCCTGTATTATTAATTAAGTTGATTCCACTATTATTGGTGATGTTGATTCCTCCATTATTGGTGATGTTGTTTCCTCTATTTTTGGTGGATGTGATGCATCTATTGTTGATGACGACAATTCCTCTATTATTGTTGATATTGATTCCTCCATTATTGGTGGATTTGATTCCTCTATTATTGATGATGTTGATTCCTCCATTATTGGTGATGTTGATTCCTCTATTATTGATGGATTTGATCCAACTATTATTACTGGATTTGATTCCTCTATTATTGTTGATGCGGATTCCTCCATTATTCGTGATATTGATTGCTCTATTATTGGTGATGTTGATTCCTGTATTATTGGTGATGTTGATTCCTCTATTATTGTTGGATTTGATTCCTCTATTATTGGCGATGTTGATTCCTCCATCATCTGTGGATTTGATTCCTCTATTGTTGGTGACGATGATTCCTCTATTATTGAGGGATTTGATTCCTCTATTATTGGTGACAGGATTCCTCTATTATTGTTGACATTGATTGCACTATTATTGGTGATATTGATTCCTCTATTATTGGTGATGTTGATTCCTCTATTATTGATGAGGTTGAATCCTCTCTTATTGTTGACGTTTGTTCCTCCATTATTGTTGATATTGATTCCTCTATTATTGGTGATGTTGATTCCTCCATTATTGTTGGATTTTTCGCTCTATTATTGGTGGATTTGATTCCTCCATTATTGGTGATCTTTATTCCTCTATCCTGGGTTATATTGATCCCGCTATTTTTGGTGATGTTGATTCCTGTATTATGGGTGATGTTTATTCCTCTATTATGGGTGATGTTGATTCCTCTATTATCAGTGGATTTGATTCCTCTCTTATTGGTGACGATGATACCTCTATTACTGGTGGATTTGATTCCTCCTTTATTGTTGGATTTGCTCCCTCTCTTATTGTTGGATTTGATTACTGTAATATTGGGGACATTGATTCCTCTGTTATTGGTGATGATGATTCCCTTATTATTGGTGACGTTGATTCCTCTATTATTTGTGATATTGATTCCTCTATTATTGGTGATGTAGATTCCTCCATTACTGGTGGATTTGATCCCTCTATTCTTGATGACAATGATTCCTCTATTATTGATGGATTTGATTCCTCTATTATTAGTGACGATGATTCCTCTATTATTGTTGACATTGATTCCTCTATTATTGGTGATATTGATTGCTCTATTATTGGTGATATTGATTCCTCTATTTTTGTTGATGTTGATTCCTCTATTATTGGTGGATTTGATTCGTCTGTTATTGTTGACGTTGGTTCCTCTATTATTGGTGATGTTGATTCTTCTATTATTGGTGATGTTGATTACTCTATTATTGCTGGATCTGTTTCCTCTATTATTGGTGATGTTGATTCCTCTATTATTGATGATGTTGATTACTCTATTATTGATGATGTTGATTCCTCTATTGTGGGTGATGTTGATTCCTCTATTACTGGTGATGCTGATTGCTCTATTATTGTTTGATTTTATTACCTCTATTATTGATGACGATGATTCCTCTATTATGTGTGATGTTGATTCCTCTATTTTTGGTGGATTTGATTCCTCTATTATTGGTGGATTTGATCCATCTATTATTGATGGATATGATTCCTTTATTTTTATTGATGTCGATTCCTCTATTGTGGATGATGTTGGTTACTCTATTATGGTTGATGTTGATTCCTCTATTATTGTTAGATGTTTTCCCTATATTGTTGGTGGATTTGATTACTCTATTATTGGTGACTTTGATTCCTCCATTATTGGTGATATTGATTCCTCTATTATTGTTGATCTTGATTCCTGTGTCATGGTGTTAAATTGATTCATCTATTATTAGTGACGTTGATTACTCTATTATTGGATATGCAGATTCCTCCATTATTGGTGGATTTGATCCCTCTACTATGGTTGGATTTTATTCCTCTATTATTGATGATGTTGATTCCTCTATTATTGGTGATGTTGATCCTGCTATTATTGGTGGATTTGATTCCTCTAATATTGGTGACGTTGATTCCTCTGTTATTGGTGATGTTGATTTTCCTATTATTGGTGGATTTGAGCCTTTTATTATTGGGGAATTGATTCCTCTAATATTGGTGATGTTTATTCCTCTGTTATTGGTGATGTTGATTCCTCTATTATTGATGACGTTGATTCCTGAATTAGTGGTGTAATATGGGTGATGCTGACTACTCTATTATTGGTTATGTAGATTCCTCCATTATTGGTGGATTTGATCTCTCTATAATTGATGATTTTGATTCCTATATTATTGGTGATGTTGATTCCTCTATTGCTAGTGGATTTGATTCCTCTATTATTGGTGATATTGATTCCTCTATTATTGTTGATGTTGATGCCTTTATTATTGATGGTGTTGATTTCACTATTATTGTTGATCTTGAATCCTCTATTATTGGTGCCGTTGATTCCTCTATTATTGATGGATTTGATTCCTCTATTATTGGTGACAATGATTCCTCTATTATTGATGGATTTGATTCCTCTATTATTGGTGACAATGATTCCTCTATTATTGGTGACGTTGATTCCTCTATTATTGGTGATGTTGATTCTTCTATAATTGGTGATGTTGATTACTCTATTATTGCTGGATCTGTTTCCTCTATTATTGGTGATGTTGATTCCTCTATTATTGATGATGTTGATTACTCTATTATTGATGATGTTGATTCCTCTATTGTGGGTGATGTTGATTCCTCTATTACTGGTGATGCTGATTGCTCTATTATTGTTTGATTTTATTACCTCTATTATTGATGACGATGATTCCTCTATTATGTGTGATGTTGATTCCTCTATTTTTGGTGGATTTGATTCCTCTATTATTGGTGGATTTGATCCATCTATTATTGATGGATATGATTCCTTTATTTTTATTGATGTCGATTCCTCTATTGTGGATGATGTTGGTTACTCTATTATGGTTGATGTTGATTCCTCTATTATTGTTAGATGTTTTCCCTATATTGTTGGTGGATTTGATTACTCTATTATTGGTGACTTTGATTCCTCCATTATTGGTGATATTGATTCCTCTATTATTGTTGATCTTGATTCCTGTGTCATGGTGTTAAATTGATTCATCTATTATTAGTGACGTTGATTACTCTATTATTGGATATGCAGATTCCTCCATTATTGGTGGATTTGATCCCTCTACTATGGTTGGATTTTATTCCTCTATTATTGATGATGTTGATTCCTCTATTATTGGTGATGTTGATCCTGCTATTATTGGTGGATTTGATTCCTCTAATATTGGTGACGTTGATTCCTCTGTTATTGGTGATGTTGATTTTCCTATTATTGGTGGATTTGAGCCTTTTATTATTGGGGAATTGATTCCTCTAATATTGGTGATGTTTATTCCTCTGTTATTGGTGATGTTGATTCCTCTATTATTGGTGACGTTGATTCCTGAATTAGTGGTGTAATATGGGTGATGCTGACTACTCTATTATTGGTTATGTAGATTCCTCCATTATTGGTGGATTTGATCTCTCTATAATTGATGATTTTGATTCCTATATTATTGGTGATGTTGATTCCTCTATTGCTAGTGGATTTGATTCCTCTATTATTGGTGATATTGATTCCTCTATTATTGTTGATGTTGATGCCTTTATTATTGATGGTGTTGATTTCACTATTATTGTTGATCTTGAATCCTCTATTATTGGTGCCGTTGATTCCTCTATTATTGATGGATTTGATTCCTCTATTATTGGTGACAATGATTCCTCTATTATTGATGGATTTGATTCCTCTATTATTGGTGACAATGATTCCTCTATTATTGGTGATGTTGATTCCTCGATTATTGGTGGATTTGATCCCTCTATTGTTGGTGGATTTGGTTCCTCTATTATTGATGGATTTGATTCCTCTATTATTGGTGACGTTGATTCCTCTATTAGTGTTGATGTTGATTCCTCTATTATTGGTGGATTTCATAACTCTATTACTGTTAGATTTGATTCCTCTATTATTGGTGATATTGATCCCTCTATTATTGCTGACGTTGATTCCTCTATGATTGGTGGATTTGATTCCCCTATTATTGGTGGATTTTATTCCTCTATTATTGGTAATGTTGATTCCTCTATTATTGTTGATGTCGATTCCTCTATTATTGGTGGATTTGATTCCTCTATTATTGGTGATATTGATTCCTCTATTATTGGTGATGTTGATTCCTCTATTATTGGTGCTGTTGATTCCTCCATTATTGGTGACATTCATTCCCCTATTATTAATGAAGTTGATTTATCTATTATTTTTGTTTATTTGTTCATGGGATGAATGCTTCGCTGGCGAAGCTGGCTTATATTGCCCATCCCTAATTGCCCATGAGAAGGTGGTGCTGAGCCGCCTTCTTGAACCGCTGCAGTCTGTGTGATGAAGTTTCTCCCACAGTGCTGTTAGGAAGGGAGTTCTAGGATTTTGAACCAGCGACGATGAAGGAACGGCGATATATTTCCAAGTCGGGATGGTGTGTGAATTGGAGCGGAACGTGCAGCTGGTGTTGTTCCCATGTACCTGTTGCTCTTGTGCTCCTAGGTGGTAGAGGTCGCGGGTTAGGGAGGTGCTGTCGAAGAAGCCTTGGCGAGTTGCTGCAGTGCATCCTGTGGATGGTACACACTGCAGCCACTGTGCGCCGGTGGTGAAGGGAGTGAATGTTTAGGGTGGTGGATGGATTTGATTTTGCTATTATTGGTGATGTTGATTCCTCAACTATAGATGGATTTGATCTCAATTATTGGTGATATTGATTCCTCTATTATTGTTGATGTTGATTCCTCGATTATTGGTGGATTTGATTCCTCTATTATTTGTGGACTTTATTCCTCTATTATTAGTGATGTTGATTCCTCTATTATTGGTGATGATGAATTCTCTATTATTGGTGAAGTTGATTCCACTATTATGGGTGATATTGATTTCTCCATTATTGTTGATGTTGATTCCTCGAATATTGGTGTTGTTGTTTCCTCTATTATTGATGGATTTGATACCTCTATTAGTGGTGATGTTGATTCCTCCATTATTGCTGACGTTGATTCTTCTATTATTGGTGGATTTGATTCCTCTATTATTGGTCGATTTGATTCCTCTATTATTGGTAATGTTGATTCCTTTATTATGGGTGGATTTGATCCCTCTATTATTGGTGGATTTGATTCCTGTATTATTAGTGACGTTGATTCCTCCGTTATTTGAGATATTGATTCCTCTAATATTGGTGATGTTGAATCCTCTATTATTGGTGGATTTGATCCCTCTATTATTGGTGGATTTGATTCCTCTGTTATTGGTGGATTTGATCCCACTGTTATTGTTTGATTTGATCCCTCCATTATTGTTGGATATGATCCCACTATTATTAGTGGATTTGATTCCTCTATTATTGGTGATGTTGATTCCTCTATTATTGTTAATGTTGATTCCTGTATCACTGTTGATGTTGATTCCTCTATTATTGGTGGATTTGATCCCTCTATTATTGGTGGATTTGATCCCACTATTATTAATGGATTTGATTCCTCTATTATTGGTGTTGTTGATTCCTTTATTATTGGTGATGTTGATTTCTCTATTATTTTGATGTTGATTCCTCTATTATTGCTGATGTTGATTCCTCTATTATTGCTGATGTTGATTCCTCTATTATTGCTGATGTTGATTCATCTTTTATTGTTGGATTTGATTCCTCTATTATTGTTGATGATGATTCCTCTATTATTGGTGATGTTGTTTCCTCTATTATTGGTGGATTTGATCCCTCTATTATTGGTGGATTTGATTCCTCTATTAGTGGTGATGTTGATTCCTCTATTATTGGTGAACTTAATCCCTCTATTATTGGTGGATTTGATTCTTCTATTATTGGTGACGTTGATTCCTCTGTTGTTGGTGATATTGATTCCTCTATTATTGTTGATATTGATTCCTCTATTATTGGTGATGTTGATTCCTCTATTATTGGTGATATTGATTCCTCTATTATTGGTGATGTTGATTCCTCTATTATTGGTGATATTGATTCCTCTATTATTGGTGATGTTGATTCCTCTATGATTGGTGATATTGATTCCTCTATTATTGGTGGATTTGATTCCTCTATTATTGGTGCTGTTGATTCCTCCATTATTGGTGACGTTCATTCCCCTATTATTCATGAAGTTGATTTATCTATTATTTTTGTTTATTTGTTCATGGGATGAATGCTTCGCTGGCGAGGCTGGCTTATATTGCCCATCCCTAATTGCCCATGAGAAGGTGGTGCTGAGCCGCCTTCTTGAACCGCTGCAGTCTGTGTGATGAAGTTTCTCCCATTGTGCTGTTAGGAAGGGAGTTCTAGGATTTTGAACCAGCAACGATGAAGGAACGGCGATATATTTCCAAGTCGGGATGGTGTGTGACTTGGAGCGGAACGTGCAGCTGGTGTTGTTCCCATGTACCTGTTGCTCTTCTGCTCCTAGGTGGTAGAGGTCGCGGGTTTGCGAGGTGCTGTCGAAGAAGCCTTGGCGAGTTGCTGCAGTGCATCCTGTGGATGGTACACACTGTAGCCACTGTGAGCCGGTGGTGAAGGGAGTGAATGTTTAGGGTGGTGGATGGATTTGATTTTGCTATTATTGGTGATGTTGATTCCTCAACTATAGATGGATTTGATCCCTCTATTATTGGTGGATTTGTTGATTCCTCTATTATTGGTGATATTGATTCCTCTATTATTGGTGATGTTGATTCCTCGATTATTGGTGGATTTGATTTCTCTATTATTTGTGTACTTTATTCCTCTATTATTGGTGATGTTGATTCCTCTATTATTGGTGCTGTTAATTCCTCTATTATTGGTGATATTGATTCCTCTATTATTGGTGATGATGAATTCTCTATTATTGGTGAAGTTGATTCCACTATTATGGGTGATATTGATTCCTCCATTATTGTTGATGTTGATTCCTCTAATATTGGTGTTGTTGTTTCCTCTATTATTGATGGATTTGATAGCTCTATTAGTGGTGATGTTGATTCCTCCATTATTGCTGACGTTGATTCTTCTATTATTGGTGATGTTGATTCCTCCATTATTGCTGACGTTGATACTTCTATTATTGGTGGATTTGAATCCTCTATTATTGTTAATGTTGATTCCTTTATTATGGGTGGATTTGATCCCTCTGTTATTGGTGAATTTGATTCCTGTATTATTAGTGACGTTGATTCCTCCGTTATTCGTGATATTGATTCCTCTAATATTGGTGATGTTGAATCCTCTATTATTGGTGGATTTGATCCCTCTATTATTGGTGGATTTGATTCCTCTGTTATTGGTGGATTTGATCCCACTGTTATTGTTTGATTTGATCCCTCCATTATTGTTGGATATGATCCCACGATTATTAGTGGATTTGATTCCTCTATTATTGGTGTTGTTGATTCCTTTATTATTGGTGATGTTGATTTCTCTATTATTGCTGATGTTGATTCCCCTATTATTTTGATGTTGGTTCCTCTATTATTGCTGATGTTGATTCCTCTATTATTGCTGATGTTGATTCGTGTATTATTGTTGGATTTGATTCCTCTATTATTGTTGATGATGATTCCTCTATTATTGGTGGATTTGATCCCTCTATTATTGGTGGATTTGATTCCTCTATTAGTGGTGATGTTGATTCCTCTATTATTGGTGAACTTAATCCCTCTATTATTGGTGGATTTGATTCTTCTATTATTGGTGACATTGATTCCTCTGTTGTTGGTGATATTGATTCCTCTATTATTGGTGATATTGATTCCTCTAATATTGGTGATGTTGATTCCTCTGTTATTGGTGATATTGATTCCTCTATTATTGGTGATATTGATTCCTCTATTATTGGTGATGTTGATTCCTCTATTATTGGTGATGTTGATTCCTCTATTATTGGCCATGTTGATTCATCTATTATTGACCATGTTGATTCCTCTAATATTGGTGATGTTGATTCCTCTAATATTGGTGATGTTGATTCCTCTATTATTGGTGATGTTGATTCCTCTATTATTGGTCATGTTGATTCATCTATTATTGGTGTTCTTGATTCCTCTATTATTGGTGGATTTGATCTTTATTATTGGTGGATTTGTTGATTCCTCTATTATTGTTGATGTTGATCCCTCTATTATTAGTGATATTGATTCCTCTATTATTGGCCATGTTGATTCATCTATTATTGTTGATGTTGATTCCTCTATTATTGGTGGATTTGATTCCTCTATTATTTGTGGACTTTATTCCTCTATTATTGGTGATATTGATTCCTCTATTATTGGTGGATTTGATTCCTCTATTATTGGTGATTTTGATTCCTCTATTATTGGTGGATTTGATTCCTCTATAGTTGGTGACGTTGATTCCTCTATTATTGGTGGATTTTATTCCTCTATTATGGGTGATGTTGATCTATTAATGGTAATGTTGCTTCCTGTATTACAGTTGATGTTGATTTCTCTATTATGGGTGATATTGATTCCTCTATTATTGTTGGATTTGATTCCTCTATTATTGCTGATGTTGATTCCTCTATTATTGATGGATTTGATTCCTCTATTAGTGGTGATGTTCATTTCTCTTTTATTGTTGAACTTGATCCCTCTATTATTGGTGATGTTGATTCCTCCATAATTGTTGATATTGATTCCTCTATTTTGGGTGATGTTGATTCCTCTATTATTGGTGGATTTGATCTCTCTATTATTGTTGGTGTTGATTTCCCTATTATTTGTGATATTGATTCCACTATTATTGGTCATGTTGATTCGTCTATTATTGCTGGATTTGATTACTCTATTATTTGTGGACTTTATTCCTCTATTATCGATGGATTTGATTTCGCTATTATTGGTGATGTTGATTCCTCTATTATTAATGAAGTTGATTCCTGTACGATTGTTGACGTTGATTCCTCTATTATTGGTGATATTGATTCCTCTATTATTGGTGATGATGAATTCTCTATTATTTGTGATATTGATTCGACTATTATTGGTGGATTTGATTCCTCTAATGTTGTTGACGTTGATTCCTCTATTTTGGTGGATTTGAGCCTTCTATTAATGGTGGATTTTATTCCTCTATTATTCAGGGATTTGATTTGTTTATTATTGGTGATATTGATTCCTCCATTATTGGTGATGATGAATTCTCTATTATTTTTGATGTTGATTCCTCTATTATGGGTGATAGTGATTCCTCTATTATTGGTGGATTTGATTCCTCTAATGTTGGTGACGTTGATTCCTCTATTTTGGTGGATTTGAGCCTTCTATTAATGGTGGATTTTATTCCTCTATTATTCGTGGATTTGATTTGTTTATTATTGGTGATATTGATTCCTCCATTATTGGTGATGTTGATTCTTCTATTATTGATTGATTTGTTCCCACTATTAATGCTGGATTTGATTCCTCTATTATTGGTGACGCTGATTCCTCCATTATTGGTGATATTGATTGCTCTATTTTTGGTGATGTTGATTCCTCCATTATTGGTGGATTTGATTCCTCTATTATTGTTGATGTTGATTACTCTATTATTGGTGACATTTGTTCCTCTATTATTGGTGGATTTGATCCCTCTATTATTGGTGGATTTGATTCCTCTGTTATTGGTGGATTTGATCCCACTGTTATTGTTTGATTTGATCCCTCCATTATTGTTGGATATGGTCCCACGATTATTAGTGGATTTGATTCCTCTATTATTGGTGTTGTTGATTCCTTTATTATTGGTGATGTTGATTTCTCTATTATTGCTGATGTTGATTCCCCTATTATTTTGATGTTGGTTCCTCTATTATTGCTGATGTTGATTCCTCTATTCTTGTTGGATTTGATTCCTCTATTATTGTTGATGATGATTCCTCTATTATTGGTGGATTTGATCCCTCTATTATTTGTCGATTTTATTCCTCTATTATTGTTGATGTTGATCCCTCTATTATTGGTGATGTTGATTCCTTTATTATTGGTCATGTTGATTCCTCTATTATTGATGATGTTGATTCCTCTATTATTGGTGATGTTGATTCCTCTATTATTTGTGGATTTGATTCCTCTATTATTGTTCATGTTGATTCCTCTATTATTCTTGATATTGATTCCTCTATTATTTGTGGATTTGATTCCTCTATTATTGGTGATGTTGATTCCTCTATTATTCGTGATATTGATTCCTCTATTATGGTTGATGTTGATTATTCTATTATTGGTGATGTTGTTTCCTCCATTATTGGTGGATTTCATCCCTCTGTTATTGATGGATTTGATTCTTCTATTAGTGGTGATATTGATTCCTTTTTTAATGTCGAATTTGATCCCTCTATTATTGGTGATATCGATTCCTCTATTATTGGTGCATTTGATTCCTCTATTATGGGTGATGTTGATTCCTCTATTATTGGTGACGTTGATTCCTCTATTATTGGTGACGTTGATTCCTCTATTATTGGTGATATTGATTCCTCCGTTATTGGTGATATTGATTCCTCTATTATTG
Source organism: Heptranchias perlo (assembly GCF_035084215.1). Lineage (NCBI taxonomy): Eukaryota > Metazoa > Chordata > Chondrichthyes > Hexanchiformes > Hexanchidae > Heptranchias > Heptranchias perlo. The sequence goes on from NC_090336.1 coordinate 19,382,674, forward strand.
ATGATGTTGATTCCTCTATTATTGGTGATGTTGATTGCTCTATTATTGGTGATGTTGAGTCCTCCATTATGCGTGGATTTGATCTCTGTTATTTGTGGATATGATTCCTCTATTATTAATGATGTTGATTCCTCAATTATTGGTGGTGTTGATTCATCTATTATGGTTGATGTTGATCCCTCTATTATTGGTGGATTTGATCCCTCTATTATTGTGGGATTTCATTCCTCTGTTATTGTTCACGTTGATTCCTCTATTATTGGTGATATTGATTGCTCTATTATTGCTGATGTTGAGTCCTCTATTATGGGTGGATTTGATCACTGTTATTTGTGGATATGATTCCTCTATTATTAGTGATGTTGATTCCTCTATTATTGGTCATGTTGATCCCTCTATTATTGATGATGTTGATTCCTCTATTATTGGTGATATTGATTCCTCTATTATTGGTGATGACGAATCCTCTATTATTGGTGATGTTGATTCATTTATTATTTGTGGATTTGCTTCGTCTGTTATTGGTTGATATCATTCCTCTATTATTGTTGACGTTGATTGCTCTATTATTGGTGGATTTGATGCTTCTATTGTTGGTAACTATGATTCATCTATTATTGGTGATGTTAATTCCTCTATTATGGGTGACATTGATTGCTCTATTATTGGTGGATTTGATTCCTCTGTTATGGGTGATCCTGGTTCCTCTATTATTGGTGATGTGGATTCGTTTATTATTGGTGGATTTTCTTCGTCTAATATTGATGGATTTGATCCCTCTATTATTGGTGGATTTGATTCTTCTATTATGGGTGATATTGATTCCTGTATTATTGTTGAATTCGATCCCTCTATTATTGGTGGATTTGATACCTCTATTATTGTTGCATTTGATTCCTGTAATATTGGTGATATCAGTTCCTCTATTATTGGTGACATTGATTCATCTATTATTGGTGATGTTGATTCCTCTATTATTGATGATGTTGATTCCTCTATTATTGATGATGTTGATTCGTCTGTTATGGTTGATGTTTATCCCTCTATTATATATGATGCTGATCGCTCTATTATTGGTGATGTTGATTCCTCTATTATTTTTGGATTTGATTCCTCTATTATTGTTCACGTTGATTCCTCAATTATACTTGATATTGATTCCTCTATTATGGTTGATGTTGATTATTCTATTATTGGTGATGTTGTTTCCTCCATTATTGGTGGATTTGATCCCTCTATTATTGGTTGATTTGATCCCTCTGTTATTGGTGGATTTAATTTTTTGTTATTGGTGATATTGATTCCTGTATTATTTTCGAATTTGATTGGTTGATTTGATTCCTCTATTATTGGTGGATTTGATTCCTCTAATATTGGTGACGATGATTCCTCTATTATTGTTGATGTTGATTTGTTTATTATTGGTGCATTTGCTCCGTCTATTATTGGTGATGTTAATTCCTCTATTATGGGTGACGTTGATTGCTCTATTATTGGCGGATTTGATTCCTCTATTATTGGTGGATTTGATTCCTCTATTATTGGTGGATTTGATTCCTCTATTATTGGTGACGTTGATTCCTCTATTATTGGTGATGTTGATTCCTCTATTATTGGTGATCTTGATTCCTCTATTATTGGTGGATTTGATTCCTCTATTATTGGTGTTGTTGATTTGTTTATTATTGTTGGATTTGCTCCGTCTATTTTTGGTGGATATCATTACTCTATTATTGGTGGATTTGATTCCCCTATTATTGGTGGATGTGATTCCTCTAATATTGTTGATATTGATTCCTCTATTATTGCTGATGTTGATTCCTCCATTGTTGGTGGATTTGATTCCCCTATGATTTGTGCATTTGATCCCTCTATTATTGGTGGATTCAATCCCAATGTTATTGTTTGATTTGATCCCTTTATTATTGGTTGATATGATCCCTATATTATTGGTGGATTTGATTCCTCTATAGTTGGTGACGTTGATTCCTCTATTATTGGTGATATTAATTCCTCTATTATTGGTGGATTTTATTCCTCTATTATTGGTGATGATGATTCCTCTATTATTGGTGGATTTGATCCCTGTATTATTGGTGGATTTGATTCCTCTATTAGTGGTGATGTTCATTTCTCTATTATTGTTGAACTTGATCCCTCAATTATTGTGGATTTCATTCCTCTATTATTGGTGATGATGAATTCTCTATTATTTGTGATGTTGATTCCACTATTATGGGTGATATTGATTCCTCTATTATTGGTGGATTTGATTCCTCTAATGCTGGTGACGTTGATTCCTCTATTTTGGTGATGTTGATTCCTCTATTTTTGGTGGATTTGAGCCTTCTATTATTGGTGGATTTTATTCCTCTATTATTCGTGGATTTGATTTGTTTATTATTGGTGATATTGATTCCTCCATTATTGGTGATGTTGATTCCTCTATTATTGATTGATTTGTTCCCACTATTAATGCTGGATTTGATTCCTCTATTATTGGTGATATTGATTGCTCTATTTTTGGTGATGTTGCTTCCTCCATTACTGGTGGATTTGATTCCTCTATTATTGGTGATCTTGATTCCTCGATTATGGGTGACCTTGATTGCTCTATTATTGGTGGATTTGATGCCTCTATTGTTGGTAACGATGATTCATCTATTATTGGTGATGTTATTTCTTCTATTATGGGTGACGTTGATTGCTGTATTATTGGTGGATTTGATTCCTCTAATATGGGTGATGTTGGTTCCTCTATTATTGGTGATATCGATTTCTCTATTATTGGTGGATATCATTCCTCTATTATTGTTGATGTTGATTACTCTATTATTGATGGATTTGATTCCCCTATTATTGGTGGATGTGATTCCTCTTTTATGGGTGATGTTGATTCCTCTATTCTTGGTGACATTTGTTCCTCTATTATTGGTGGATTTGATTCCTCGATTATTGGTGGATATGATTCCTCTATTATTTATGACGTTGATTCCTCTATTATTGGTGATGTTGATTCCTCCATTATTGGTGGATTTGATTCCTCGATTATTGGTGAATGTGATTCCTCTATTATTTATGACGTTGATTCCTCTATTATTGGTGATGTTGATTCCTCTATTATTGTTGATGTTGATTCCTCCATTATTGGTGCATTTGATTCCTCTATTATTGGTGACATTGATTCCTCTATGATTGGTGATGTTGATTCCTCGATTATTGGTGATGTTGATTCCTCTATTATTGATGATGTTGATTCCTCTATTATTGTTGATGTTGATTCCTCTATTATTTGTGGATTTGATTCCTGTATTATTGGTGACGTTGATTCCTCTATTATTGGTGATATTGATTCCTCCATTACAGGTGGTGTTGATTCCTCTATTATGGTTGATGTTGATTCCTCTAATATGGGTGGATTTGATCACTGTTATTTGTGGATATGATTCCTCTATTATTGATGATGTTGATTCCTCTATGACTGGTAATATTGATTCCTCTATTATTGGTGATGTTGAGTCCTCTATTATGGGTGGATTTGATCACTGTTATTTGTGGATATGATTCCTCTATTATTAGTGATATTGATTCCTCCATTACAGGTGGTGTTGATTCCTCTATTATGGTTGATGTTGATTCCTCTATTATTGGTGATGTTGATTGCTCTATTATTGGTGGATTTGATGCCTCTATTGTTGGTAACTATGATTCATCTATTATTGGTGATGTTAATTCCTCTATTATGGGTGACATTGATTGCTCTATTATTGGTGATGACGAATCCTCTATTATTGGTGATGTGGATTCGTTTATTATTGGTGGATTTGCTTTGTCCAATATTGATGGATTTGATCCCTGTATTATTGTTGAATTCGATCCCTCTATTATTGGTTGATTTGATTCCTCCATTATTGGTGATGCTGATTCCTCTAATATTGGTGATATTGATTCCGCTATTATTGTTGATGTTGAATCCTCTATTATTGGTGGATTTGATTCTTCTTTTATTGGTGATATCGATTCCTCTATTATTGGTGATGTTGAATCCTCTATTATTGGTGGATTTGATTCCTCTTTTATTGGTGATGATGATTCCTCTCTTATTGGTGATGTTGATTCCTCTATTATTGGTGGATTTGATACCTCTATTATTGTTGCATTTGATTCCTCTAATATTGGTGCTATTGATTCCTCTATTATTGTTGATATTGATTCCTCTATTATTGTTGATGTTGATTCCTCTATGATTCGTGATGTTGATTCCTCCATTATGGGTGATGTTGATTCCTCCATTATGGGTGATGTTGATTCCTCCATTATGGGTGGATTTGATCACTGTTATTTGTGGATTTGATTCCTCTATTATTATTGATGTTGATTCCTCCATTATACGTGATATTGATTCCTCTAATATCGTTAATGTTGAATCCTCCATTATTGGTGATATTGATTCCTCTGTTATTGATGATGTTGATTCCTCTATTATGGTTGATGTTTATTCCTCTATTATATGTGATGTTGATCGCTCTATTATTGGTGATGTTGATTCCACGATAATTGGTGGATTTGATCCCTCTATTATTGGTTGAGTTGATTCCTCTATTATTGGTGATGATGAATCCTCTATTATTGTTGATGTTGATTCGTTTATTATTGGTGGCTTTGCTCCGTCTATTATTGGTGGATATCATTCCTCTATTATTGTTGATGTTGATTGCTCTCTTATTGGTGGATTTGATGCTTCTATTGTTGGTAACGATTTTTCATCTATTATTGGTGATGTTAATTCCTCTATTATGGGTGACATTGATTGCTCTATTATTGGTGGATTTGATTCCTCTAATATGGGTGATGTTGATTCCTCTATTATTGGTGATGTGGATTCGTTTATTATTGGTAGATTTGATCCGTCTAATATTGACGGATTTGTTCCCTCTATTATTGGTGGATTTGATTCTTCTATTAGTGGTGATGTTTATTCCTCGATTATGGGTGATGTTGATTCCTGTATTATTGTTGAATTTGATCCCTCTATTATTGGTTGATTTGATTCCTCAATTATGGGTGATGTTTATTCCTCTATTATTGGTGATGTTGATCCCTCTATTATTGGTGGATTTGATTCCTCTATTATTGGTGATGATGATTCCTCTATTATTGTAAACAATTTTACAACACCAAGTTATAGTCCAGCAATTTTATTTGAAATTCACAAGCTTTCGGAGGCTTCCTCCTTCCTCAGGTGAATGTGGAAATTCACCTGGGGAAGGAGGAAGCCTCGGAAAGCTTGTGAATTTCAAATAAAATTGCTGGACTATAACTTGGTGTTGTAAAATTGTTTACAATTGTCAACCCCAGTCCATCACCATCCTCTATTATTGGTGATGTTGATTCCTCTATTATTGTTGATATTGATTCCTCTATTATTGCTGATGTTGATTCCTCTATTATTGGTGATATTGATTCCTCTATTATGGTTGATGTTTATTGCTCTATTATTGGTGATGTTGATCGCGCTATTATTGGTGATGTTGATTCCTCTATTATTTTTGGATTTGATTCCTCTATTATTGGTGATGTTGATTCCTCTATTATTGTTCACGTTGATTCCTCTATTATTGTTCACGTTGATTCCTCTATTATTGTTCACGTTGATTCCTCTATTATACTTGATATTGATTCCTCTATTATGGTTGATGTTGATTATTCTATTATTGGTGGTGTTGTTTCCTCCATTATTGGTGGATTTGATCCCTCTATTATTGATGGATTTGATCCCTCTATTATTGGTTCATTTGATCCCTCTGTTATTGGTGGATTTGATCCCTCTATTATTGATGGATTTGATCCCTCTATTATTGGTTGATTTGATCCCTCTGTTATTGGTTGATTTGATCCCTCTGTTATTGGTGGATTTGATCACTCTATTATTGATGGATTTGATCCCTCTATTATTGGTTGATTTGATCACTCTGTTATTGGTGGATTTGATTCTTTTGTTAGTGGTGATATTGATTCCTGTATTATTGTCGAATTTAATCCCTCTATTATTGGTTGATTTGATCCCTCTATTATTGGTGATGCTGATTCCTCTATTATTGGTGGATATCATTCATCTATTATTGTTGATGTTGATTGCTCTATTATTGGTGGATTTGATGCCTCTATTTTTGGTAACGATGATTCATCTATTATTGGTGATGTTAATTCCTCTATTATGGGTGACGTTGATTCCTCTATTATTGGTGGATTTGATTCCTCTATTATTGGTGATGCTGATTCCTCTATTATTGGTGATATTGATTCCTCTATTATTGGTGTTGTTGAATCCTCTATTATTGGTGATGCTGATTCCTCTATTATTGGTGATATTGATCCCTCTATTATTGGTGGATTTGATCCCTCTATTAATAGTGATGTTGATTGCTCTATTATTAGTGATGTTGATTCCTCCATTACTGGTGACGTTGGTTCCTCTATTATTAATGAAGTTGATTTCTCTGTTACTGGTTATGTTGATTCCTCTATTATAGGTGGATTTGATCTGTCTATTATTGATGGATTTGATTCCTCTATTATTGTTGATGTTGATTACTCTATTATTGGTTATATTGTTTCTCTATTATTGGTGATCCCGATTCCTCTCTTATCGGTGATTTTGATCCCTCTATTATTGGTGATGTTCATTCCTCTATTATGGGTGATGTTGATTCCTCTATTATTGGTGGATTTGATACCACTATTATTGGTGGATTTTATTCCGCGATTATTGGTGATGTTGATTCCTCTATTATTGGTGACATTGATCCCTCGATTATTGGTGATTTTCATTCCTCTATTATGGGTGATATGGATTCCTCTATTACTAGTGATGTTGATTCCTCCAATCTTGGTGCATTTGATCCCACTTATTGGTGGATTTTATTCTTCTATTATTGGTGAGGTTGATCCCTCTATTATAAGTAATGTTGATTCCTCTATTATTTGGTACCTTTATTATTCGTGGATTTGATTCCTCCAATATAGGTGAAGTTGATTCTTCTATTATTGCTGATATTGATTTCTCTGTTATTGGTGTTGTTGGTTCCTCTATTATTGGTGATGTTGAATCCTCTATTATTGGTGGCTTTGATTGCTCCATTATTGTTGATATTGATCCCTCTATTACTGTTGATTTTGATTCCTCTATTATGGGTGATGTTGATTCCTCTATTATCCGTGATATAGATTCCTCTATTATTGGTGATATTGATTCCTCTATTATTGGTGATTTTGAATCCTCTATGATGGGTGATATTGATTCCTCTATTATTGGTGATGTTGAGTCCTCTATTATGGGTGATGTTGATTCCTCTATTATTGGTGACGTTGGTTCCTCTATTATTAATTAAATTGATTCCTCTCTTATTGGTGACGTTGATTCCTCTATTATTGTTGATGTGGATTCCTCTATTATGGGTGGATTTGATCCCTCTTTTATTGTTGGATTTGATTCCTCTATTATTAGTGAGGTTGATTACTCCATTATTCGTAATATTGATTACTCTAATATTGGTGATATTGATTCCTCCATTATTCGTGATATAGATTCCTCTAATATTGGTGATGCTGATTCCTCTATTATTGGTGATGTTGATGCCTCTATTATTGGTGGATTTGATCCCTCTATTATTGATGGGTTTGATTTCGCTATTCCAGGTCGATTTGATCCCACTATTATTGGTGAGGTTGATCCCTCTATTATTGGTGGATTTGATTCCTCTATTATTGGTGGATTTGATTCCTCTATTATTGGTGAAGTTGATTCCTCTATCATTAGTGACGTTGATTTGTCTAATATTGGTGATTTTAAATCCTCTATGATGGGTGATATTGATTCCTCTATTTTGGGTGATGTTAATTCATCTATTATTGGTGATGTTGATTCCTCTATTATGGGTGATGTTGATTCCTCTATTATGGGTGATGTTGATTCCTCTATTAATGGTGATGTTGATTCCTCTATTAATGGTGATGTTGATTCCTCTATTTTGGGTGATGTTGATTCCTCTATTAATGGTGATGTTGATTCCTCTATTATTGGTGATGTTGATTCCTCTATTATGGGTGATGTTGATTCCTCTATTATGGGTGATGTTGATTCCTCTATTAATGGTGATGTTGATTCCTCTATTAATGGTGATGTTGATTCCTCTATTTTGGGTGATGTTGATTCCTCTATTAATGGTGATGTTGATTCCTCTATTTTGGGTGATGTTGATTCCTCTATTAATGGTGATATTGATTCCTCTATTATTGGTGATGTGGATTCCTCTATTATTAATGAAATTGATTCCTCTCCTATTGGTGATGTTGATTCCTCTATTATTGGTGACGTTGATTCCTCTATTAATGGTGATGTTGATTCCTCTATTATTAATGAAATTGATTCCTCTCCTATTGGTGATGTTGATTCCTCTAATATTGGTGATGTGGATTCCTCTATTAATGGTGATGTTGATTCCTCTATTAATGGTGATGTTGATTCCTCTATTTTGGGTGATGTTGATTCCTCTATTATTGGTGACGTTGATTCCTCTATTATTGGTGATGTTGATTCCTCTATTAATGGTGATGTTGATTCCTCTATTATTGGTGATGTGGATTCCTCTATTATTAATGAAATTGATTCCTCTCCTATTGGTGATATTGATTCCTCTATTATTGGTGATGTTGATTCCTCTATTATTGGTGATGTTGATTCCTCTATTATTGGTGATATTGATTCCTCTATTATTGGTGATGTTGATTCCTCTATTATTGGTGAAGTTGATTCCTCTATTATTGGTGATGTTGATTCCTCTATTATTGGTGATGTTGATTCCTCTATTATTGGTGATATTGATTCCTCTATGATTGGTGATGTTGATTCCTCTATTATTGGTGATGTGGATTCCTCTATTATTAATGAAATTGATTCCTCTCCTATTGGTGACGTTGATTCCTCTAATATTGGTGATATTGATTCCTCTATTATTGGTGATGTTGATTCCTCTATTATTGGTGATGTTGATTCCTCTATTATTGGTGACGTTGATTCCTCTATTAATGGTGATGTTGATTCCTCTATTATTAATGAAATTGATTCCTCTCCTATTGGTGATGTTGATTCCTCTATTATGAGTGATGTTGATTACCCTATTATTGGTTATGTAGATTCCTCCATTACTGGTGGATTTGATCCCTCTATTATGGGTGGATTTTATTCCTCTATTATTGGTGATGATGATTCCTCTATTATTGGTGATGTTGATTCCTCCATTATTGGTGACATTGATTCCTCTATTATTAATTAAGTTGATTCCACTATTATTGGTGATGTTGGTTCCCCATTATTGGTGATGTTGTTTCTTCTATTACTGGTGATATTGATTCCTCTATTATTATTGGATTTGATAAAAGGAGAGATCTAGAGCGGGAGGAGAGTCTGAGAGTCTAAGGCAAGTCATGGCAGCACAGCTCGCACCCGTGATATGCTCCTCCTGCACTATGTGGGAAGTCATGGACACTATCAGTGTCCCTGGCGACCATGTGTGCAGGGAAGTGTGTCTAGCTGCAGCTACTGGCTAACCGTATTTCGGAGCCGGAGCTGCGGGTCGATTCACTGTGGAGCATCCGCGATGCTGAGACTATCGTGGATAGCACGTTCAGTGAGGTGGTCACACCGCAGGTAAAGATTACGCAGGCAGAAAGGAAATGGGTGACCGCCAGGCAGAGTAAAAGGAGTAGGCAGGTAGAGCAGGAGTCCCCTGGGGCCATCTCCCTCTCAAACAGATATTCTGCTTTGGATTCTGTTGGGGGAGATGGCTTATCAGGGGAAAGTAGCAAGAGCCAAGTTCGGGGCACCACGGGTGCCTCTGCTGCACAGGAGGGGAGGAAGAAGAGTGGCAGGGCTATAGTGATAGGGGATTCAATTGTAAGGGGAACAGATAGGCGTTTCTGCGGCCGCAAACGTGACTCCAGGATGGTTTGTTGCCTCCCTGGTGCTAGGGTCAAGGATGTCACGGAGCGGCTGCAGGGCATTTTGGAGGGGAAGGGTGAACAGCCAGTAGTCGTGGTCCATATTGGTACCAACGACATAGGTAAAAAAAGGGATGAGGTCCTGCAAGGTGAATTTACGGAGTTAGGAGATAAATTAAAAAGCAGGACTTCAAAGGTAGTGATCTCAGGATTACTACCAGTGCCACGTGCTAGTGAGTATAGGAACAGGAGAATAGACAGGATGAATGCGTGGCTGCAGGGATGGTGTAGGAGGGAGGGATTTAGATTGCTGGGACATTGGGACCGGTTCTGGGGAAGGTGGGACCTGTACAAGCGGGACGGGTTACACCCGAGCAGGACCGGGACCAATGTCCTCGCGGGGGTGTTTGCTAGTGTTGTTGGGGAAGGTTTAAACGAGAGTGGCAGGGGGATGGGAAACTGAGCGGGGAGTCAGAAGGGAATAAAGTTGAGAGCAGCAAGAGAGGGGAAGACCCAGGGGAAATCTACAATACAAATAGTACGAACAGTTGTTCAAGAACAAGTGAAAGGGAAAAGCGTAGAGCAGTAGAAAGAAAGTGTACTTTAGGCACGAGAGATAAAATAAAAACTAGAAGGCGTAAGGCGATTAATCCAGCGTCAAGGCTGAAGGTCAGGCTAGGGTGTGTGGCCCAACTAAGAGTTCTATATACAAATGCACAGAGTATAAGGAATAAATTAAATGAACTACAGGTTCAAATTCAAATTCGAGGGTATGACATGATAGCTATTACTGAGACATGGCTGCAGGATGGTCAGGATTGGGAACTAAATATACCGGGTTATAAGGTCTACAGGAGAGAAAGGGAAAATGGAAGAGGGGGAGGAGTAGCCTTAATGATTAGAGATGAAATCACTTCAATGATAAATGGGGATATAACTAGAGGTAAGCAGCCAACAGAGACCTTATGGGTTGAATTGAGAAATAGGAAAGGATCTAAGACTATAGTGGGAGTTGTATATAGGAGCCCTGGCAGCAGCTGTGAAGTGCTAGATTGTATAAATGCAGAGATTAGACAAGCATGTAAGAAAGGCATAGTGGTCTTAATGGGGGACTTTAACCTTCACATAGATTGGGAAAAGCAGACTAGCAACTGTCAGAAAGGTAGTGAATTTGTTGAGTGTGTCCAGGATAGTTTTCTGCAGCAATATGTCCTAGAGGCAACAAGGGGGCAAGCCATACTAGATTTAGTAATGAGTAATGAACCAGATTTAGTTAACGGCTTAACTGTGCGTGAACATCTATCCAATAGTGATCATAACATGATCGAGTTCAATGTAGTGGAGATGCCGGTGATGGACTGGGGTTGACAATTGTAAACAATTTTACAACACCAAGTTATAGTCCAGCAATTTTATTTTAAATTCACAAGCTTTCGGAGGCTTCCTCCTTCCTCAGGTTCACCTGAGGAAGGAGGAAGCCTCCAAAAGCTTGTGAATTTAAAATATAATTGCTGGACTATAACTTGGTGTGGTAAAATTGTTTACAAGAGTTCAATGTAGTGTTTGAAAGGGAAAAAAAGTGAATCAGCTGCTAAGATTCTAGACTTGGGCAAGGCCGACTTCAATGGGATGAGACAGAGACTGTCCACAGTAAAGTGCGCAAATCTGTTAATGGGTAAAACGACTGATGATCAGTGGGAAATGTTTAAAGAAACATTTAACTTGATACAGAATCGGTTTATACCCCTGAGGGGCAAGAACTCTACTTGCAAAAAAAAACAGCCATGGACAACTAAAGAGGTAAGAGACAATATAACACATAAGGAAAGGGCATACAAAAAGGCAAAAAATGGCACAGATCCTGGCGAATGAGAAAGATACAAAGATCAACAAAGGGTCACAAAACAGATAGTAAGGGCTACAAAAAGAGAGTATGAAAGGAAACTCGCAAGGGATATCAAAACCAATACGAAGAACTTTTATAGTTATATTAGGAAAAAGAGGGTGGTCAGGAGCAGTGTTGGCCCCTTAAAAACTGAAAGTGGGGATATCGTCATTGACAATGGGGAAATGGCGGACATGTTGAACAATTACTTTGCGTCAGTATTTACAGTCGAAAAAGAGGATAGCATGCCGGAAATCCCAAGAAAACTTATATTGAATCGGGGACAGGGACTCGATAAAATTAACATAGGTAAAGCAACAGTAATGAAGAAAATAATAGCACCAAAGAGTGACAAATCCCCAGGACCAAATGGTTTCCATCCCAGGGTTTTAAAGGAAGTAGGTGAGCACATTGCGGAAGGCCTAACTATAATCTTTCAAAGTTCTCTAGATTCAGGAACTGTCCCTCTAAATTGGAAAATTGCACATGTCACTCCGCTTTTTAAGAAAGGAGAGAGAGGGAAACCGGGGAATTATAGACCAGTTAGCCTAACATCTGTTGTGGGGAAAATGCTGGAGTCTTTAATTAAGGATAGAGTGACTGAACACTTCGAGAATTTTCAGTTAATCAGAGAGAGCTAGCATGGATTTGTGAAAGGTAGGTCGTGCCTGACAAACCTGATTGAATTTTTTGAAGAGGTGACTAAAGTAGTGGATAGGGGAATGTCAATGGATGTTATTTATATGGACTTCCAGAAGGCATTTGATAAGGTCCCACATAAGAGACTGTTAGCTAAGATAGAAGCCCATGGAATCGAGGGAAAAGTACGGACTTGGTTAGGAAGTTGGCTGAGCGAAAGGTGACAGAGGGTAGGGATAATGGGAAGGTACTCACATTGGCAGGATGTGACTAGTGGAGTCCCGCAGGGATCTGACTTGGGGCCTCAATTATTCACAATATTTATTAACGACTTAGATGAAGGCATAGAAAGTCTCATATCTAAGTTTGCCGATGACACAAAGATTGGTGGCATTGTAAGCAGTGTAGATGAAAACATAAAATTACAAAGCGATATTGATAGATTAGGTGAATGGGCAAAACTGTGGCAAATGGAATTCAATGTAGACAAATGTGAGGTCATCCACTTTGGATCAAAAAAGGATAGAACAGGGTACTTTCTAAATGGTTAAAAGTTAAAAACAGTGGATGTCCAAAGGGACTTAGGGGTTCAGGTACATAGATCATTAAAGTGTCATGAACAGGTACAGAAAATAATCAAGAAGGCAAATGGAATGCTGGCCTTTATATCTAGAGGACTAGAGTACAAGGGGGCAGAAGTTATGCTGCAGCTATACAAAACCCTGGTTAGACCGCACCTGGAGTACTGTGAGCAGTTCTGGGCACCGCACCTTCGGAAGGACATATTGGCCTTGGAGGGAGTGCAGCGTAGGTTTACGAGAATGATACCCGGACTTCAAGGGTTAAGTTACGAGGAGAGATAACACAAATTGGGGTGGTATTCTCTCGAGTTTCGAAGGTTAAGGGGTGATCTGATCGAAGTTTATAAGATATTAAGGGGAACAGATAGGTTGGATAGAGAGAAACTATTTCCGCTGGTTGGGGATTTTAGGAGTAGGGGGCACAGTCTAAAAATTAGAGCCAGACCTTTCAGGAGCGAGATTAGAAAACATTTCTACACACAAAGGGTGGTAGAAGTTTGGAACTCCTTTCCGCAAACAGCAATTGATACTAGCTCAATTGCTAAATTTAAATCTGAGATAGATAGCTTTTTGGCAACCAAAGGTATTAAGGGATATGGGCCAAAGGCAGGTATATGGAGTTAGATCACAGGTCAGCCATGATCTTATCAAATGGCGGAGCAGGCACGAGGAGCTGAATGGCCTACTCCTGTTCCTATATTCCTATGATTCCTCTATTATTGGTGGATTTGATTCCTCTATTATTAGTGACGTTGATTCCTTCATTATTCGTGATATTGATTACTCTAATATTGGTGATATTGTTTCCTCTATTATTGATGATGTTGATTCCTCTATTATTGATGATGTTGATGCCTCTATTATTGATGATGTTGATGCCTCTATTATTGATGATGTTGATTCCTCTATTATGTGTGATGTTGATTCCTCTATTAATGGTGATGTTGATTACTCTATTATTGGTGGATTTGATTCCTGTATTATTACTGGATTTGATTCCTCTATTAATGGTGATGTTGATTCCTCTATTATTGGTGATGTTGATTCCTCTATTATTTGTGTATTTGATTCCTCTATTATTGGTGGATTTGATTCCTCTGTTATTGTTGATCTAGATTCCTGTGTCATGGGTTAAATTGATTAATCTATTATGGGTGATGTTGATTCCTCTATTTTTGTTGATGTTGAATCCTCTATTATGGGTCATGTTGATTCCTCTATTATCAGTGGATTGATTCCTCTCTTATTGGTGACGATGATTCCTCTATCATCGGTGGATTTGATTCCTTTAACATTGGTGACATTGATTCCTCTATTATGGGTGATGTTGATTCCTCTATTATTGTTGGACTTGTTCCCTCTATTATTGTTGGATTTGATTCCTCTATTATTGGTGACGTAGATTCCTCTGTTATTGTTGATGTTGATTACTCTATTATTCGTGGATTTGATTCCTATGATATTGGTGACGTTTATTCCTCTGTTATTGGTGATGTTATTTCCCCTATTATTGGTGATATTGATTCCTTCATTATTGGTGATGTTGATTATTCGATTATTGGTGATGTAGATTCCTCCATTATAGGTGGATTCGATCACTCTATTATGGGTCGATTTTATTCCTCTATTATTGTTGATCTTGATTCCTGTGTCATGGGTTAAATTGATTCATCTATTATTGGTGATGTTGATTCCTGTATTATGGGTGATGTTGAATCCTCTATTATTGTTGATGTTGATTCCTCTATTATCAGTGGATTTGATTCCTCTCTTATTGGTGACGATGATTCCTCTATCATCGGTGGATTTGATTCCTTTAACATTGGTGACATTGATTCCTCTATTATGGGTGATGTTGATTCCTCTATTATTGTTGGATTTGATCCCTCTATTATTGTTGGATTTGATTCGTCTAATATTGGTGACATTGATTCCTCTGTTATTGTTGATGTTGTTTCCCCTATTATTGGTGATATTGATTCCTCCATTATTGGTGATGTTGATTACTCTATTTTGGTTATGTAGATTCCTCCATTATTGGTGGATTTGATCCCTCTATTATGGGTGGATTTTATTCCTCTATTATTGATGATGTTGATTCCTCTATTATTGGTGATGTTGATTCCTGTATTTTGGGTGATGTTGATTCCTCTTTTATTGCTGATGTTGATTTTCCTATTATTGGTGGATTTGAGCCTTTTATTATTGGTGGATTTGATTCCTCTAATATTGGTGACATTTATTCCTCTATTATTGGTGATATTGATTCCTCTATTAATGTTGATGTTGATTACTCTAATATTGGTGTTGTTGTTTCCTCTATTATGGGTGGATTTGATCCCTCTATTATTGGCGGATTTGATCCCTCTATTAATGGTGGATTTGATTCCTCTATTATTGGTGGCATTGATTCCTCTATTATTGGTGGATTTGATCCCTCTATTATTGTTGGATTTGATTCCTCTATTATGGGTGATGTGGATTCCTCGATGATTGGTGATGTTGATTCCTCTATTATTGGTGATGTTGATTCCTCTATTATTGGTGGATTTGATTCTTCTATTATTGGTGGATTTGATTCCTGTATCATTAGTGACGTTGATTGCTTCATTATTCTTGATATTGATTCCTCTAATATTGGTGATGTTGATTCCTCCATTATTGGTGATGTTGATTCCTCTATTATTGGTGGATTTGATTCCTCTATTATTGGTGGCGTTGATTCCTCTATTATTGGTGGCGTTGATTCCTCTATTATTGTTGGATTTCATTCCTCTATTATGGGTGATGTGGATTCCTCGATGATTGGTGATGTTGATTCCTCTATTATTGGTGATGTTGATTCCTCTATTATTGGTGGATTTGATTCCTCTATTATTGGTGGATTTGATTCCTGTATCATTAGTGACGTTGATTGCTTCATTATTCTTGATATTGATTCCTCTAATATTGGTGATGTTGATTCCTCCATTATTGGTGATGTTGATTCCTCTATTATTGGTGGATTAGATCACTCCATTAATGGTGGATTTGATCCCACTGTTATTGTTGGATTTGATCCCTCTATTATTGGTGGATTTGATCCCTCTATTATTGGTGGATTTGATTCCTCTATTATTGGTGACATTGATTCCTCTATTATTGGTGATGGTGATTCCTCTATTATTGGTGGATTTGATACCTCTATTATTGATGGATTTGATCCCTCTATTATTGATGGATTTGATCCCTCTATTATTATTGGTGGATTTAATCCCTCTATTATTGGTGGATTTGCTTCCTCTATTATTTTGGTGATGTTGATTTCTCCATTAGTGATGACATTGATTCCTCTATTATTAATGAAGTTAATTCCTCCATTATTGTTTTATATTCGTTCATAGGATGAATGATTCGCTGGCGAGGCTGTCATTTATTGCCCATCCCTAATTGCCCATGAGAAGGTGGTGCTGAGCCGCCTTCTTGAACTGCTGCCGTCCGTGTGATGAAGTTTCTCCCATAGTGCTGTTAGGAAGGGAGTTCTAGGATTTTGACCCAGCGACAATGAAGGAACGGCGATATATTTCCAAGTCGGGATGGTGTGTGACTTGGAGCGGAACGTGCAGGTGGTGTTGTTCCCATGTACCTGTTGCTCTTGTCCTTCTAGGTGGTAGAGGTCGTGGGTTTGGGAGGTGCTGTCGAAGAAGCCTTGGCGAGTTGCTGCAGTGCATCCTGTGGATGGTACACACTGCAGCCACTGTGAGCCGGTGGTGAAGGGAGTGAATGTTTAGGGTGGTGGATGGATTTGATTTTGCTATTATTGGTGATGTTGATTCCTCAATTATAGGTGGATTTGATCCCTCTATTATTGGTGGATTTGTTGATTCCTCTATTATTGTTGCTGTTGATTCCTCTATTATTGGTGATATTGATTGCTCTATTTTTGGTGATGTTGATTCCTCTATTATTGGCGATGTTGATTCCTCTATTTTGGGTGATGTTGATTCGTCTATTATTGCTGATGTTGATTCCTCTATTATTGGTGTTGTTGATTCCTCTTTTACTCGTCAATTTGTTCCCTTTGTTATTGGTGAGGTTGATTCCTCTATTATTGGTGATGTTGTTTCCTCTATTATTTTGGTGATGTTGATTCCTCTATTATTGGTGATGTTGCTTCCTCTATTATTTTGGTGATGTTGATTTCTCCATTAGTGATGACATTGATTCCTCTATTATTAGCGAAGTTAATTCCTCCATTATTGGTGATGTTGATTCCTCCATTATTAGTGACGTTGGTTCCTCTATTATTAATGAAGTTGATTTCTCTATTATTGTGGATTTTGATTACTCTATTATTGGTATATTTGATTCCCCTATTATTAGTGATGTTGATTCCTCTATTATTGGTTGATTTGATTCCGCTATTATTGGTGATGTTGCTTCCTCTATTATTTTGGCGATGTTGATTCCTCTATTATTGGCGACATTGATTCCTCTATTATTAATGAAGTTAATTCCTCCATTATTGTTGATGTTGATTCCTCTATTATTGGTGATATTGATTGCTCTATTATTGGTGATGTTGATTCCACTATTATTGGTGGATTTGATCCCTCTATTATTGTTGGATTTGATTCCTCTATTATTGTTCACGTTGATTCCTGCATTATTGGTGATGTTGATTCCTCTATTATTGGTGGATTTGATTTCTGTATTATTGGTGGATTTGATTACACCAATATTTGTGACATTGATTCCTCTGTTATTGGTGATGTTGATTCCTCTATTACTGTTTGATTTGATCCCTTTATTATTGCTGAGGTTGATCCCTCTATTATTGGTGATATTGCTTCCTCTATTATTTTGGTGATGTTGATTCCTCTATTATTGGTGACATTGATTCCTCTATTATTGGTGACATTGATTCCTCTATTGTTAATGAAGTTAATTCCTCCATTACTGTTGATGTTGATTCCTCCATTATCGGATACATCGGATACATTCTCTGGATACATCGAGGGCATCCTGAAACCCATCGTACAGGGAACCCCCAGCTTCTGTCGCGACACTACAGACTTCCTACAAAAACTCAGTACCCACGGACCAGTTGAACCAGGAACACTTCTCACCACGATGGACGTCTCGGCACTATACACCAGTATCCCCCACGATGACGGCATCGCTGCGACAGCATCAATACTCAACACCAACAACAGCCAATCTCCGGAAGCCATCCTACAACTCATCCGCTTCATCCTGGATCACAATGTCTTCACCTTCGATAACCAGTTCTTTACCCAAACACACGGAACAGCCATGGGGACCAAATTCGCACCCCAATACGCCAACATTTTCATGCACAAGTTCGAGCAGGACTTCTTCACTGCACAAGACCTCCAACCAACACTATACACCAGATACATCGACGACATTTTCTTTCTATGGACCCACGGCAAGGAATCACTAAAGAGACTACACGATAACATCAACAAGTTCCATCCCACCATCAAGCTCACCATGGACTACTCCTCAGAATCAGTTTCTTTCTTGGACACACGAATCTCCATCAAAGACGGGCACCTCAGCACCTCACTCTACCGCAAGCCCACGGACAACCTCACGATGCTCCACTTTTCCAGCTTCCACCCTAACCACGTCAAAGAGGCCATCCCCTATGGACAGGCCCTGCGAATACACAGGGTCTGCTCAGACGAGGAGGAACGCGATGGACACCTACAGACGCTGAAAGACGCCCTCGTAAGAACGGGATATGACGCTCGACTCATCGATCGACAGTTCCGACGGGCCACAGCAAAAAATCGCATAGACCTCCTCAGGAGACTAACACGGGACGCAACCAACAGAGTACCCTTTGTCGTCCAGTACTTCCCTGGAGCGGAGAAACTACGCCATGTTCTCCGCAGCCTTCAACATGTCATCAATGAGGACAAACACCTCGCTATGGCCATCCCCACACCTCCACTACTCGCCTTTAAACAGCCACCCAACCTCAAACAGACCATCGTTCGCAGCAAACTACCTAGCTTTCAAGAGAACAGCGTCCACGACGCCACACAACCCTGCCACGGTAACCTCTGCAAGACATGCCAGATCATCGACACAGATACCACCATCACACGAGATGACACCACCCACCAGGTGCATGGTTCATACTCCTGTGACTCGGCCAACGTTGTCTACCTCATACGTTGCAGGAAAGGATGCCCCAGAGCATGGTACATTGGCGAGACCATGCAGACGCTGCGACAACGGATGAACGGACACCGCGCAACAATCGCCAAACAGGAGGGTTCCCTCCCAGTCGGGGAACACTTCAGCAGTCATGGACATTCATCCACCGACCTTCGGGTAAGCGTACTCCAAGGCGGCCTTCGAGACACACGACAACGCAAAATCGTCGAGCAGAAATTGATAGCCAAGTTCCGCACCCATGAGGACGGCCTCAACCGGGATCTTGGGTTCATGTCACGCTACACGTTACCCCACCAGCGAACAAATGTTATCTGTTTTTAATATAATGGGTCATTTGCTGGCTCTCTCTGCCTTCCGGATGTTTCTGCCTCTCTCTGTGTTTTTTTTTCTCTGTTTTTTTTCCCTGTTTGTTTTTTTGTTGAATGTGTATTCGGGGGTTCTGCAGGTGACACCTCTCTGTCTGAACACGGTGATTGCCTTGGCAACGGGCAGTTGCAGGGGCAGTCTGTAAACACCATGTATTGTTCAATATGTATAAATGCGTAGGCTTCAAGGAGCTCTTGAAACATTTGCCTGAGGAAGGAGAAAATCTCCGAAAGCTTGTGAATTTAAAATAAAATTGCTGGACTATAACTTGGTGTTGTAAAATTGTTTCCATTATCGGAGACATTGGTTCCTCTATTATTCAAGAAGGGACGCGGTGCAGGGGAGGCAGCTGATTGGTGAGTAGGTTCAGTGAATCAAGGTCCCTGTGAGGAGGGCAAGCAGGTTGACTAGGAGGAGGATCGAGCTACTGCAGCTGCTGGAGGCACGAAGTCACAGCCAACAGGTAAGTGATTGGCTGGTGACTGGTAAGTAGTTTTTCTTTCCTTTTTTTTTCTTGACATTGTAGATGTTGTTATGCTAACTTAAGGGTTAAGTCATGGCAGGAGATCCCAGCGCCGTGTCATGTTCCTCTTGTGGGATGTGGGAATTCAGGGATCCTTCCTGTGTCCCTGGTTCCTTCACCTGCGGGAAGTGTGTCCAGCTGCAGCTATTGTTTGACCGCTTGATGGCTCTGGAGCTGCAGATGGACTCACTTTGGAGCATCCGCGATGCTGAGGAAGTCGTGGATAGCACGTTCAGTGAGTTGGTCACACCACAGATAAAAATTACTGAGGGAGATAGTGAATGGGTGACCAACAGACAGAGGAAGAGTAGGAAGGCAGAGCAGGGGTCCCCTGCGGTCATCTCCCTCCAAAACAGGTATACCGTTTTGGATACTGTTGGGGGAGATGGCTCACCGGGGGAAGGTGACAGCGGCCAGGTTCATGGCACCATGGCTGGCTCTGCTGCACAGGAGGGCAGGAAAAAGAGTGGCAGAGCTATAGTGATAGGGGACTCGATTGTAAGGGGAATAGACAGGCGTTTCTGCGGACGCAACCGAGACTCCAGGATGGTATGTTGCCTCCCTGGTGCAAGGGTCAGGGATGTCTCGGAGCGGCTGCAGAACATTCTGGAGGGGGAGGGTGAACAGCCAGTTGTCGTGGTGCATATAGGTACCAACGATATAGGTAAAAAACAGGATGAGGTCCTTCAAGCTGAATTTAGGGAGTTAGGAGTTAAACTAAAAAGTAGGACCTCAAAGGTAGTAATCTCAGGATTGCTGCCAGTGCCACGGGCTAGTCAGAGTAGGAATGACAGGATAGCTAGGATGAATACGTGGCTTGAGAGATGGTGCAAGAGGGAGGGATTCAAATTCCTGGGCCATTGGAACCGGTTCTGGGGGAGGTGGGACCAGTACAAATTGGACAGTCTGCATCTGGGCGGGACTGGAACCAATGTCCTAGGGGGATGTTTGCTAATGCTGTTGGGGAGGGTTTAAACTAATGTGGCAGGGGGATGGGAACCAATGCAGGAAGTCAGTGGGAAGTAAAGTGGTGACAGAAACAAAAGGCAGTAAGGGAGAGTGTACAAAACATGACCGGACAGATGGTCTGAGAAAGCAGGGCAAAGACCAAGGGAAGTCTAGATTAAACTGCATTTATTTCAATGCAAGAAGTCTGATGGGCAAGGCAGATGAACTCAGGGCATGGATGGGTACATGGGACTGGGATGTTATAGCTATTACTGAAACATGGCTAAGGGAGGGGCAGGACTGGCAGCTCAATGTTCCAGGGTACAGATGCTATAGGAAAGATAGAGCAGGAGGTAAGAGAGGAGGGGGAGAACATCACGGCAGTATTGAGAGGGGATATATCCAAGGGTTCGCCCACTGAGTCTATATGGGTAGAACTGAAAAATAAGAAGGGAGAGATCACTTTGATAGGATTGTACTACAGACCCCCAAATAGTCAACGGCAAATTGAGGAGCAAATATGTAAGGAGATTACAGACAGCTGCAAGAAAAATAGGGTGGTAATAGTAGGGGACTTTAACTTTCTCAATATTGACTGGGACAGCCATAGCATTAGGGGCTTGGATGGAGAGAAATTTGTTGAGTGTATTCAGGAGGAATTTCTCATTCAGTATCTGGATGGCCCGACTAGAGAGGGGGCAAAACTTGACCTCCTCTTGGGAAATAAGGAAGGGCAGGTGACAGAAGTGTTAGTGAGGGATCACTTTGGGACCAGTGATCATAATTCCATTAGTTTTAAGATAACTATGGAGAATGATAGGTCTGGCCCAAAAGTTAAAATTCTAAATTGGGGAAAGGCCAAAGTTGATTGGGAGAGTCTGTTGGCAGGCAAAGGGACGTCTGGTAAGTGGGAGGCTTTCAAAAGTGTGTTAACCAGGGTTCAGGGTAAGCACATTCCTTATAAAGTGAAGGGCAAGGCTGGTAGAAGTAGGGAACCTTGGATGACTCGGGAGATTGAGGCACTAGTCAAAAAGAAGAAGGAGGCATATGACATGCATAGGCAGCTGGGATCAAGTGGATACCTTGAAGAGTATAGAGATTGCCGGAGTAGAGTTAAGAGAGAAATCAGGAGGGCAAAAAGGGGATATGAGATTGCTTTGGCAGATCAGGCAAAGGTGAATCCAAAGAGCTTCTACAAATACATAAAGGGCAAAAGGGTAACTAGGGAGAGAGTAGGGCCTCTTAAGGATCAACAAGGTCATCTATGTGCGGAACCACAAGAGATGGGTGAGATCCTGAATGAATATTTCACATCGGTATTTACGGTTGAGAAAGGCATGGATGTTAGGGAACTTGGGGAAATAAATAGTGATGTCTTGAGGAGTGTACATATTACAGAGAGGGAGGTGCTGGAAGTCTTAACGCGCATCAAGGTAGATAAATCTCCGGGACCTGATGAAATGTATCCCAGGACGTTATGGGAGGTTAGGGAGGAAATTGCGGGTCCCCTAGCAGAGATATTTGAATCATCCACCGCTACAGGTGAGGTGCCTGAAGATTGGAGGGTAGCAAATGTTATGCCTTTGTTTAAGAAGGGCGGCAGGGAAAAGCCTGGGAAATACAGACCGGTGAGCCTGACATCTGTAGTGGGTAAGTTGTTAGAGGGTATTCTGAGGGACAGGATCTACAGGCATTTGGAGAGGCAGGGACTGATTAGGAACAGTCAACATGGTTTTGTGAGTGGAAAATCATGTCTCACGAATTTGATTGAGTTTTTTGAAGGGGTAACCAAGAAGATAGATGAGGGCTGTGCAGTAGACGTGGTCTACATGGACTTTAGCAAAGCCTTTGACACGGTACCGCATGGTAGGTTGTTACATAAGGTTAAATCTCACGGGATCCAAGGTGAGGTAGCCAATTGGATACAAAATTGGATTGACGACAGAAGACAGAGGGTGGTTGTAGAGGGTTATTTTTCAAACTGGAGGCCTGTGACCAGTGGTGTGCCTCAGGGATCAGTGCTGGGTCCGCTGTTATTTGTTATTTATATTAATGATTTGGATGAGAATTTAGGAGGCATGGTTAGTAAGTTTGCAGATGACACCAAGATTGGTGGCATTGTGGACAGTGAAGAAGGTTATCTAGGATTGCAACGGGATCTTGATAAATTGGGCCAGTGGGCCGATGAATGGCAGATGGAGTTTAATTTAGATAAATGTGAGGTGATGCATTTTGGTAGATCGAATCGGGCCAGGACCTACTCTGTTAATGGTAGGGCGTTGGGGAGAGTTATAGAACAAAGAGATCTCGAAGTACAGGTTCATAGCTCCTTGAAAGTGGAGTCACAGGTGGATAGGGTGGTGAAGAAGGCATTCAGCATGCTTGGTTTCATTGGTCAGAACATTGAATACAGGAGTTGGGATGTCTTGTTGAAGTTGTACAAGACATTAGTAAGGCCACACTTGGAATACTGTGTACAGTTCTGGTCACCCTATTATAGAAAGGATATTATTAAACTAGAAAGAGTGCAGAAAAGATTTACTAGGATGCTACCGGAACTTGATGGTTTGACTTATAGGGAGAGGTTGGATAGACTGAGACTTTTTTCCCTGGAGAGTCGGAGGTTTAGGGGTGATCTTATAGAAGTCTATAAAATAATGAGGGGCATAGATAAGGTCGATAGTCAAAATCTTTTCCCAAAGGTAGAGGAGTCTATAACGAGGGAGCATAGATTTAAGGTGAGAGGGGAGAGATACAAAAGGGTCCAGAGGGGCAATTTTTTCACTCAAAGGGTGGTGAGTGTCTGGAACGAGCTGCCAGAGGCAGTAGTAGAGGCGGGTACAATTTTGTCTTTTAAAAAGCATTTGGACAGTTACATGGGTAAGATGGGTATAGAGGGATATGAGCCAAGTGCAGGCAATTGGGACTAGCTTAGTGGTATAAACTGGGCGACATGGACATGTTGGGCCGAAGGGCCTGTTTCCATGTTGTAAACTTCTATAATTCTATGATTCTAAGTTGATTTCTCTATTATTGGTGATGTTGATTCCTCTATTATAGGTGGCTTTGATCTGTCTATTATTAATGGATTTGATTCCTCTATTATTGTTGACGTTGATTGCTCTATTATTGTTGATATTGATTCCCCTTTTATTGGTGTTCCTGATTCCTCTCTTATTGATGATGTTGATTCCTCTATTATTGGTGATGTTCATTCCTCTATTATGGGTGATGTTTATTCCTCCATTATTGATGACGTTGATTCCTCCATTATTGGTGATGTTGATTCCATTTTATTGTTGGATTTGATCCCTCTATTATTGTTGGATTTGATTCCTCTATTATTGTTAACGTTGATTCCTCTATTATTGGTGATGTTGATTCCTCTACTATTGGTGGATTTGATTCCTCTATTACTGTTGGATTTGATTCCTCGAATATTGTTCACGTTGATTCCTCTATTATGGGGAATGTTGTTTCCTCTATTATTGGTG
Organism: Heptranchias perlo; assembly: GCF_035084215.1. Lineage (NCBI taxonomy): Eukaryota > Metazoa > Chordata > Chondrichthyes > Hexanchiformes > Hexanchidae > Heptranchias > Heptranchias perlo. Next base: position 19,407,301 of record NC_090336.1, read on the forward strand.
GATTTGATCCCTCTATTATTGGTGGTTTTGATTCCTCCAATATTTGTGACGTTGATTCCTCTGTTATTGGTGATGTTGATTCCTCTATTACTGTTTGATTTGATCCCTTTATTATTGGTGATGTTGATTCCTCTATTATTGGTTGATTCGATTCCTGTATTATTGGTGTTGTTGCTTCCTCTATTATTTTGATTATGTTAATTTCTCCATTATTGGTGACATTGATTCCTCTATTATTAATGAAATTAATTCCTCCATTATTGCTGACGTTGGTTCCTCTATTATTAATTAAGTTGATTCCTCCATTATTAATGACGTTGATGCCTCTATTATTAATGAAGTTGATTCTTCCATTCTTGGAGACGTTGGTTCCTCTATTATTCATGAAGTTGATTTCTCTATTATTGGTGGATTTGATTCCCCTATTATTGGTGGATTTGATTCCCCTATTATTGGTGGATTTGATTCCTCTATTATTGGTGATGTTGATTCCTCTATTCTTGGTGACGTTTGTTCCTCTATTATTGGTGGATTTGATTCCTCTATTATTGGTGGATGTGATACCTCTATTATTGTTGGATTTGATTCCTGTAATATTGGTGATATCGATTCCTCTGTTATTGGTTGTTGTTTGTTGTAAACAATTTTACAACACCAAGTTATAGTCCAACGATTTTTATTTGAAATCCACAAGCTTTCGGAGGCTTCCTCCTTCCTCAGGTAAATGTTTACCTGAGGAAGGAGACATTTACCTGAGGAAGGAGGAAGCCTCCGAAAGCTTCTGGATTTCAAATAAAAATTGTTGGACTATAACTTGGTGTTGTAAAATTGTTTACAATTGTCAACCCCAGTCCATCACCGGCATCACCACATCTGTTATTGGTGACGTTGATTCCTCCATTATTGGTGGATTTGATTCACCTATTATTGGTGCATTTGATTACTCTATTATGGGTGATGTTGATTCCTCTATTATTGGTGATGTTGATTCCTCTATTATTGGTGATATTGATTGCTCTATTATTGGTGATGTTGATTCCTCTATTATGGGTGGATTTGAACACTCTATTATTTGTGGATTTGATTCCTCTATTATTAGTGACGTTGATTCCTCCATTATACGTGATATTGATTCCTCTAATATGTTAATGTTGAATCCTCTATAATGGGAGATATTGATTCCTCTACTATTGGTGATGTTTATTCCTCTATTATTGATGATGTTGATTCCTCTATTATTAGTGACGTTGATTCCTCTATAATTTGTGGATTTGATTCCTCTGTTATTGTTGATGTTGATTCCACTATTATTGTTGGATTTGATTCCTCTATTATTGTTCACGTTGATTCCTCCATTATTGGTGATGTTGATTCCTCTATTATTGGTGGATTTGATCCCTCTATTATGGGTGATATTGTTTGCTCTATTATTGGTGATGTTGATTCCTCTATTATTGGTGGATTTGATCCCTCTATTATGGGTGATATTGTTTGCTCTATTATGGGTGATGTTGATTCCTCCATTATTGGTGGATTTGATCCCTCTATTATTGATGGATTTGATTCCACTATTATTGTTGACGTTGATTCCTCCATTATTGCTGATGTTGATTCCTCGATTATTGGTGGATTTGATCACACTATTATTGGTGGATTTTATTCCTCTATTATTGGTGATTTTGATACCTCCATTATTAGTGAGGTTGATGCCTCTATTATTAATGAAGTTGATTCCTCCATTATTAGTGATGTGGTTCCTCTATTATTGATGATGCTGATTCCTGTATGATTGGTGATGTTGATGCCTCTATTATTGGTGGATTTGATCCCTCTATTATTGTTGAATTTAATTTCGCAATTATTGGTGATGTTGGTTCCTCTATTATTGGTGTTCCTGATTCCTCCATTATCGGTGATATTGATCCCTCTATTATTGGTGATGTTCATTCCTCTATTATGGGTGATGTTGATTCCTCCATTATTGGTGACATTGATTCCACTATTATTCATGAAGTTGATTCCTCTATTATCGGTGATTTTGATTCCTCGATTATTGTTGAGGATGATTCCTCGATTATTGGTGATGTTCATTCCTCTATTATTCATGATGTTGATTCCTCTATTATTGGTGATATTGATTACGCTATTATTGATGATGTTGATTCCTCCATTATTGGTGGTATTGATTCCTCTATTATTGGTGATTTTGATTCCTCTATTATGGTTGATATTGATTAATCTATTATTGGTGATGTTAATTCCAATATTATGGGTGATGTTGAATACTCTATTATTGGTGATGGTGATTCCTCTATTATTGATGACAATGATTCCTCTATTATTGTTGATGTTGATTCGTCGATTATTGATGGATTTGCTCTGTCTATTATTGGTGGATTTGCTCTGTCTATTATTGGTGGATTTGATTCCCCTATTATTGGTGGATTTGATTCCCCTATTATTGGTGATGATGATTCCTCTATTATTGATGATAATGATTCCTCTATTATTGTTGATGTTGATTCGTCGATTATTGGTGGATTTGCTCTGTCTATTATTGGTGAATTTGATTCCTCTATTATTGGTGGATTTGATCCCTCTATTATTGGTGGATTTGATTCCTCCAATATTTGTGACATTGATTGCTCTGTTATTGGTGATGTTGATTCCTCTATTACTGTTTGATTTGATCCCTTTATTATTGCTGAGGTTGATACCTCTATTATTGATGATGTTGATTTTTCTATTATTGATGATGTTGATTCCTCTATTATTGGTTGATTTGATTCCTCTATTATTTTGATGATGTTAATTCCTCCATTATCGGTGACGTTGATTCCTCTATTATTCAAGAAGTTGATTTCTCTATTATTGGTGATGTTGATTCTTCCATTATGGGTGGATTTGATCTGTCTATTATTGATGGATTTGATTCCTCTATTATTGTTGACGTTGATTCCTCTATTATTGGTGATGTTGATTACTTTATTATTGGAGATGTTGATTCCTCCATTCTTGGTGATGTTGATTCCTCTATTATTGGTGATATTGATTCCTCTATTATTGGTGATGTTAATTCCTATATTATGAGTGATGTTGATTCCTCTATTATTGGTGACAATGATTCCTCTATTATTGTTGATGTTGATTCGTCGATTATTGGTGGATTTGCTCTGTCTATTGTTGGTGCATATCATTCCTCTATTATTGGTGACGTTGATTCCTCTATTATTGGTGGATTTGATTCCCCTATTATTGGTGGATTTGATCCCTCTATTATTGGTGATGTTGATTCCTCTATTATTGGTGATGTTGATTCCTCTATTCTTGGTGACGTTTGTCCCTCTATTATTGGTGGATCTGATCCCTCTATTATTGGTGGATTTGATTCCTCCAATATTTGTGACGTTGTTTCCTCTGTTATTGGTGATGTTGATTCCTCAATTACTGTTTGATTTGATCCCTTTATTATTGCTGAGGTTGATCCCTCTATTATTGGTGATGTTGATTCCTCTATTATTTTGGTGATGTTGATTCCTCTATTTTTGGTGACACTGTTTCCTCTATTATTAAAAAAGTTGATTCCTCTATTATTGGAGATGTTGGTTCCTCCATTATTGGTGATGTTGATTTATCTATTATTGGAAGATTTGATCCCTCTATTATTGGTGGATTTGATTCCTCTATTATTAGTGACATTGTTTCCTCTATTATTGGTGTTATTGATTCCTCTATAATCGGTGATATTGATCCCTCTATTATGGGTGATGTTGATTCCTCTATTATAGTTGGATTTCATCCGTTTATTATTGGTGGATTTGATTCCTCTATTATTGGTGATATTGATTACGCTATTATTGATGATGTTGATTCCTCCATTATTCGTGATGTTGATTCCTCTATTATTGGTGGATTTGATCCCACTATTATTGGTGGATTTTATTCCTCTATTATTGGTGATTTTGATTACTCCATTATTCGTGACGTTGATGCCTCTATTATTGATGAAGTTGATTCCTCCATTATTAGTGATGTGGTTCCTCCATTATTGATGATGCTGATTCCTCTATTATTGGTGATGTTGATTCCTCTATTATTGGTGAATTTGATCCCTTGATTATAGGTGGATTTGATTCCTCTATTATTGGTGATATTGATTCCTCTATTATTGGTGATGTTGATTCCGCTATTATTGGTGATATTGATTCCTCTATTATTGGTGGATTGGATCCCACTATTATTGGTGGATTTTATTCCTCTATTATTGGTGATGTTGATTCCTCTATCATTGGTGATGTTGATCCCTCTATTATTGGTGGATTTGAATCATCTATTATTGGTGGATTTTATTCCTCTATTATTGGTCATGTTGTTTCCTCTATTCTTGGTGATGCTGTTTCCTCTATTATTGATGATATTGATTCCTCTATTATTGGTCATGTTGTTTCCTCTATTCTTGGTGATGTTGTTTCCTCTATTCTTGGTGATGTTGATTCCTCTATTATTGGTGATATTGAATCCTCTATTATTGGTCATGTTGTTTCCTCTATTCTTGGTGATGTTGTTTCCTCTATTCTTGGTGATGTTGTTTCCTCTATTCTTGGTGATGTTGATTCCTCTATTATTGGTGATGTTGATTCCTCTATTATTGGTCATGTTGTTTCCTCTATTCTTGGTGATGTTGTTTCCTCTATTATTGGTGATGTTGATTCCTCTATTATTGGTGATGTTGATTCCGTTATTATTGGTGATGATGATTCCTCTATCATTGATGATGTTGATTCCTCTATTATTGGTGATATTGATTCCTCTTTAATTGGTGTTATTGATCCCTCTATTATCGGTGATATTGATTCAACAATTATGGGTGATGTTGATTCCTCTATTATTTGTGATGTTGATGCCTCTATTATTGGTGGATTTGATCCCTCTATTATTGTTGGATTTGATTTCTCTATTATTGGCAATGTTGATTCCTCTATTATTAATGATGTTGGTTCCTCTATTATTGGTGACAGTGATTCCTCTATTATTGGTGATGTTGATTCCTCCATTATTGGTTATGTTGATTCCTCTATTATTGGTCATGTTGTTTCCTCTATTCTTGGTGATGTTGATTCCTCTATTATTGGTCATGTTGTTTCCTCTATTCTTGGTGATGTTGTTTCCTCTATTATTGGTGATGTTGATTCCTCTATTCTTGGTGATGTTGATTCCTCTATTATTGGTCATGTTGTTTCCTCTATTCTTGGTGATGTTGATTCCTCTATTATTGGTCATGTTGTTTCCTCTATTCTTGGTGATGTTGATTCCTCTATTATTGGTGATATTGATTCCTCTATTATTGGTCATGTTGTTTCCTCTATTCTTGGTGATGTTGATTCCTTTATTATGGGTAATGTTGATTCCTCTATTATTGGTCATGTTGTTTCCTCTATTCTTGGTGATGTTGTTTCCTCTATTCTTGGTGATATTGATTCCTCTATTATTGATGATGTTGATTCCTCTATTATTGGTGATGTTGATTCCTCTATAATTGGTGATGTTGATTCCTCTATTATTGATGATGTTGATTCCTCTATTATTGGTGATATTGATTCCTCTATTATGGTTGATGTTGATTCCTCTATTATTGGTGATGTTGATTCCTCTATTATTGGTGAGGTTGATTCCTCTATTAATGGTGACATTGATTCCTCTATTATTGCTGGTGTTGATTCCTCTTTTATTGGTGACGTTAATCCCTTTATTGTTGGTGGATTTGATTCCTCTATTATTGGTGATGTTGATTCCTCTATTATCGGTGATATTGATCCCTCTATTATTGTTGGATTTGATTTCTCTATTATTGTTCACGCTGATTCCTCTATTATTGGTGATGTTGATTCCTCTATTATTGTTGGATTTGATTTCTCTATTATTGTTCACGCTGATTCCTCTATTATTGGTGATGTTGATTCCTCTATTATGGGTGATGTTGTTTCCTCTTTTATTGGTGATGTTGATCCCTCTATTATTGTTGATATTGATCCCTCTATTATTGTTGGATTTGATTTCTCTATTATTGTTCACGCTGATTCCTCTATTATCGGTGATATTGATCCCTCTATTATTGTTGGATTTGATTTCTCTATTATTGTTCACGCTGATTCCTCTATTATTGGTGATGTTGATTCCTCTATTATGGGTGATGTTGTTTCCTCTTTTATTGGTGATGTTGATCCCTCTATTATTGTTGATATTGATTCCTCTATTATTGGTGGATTTTGTCCCTCTATTATTGGTGATATTGATTCCTCTATTATTAATGAAGTTGATTCCTCTATTGTTGGTGGTGTTGATTCCTCTATTGTTTCGGTGTTTAAAATACACGACTATTACTCCTGATTTTACTTAGTTTGTTTTGTTTTGGGAAAAGCACATTTTGGAAAACGGGAATTATAGAAATCCTGTCAATTATCATATATTCTGCACCTGTAAATATAATTATTTGATACTTCTCAAATATCTAAATTGGCATAGAACCTAGAAAATTCGAAAATATCTTGTTCATCCAGCCCTGAAATGTGCAAAGTTTAGTCGAAATGGGCCAACCCACGATTCGGCGATGCCCGTTTTACGGAGACCTGGAGGTCTGGTTAGGTCATTTGACCCAAATGCATGATGCCTGAACTCAATTTCTGCTGGCAGCTCTCAACTTCATCACACTGGCAGAAGGCCCTCAGGCCTGCAAGCAGGAGCCCGATTAAAAGGAGAACGTGGCAGAATCCTAGTACCGTGCCACCTAAATCTGCCACTCGTGATTAGTCAACTTTATTGACTATGCCAATACACTCAAATCTTCTGCTTTTTTTCTGTGATTAAATATCAATTTTGACCAGGAATTCAGTTCTAGTTTCCATTCCATCTACACAACAATGCAGAATTTCACCAGACCTGGCCTTTAACACGCGTCCCCCCCCCCCATTAATTGGCTTGAGCGTGAACAAGATGTAAAATAGGGCTAGAAAAATACTTTTTAGCCAGTTTCCACTTGCTGCCAGTTTTTGTTCACCCATTTGTGCAGCTCTGCTTTTCATTGCATTTTACACCCAGAGAAAATTTTTCCAAAGGGTTGCCCCTTGAAATTTTGTTGGAGCAGAAATTGGTGGGAGTGAAATTGAGACCAGTTTTCGATGAGCAGACAGTTTTCAAAACAACGGGAAACAATTAAAAGGTGATACATTCAGTCAAAAAGTAAACAATGGTTATCTATCGCACAACACGGTCTGTTGTCCTTAAATATTACATTTTAAGGATACCAGCCGTTGTAATAAACTACATTTAGGTATAAAAAGGATTAAACACCTGCATTGTATCGATGTCTTTTGGCTTTTTAGAGCGTTGTTTCATTAAGTGCTCTAATGCTATCAAGCATACATCACGAAGTACTCTTTTATTTTGTTCAAACAATATTTTGTGATTTCTTCTGAGGAAACTTAATACGCACGTATCATCCTGTCCCGTCTACCGCGGGACTTGTTGCAGTATTTGTGGAAGAAACATTGACTGACTGCCCTCTACTGTTGTGAGATGGATTTACAGTTGCAGTGCGAAACTGCAGCACGTTCCCAAATCACTGTAAATATAGAAAAACATCCTGAATTCGCACACAACGTTCTCTATGATAAAAAAAATGTTTGAATAAATAATGTTATTGTTTGCTTTTTAGAATATTGATTACAAATTTTAATTGGATCTGTTCTATAGGCAACTGATGATTCCAGTTAATAGTATCTCTCCATGGTAGATCAAATGTATCGGAAATTCTAATGTAATCCCGTGTCAGTGTTAGTGCTCTGGTCCATAAGCTGAGACCCATCTGGAAAGACTGCTGTGCCCATGTTGTGTTTGTGACGGCTGCTCTCACCGGTGTAAGTTCACTGCTTTACAACAGTGTAAAGACTTCCAAAATTCGTTTGGGGAGACAATATTAAGTTTGTCTTGTCAGATTGTTATTATTTTTCTAAATAAGCTCCCCCAACACATTTTCTTTTTTATTGTGTCAGTACTATTGTTTTGTGTCATGGTAATGGCTCCCTTTATTAAATTTATGATGTTTACCTCTGCGTTGTAGATTTGAATGGTTTGCTTGAACCTCTGCGCCCTTTCACCTCTCCCCCTTTAAGACCTTCCTTAAAACCAAGCCCTTTGACCAAGCTGTCCTAATATCTCCTTCTGTGGCTTGGTGTCAAATTTTGTTTAATGACACTCCTGTGAAGCGCTTTGGGATGTTTTACCATGTTAAAGACGCTGTATAAGTGCAAGTTGTTGTTAATGATGATGCACCCAAGATGTTGTATTAAAATGTCATATAGGGATGGTCACAGACAGTGCCGATACTTTCGGGGTCGTTCCACATGTTCGTTTTAAAGTCTACAAATGAAATGTGAAAACATTTAGATGTTATCGTGAACTTTTATCTCACCAGCAGAAAGAACCCTGTTATTGTCTGTTCGATTCAGTTGATAAGAGAAGGGAGGAGATGGGAGGAGGAGGCAGAGAAGAGGATGGGGGAAGAGGTGGGGAAGAGGGATGGTAGAGAGAGAGAGAGGAGGATGTGGCAAGGGGAAGGGGGAATGGAAAATATCCTTTGGTGCTTCTTGAATCAGTGCAGGGGAGTGGGCTAAGTTTCCTGTCAGCATGACGAGGAAGGCTCGCTTTTATTGGATGAGTTTTTCCTAAGGGGAAAATGTTCCTGTCAAGTTTATGGGAATTATTAAAAATCCAGAAACAACACAACAATTTCCTGGTGACTGAGGAGATAAGCTTCAGTGCTACTATTTCTGGGTCATCTCCGGGACTTGGCGAGGGGCTTCTATCGATGCTTTAAATCTAAGGTTTCTGTTCAAAGTTTTCACAGTGATTTCTGTGTGAGCTGATCTCACCTGGATGTTCCTCATCAGCCATTTAGTTTCATCAATAACTGTTGCAGCTGGTAGTGGAACATTCAGTACAGTGGGACAGTCACATAACGTTAGCTGGGCCTCACTGTAGTTAATGGATCACATAGCTTTCACAGAAGTATCATTGGAATGTTGCGGCCCCTTTGCATTTTCAATATATTATAGATGGGTTGTCACTTTTCAGGATTTATTGGCCATTTTTCCACACAAAGGGTTTAGGAATTAATTGTATTGAAGTGGTGTGTTTTAAATTAAAATGTATTCAACCTGGTTTAAAATTCTGCTTATGTGAATCAACTGCTGAGACAAAGAGGTGTTTGTTTATATGTTATTAAGCCAGAATTTGAAGATGTGTTCCATAAAGGTCAGGGACAATAGGTAATTTGTTATCTCATTTCATGCCACACCTATTATTGTTGAGATGACACAATTCATTTGAGCCCAGCATGGTCCGTCTACCAAGAATTCACTATTGTGGGGGAGGTAGCCGCTTATTTGGCAGACCTACTGGTTAATTGCTGAATGGGGAAGAAGTTAGAGAGACAGTCCCTCCCCTTCACTTCCATGCGGTCAAAAGTAATAAAAATAAAAAGAGAAACACGTGCAGTTCGGTTTGATGTAAGAAAGAAAAGGTGCGGACAGATTCTTCTGTTTAAGAGAGAGCCCACTAGGCCTAGAAAGAGACAGTCAGATTCAGCAATAAGGCTGACCAGAAAAAGTTAAATAAACATAGTGCATTATTTTATTTTCTGCAAGGTGTAATACCGAATCAATCCATAGTATAGTATTAGATGTCAGCCTTGGCTCAGCGGTACCACTCTCGCCCGCTGAGGCAGAAGATTGTGGGTTGAAGCTCCACTCCAGAGACTTGAGCACATAATGCAGTACTGAGGGAGTGCTGCACTGTCAGACTTGCTGTCTTTCGGATGAGACATTAAAGTGAGTGTCTGTTTCCCCTTTCAGGTGGACGTAAGAGATCCCATGGTGCTATTTGAAGAAGAGCATGGTAGTCCTCCTGGTGTCCTGGTTAACAGTTACCCCTCAGCCAACATTACTGAAAACAGATTATCTGGTTGTTTATTTCATTGCCGTTTGTGGGACCTTGCTGTGTGCAAATTGGCTGCTGTATTTTCCTACATTACAACAGTGACTACACTTCAATGATAATTCATTGGCTGTGAAGTGCTTTAGGATGTTCTGAGGTCATGAAAGGCACTATACAAATGCAAGTTCTTTATTTCTTTCTTAGTGTGCAAAATAAACTAGATTGTTGACTTACATTCCGCCTCATCTCATTAAGTATTTGGAGAGATTGGAGAATCACATGAGGGTACATAAAAAGGATACAATGGCCCAGAAGTTTCTTACGTATTCTGATCACTGACGTATTCTGCTAAAGTGTTTGGTGTTAAAATTGGTCTTCGCCAGTAGCGTGAACGGACTCATAGCAAATCAGCAGCTCACTTTACAGAGCGACCAATTTTCCATTGGCTCCAGTGGAAATTAAACTCAGACAGTGTGTAAAAAGAGCCACCGATTTGCTATGAGCCTGTTTTGCGCTACTGGCGAACACCAATTTCATCCCTTAAGCGTTTATTTCTATAAGGACATGGACTCCGATTGCTGTTAAGTAGATACTGGGTGAGTCCAAACAGAGGTCAATTAAGAGTTATTGCTCATAGTGAGTGAGAGGACATAGTGTTTTAGGGGTGTTACACCACTGGACACGCAAGGTATTATTATCAGGGCCATTCATTTATGGTGATTATGGGATTTCAAGAGGTTTACTGTTTTTAAGGTGAAATTACCCATGTCAGGCTATATTTGCATGAAACCCATAAATCGGTGGCCTTGATTGTCACTATCATTATTATATGTTCCCTTACCAATGTGTTTAATTTTATCTCAGGTTTTTTTATAGCCCAGGACACATGAAAGTTGAGTGGGCAACATGTAGCAAATTGGAGGTAAATATGTGGGGTTTAGCAGTGGTGGTAGAAGTAGTGATAACAACAATATAATCATCATGGATGAGGACAGGGATTTTGAATTGAATGTGTTGGGGGATGGGAAGCCAGCATCGGTCAATGATAACAGGGGTGATGAGCAAGTAGGGATTTGTGCAGCAGAGTTTTGGACAAGGTCGAGCTAATGGAGGATGGAGCGAGGAGAATGTTAGAATAGTCAAGACAAAGGTATAAAGAGTTCAGCAGCAGAGGAGCCAATGTAGTGAAGGAGCCAAGTGATTTTGAAGAGGTGGAAGTAACCAGTCCTCTTGATAGATAGTTACATTGAGTTACATCGAAAATATAGAACAGAAACAGGCCATTCGGCCCAACTGGTCTATGCCGGCGTTTATGCTTCACACGAGCCTCCTCCCTCCCTACTTCATCTAACCCTATCAGGATACCCTTCTATTACTTTCTCCCTCCTGTGCTTATCTAGCTTCCCTTTAAATGTATCTATGTTATTTGCCTCAACTATTCCTTATGGTAGCGCGTTCCACATTCTTACCACTCTCTGGGTAAAGAAGTTTCTCCTGAATTCCCTATTGGATTTATTAGCGGCTATTTTATATTTATGACCAATAGTTTTGGACTCCCCCACAAGTGGAAATATTTTTTCTACATCTACCCTATCAAACACTGTCATGATCTTAAAGACCTCTATCAGGTCACCCTAAAGCCTTCTCTTTTCAAGAGAAAAGAGTCCCAGCCTGTTCAGCCTTTCCTGATAAAGATATCCTCTCAGTTCTGGTATCCTTATGAACCTTATTTGCACCCTCTCCAATGCATCTATATCCTTTCTATAATATGGAGACTAGAACTGTGCACAATACTCCAAGTGTGGTCTAACCAAGGTTCTATACAAGTTTAACATAACTTCTTTGCTTTTCAATTCTATCCCTCTAGAAATGAACCCTAGTGCGTGATTTGCATTTTTTATGACTTTATTAACCTGCATCGCTACTTTTAGTGATTTGTGTGTCAGTACCCCTAGATCCCTTTGCTCCTCTATCCCGTTTAGACTCTTATTATCCAAGCAGTATGTGGCCTCCTTATTCTTCCTACCAAAATGCACTACCTCACATTTATCTATATTGAAATTCATTTGCCAATTACACGCACATTCTGCAAGTTTATTAATGTCCTCTTGCGTTTTGCTGCGTTCTTCCATTGTATCAACTACACCCCCAATTTAGTGTCGTCCGCAAATTTTGAAATTGTGCTTCCGATTCCTGAATCCAAATCGTTAATGTAAATTGTGAACAAAAGTGGTCCCTGTGGAGCACCACTACCCACCTTTTGCCAGTCTGAGTAGCCACCCTTAACCCATACTCACTGTTTTCTGTTTTGTAGCCAACTTGCTATCCAGTCTGCCACCTGTCCCCTGACTCCACATGCTCTGACCTGAGCCATGAGTCAACAATGCAGTACCATATCAAAGGCCTTTTGAAAATCTAAGTATATTACAACTACTGCATTACCTTTGTCTACTCTTTCTGTTATTTCTTCAAAGAATTCAATAAAGTTGGCCAAGCATGACTTTCCCTTCTGAAATCCATGCTGACTATTTTTTATTATATTCTCATTCTCTAACTGTCTTTCTATTACATATTTGAATAAAGATTGCATTATCTTTCCTACCACTGACGTTAAGCTAATTGGTTTATAGTTCCTTGGACTTGTTCTCTTGTTGTACCTCCCTTTATAATATAGAAATAACATTAGCTGTCCGCCAGTCCTCTAGCACTATTCCCTTTTCTAGTGATTTTTTATATTTGTAATAGTGCCTCTGCTATCTCCTCCCTAACTTATTTTAATATTCGTTTAATTAGTTTATCAATTATCTCCTCCTTTCGCAAATGTTTTAATATCCTTTTCGATCTCTTCTTCTAATGTCCTGCCCACCTTGTTAGTCTCCCTGGTAGATATGGAGGCAAAGTAACTATTCAATATTTCTGCCATTTCGCTGTCATTACCTGTGAGTTTATCCCGTGTGTCCCTTAGTGGCCTTGTCCCTATTCTGATTATACTTTTGTTATTTATGTATCTGAAGAATACTTTACTATTTCTTTTTATATTCCTTGATAAATTAATTTTGTAGTTCCTCTTTGCCTTTCTAGTTGTTTTTTTGACTTCTTTCCCGACCTCTTTTGCCATCCTCTCCTTTATTTTGTATGTAGTTAGACTGTGCCTTTTTCTTTAGTTTCAATTTTATCCTTAGCTCTTTATTCATCCATGGTGTTTCACTATTGACTTGTTTGTTCTTGCTTTTTAGAAGAATATATTTCTCCTGAACTCTCTTGATCACCGTTTTGAGTATTATCCACTGCTGTTCTATTTCTTCGCCTGTCAATTTTTTTTCCAGTTTACCTGCCCTAGTTCCATTCTCATCCCCTCAAAATTAGCCTTCTTTCCAATCTATTAGTTTGGTCTTTGTCCGTCTTATGTCTTTCTGAATTATTATTTTAAATCTTATTATGTTATGATCGCTAGTGCCTAGATGTTCCCCTACGCTTACTTCTCTGGTTCATTTCCCACTACTAGATCCAGCAGTGATTGCTCTCTTGTTGGGCTTCTCACATACTGGGTAAGAAAGGAGTCCTGTAAACACTATAAAAACTCCATTCCATTTTCTCCTTTCCCTACCTCATATTGCCAGTTTATTTGGGATTAGCTGAAATTTCCCATGATTATTATTCATTGTTTTTTACTCATTTCATAGCTTTGTCTATGTACTTCATCCTCCACTTCCCTTCCACTATTAGGTGGTCTGTAGAAAATACCTATTAATGTGATTGGTCCCTTCTTATCTTTTGTTTCAATCTACATGGATTCTGTTTTTATCTTAATGTTACTTCTGTCCCTTTTTTCTATTGCCATTATATTGACTCTAATTAGCACAACTACCCCACTCCTCTTCTTCCTTCCCTATTCTTTCTAAATACATGGCAATATTTACCTACCAGTCCTGTTCCTTATGGAGCCATGTTTCAGTTATCCCTACCACACCTGGCTCCTCGCTATGAATTATTGCCTCCAGTTCTCCCATTTTGTTTTCGATGCTGTGCACATTGCTCTACAGGCAATTTAATTTGTTTTTAGTGATTGTTCCCCTCACTTTGTTTTTAACAGTCATTTTGTGCTTATGTTCTATAACTGCATTTGTTCCCTAACCGTTTATGTTACCCTTATTCCTTAACATAGAATTTTACAGCACAGAAACTGGCCATTCGGCCCAACAGATCTATACTTACCTAATTTCCCCTTAAATGCATCTATGCTTTTCGCCTCAACTATTCCATGTGGTAGCAGGTTCCACATTCTAACCAGCCCATAGTTTTGGTCTCCCCCACAAGGGGAAATATCTTCTCTACATCTACCTATCGAACCCATTAATATTTTTAAAGATCTCTATCAGGTCATCTATCAGTCTTTTTTTTCTAGAGAAAAGAGCCACAGCCTGTTCAATCTTTCGAGGATGTGAGGTTTAAAGCTCAGGCCAGGTTCACCAGGATACCAAGATTGCAAACAGTCTGGTTCAGCCTGAGAGAGTGGATGGAGTGAGGCTGGAGTGAGAGCAGAGTGTGTCGCAGGGACCAAAGACAATTGCTTTGGTCTTCCTGATGTTGAGTTGGAAGAAGTTGTGGATGCTGAGTCAATTGAAATTTTGAAGACTGAGATCAATATATTTTTATTGGATAAGGGTAACAAGGGATATGGAGAAAAGGTGGGTAAATTGAGTTGAGGTACATACCAGCCATGATCTAATGGAATGGCAGAACGAGCTCCAAGGATTGAATGGCCTACTCCTGTTCCTATGTTCCCATATCTAAGACCTGATGTTGGACAAATAGTCTGACAGCATGGATGCCATCAAGAGGTTGAGAGGGGTATTGGTGAGGTACAGCTGGATATCATCAGTGTGCATGTAAAAGCTGATCATATGCCTGTGGATGATATTATCAAAAGGCAGCAAATAGATAAGGAGAGGAAGGGGCCAAGGCTTTTTAAAAACAAAGAGATCTCTGAAGGTAATGGAGGGAAGAGGAGCTATTGTTGAAGATACATTCGATAGGTAGGAATAGAATGATGCAAGGGAAAACCAATTTTTCTGGATGACAGTGGAGAGGCATTGGAGGAAGGTATGGTTAACCATATCGAATGCTGCAGAAAGGTGGTAAAGCATGAGCAGGGATAGAGCACCATTGTCACAGTCACGAGGGTGTCTAAGGAATAGGGACTATCAATGATAGCAGATAGCATGGGCGTCAGGAAGGAGAGTTGAGTGGTCAGGAATTAAATGGAGATGGGATCAAGGTGGGTTTCATGGATGAGATGAATTTGGAGAGGGCAGGGGGAGAGATGAGTGAGAACCTGCAAAAAGACAGGGGTCTTATACAAGAGTTAGTAGAGACTGGAGGAGGAGGGTTGGGGCCTGAAGGTGGGAGGAAGAGGAGGAAGTGGTGGAGGTAGCTATATGGATGGACTCACTCTTGAAGATGAAAAACTCCATGAAATCCTTGCATTTTGTGTTTGAAGTAAAGATGGAGAGGAAAGGAGAGAGGGGTTTAAGGAGGCAGTTGATTGTGAAAGAAAGGGTCTTGTCCTTGCCCTCCAGGATAGTCCTGGAGCAACAGGGTTTTGGCTGGAGAACAAAGCACATCAATGCATGATGTTATCAAGCCAGATCCGCCGAAGGATGACGAGGCCACTTGTGCACCATGCACTTGAGTTTGCATCGCTCTGACTTGAGGGAGAGAAGATGGGGATTATACCTGGTGGGGAAGACATTCATTTGATAGGAACAAGAGCATCAAAAATATAGGCAAGGGAACAGGTCAACAGCAACAAAGGTGTTGTGAGAGGTGAAGATCCAGAGATGTGGAAATTGGAACTTTGTGAGTGTATGAAAGGGAACTAGAGAGGGAGTTTCTTTTATCCATGGATGGATCATGAGAAAAGTGGGATTGGAAAAAGATAGAGGGATATGGGTGGTAAGAGAGGCAATCAAATGGTCAGAGATGACCTTGACAGTGATTGGAAGGCCATATGAGATAACTCGGTCGAGGGAATGGCCAAGGATTGAGTGAGGAGTTTTGTATAAATGGCAGTTTATGGGAAGATAGGAGGGTGGAGAAGCTGGAGGAGAGGGGGCGAGAGAAGTTGAGGTGTAGGTTGAAATCACTGAGGATAAGCAGTTGCTAGGTACAGAGGCTGAGGAAAGAGGACATCTCAGAAAGGATGTCAACATAAGGTCGGGGGGGGGGGGGTGGTTGCAGTACATAATGAGGATTATAAAAATGCATGAGGGATAGAGTAGGGTGACCCGTTCAAACCAACAGAAGGCACCTCTGTCATCATGTAATGCCTCTTCCATTGTCCTGCTCCATGAGCCTGGACTCATATGGCTTCACACCTATCTGTCCAAATGTAACAAGAGCATCTCCAGCAATGGCTTCTCCCCACCCCACAATGTCACCTCTGGAGCCTGCCAGATTCTATCCCTGGATCCTCCTCTTGTGGCCCGTCTCTCCTGGGCAATTGTGTGCCAGATTTTCCTGGAACAAGATTAACAGCATTAGCTGAAGGGGAAACATCTGAAGACTATGCCCCAAGTGCCAGCAGACAGCTGATGTAACGAGGGGGACAAGTACTAGAAGGACCCTGTCTCATGAGTGGTATGAGTTGTATGGGGCTTCATGCAGGAAAGACATGTGAGGGGAGTACTAAATACAGATTCCAGGTGGGGCAGCAGAGCTGGATTAAGAATTCTTGGGGTCCTGGGCACCAAGAACATTTAGGGCCCCTCTGCGTCCCCTGCCCACCCCCCCCCCCCCCACGCCCCAATCCATTAAAACACAAACATGTCATAAAATGCATGAAAGAATAGGCCCAAAGAATGTTTCCACACTAAATGATAAAGCAAATCATATCACAGTATACCATGCTCCTTAAATGAAACTCCTTAATTGTACAGGGCCCCAGGGCATGGACTCCATAGGTTTGTGCGTTAATTTGCCTCTAGTTAGCGAGCCATTGAACCACAGTGCACTGTGAATGAAGGCTTGCCATTCCACTTCAAAGGTGAGGGTGATCAGCACAGGGAGTCACATGGTGCCAAAGGGAAAAGGGGAAGGTGCAGTTCTCTTCCCTGTCCTAGTCAGATCATTGAACTTTTCCTTGGCACTGTTCTGCTGTCCTGCAGGGTGAGAGAGGTGGCACTTAGCACTACTGCCACCTCCCTCCGCATGCCTCTCCCATGACTAGCTTTCCCCTGTGCGTCCCAGCAATCTTTCACACCTCAACCTCAATTGCTGCCTGAGAACCTCTGAGTCTGCATCTGAAAAATTGTGTACTCTGCGGCTTGGAACTTCTCAGTGCCAAGGAATGGGCCAGGGCTGCTGTTATGTCAGCTGATGAGGATGCCATGACATGTCTCTGCTCCTGGATACTCTGCTGTCTGACCTTAAAAAGTCTTTGTTCAGAATTTTTCAATGTTTAGTGGTGCTGGTGGGGAACCAACAAGGTTACAAAAAAAAACGCAGGGATATGATTGGTTCCATTTTTGCGAATGGGGTCTTCTTTTAGGAGAAGGTGAAATAATTAAATATTTAAGTGTTTTTTGATTGGTTGCCTTTTAGTTGGTGTGTAACTTGACCCATTCAGCATGCTTTGAGTGAAATTTGAGAGAAGTACACTTTGGTCTCCATGGAGACACAGGCACCTTGCTTTCCCAAATGCTATCGATAGATGTGATCGATACTACGGACTTGTGGCAGACCAAGCTTTTAATTACACACACAGGTTCCTCACAATGGGAGACGATTTCCACTGGTTGCCATTCCTAGTGAAATGATGTTCCCTCGTGTCATGGACCATTTTATTTTTATCGTTGCGAGATCTGCTTCCTGGCTTTCACACATGCTGCTCCAAACCAGCCCGTATGGTGTGAGAGCTGCGTTGGTCTTTAAAGTGATAAAAGGAATAGATTCTGTGCAGATGTGTAGGTTATTTATGCTTGAGGGTGAGGGAAGGACTAGGGGGCATCAGTACAGAATAAGAAAACAGAGAGTCAGGTGAGACGTTACTAAGTCTTCCACCTCCGGAATAGATGTCAGAATGTGTATTGAGTATTGATTTGCTACAAGCCTTCAAAAGAGAGCTGAAGGAGGTCCTACAAGTAGAAAGACAGTTTGAGTTATAGAAGGTGGGTGGGGTTAGCAGTGATTTAGTGTCTTCTGGCACTTGCTTGGTTGCTTTCAGGGACCAGTGAAGAATTTCCCAGAGTCTTTTCCTAAATTTCTTAAATTGGCCTGAGATGTTTTTCTCTCTTTCAGGAGATTGTACACGTGCCTGAAAGGCTGGTGGAAACAGATTCAATAGTAACTTTCTAAAGGGAATTGGAGATACACTTGAAAAGAAAAAATTTGCAGGGCTATGGGGAAAAAGCAGGAGAGTGGGATCTAAGTGGATAGCTCTTTCAAAGAGCCAGCACAGGCATGATGGGCCGAATGGCCTCATTCTGTGCTGTAGGATTATATGATTGGATGACTGAGGGACAGGTCAGTCTTTTCTTGTCCTTCTTTATCATATGTTTGCATGTTTGTAAAACTTGGGAATAGATAAGAAACTGTCTGAGAAACTGTTAGAGTGGTAATGTCAGGGTGGATGGAGGGGATGTACTGAGTCGGCTGCCCCAGGGTTCGGTTTTGTGACCACTAATGTTTCGAATTTACGTCAATGACTTGGATTCAGAAACTCAAAGCAAAATTGATTAAATTTGCAGATGATACTAAACTGGGAGGGGCAGTGGAATCAAAGTAAGCAGCCCAGAAATTACAGATCAGTTAAGCAAAATATGTGAGTGGGCAGAAGAGTGGCAGAAGAAATTTAACACAGACAAACGTAAAGTACTGCACATTGGAAGGAAAAATAGACTATTTAGCTAAGGATGAAGTTGAAAGAGACCTAGGAGTCTTAGTAGACTCGATGCTCAACATGCCCGACTGAAAGAAAGAATGTAGCAGCTTTCACGACCTCAGGATGTCCCAAAGCGCTTTCAGCTAATGAAGTACTTTTGAAATGTAGTCACTGTTGTAATGTAGGATGTGGGATAAATATTGACCAGGTCACCAGGGAGAACTCCCCTACTCTTCTTCAAATAGTGCCATGGAATCTTTCATATCCATCTGAAGAAGCAGATGGGGCCTTGGTTTAACATCTCATCTGAAAGATGGCACCTTCGACAGTGCAGCACTGGTATATCAGCCTAGATTTTTGTGCTCAAGTCTCAGTAGTGGGACTTAAACCCACAACCTTCTGACTCAGACGCGAGAGTGTTACCCACTAAGCCGTGACTGATACATGAACAGACTTACATAGACAAGAATCGAGGGAAAAGTACGGACTTGGTTAGGAAGTTGGCTGAGCGAAAGGCGACAGAGAGTAGGGATAATGGGTAGGTACTCATATTGGCAGGATATGACTAGTGGAGTCCCGCAGGGATCTGTCTTGGGGCCTCAATTATTCACAATATTTATTAACGACTTAGATGAAGGCATAGAAAGTCTCATATCTAAATTTGCCGACGACACAAAGGTTGGTGGCATTGTAAGCAGTGTAGATGAAAACATAAAATTACAAAGCGATATTGATAGATTAGGTGAATGGGCAAAACTGTGGCAAATGGAATTCAATGTGGACAAATGTGAGGTCATCCACTTTGGATAAAAAAGGATGGAACAGGGTACATTCTAAATGGTAAAAAGTTAAAAACAGTGGATGTCCAAAGGGACCAAGGGGTTCAGGTACATAGATCATTGAAGTGTTATGAACAGGTGCAGAAAATGATCAAGAAGGCAAATGGAATGCTGGCCTTTATATCTAGAGGACTGGATGACAAGGGGGCAGAAGTTATGCTGCAGCTATACAAAACCCTGGTTAGACCTCACCTGGAATACTGTGAGCATTTCTGGGCACCGCACCTTCGGAAGGACATATTGGCCTTGGAGGGAGTGCAACGTAGGTTTACTAGAATGATACCCGGACTTCAAGGGTAACGTTACGAGGAGAGATTACACAAATTGGGGTTGTATTCTCTCGAGTTTCGAAGGTTAAGGGGCGATCAGATCGAAGTTTATAAGATATTAAGGGTAACGGATAGGGTGGATAGAGAGAAACTATTTCCGCGGGTTGGGGATTTTGGGAGTAGGGGGCACAGTCTAAAAATTAGAGCCAGACCTATCAGGAGTGAGATTAGAAAACATTTCTACACACAAAGGATGGTAGAAGTTTGGAACTCTTCTTCCACAAATGGCAATTGATACTAGCTCAATTGCAAAATTTATATCTGAGATAGATAGCTTTTTGGCTTTAAGGGATATGGGCCAAAGGCTGGTATATGGAGTTGGATCACAGATCAGCCATGATCTTATCAAATGGCGGAGCAGGCATGAGGGGCTGAATGGCCTACTCCTGTTCCTATGTTCCTAAAACAGTAGAATACAAGTCAGAAGTCGTGATCAAACTGCACAGTGCTCTGGCCAGACCTCATCTTGAGAAATGCATCCAGTTCTGGTCACAGTGACACAAGGGAGACATTCCAGAGTTGAAGGCAGTGCAGAGACGAGCCACAAGGCAGATCCCTAGTGTCAAAGGTCTAGGTTATGAGGAAAGACTGAAGACATTTGAGCTTTTCAGGTGGAAAAGAGAAGTCTGAGAGAGAATCTGTCGTCTGAGAAGTGATCTAATAGAAATATATGATAGTAAACAGCACGGAACATTACATTAAATTAAACAGTGGGAGAAGGACAAGGGGACACTGGTTTAAACTAGTACAAGGCGACTTTAGAACTGATATCAGGAGGTTCTTCTTCATGCGGAGAGTGATCATCAGTAAGAATGGATTTCCCCGCAGAGTGGTTGAAGCGAAAACGCTGGAATCATTTATGAAACAATTGGCCCGCAATTTGTTGGAGTGACACATTTGTCCCCCAAAGCCATGTTAGACCTTTGCGCACTCCGATCCTTCAGTGCCCAATTTACGCCAAGATCTGCTGGAGGGCTCATTCGAATGCGCCACAGCGAGGGACAGTAGCAATTGGAAATGGCCAAAGACCATTAACGAATGTATACCATCAATTCCGATTTTGATCACTTGAACATTATTGCATCATCCATCTACTTCTTATTCTGGTTTATAAAAACGTGTATTTGTCCTGTAAGTCCCGTTTGGAGAATTTACCACAAATCTGTTAGTCGGGTTATATATTTTGTTTTACTGAAGTTATTGCTGAATATAATACGGGCAGCGTGCGTAGCTGCAGGTACCTAAGCAGGTATCTAATTTGCAATTGTTTTCAGATGTTAGTGGACAAATTAACTTCAAAGCACGCGTCTTGTGTATTGCAGTGGAAATGTATTTTAAAAACTCAATGCAAGATATGTAGGAAGTAATCAAGTTCTCAGATTGTCTTCATTTCTCAGATATCCCTTGCAGAGTCATCTTAACTTCTTAAATAAACCAATTTTACATTTATTCCCTCAACAAAATATTTACTGTTGCATTATCCCATTGATGTGCAATTGAATGTATTTATCAATATGAATTCCAAAAGGAACACGGATTTGGATCGATACTCTGTGTTAAAATTAGCGTTTGGCACTGTTAAGGGACCAGAGATCAGTGAATTGACACAAACATTAAATGGCTTTCAAAAATTCAATTCCGTTAGCAGGAAACCAGCTAGCATATCTGAAAGAACGTTATTTTTTGCTTGAGCTAAATAAATCGGCAGAGATCAGTAAAAGATCTTTGTTTAAGGGAAAGTGATTTTGTAGCAATAAAGCACATGGCTGCCAGGTCACCATCCCTTTTCTGGTTCAGCCTAAGTTCAGCAGCAATCAAAGCAGCGTTAATCCAGCAAAGTGGACAACCCCATTGATTTTATGGGGGGTGGTAGGCAGAGTCAATGGCCCAGATTTTGCTGTCGCAGGGCATCTAACAGTATCTGCCATTAGTTAGACTTGTTTGTGCATGTTTAGGTTTTTAAATTTTTGGGTGACAAGTTGCTGAAAGTGCGAGCTGATAACGTCGCAGCGAGAGAAACAGGACATCTGGGACCTGAGCGAACAGGGCAAGCAACAGGGTATCTCCTCAATCAATAAGATTGAAGGATTGAGAAGGAAGTGTAAATTAGAGTCGGTGAATTCAGTGTTAAATCAGGTACAGAAAGAGAAATAAAGAGAGGGAAAGAAAGATTGGATTAAGAGGGAGAGAAAAAAAGACACAGAAAGGAAAAGTAAAAAAAAATTACATTTTTAATATCTCCAACAGCACTGAAGGAATGAGACTCCACACTTGTAATCATTAATTTTCAGTGCCAAACAGGTTTATTGGCAGTAATTAACACTGATCACGTCATTAAAAGGGTACTTACACTTGAAATGACAAGACTTAACTCTGGCGGGTTTAGCTTGTATCTACCGCGCAAATACAACAGCTTCACAACATTCAATGCCTTTCAATGGTGTGGCAGATAGCAAGATGCCATTTTTTGCGAATCTAACAGCAGAGCAGCGCAACTCGGACAGCAACTTTTGGATATTGGCATCTAAACGCGCATCTGTTCCTCGCCTGAAGTTGCTGGGCCGTCTACACATAAATAATGGCGAGCGGCATTAACCTCAGCAAAACCCGGCCCATGGTTATGGAATTCTCACAGTCTCGGTGAGGTTCATGGCAGATCGGCGCAGAGGGTTCCAGGAAATGTTGGTGTGGTGTAAGTAACGTCCTGAGTCACTCATGCCATAATTTCATGGAAACAGTGACGGTGCAAGTTTCCAGCAAATTCCGGCCCAATTAGAGGCACCAGTGGGTGGGATGGTTGCGACTCTCTGGATGGATGAATTAAGGTGGGCTGAATAGCTTTCCTCATCCATATGTATCTTGTGATTTCAGAAGAAGCAGCTGTGAAAGGTACTTGAGGATGCTCATACAGTCCACTAGATGGCATGCTTGTCATTGCAATGTGAATTATCAATGTATTCATTTTATTAAATATTAAACATGATGGGTCTGAAATTACACTATGCTATACAAATATAGAGTTGATTAGAGTAATAGTACAGAGACATTGTCTGGTGAGTAAAATCATAGAATCATAGAATGATGCAGCACAGAAAGAGGCCATTCACCCCATCCTGCCTGTGCCAGCTCTTTGGAAAAGCTATCCAATTAGTCTCACTCTCCTGCTCTTTCCCCATAGCCCTGCATATTTTCCCCTTCAAGTATTTATCCAATTCCCTTTTGAAAGTTGCTGCTGAATCTGTTTCCACCACCCCTCCAGGCAGTGCATTCCAGATCAGAACAACTCGCTGCGTAAAAGAATGTTTCCTCATGTCGCCTCCGGTTCTTTTGCCAATCACCTTAAATCTGTGTCCTCTGGTTACCGACCCTTCTGCCACTGGAAACAGTTTCTCCTTATTTACTCTATCAAAACCCTTCATGATTTTGAACAACTCTATCAAATCTCCTCCTGACCTTCTCTGGAGAACAACCCCAGCTTCTCCAGTCTCTCCATTTAACTGAATTCCCTCATTCCTGGTACCATTCTAGTAAATCTCTTCTGCGCCCTATCTAAGACCTTGGCATCCTTTCTAAAGTGCGGTGCCCAGAATTGGACACAATACTGCAGCTTGGGCCTAATCTGTGATTATAAAGGTTTAACATAACTTTCTTGCTTTTGTGCTCTTTGCCTCTATTTATAAAGCCAAGGATCCCATATGCTTTTTTAAAAGCCTTCTCAACTTGTCCTGCCACCTTCAAAGATTTGTCTCTCTATTCCGGCACCTGCTTTAAAATTGCACCATTTACCTCATATAAAGAAAGACATAGGGGATGTGCCAGAGGACTGGAGAACCGCTAATGTAGTACCATTATTCAAGAAGGGGAGTAGGGAAAAACCGGGGAACTACAGGCCAGTGAGCCTAACATCAGTGGTAGGAAAATTATTGGAAAAAATTCTGAAGGACAAAATTAGTCTCCACTTGGAGAAGCAAGGATTAATCAAGGATAGTCAACATGGCTTTGTCAAGGGAAGATCATGTCTGACTAATTTGATTGAATTTTTTGAGGGGGTGACTAGGCGTGTGGATGAGGGTAACGCAGTGGATGTGGTATACATGGATTTCAGTAAGGCCTTCGATAAAGTCCCGCACAGGAGACTGGTCAAGAAGGTACGAGCCCATGGAGTCCAGGGTGCCTTGGCACTTTGGATACAAAACTGGCTTAGTGGCAGAAGGCAGAGGGTGATGGTCGAAGGTTGTTTTTGTGACTGGAAGCCTGTGGCCAGTGGGGTACCACAGGGATCTGTGCTGGGGCCCTTGCTGTTTGTGGTCTACATTAACGACTTGGATATGAATGTAAAAGGTATGATCAGTAAGTTTGCTGATGATACAAAAATTGGTAGGGTGGTAAATAGCGAGGAGGATAGCCTCAGTCTGCAGGATGATATAGATGGGTTGGTCAGATGGGCGGAACAGTGGCAAATGGAATTTAACCCGGAAAAGTGCGAGGTGATGCACTTTGGAGGGACTAACAAGGCAAGGGACTACACAATGAATGGGAGGACCCTAGGCAAGACAGAGGGTCAGAGGGATCTTGGTGTGCAAGTTCACAGATCCCTGAAGGCGGCGGAACAGGTAGATAAGTTGGTAAAGAAGGCATATGGGATACTTGCCTTTATTAGCCGAGGCATAGAATATAAGAGCAAGGAGGTTATGATGGAGCTGTATAAAACACTGGTTAGGCCACAGCTGAAGTACTGTGTGCAGTTCTGGTCGCCGCACTACAGGAAGGATGTGATCGCTTTGGAGAGGGTGCAGAGGAGATTCACCAGGATGTTACCAGGGCTGGAGCACTTCAGCTATGAAGAGAGACTGGGAAGATTGGGTTTGTTTTCCTTGGAGCAGAGGAGGCTGAGGGGGGACATGATTGAGGTGTACAAAATTATGAGGGGCATAGATAGGATGGATACTCAGGAGCTTTTTCCCTTCGTTGAGGGTTCTATAACAAGGGGGCATAGATTCAAGGTAAAAGGCGGGAGGTTTAGAGGGGATTTGAGAAAGAACTTTTTCACCCAGAGGGTGGTTGGAGTCTGGAACTCACTGCCTGAGAGGGTTGTGGAGGCAGGAACCCTCACAACATTCAAGAAGCATTTGGATGAGCACTTGAAATGCCATAGCATACAAGGCTACGGACCAAATGCTGGAATATGGGATTAGATTAGACTGGGCTTGATGGCCGGCGCGGACACGATGGGCCGAAGGGCCTCTATCCGTGCTGTAAACTCTATGACTATGACATATATTGACTAAGTTTAGAGAAACAGTGTGTACTGAGTGACTGTACGGGGACAGCGTGCACTGAGTGACTGTACGGGGACAGCGTGCACTGAGTGACTGTACGGGGTCAGCGTGCACTGAGTGACTGTACGGGGACAGCGTGCACTGAGTGACTGTACGGGGACAGCGTGCACTGAGTGACTGTACGGGGACAGCGTGCACTGAGTAACTGTACAACCAATGGAACCACCGGTTTATAGCACCCCAAAAGCATCTGAATGTGAGGTACTATGTGCTGGAAATGAGTGGAGTTGTAATGCTGGCCCTCTGCTCCCAGAGGGCTGCCCACGAACCTCCTACCACAATATTTTGAGAAGCTCACATCGCAGTACCTGAAACATAAGAAACATAAGAAATAGGAGCAGGAGTAGGCCATACGGCCCCTCAAGTCTGCTCCGTTATTCATTAAGACCATGGCTAATCTTCGACCTAAACTCCACTTCCCTGCCCGATACCCATATCCCTTGATTCCCTTAGAGTCCAAAAATCTATCAATCTCATTCTTGAATATACTCAACGACTGAGCATCCACAGCCCTCTGGGGTAGAGAATTCCAAATATTCACGACTCTCCGAGTGAAGAAATTTCTCCTCATCTCAGTCCTAAATGTCCGACCCCTTATCCTAAGACTATGTCCCCTTCTAGACTCTCCAGCCAGGGGAAACATCCTCTCAGCATTTAACGTGTCAAACCCTCTTAGAACCTTATACGTTTCAATGAGATCACCTCTCATTCTTCTAAACTCCAGAGAGTGTAGCCCCATTCTACTCAACCTCTCCTCATAGGACAACCCTCTCATCCCAGGAATTAATCTTGTGAACCTTCGTTGCACCGCCTCTAAGGTGCGTATATCCTTCCTTAGGTAAGGAGACCAAAACTGTACACAGTACTCCAGGTGTGGTCTCACCAATGCCCTGTACAATTGCAGCAGAACTTTTTTACTCTTATACTCCAACCCCCTTGTAATAAAGGCCAACATACCATTTGCCTTCCTAATTAGGTGCTGTACCTGCATGTCGTCAATCCATGCTAATATATCACCCCCAATCCCATGAGCCCTAATCTTGTGTGACAACCTCTTATGTGGCACCTTAATCAATGCCTTTTGAAAATCCAAATATACTACATCCACAGGTTCCCCCTTATCTACCCTTAGTTACATTCTCAAAAAACTGTAATAGATTTGTCAAACATGATTTCCCTTTCATTAAACTGTGTTGACTCTGCCTTATCATATTATGATTTTCTAAGTGCCCTATGACTACGTCCTTAATAATAGGTTCTAGCATTTTCCCTACTACTGATGCCAGGCCAACTGGCCTATAGTTCCCTGTTTTCTCTCCCCCTCCTTTCTTGAACAGCCTGAAGTAGGTGCAGATATGTAAATTCACCCATTTTGTTGCGTTTACAACGCCACAAGGATCTGCGACACGATTTCCTGGTTTTGCGCTAGTCACAGCTGGTGTGCAAGCTGCCCACATTAAAAAATGGCATCATGAAAAAGCAAAAGCCTTGTAAATTCTGTGAGGCTGAATGACGAAGAATTTTGAATGACTAAGAACACTTGTTTGCTCGCTATTTTGCTATTCTAGCCATTATTCTAACCATGGCTGAGTCCTGAAGGATACAGCTGCCAGACTGGGCAGGTGGTGAGAGAACCAACATGAAGGAAAAACCTACTTGACCTTGTCCTCACCAATCTACCTGTCGCAGATGCATCTGTCCATGAGAGTATTGGTAGGAGTGACCACCGCACAGTCCTTGTGGAGATGAAGTCCCGTCTTCACACTGAGGACACCATCCAACATGTTGTGTGGCACTACCACTGTGCTAAATGGGATAGATTCAGAACAGATCTAGCAGCTCAAAACTGGGCATCCATGAGGCGCTGTGGGCCATCAGCAGCAGCAGAATTGTATTCCAGCACAATCTGTAGCCTCATGGTTCAATGAGGATTGCAGAAGAGCATGCCAGGAGCAGCACCAGGCGTACCTAAAAATGAGGTGCCAACCTGGTGAAGCTACGACACAGGACTACATGCTGCTAAACAGCGGAAGCAGCATGCTATAGACAGTGCTAAGCGATTCCACAACCAACAGATCAGATCAAAACTCTGCAGTCCTGCCACATCCAGTTGTGAATGGTGGTGGACAATTAAACAACTAACAGGAGGAGGAGGTTCCATGAACATCCCCATCCTCAATGATGGCAGAGTCCAGCGCGTGAGTGCAAAAGACAAGGCTGAAGCATTTGCAACCATCTTCAGCCAGAAGTGCCGAGTGGATGATCCATCTCAGCCTCCTCCCGATATCCCCACCATCACAGAAGCCAGTCTTCAGCCAATTCGATTCACTCCACGTGATATCAAGAAACGGCTGAGTGCACTGGATACAGCAAAGGCTATGGACCCCGACAACATCCCGACTGCACTGCTGAAGACTTGTGCTCCAGAACTAGCCGTGCCTCTAGCCAAGCTGTTCCAGTACAGCTACAACACTGGCATCTACCCGACAATGTGGAAAATTGCCCAGGTATGTCCTGTCCACAAAAAGCAGGACAAATCCAATCCGGCCAATTACCGCCCCATCAGTCTACTCTCAATCATCAGCAAAGTGATGGATGATGTCATCGACAGCACTTACTTATCAATAACCTGCTCACCGATGCTCAGTTTGGGTTCCGCCAGGACCACTCGGCTCCAGACCTCATTACAGCCTTGGTCCAAACATGGACAAAAGAGCTGAATTCCAGAGGTGAGGTGAGAATGACTGCCCTTGACATCAAGGCAACATTTGACCGAGTGTGGCACCAAGGAGCCCTAGTAAAATTGAAGTCAATGGGAATTAGGGGGAAAACTCTCCAGTGGCTGGAGTCATACCTAGCACAAAGGAAGATGGTAGTGGTTGTTGGAGGCCAATCATCTCAGCCCTAGGACATTGCTGCAGGAGTTCCTCAGAGCAGTGTCCTAGGCCCAACCATCTTCAGCTGCTTCATCAATGACCTTCCCTCCATCATAAGGTCAAAAATGGGGATGTTCGCTGATGATTGCACAGTATTCAGTTCCATTCGCAACCCCTCAGATAATGAAGCAGTCCATGCCCGCATGCAGCAAGACCTGGACAACATCCATGCTTGGGCTGATAAGTGGCAAGTAACATTTGCGCCAAATAAGTGCCAGGCAACGACCACCTCCAACAAGAGAGAGTCCAACCACCTCCCCTTGACATTAAACGGCATTACCATCGCCGAATCCCCCACCATCAACATCCTGGGGGTCACCATTGACCAGAAACTTAACTGGACCAGCCACATAAATACTGCGGCAGGTCAGAGGCTGGGTATTCTGCAGCGAGTGATTCACCTCCTGACTCACCTCCTGACTCCCTAAAGCCTTTCCACCATCCACAAGGCACAAGTCAGGAGTGTGATGGAATACTCTCCACTTGCCTGGATGAGTGCAGTTCCAACAACACCCAGGAAGTTCGACACCATCCAGAACAAAGCAGCCCGCTTGATTGGCACCCCATCCACCACCCTAAACATTCACTCCCTTCACCAGCGGCGCACTGTGGCTGCAGTGTGTACCATCTACAAGATGCACTGCAGCAGCTCACCAAGGCTTCTTCGACAGCACCTCCCAAACCCGCGACCTCTACCACCTGGAAGGACAAGAGCAGCAGGCACATGGGAACAACACCATCTGCACATTCCCCTCCAAGTCACACACCATCCCGACTTGGAAATATATCGACGTTCCTTCATTGTCGCTGGGTCAAAATCCTGGAACTCCCTTCCTAACAGCACTGTGAGAGAACCTTCACCACACGGACTGCAGCGGTTCAAGAAGGCGGCTCACCACCACCTTCTCAAGGGTAATTAGGGATTGGCAATAAATGCTGGCCTCGTCAGCGATGCCCACATCACATGAATCAATTTTTAAAAATGGACTGTATCTCCTACACCCTTTGACTGTAGCGTGGACACCTGTTGAAGCTGAACAGAGGGGGCCATATTGAGAATCCATCCACAAGAAAAATTACCAATGACTATAGCAGATTGGGTTTATAGACCCTGACAGATATTCCTGGACATGGAACAATGGCTCTAGTTTAGTAGGGGGGTTGTCTAGAGATGTGTTACCTGCTGGGAAAGAAGCTGAAACCCACAGACCCGAGCCTCCACCAACATCACTGTCTGTGCCAGTGACTATAACCACAGCACTCGATTTTCACACTACCGGACTTAGTTTGTATAAGCTAGTCGGCAATTCATTGGTGCACCCACCAGGTACCGTGCCAGGGGAAATAAATTCATCATCTTCTCCATGGATGCCAGAGAGCAGCAAGCACAAGTCCTTGGCTTCTACCAACTAACTCACTTGCTCAGGGTGAATAGAGTGATTGATGGGACCCATGTGGGCATCCGTGCTTCCACAGAGAGGGAGTGGGTCTTACATGAATCGAAACAGGTGCTGGTCCATTAATGTCCAGCTGGTGTGCGATTACCGCCACAAAATTCTGCAGGTTCCCTGGCAACTCACACAGTGCCTTCATCCTCAAGACAATCCACCATTCCATCCTTGTTTGAAGAAGGGCAATGGTCGAAGGGCGGGCTGCTAGCCGACCTTGGTTACCCACTATTGCTATGGTTAATGGCGCCCTTGAAAGCTCCAAACTAGTGAAGCAATACAGAGATATAACGAAGCTCATGTTTCCACTAGAGTGACCACTGAGAACACAACTGGCATTCTGAAGCAGAAAGTCTGATGCCTGGATCGCTCCTGGTGTGCTCGGCAACATAATCCGCGGAAGATATCCAGGCTCATAGACCTGCTGTGTCCTCCGCAACCTTGCGATGGACAAAGGCATCCACAATGGAGGAGCAAGTAGTGGAGCGGGCATAGGAGGAGCAGGAAGTGGAGCGGGCAGAGGAGGAGCAGGAAATGGAGCGGGCAGAGGAGGAGCAGGAAGTGGAGCGGGCAGAGGAGGAGCAGGAAGTGGAGCGGGCAGAGGAGGAGCAGGAAGTGGAGCGGGCAGAGGAGGAGCAGGAAGTGGAGAGGGCAGAGGAGGAGCAGGAAGTGGAGAGGGCAGAGGAGCAGCAGGAGTGGAGCAGGAAGAGGAGGAGCAGGAAGTGGAGGAGAAAGAGGAGGAGCAGGAAGTGGAGGAGAAAGAGGAGGAGCAGGAAGTGGAGCAGGAAGAGGAGAAGCAGTAAGATTTACCAGATCAGGAAGATGAGCTTCCAGAGAGACCACAGGGAGATCAGGCTCCTTCTGGCCAAAGCATCCAGAGAAACCTCATTTTTAAAACTTTCCCCTGAACGTCATCCAGTAAAACATCTAGGGGTAGATTTTCAACCTGCTGTCCCTGTGTAAAACTGGTATCCCGCTGAAGTCAGTGCAAATGAAAATTGGGCAGTTTCTATAATGGGTGGCCGATTCACAGCAAGTTGAAAATGTGCCCCCTAGATTCCATCCATCTCTCTCTTGACCTTCCGCTGCAATAAAAACATCCCTGAAAAGCTAACACAAATCCATCCACAGTCCCTTTCACTACCAATCCACTTACTACAAAATCCTCAACTCCTGGCAACATCGAAAGGACTTTGCACAAAGCATAACCCATTGCCAACGCACGTATTGTGCAGATATCCAACTTGTTATTGTCACCCTAACTCTTTCCACCACAGTACTTCCCCGTTCTAAACAATTGCTGTCTTTTGTGCATCGTTGGCTAGTTTTGTATTTTATCGTAGCGGTTTTCCTGAGGCAGGAACAGAGCAGAATGATTGCAGCTAATTGTCAGGTTTCAGGACCCGAGGTAGATCTTGATCTGTGTGAGCTTGAACGCGAAATGAGCAAAGTTCAGGGTGCAGCCCCTCCACTACTATGGGACCAGCCTGCTCCTACTTGCTGTGAGGCTGTTCTGCAGCCGGGGGGAGGGTGGGGGTGAGTGAGACTGATGGAAATAGAGCCACCTGGAGAGAGAGCACCAGTATCAACTGTCTGCCCCTCTCCTGACCTCTCTGCCAATCTGTCCGTAGATCTGAGGTTGTCAGACACTAGAACAGGAGTGGTATTAAACAAAGCAGCCATTATGTCCCTCCTAATTTGAGCAAGCTCCTCTGCGAGGCTTTACATTGAGGAGGCCGCAATGCAGCCGAAGGCCTTTATCGCAGCAGTCTGGGCATTCATGAGGGGACCTAAGACTGGCAACACGGCCTCAGCTCTGAAGGACTGCATGGAAAACAGCTCTGGAGCTGCCTCCCGCTCCAAAGATGTCAGCGTGCTTTCAAGTTCATGCGTGCGGGATGTGGACTCCTCCACATTTGTCACCATGTTGCAGAATCTGCTAGGCACATCACCCAATGGGCTGCAACAGTCTATCTTTGCTCTGAAGGCATTCTTCTTTTGGAAGCAGGGACACTGAGATCGAAGTCCACTGCCTGTGTGGCTACTGGAGAGAGGTGCTCACCTCCTCTGATGACGGGGCCTCTTCTTCTTCCTCTTCCTGCACCTTCTGATCCCGTGCTCAGTGATAACATCTCAGTTTTCCCCTCTTGCTATCTACCTATAACCCTCCCCACACCCCACCCAAGCGGATGTACCCTGTGCTCCGGCCTGCCAAGTCTTGGAATTGTGCCAGGGAGCCAGGTGAGGTACTTCCTGCAGGTTTTTGTGGAGGATCTGGTGTCTGCATGCTGTGCCGCTCCTGTGAAGGCATCAAGAGGAGCAATCATAAGAGCAAATGCAGAATGTGCTTAAGGTATTCTCATCCATCAACATCACTTTCATGTGCCAGGGAAAATGATCAGAGTTGACATAATCAGTGACAATTACTAGAACTGGGAGCGTGGGACGGTAAGAGAACAAGGAACCCGCAGAAGGGCCTTGCCCACCCATTTCACCATTTCCTGCCACCTCTCTCATATTTTGTTCCTGCAGTTGTCTGGTCCTTTCCTCACAAACAGGCTCAATTCCTGTACTGTAGCAGCTCCTCCTCTGGTTGCAGTGGGCCTGGCTTCCGTCAAAAGCTGTATTCTCCTTCAAAGGCGCACGCGACTTTCATTAGTAATGGCAGTGTCAGGGCAGACCACAGCAGCTGCTGTCGCTATCCAGTGTTAAGATGGAGCTGTGGTGAAGTTGGAAGTTGTTACCACTTCCACGCATTAGATCCTCCCAAGTACTTGTGTGGAGTGCATGTAGATTGTGACAAGAGAGATATGCCTAAGTGGGCGTGAGAGTCTGCAGGCTTACATTATGTAATTTGAATCAGCACATCATATTGTGTGATAACATACACTAGATTGTTGCCAATGAGCTCACAAACAGCTTTATATGTATGTGTGCGTGTGAAGGTTCATATATACTTCCTCCCTTCTGTTGAAGTCACAATTTATTTTAGCATTGCATCCATGCCCTTTGGACATTGCTCTGCTGTCGATGACCTCAGCCACCCCTTGCCAGGCTCTCCGTGCTGCAGCCTTCAGTGCCCTTCCTTCCACGGTGGCAAAAGTACTGCTCAGTGAGCTCATCAGCAAAGCAGGGTGCCCTCAGGTAACCAGTTCTCCTGACTGACTCAATGATCGATTGCAGTGCAGCCACATCTATCTCCCTCTTTGGCACCTTCACTTTAGAAACAATCTGCTGGCAGCAGTAACTTCTCAAAAGCACTCCAGGATATTTGGCTCCAAGTCAGAACGCTCCAGCTACAGTGCTTCCTCCACAGGCTTGCCCAAGGTACAGGAGCTCCTTTAAGCAGCACTGCACCCGATCAGAGGCCTCACGCCCGCTCACGGAATGCTCACAACATTATAATTAGCCCCGACAGAAAATCAGGATGCAGAGAAGTGACCTCCAGTTTGGTGCTATTCCAGTGCTCTGCCCACGTGTACCACCATGTGTACTACCCAGAATAATCGGCCCGAATGTGTACTGAGTAAATGTACAGAGAGACACTGGCCTAGGACTTTCCGGCCCTGTCCTGCTGGTCTTCTGGTGGATCTAGGGTGGATCAAGCTGGAAGTGTGCTGGGGGATGCACTGCACTGTGTCCCTGCCATTCAGTTTTCTGGATGGCACGCCCAGCAGTCTACACAAAAGACATTCCCCCCCTCTCTTTTATTATGGTGTGGTTTACTTGGAGGCATATGAGGGGAAACAAATACAAGCTCTCTTGACAGATGCTAAAGCGATTCGCCTGGCCCCTGACCCTCTCCTGAGCCACTAACAACCATTTACCCACCAGAGAGGGAAAAAAAAATCACCCCTCCCCGATTATACAATAACTCCATCGCACCAAGAGTAAGAAGAGCAGCCTCACAGTCAAACCAGCAACTGCCTCCCATGCTTGCACCATTGTTCTTTACACCTAGACTTGCTTTCCCTGTCCTTCCATTTGTTGCTTGTCACCCATGGTACTGCCCCATTACCAACACTGGCCAAGACAGACTGCAGAGGCTTGGCATTGCTGGCACAGTAGCAGGAAGACAGTCATAGGGGGAAGCACATTAAAATAATTGAGAAGAGCAGAGATTTTTGCTTCTGGCATAATGGATTAATCATTAGCAGCTGACTATTATTAAATTCAAGCTCCAATAAAAAGTCAAATACAGATAAATCAATCTTTTTCTCACACAGAACTTTTACTGTTCCTGCCATGGCTATTGTACTTCATGAAGATTAATTTTCTAGAGGGCTCTGGAACATTCTTCTTCCGGATCACTAAGTTTTCATGGTTTACTTTTTTCCAGCATTCTAGAGTAGACTAAAAGGCCAACCAGACACCAGAAAACACCCAGCTGGGGTATGGGAACTAGAGCTGTGGAATTATCGATGGGAGGCTAGGTTTGAGATAGGGCCAGCAGTCCAGGAGTGAGAAGAGAGCCAGCAGGCCAGGGGTGAGAAGAGAGCCAGTAGATCTAGGGTGAGCGAGAACCCATGACCAGGGGTGAGAAGAGAGCCAGCAGACCAGGAGTGAGAAGAGAGCCAGCAGACCAGGAGTGAGAAGAGAGCCAGCAGACCAGGAGTGAGAAGAGAGCCAGCAGACCAGGAGTGAGAAGAGAGCCAGCAGACCAGGAGTGAGAAGAGAGCCCGAGACCAGGAGTGAGAAGAGAGCCCGAGACCAGGAGTGAGAAGAGAGCCAGCAGACCAGGAGTGAGAAGAGAGCCAGCAGACCAGGGGTGAGAGAGAGCCAGCAGACCAGGGGGTAAGAGAGCCCGAGACCAGGGGGGTGAGAGAGAGCCAAAGAGCCGGGTGAACGGGGAAGCACCAAGGAGTGATAGCAGTACAATGACAGTACAGCTAGAGCGCAGGTTTTCATATTAACATGAATTTTACAGCAGTGTTGTTCAATGGAAATCGCTGATTAACCACAGGTGTGGCTATGGCAACACAGTTTTTGCCAAATGCTCCAATTTTAGTGGGAAAATCCATACGCACACACACACAAAATGTACTTCATGTGTATACTTACTTTATAAACATCTACCACCATTCAGTAACCAAGGAAGTAAAGCACACACAACGATCAAGAAACACTCACAGGTCAACAGGAGTCTTGAAATCACATGCTCAACATCAATGTGTAATACTTATTTTTTATTTACTAATTAGAAATGCAGTTAGCCACAGCTGGATTCCGAGTTGGCCACATGTGACTAGTGAATGATGTATTGGACAACAGTAAAAACCACCTGTACTTCACGTTGCTCTTCTGCTCCTGAATTTTTGTGTCTTCTCCCATAGCTGCTGACTCTCTAGCTGCACTGTCCACCTACCGCTGTCTACTTTCTGCAACAGGGGAAGAATCCTGTCAGGTGGTTGACTGAGGCAAGCGTTTACAGCAGCCAAAAACTGAGCATACACATACCACCACAGTTTTAAAGTGGGCATACTCCCTCGATCACACTGTGTCCCTGATTCAGCATCTTATGCTGTACCTGAGGACTGCAGACAGAGAGAGAGAGAGAGAGAGAGAGTGAGTGTGTTTGTGCACACAAGTAACAAAGTTTGTTTGGTGTGGCTCTGAAATAGAGGCCATGATTTTAACTCCGGGCAGGTTTTGGGCGGGTGGGTAACGAGGTGAGTTGGAAAATCACCCACAACTCTAGAAATGAGGCCGGGAATATTTGAACTCTTGAGCCTTATTTAAATCTTGATGGCCAACTTCCCACTTAGAACGGGAAGCTGCAGAAAATGGCGTGCCCCGAAGGCCGCCTGACGACACGAGGCAGGTGGCAGAATCGGCTTCTAGGGCCGACTCGCACTCGGAAAGAGGGAGGGAGTCTGCTGGAGGCTTAAGCTCCTGCTCCTCCGGCCCCCACAAGGAAAGTTTTAACAAAACTTAACTATTTGGGCCTCTTCTGGCCCCACTCAGGCCATCAATTAAAATTGCAGTTCAGACCTGATGATGTCATCGGGACCTGATATGCCTATGTAAAGAAGGACTTCGCTGGCTTTTTTTGGATGTCCTTGCTGCCTGCTCAGTAGAGCAGGTTAAAATTTTGAACAGTGGGATCCTAGTGGCTTTCTGGCAGATAAGTAACCTTGATGATTTTAACTGCCCACCTGCCCAGTTTCTGCCAGGGGTTCAGGTACATAGATCATTGAAGTGTCATGAACAGGTGCAGAAAGTAATCAATAAGGCTAATGGAATGCTGGCCTTTATGTCTGGAGGACGAGAATACAAGGGGGCAGAAGTTATGCTGCAGCTATACAAAACCCTGGTTAGACCACACCTGGAGTACTGTGAGCAGTTCTGGGCACCGCACCTTCGGAAGGACATATTTGCCTTGGAGGGAGTGCAGCGTAGGTTTACTAGAATGATACCCGAACTTAAAGGGTTAAGTTACGAGGCGCAATTACACAAATTGGGGTTGTATTCTCTAGAGTTCAGAAGGTTAAGGGGTGATCTGATCGAAGTTTATAAGATATTAAGGGGAACAGATAGGGTGGATAGAGAGAAATTATTTCCGCTGGTTGGGGATTCTAGGAGTAGGGGACACAGTCTAAAAATTAGAGCCAGACCTTTCAGGAGCGGGATTAGAAAACATTTCTACACACAAAGGGTGGTAGAAGTTTGGAACTCTCTTCCGCAAACAGCAATTGATACTAGCTCAATTGCTAAATTTAAATCTGAGATAGATAGCTTTTTGGCAACCAAAGGTATTAAGGGATATGGGCCAAAGGCAGGTATATGGAGTTAGATCACAGATCAGCCATGATCTTATCAAATGGCGAAGCAGGCTCGAGGGGCTGAATGGCCTACTCCTGTTCCTATGTTCCTATCGCACCCAGAAAGTCTTATGTGATATTTATTGGCAAGGGTTGTTTGAGTGAGCCATTAGTGAAAATGGGTTTGAAAATATAAAACAAAGAATTTTGCTCCACTGCTCCAGAACTTTGCTCCGATGAAATTAGATGCACCCCACTCCTCCTCCTCCTCCTCCTCCTCCTCTCTGTGGAGGCACTGCCCGGCCTTTAATTGTGATCTCTCCATCTCTCCCTCCAGCACCTCAGGCCAGCTCTCCAACCATAACCATCTTTCACAACCTCTTCAGCTCTGCCTTTGCTATGGTGCTTCTCGCCCATTGCCTGACACTTCTGCTTCTCACCCGCTCACCACTGTCGCTGTTTCTGCCACGCTCTGGTGTGGCACCTCTGTTGTGCACCCGGCCTCTGCCTGAGTCCCAAACCTGGATCTCGCACTTCTAGATTTAACCTGGATCTGCCTGCTGGACTGTTTCCATCCCAAACTCTATTACCTATCCAATCCAATATTTTTCCCCTCAGTGCTTCCACCATCTCCTCATTGATCCCGGTCCCTATTTCCCACCTCGATACTCCCAGCTCCCCCCTCTAGACCCCCCTCCATCCTCTTAACCCACCTCCTCCCTCCGTGCTTCCAGTCCCCATTTCCCTCCTCAGACCTTCCTAAACCCCCACCGTCCTCATTGCTAATAAAGCTCCATTCCAATTCTTCCCTTTTCTCCCTTGCACAAAGATTACTTCATGTGGATCATGATGTGGAGATGCCGGTGATGGACTGGGGTTGACAATTGTAAACAATTTTACAACACCAAGTTATAGTCCAGCAATTTTATTTTAAATTCACAAGCTTTCGGAGGCTACCTCCTTCCTCAGGTGAACGATGTGGAAATTTAAATCTGACTTCTCAAGAGAATGAGAGGTCCCTTGGGGGGAGGAGGAGGCACATTCTCTGATGTCAGATCGTTCACCTGAGGAAGGAGGTAGCCTCCGAAAGCTTGTGAATTTAAAATAAAATTGCTGGACTATAACTTCATGTGGATCAGGCTGGGGTTCGAACCCCATCCTCCCACTCTACACTGCTGACTGTCACTGCTCCAGGAATAAGTGACACCCCAGTCAAAACGAACAAGGAACATTCCATATGTGGAACAGATTGGCTTTTACTCGACTTGGTTGGTAGAATTTCACGTATTTATACACGAGTGGGGAAAGTGAATGCAAACAATCAGCATCTTAATTTAGTCAGACCGTTCAGCACTTTTTGCAATATAAACTTTTCCAAACAACGGGCTCTGCCACGGAGGCAGAAACTTCTCAAGAGAATGAGAGGTCCCTTGGGGGGAGGAGGAGGCACATTCTCTGATGTCAGGCTGCTGAGAAAGCTCCTTACATAGCACGGACTGTGTAGGGACCACTGCATGCAGAGCTGGTTCCCTGACACTCGGTGGGGCTACAGTGAAGCTAATGCTTCCTCACACTCTCTGACATCCTCTGTGAGATCCAGGCTTTGCCCGTATATGGCTACTCTCAGCACTCTGCTTTCAAAGTGCTGGCAGCTCATACTCCTCCGCCACTCCGTCGGCACGCAGCCTTATAAGGCATTTGCGGACCATTATTTACAATACTGTCCATAACTCAGTTCTTATGGGTTGGAACTTGAGTCATCGACAGTAGCGGGAGGCGTGAGCAGGATGCAACATCTGTACACTTGCAGTCAAACACTACACAGTCACTGTGTACTGATGTCTAACACTGGTGCAGTCCCGCGGCAGGGCTGGCACTCGGTGTTTGATCCAATATCCAGATACAAAAAGGCCTCTTTAGACATTGTGCTCCCAGCACTTACTGCAAAACAGGAAAGCTACAATTCCCACAAATCAGCAGCCCGATTTACCACTAAAGTTATAAACAACCTCATTAGAAATTAGTCCCCATTATTCAAATATACAACTAAAAAGAATGTGTGTTAATTTAATCTAAGGATACAAATAGATGGGACATAATACGTTGATTTAACAAAAGAACGAACTGGAATTCAGCAGGCAACAAACGTACAGCATAAATATGAGCGGCATAAAAATGGGGATAGTATAGACACAGGGACAGTGTGACTATGGAGTGGGTGTATATGGGGTTAGTATAAATGCAGCATCAGTATAAACATGGGGTCAGTATAAGTGCAAGAATCTATAAACGTGGGTTAGTACAAGTGCAAGGATCTATAAACGTGGGTTAGTACAAGTGCAAGGATCTATAAACGTGGGTCAGTATAAGTGCAAGGATCTATAAACATGGGGTCAGTATAAGTGCAAGGATCTATAAACGTGGGTTAGTACAAGTGCAAGGATCTATAAACATGGGGTCAGTATAAGTGCAAGGATCTATAAACGTGGGTTAGTACAAGTGCAAGGATCTATAAACGTGGGTTAGTACAAGTGCAAGGATCTATAAACGTGGGTCAGTATAAGTGCAAGGATCTATAAACATGGGGTCAGTATAAGTGCAAGGATCTATAAACGTGGGTTAGTACAAGTGCAAGGATCTATAAACATGGGGTCAGTATAAGTGCAAGGATCTATAAACGTGGGTTAGTACAAGTGCAAGGATCTATAAACATGGGGTCAGTATAAGTGCAAGGATCTATAAACGTGGGTTAGTACAAGTGCAAGGATCTATAAACATGGGGTCAGTATAAGTGCAAGGATCTATAAACGTGGGTCAGTATAAGTGCAAGGATCTATAAACGTGGGTCAGTATAAGTGCAAGGATCTATAAACGTGGGTTAGTACAAGTGCAAGGATCTATAAACATGGGGTCAGTATAAGTGCAAGGATCTATAAACGTGGGTCAGTATAAGTGCAAGGATCTATAAACGTGGGTTAGTACAAGTGCAAGGATCTATAAACATGGGGTCAGTACAAGTGCAAGGATCTATAAACATGGGGTCAGTATAAGTGCAAGGATCTATAAACATGGGGTCAGTATAAGTGCAAGGATCTATAAATGTGGATTAGTACAAGTGCAAGGATCTATAAACATGGGGTCAGTACAAGTGCAAGGATCTATAAACATGGGGTCAGTATAAGTGCAAGGATCTATAAACGTGGGTTAGTACAAGTGCAAGGATCTATAAACATGGGGTCAGTATAAGTGCAAGGATCTATAAACGTGGGTCAGTATAAGTGCAAGGATCTATAAACATGGGGTCAGTACAAGTGCAAGGATCTATAAACGTGGGTCAGTACAAGTGCAAGGATCTATAAACGTTGGTTAGTACAAGTGCAAGGATCTATAAACGTGGGTCAGTACAAGTGCAAGGATCTATAAACATGGGGTCAGTATAAGTGCAAGGATCTATAAACGTGGGTTAGTACAAGTGCAAGGATCTATAAACATGGGGTCAGTACAAGTGCAAGGATCTATAAACATGGGGTCAGTATAAGTGCAAGGATCTATAAACGTGGATTAGTACAAGTGCAAGGATCTATAAACATGGGGTCAGTATAAGTGCAAGGATCTATAAACGTGGGTCAGTATAAGTGCAAGGATCTATAAACATGGGGTCAGTACAAGTGCAAGGATCTATAAACGTGGGTCAGTACAAGTGCAAGGATCTATAAACGTGGGTTAGTACAAGTGCAAGGATCTATAAACGTGGGTCAGTACAAGTGCAAGCATCTATAAACATGGGGTCAGTATAAGTGCAAGGATCTATAAACGTGGGTTAGTACAAGTGCAAGGATCTATAAACGTGGGTTAGTACAAGTGCAAGGATCTATAAACGTGGGTTAGTACAAGTGCAAGGATCCATAAACATGGGGTCAGTATAAGTGCAAGGATCTATAAACATGGGGTCAGTATAAGTGCAAGGATCTATAAACATGGGGTCAGTATAAGTGCAAGGATCTATAAACATGGGGTCAGTATAAGTGCAAGGATCTATAAACATGGGGTCAGTATAAGTGCAAGGATCTATAAACATGGGGTCAGTATAAGTGCAAGGATCTATAAACGTGGGTCAGTATAAGTGCAAGGATCCATAAACGTGGGTCAGTACAAGTGCAAGGATCCATAAACATGGGGTCAGTATAAGTGCAAGGATCTATAAACATGGGGTCAGTATAAGTGCAAGGATCTATAAACATGGGGTCAGTATAAGTGCAAGGATCTATAAACATGGGGTCAGTATAAGTGCAAGGATCTATAAACGTGGGGTCAGTATAAGTGCAAGGATCTATAAACATGGGGTCAGTATAAGTGCAAGGATCTATAAACGTGGGTCAGTATAAGTGCAAGGATCTATAAACGTAGGTTAGTATAAGTGCAAGGATCTATAAACGTGGGTTAGTACAAGTGCAAGGATCTATAAACGTGGGTTAGTACAAGTGCAAGGATGATATAAATCTGTGGTGAATATAAATGCGTGGTAAATATGAACGACGGGTCAGCATACGAAGTTTGTATAAATGCGGGGTCAGTATAAATGTGGAATTAGTACCTAAGATGAAAGTTAATAACCTGAACATCAGGAGCAGGTGCACTGACCCCCTCCACCGATTCTCCGACCCGTACTCCCATCGAGCAAGGCTCCATTACCAGGACTGCAGCATTCCCACATTTACTCGACTATCGCTATAACCTGCAATCTCACTTCTCAACCGATAGCAATGCAGTTCTTTTTAAAGGTGACAAATTGACCACAAATCAACTACGTTCCCTGGGGCTTTGTTTCACATATCCACTATTGATAACCTCGCTCCAGACTTGCGAATTTTGTACTTGTATTCTCTGCTCATTGCCCAAGTTAAACAGCTGGTTTACTTCCACCTCATCGACACCTTTCATCATTTTGAAGACCCCCCCTATCGTGTCTTCTTTCAGTCCTTTCTCCAGCAAAGATACATTTACTTGTTTGCGCCTTACTTCATAAGGTAGCCAGCCCCCTAAGGACTGGAATCATCTTGGACACCCTTTTCTGATTTTTTTCTAATGAATCTAAATCCTTTTGAGGTAGGGTGAACAAAACTGCACTCTATCCTCCAGAATTGACCTCACCATTGATCCGTATATTGCCAGTATAACTTGTTCTAACCTGGAATCCAATAACCTCTGGATGCATCCTAGTACCCTATTTGCCTTATTAATTACTGCAGTTACTTTCAGATTATG
Source organism: Heptranchias perlo (assembly GCF_035084215.1). Taxonomy (NCBI): domain Eukaryota; kingdom Metazoa; phylum Chordata; class Chondrichthyes; order Hexanchiformes; family Hexanchidae; genus Heptranchias; species Heptranchias perlo. Next base: position 19,449,089 of record NC_090336.1, read on the forward strand.
ATTAATGATCACTCCTAAATCCTAAGGTAGGGAAAACAAATTAATAAAAAATAGAAGATCAAATACAAAATGTTCTGAAGGTGGGCTTAAATTCTAGAATGAGTGAGAATATTGCTATTGCTGGCTTCCCAGAGGACATGGCCTGCTCTTCAAATCTAATCTGCAGAAACAGTATTTCAATGAGCCAAGTGGTCAATCTATGGAACAGAATCCCAAGGGAGATGGTGGAAGCAGTTAATATTGGTTAATTCAAGTGCAAATTAGATAGATTTCTTTCAGAAAATACTATTTTGGGATATGAATAATTTGAGACATGACATGACATGTAGTAAATATCCCAATGCTTGGGAGGAACAGATGATTTTGGACCTATAGAGTTTTTCTTGTATCATTTCTGGGTTTGTTGTAGACTAATTGATAGCCATAACTAGTCAAAAGCTCCATTATTGTTGTATCTTGCGACTACCAGGATGATAGAAGGCGAACTAGATGGACCTCGTCTTTTATCGTCTAACAATTCCTATGTTCCTATGACTGATCGCTGAGGATGCCCAAGAACTGGAGCTGGGAGGGTATAAAATGTTTCACGACTTACAAAGGCAGGTGGAAAAGTTGCATTATTGATAGGGAATGATATAGCTGCTATGAAAAGAGTAGGTGAAGGAGCAGGAGGGAATAAGACTGAAACAATAGGGCTGAGTCTGAGCTTCCAGTGGAAAATGCATGGCACAAAATCGTGGGCGTGCAATATTCCATCCATCCTAATATTGGCCCTAATATGGATAGAACTGAGTAATGATACGGGTGGCAAATTATCAATTGGTTACTGCCTTAGACCTTCACCATAAAGTGAGATGCAGAGTTGTTTGGCCAGATAAGAGCTATGGAAAATCTTAATGTCCTAATCATGGAGGGATTTCAACCTCCCACAGGTTGAATGGACAGATCAGAGACAACTTGAAGGGAGGGGTGAGAATACAAACAAATTCAGTGAGGCAGCCAGAGGTGGATTTCACTCACAACTTGTGGGGCAGCTTATGAGAGCAGAGACCGTGTCAGATTTGGTGTTTAGCAATCCACCAGTGGTGATTAGTAACCAGGAGGTTGATGAGTGCCTGGGATTGAGTGATCACTGTATTGGTAGATTTAATATTGGCAAAGCTAAGACCAAAAACAACAATGTGCTGGTACAGGACTTTGGAAAGAGAGATTTTGGAGAGATGGGAGGAGTCTTGGGCAATATTAACTGAGAGACCAGAACTTAAAAAAGAGCAGAGAAAAATGGAATATATACAAGCTTGTATATCCTGTATATAAATGCATACATACAAGATGAGGAAATAAAGTATATTCCATTTTTAAAAAGTATAGCAAAATTCAGTCCATAGTGGTTTATTATGGTTGGAAGGAACACACAAAAAAAGCAAAAATCATGTACTGCTCCTCTTCCTCCTTGTTACATAGGCAAATGCATAAGCCAATTTGTATATATACAGGTAAAGGGAATGTCTTAGCTATTCTATTTATAGATTTTTGAAAGGTGTTTGATAAGGTTACACATAAGAGTCGTCTTGTGAACGTTAAGGCACCATGGTATGAAAGGGAATTTAGCTGCCTGGAATGGGACGGTATGTGAACAAGAAGTCAGCAACTTCAAAATCATCCCAATTTCCAACCCTACTCAACTAGCTCACGCTGGTAGAACTGTTTCTACTGGCAGAGATTTCTACCCTTTAACATTGCTAGGAGCAAAACTCTCTTTGTCCTTCTGTTCACTACCTCATCCATCTTCTCTGACCCTATCCATGGGTCTCCTAACACTCGTCCCATCAAAATCTCTATTCCCTTATGAATAAGGGTCTTGCTATCCACAACCTCATCCTTGATGAGTTTATTGAATGTAACTCCTCCTTCCCTCCCACCAAGGGCTGCCACCACATTCCTTTGCTCAAACTGTTGTTATGCTTGTGTGGTTCTCATTTCCATGACCTCCATCTTGGCCTGCCCCCTTACTCCTCTGCATCACCTCTTTTAGGTATTTCCCCTCTAATAAGTTCTTTATCATCTACACATGAGGCCAGAGTTGGAAGAATGCAGAGATCTCAGCGGGTTGTCAGGCTGAAGGAGGTTACAGAGATAGAGATGAGTAAGGCTATGGAGGGATTTGAACACGAGGCTGAGAATTTTAAAATCGAGGCGTTGGTGGACCAGGAGCCAATGTAGGTCAGCGAGCACAGGAGTGATGGGTGAATGGGACTTGGTGCGAGTTAGGGTCCAGGCAGCAGAGTTTTGGATGAGCTTAAGTTTACGGAGGGTGGAAGATGGGACATCGACCAAGAGAGCACTGGAATAGTCAAGCCTGGAGGTAACAAAAACATGGATAGAAGGTGACATTCACTGCTGTATAATTTAAATTGGGTGATGTTTATTGTTGTCTAATCTAATATGGGCATCTAATATTTTTTATTGTGTTCACTATACTGATCAGTATTTACTATTTTGTTATTCATACAGGGTGCTGCCTTTTATTATGTGATCCTCGCCCACCATTTATCGCCTTGTAATACATACCGAACTATATTTAATGTTGCATAAATTGCACGGGGTGGTATTTAATATCCTTCAATTCATGTCACATGGTGTTTATTATTGTACAATGTACATGAATCTTATTATTTTATAATAGACATGAAAAGGGCTCTTTCAATATAAATTTTCATAGCAGCTCAGGGGGCAACAAGGCACCTAACCGCAAGCTAGAGTCCCATGCAGATTGGCAAGTCAAGTTAAAAAGAATGGAATAAGATTAGATTGTAGTAAAATTGGTCAGCACAGATTTATGGGTTGGATCAACTGGACCCTCACTTATTGATCGTGTAGCTGATAAACTTTCCCCTGCCAGTACAACATATATTGGTACTGCTTCTCCTTTACCTCATTCCCGTAGAGCCTCTTTGTCTTGACATTCCTTTTCTTCTGCCTCATACCTGCAGACACTCCATGGCTTCCTTCTGTCACCGTTTTCTCGTTTCTCATGCCTGCTGTCTGCCTTTCTCCCTTCTGCCTGCTCGATCACTGCTTTTCTCCCTTCTCCTGCCTGCTCGATCACTGCTTTTCTCCCTTCTCCTGCCTGCTCTATCACTGCTTTTCTCCCTTCTCCTGCCTGCTTTACTCCCTTCTCCTGCCTGCTTTTCTCTCTTGGGTCCGCACTCATTTCCTCCCTTCTCCTGCCTGCACTATCACTGCTTATCTCCCTTCTGCATGCTCTATCACTGTTTACCTCCCTTCTCCTGCCTGCTTTTCTCTTCTTGCATCTGCACTGCTGTTCTACCTTCTCGTGCCTGCTCTATCATCCCTTTTCTTCCTCCTCATGCTTGCGCTGTGTCTCCTGGTGCTTATATGCTGCTCCTTTGCAGTTGAAGAGCTTCTAGTTACTGCACATAAGCCTTATCCTCTCTTTCCTGCTCCCTCTGTGCTTTTTCTTCCCTTTGCTGCTTAACCAATTCCAGCTTTGTTTCAGCTTTCAGTTTCACTACAGAATCCATTTCTGAACTTGTGCTCATTGTAAATTCTGCTCACTTCTGCTAATATACATTAACTGTAAAGTTTAAGCTACCGGTTTAGGGTCTGCAGGTGATCCAATTTTAGCTGCTACCGATTGTTTTGATTTGGACTCTCCCAAAACTCATTCATTCATTCATGCTCACATCAAGAGGCAGCTTCCATAGACAGACCTGCACATCCTGTGATCTGAAACTTATAACCTCATGTGTGGAGTGAGTTAGCATACCACATGATTAGTAATTACCCATTTACCAAGTTATTTGGCACTTGATTTCCATGTGGGTAGCTCACCACAATCTCCTCTCTTCAATAGGTGGAAAATCACTCTGCTGTTGGACCTTATTGTTCAGGCTAGGCTACCAGTTAAATTTATTACAAGAAAGAAATTCACACAGAAGTAAAATTAATACAGCTAAACAATGTTTAAGTTCATATCATTTCCTGAATCTTTAAACTGGATTATTTTATTATCTTTTACTTGGAGCACGTCAGTTCTCACATAATTCTCTATTCACCATGTTATGTGGAAAGTAAGCAGTTAGAATAAATGAAACCTAAAGAAACGGCCAACAGCCTGAAGAATATATTCTCTCATCACAAAACCCTTACTAGAGAACTGTTAATCAAACTAGATCATATTAAAAGCTACTTTTCCAGCAGGGGTTTCAAACCTGCAAATTCCAATAATGTTTTGAGAAGGCATAATCAGACTTGGCCCTGGTGAAAAGCTCTCTGCATCCTAATTAATTTGCAACTCAAATTATCTGGTCGGTTCTCTGCAGACTCCCTGGCCTCATATTGTAATGAACAGGACAAGATAGCCACCATCTTAATAACAGTAAATTCAAAATCAATCACGTTACCCTATACATAGCTGAAGTCATTGAGAAACGTTATAATTTTATAACGTGTGGCTTCACAGAGCACTGTACCTGTCATGGTGCTATTATGTCACTGGTAGGATTGACAGACCAGACAGTCCAAGGTTCCATGTTGAGTCAGATGTTCTCAGACACATGAGCAGTAGAGGTAAGAACAGGCTTAGCTGTGATGCCCTCCCAGTCAAATAGTCTGCCAACACTCGCTGTCTATGCTTGTACGTTAAGAAAAATGGTCACATCACAGCAAGGGTCTGCTGCCAAAAGGGGAAAGGGAGAAAATTTGGGAGGAAAAAAGTGCTTGGCTGCCATTATTGGCCTGACCAGTACGGAGGAGGCTCCACGAAGCCAGTAGTTTCACATGCCCAGACAGTAGCAGACAATAAGAACGTGTGACCTCCAACTACCTAAGGTGCTGCAATCTTGTTCACAATTACTAATAATCAAACCCAAAATCAGTGTCCAGCGTCAACTATGTTTTGAACCTTGATCACATTCTTGAGATACATTTCTGGTGAATAAATTACTCTGGTCACTAAACTTACTTAAAACTCCCACTACACCTCCCCATTATCACTTGCTGGTCAGGTACAGCATGTGCTAGAAATATCCTACAATAACAGCAATTGCACTTCAAAGTAATTCACCATGTGAAGTCCTTTGAGATGTTTCTGATAATTATGATAAGGCACTATATAAATGCAAGTCTTTCTTTTACAACATCCCAACTACACATGCTGAGCATAACTATCACTGCTGTACAAGTACCCTATTTGTATCTCTTACCCCAGCCTTGATGTGGCTTCTGAGTGAGACTAACAATTAATGTTGCGGCAAGAACAATTTTCTACCATGGAGTCTCACCAAGGAGCTGGGCTGAGACTGCTCAAACTCATTTGCCATCAGACTCTTAGACAGTAAACAGAGACAAACTCCATCCCCTAATCTGGGCTGGATTGAAATCTGTGTTTAAGTAGAGTGTTCATGTCACCAAATCATGGAATGGAATAGCAAATCATTCAGAAATATCCTAAAAAAGTATGACATCATTCCACAATTCATAGTACCATATAACAGAGCCATCAGTCTTTGGAAGAACCATCAGGTCAAGAGACATTAACACACTTTCTATATTCCAGATGGGCTTCACTCCATAACAGAATAGGTTAATTAAAGGACGTGCTTCTTTGAAATGAGTTCCATGCACAAATATGCTTTTAGATATAAGACCTGAAAAAAAAATAGCTGCAGAGTACAAGAGAACACAAAGTCCAGAAGCAGCAAGACAGGCAATGGGTTACAACAGAAGTCTGTGCATTTATTTTTTTTGTAAAATATATATTTTTATTTTTGGTGCATATTGTTCTCATCAATGTGAGGGATGTCAGTGCTGGGATCTGAATATATTTTCACTTTTACACCCAGTATCAGTATTACGTATTCCCGGATCAAACGCAGGGTAAATTGTCTCAACATTACCCCAATCAACTTTTTAAAAAAGTGACCTTCTCCCCTCTCACATAAAAGACATTTGACATTTCCATTTTCCACACCAGCCATTTCAGAGTGGCAATGCCCAGGTAGTACCAGAAAACAGATACCTTCAAACTTTATATGCTTACTGGTAACTAAACTTAAAGGGTACAAACTCATTTCACTCTCTGGGCTGGTTTCAAAACCAGGTTCCAGAGGTTAAAGGACAGTGTCGAACCCATGATCCCAAAATATCAACTACAGGAATATTTTAGGAAATTATTTTGATGGGGTCTTGGCAACTATTTTGTCTGTTTGAGCACAGAATGATTACCCAGGATGGTTGAGTTGTTCAACTGATAAATTGCCCCTTATATCTACCAAACAGGATGTGAGTTGGACACTTTGCCAGTTCTCAGCCAAGCCCACAGGTGGAGCCATAGACAGAGATGAGACGTTTGATCTCAGCAGGAGGTTGGGGTGAACTGACTTCTCCAGCAAACACAAGGGGGCATCAGCACATCCAAGAGTGAGGTAGAGTGAGGGTTAGGGTCCAAGACTGAGGACTGAACGTGGGGGCCTAGGTCCAAAATTGAGACCCAGGTCTGAGAGGGAGGGTTGGGCCTGAGTGTGAATGCTGCGTCAGAATGCGTACTGTGAGTGAGACTTCAGAGGCCTGAGAGTGAAGGCCGGGTACAAAAGTGAAGTGTGAGTCAAAGTAAAGGCCAAGTTTGATAGTGAGGATCAAGTCTGATGGTAACGCCTGAGAGCCAAACAGCTCTGGAAAGCGGAGAGAAAGTCACCACAACACTTCACAGATGAAGCTTGTCTCGCATCGTATTTACCGACAGCAAATCAACTTTCAACCACTGGTTGACATGGATTAGTGAGCGGCAATTTTCTTTTAAATATTAACATACAAATGTACAAGAATATAAAGTTTACATTTGAAAGGCAGGTGAAATATATAGAACTTGTTTCAAACACATCTGTGGCTTTTATACAATAAGACATTGTGCAATTTGTAGGCAAGCATATAGAAAAGGAACTTATACATTATTGCATAAAAGATAAATTCTGCATTATTGCACAAGTGATGGAGTACGTGTACTGTGTTTACCCGTCAGGTAACATAGCGTGAAGGAAGCCCCCATCCCCATTCCTCCTCCCCTTTCCCAAATATGTGGATCTATGCTCCAACTTGGATTTCAAGAGACCAATGGCTATAAACAGGTAAGCATTGAAAGATGTGTACGAATGGACTACCCTGGACTGACAAAGGAAGAAGTACTTTCATCCTATTCTTAGGGTGTTTCTTTCTCTCTCGGGCTAGTGTCAGCACTTTCACTAAAACAGTGCCACTGTGCGTGGTTTCAGTCTGATATTTGGCAAGTACAAGAGGACACACCTTCCCACCGGTACAAATAAAAGATTAGCAAGGCCATAGTTAACGTAACCCAGTCACTAAGGCCTTCGTAAACTGGCACTGGAAGTTAGTCACACTTTTCTCCTTTGTATTGTCTCATGAAGACTGTGATTTTAAATGATTCAGTTTCCCTCTGAACCCTCTAAATGTGACACACAATGATTATCCACCCTCTCTTTTACTGAACTGCTCCCTCAGTAATCTAACTCTTCCGCAGCTTCTGGCTATTTCAACCTTTGATGATCTCAACACGTGCACAAAAATGATCAACTCAGAAAAAGTAGTTGCTGCACCCAGGAAGGCAGTCAGTCAGCTATTTGACAACATTTCCTGAATTCCCAAAGACCTCCAGAATGGTGGGATCTCTCAGCTGAGTTGACCCTGATCTCTTGCTGCTGAAGTCTACCAGCAGTTTACGCACAGTGCAGAAAGACAATGAGCGTTGTATCCTACTGTGAGAAGACACCAGCCAATGGACGAACAAGGGAGGAGGATTCATTACAGGGAACTTTAGGAGAACCCTCAAAGACTCAGGTTGCTGTGGACAAATGTAGACATTTGGGTAGTGCAAATGCATAAGTGGTATCTTGAGGCAGCAATACACAGTCTTCTTCATAGACTGTATTCCAACCCTGATCTCCAGAGGTGAAAAGGTAGCATTCTAATTTACTGGGACACCTAGCAAAAGGACAGAGTTCACAGAAGTGCTAAGGTATGCTTTCGCTACTAAATTTCACACATTAGCTCAGTTGGTTACCATTCTGAGAGACTCCTCAGTGCAACAGTGAGCGTTTGCTTGGATACTCATTACGGAGAGACCAGAGAAGGCCACATTCAATTGAAGAGAACGTCAGTGACTGCAAAATAAAAGCTTGCTGGCTTTTGAAGTGCATAGAGGAACAGAAGGGTTTATGCCTTCTGAGAAACCCACGTGCTAACCTACCAAAATGGTTTATTGGCTACGAAATTGGTTGCCTAAACAATATGAATTCCTAGCCCTAAATGCATCTGATGGCGCAGTTTGGCAAACGATGCAACCTGTGATCTGCGCATCTTCAAAAGAAAGAATTTAGACAATGATGTCCTTGACCTGATTTTAATGTCAAGCAGACTTTTGACTTGAACTTGTGATTAACCAAGTCACTGCACCAACTAGATTGCAATTCCAGCAGGAGTGAGGCCCACAGCAGTATTGGGGGAACCTGCCCAGTGTAAGCAGAACTCCGATTTGGAAAACAGGGCACTAAACTTTACCGCAGATATTTATATATGTCAAAAATTTAATAATACCACCTCTCGCTTATTTTCTACTTCTCAAGTGTCAGCTTAGCTCAGTTGGTAGCACTCTTGTCTGAGTCATAAAGTTGTACATTCAAGCCCCACTCCACGATTTGAGTATATAATCTACACTGACACTCTGGTGCAGCACTGAGGAAGTGCTGCACTGTCGGAGGAGCCACCCTCTGGATGAGAAGTTAAACCAAGTACCCATTTGCTTATTCCGGTGGACATTAAGATCCAATGGTACTTTTCAAGGAGGAGCTAGATGCGTTTTTGATGCCCTGATCAACTTTCTTCCCTCAACCACCACTAAAAGCAGATTAACTGGTTAATTCTCTCATCAATGTTTGCAGGTTCTACTTATGCCTATAACAGTCACTGTTTTGCGACGTTTGAGGGAAGTGGCAAGAAAGTCTTCCTTTCTAATGGCACAGTGTCAGAGTCACAGCCACAACAGTCTGGATAGCGGCTTTGCAAGAGTACCAAAAGTCAAGACTTTTTATCAGGGCCAGTACGGTAGGCTGTATAATCTGAGGATCTGTAACATCTACTACCTCAGTGTAAACACACATACTTTCCTGGTACCACGGCACTTTACATTCTAACTGCCATGTTTATATTGCTCATTAAACTTTTTTTTCCTTTGGCAAGGAAAGTGGAAAGTGCTGATTGTATGCAATTGTTCTTTTTTGGTACAGGATACAGGAAAGACCTGAGAAGATTTATTTTTGGCAAGAGAGGGATAGAAGAGAAAAACTTAAAAATTGGGGACAGCTACATTAAAAACAGGGGAGGGATCAAATACCAAAAGCTGCTGAGAGGAAGCAGAAAAGTTTAGTGCAATTCCAACTAGCAGAGATCTCATGCCGAGCTCAGTGAGAAAACTTTGCCTGTTTACTATACATACAGTTTTTAACCCCTTCTCCCTTAAAAAAATGACCAGTCTCGAGCATCAGCAGCAACTCTGCCTGCCCCCAGTGACAGTGCCACATGTTTCAGGATTCTCCCCATGTTAGAACGATTCCTTCAACATTTGCTGTGCGTAGAAGCCATTGTAAGGTAAACACCCAAATAACAGAGTCTAAACAATGACTCTCTTGTCAGAGCTATTTTTAACTGCACCTCATTGCATATATTATCACTGCCTGGGTTCTATCCTCTCATGTTAGATATCAACCCTCAATGGCCTTTTCTTCACCTCCCCTCCTGAAAACAACCATGACTCAGAACCAACTAAAGTCTTTGCAGGTTGGGTCACGAATGTAAGTGCACCTCACTTTTGGGAGGCAGAGGATGGTGGGCAAGGGTGTGAGGTCTTCACCACTTCATCCCAGTTCGCCATTCTAATAAAAGAGTCTGTTGAGGTCAACAATGAACAACAATGCAAGGCGGGAACCTTACGTTCTGTATGCTGTGTAGGAACTGGTAAGGCTTTCAATAAATGTGATTTCGGTGGAAGATCAAAAGAATACTGGAATAATTAAAAAAAAAACTGCTTTAGTCTTGTTCTGTTCCATTCCCTTATAAAACAACCCAGAATGAAGAGCCTGCCAAGCAGAGCTCCCTGTTCCAACTCTCCAATCAGACCAATGAAGCATCCATTTCTTCAACTGCCCATGAACCACGAGCGATGCAAAGTGCCCTGTCTTATAACCTCATTACCAAAGTCACGTGAATGAAGAGTGGCCTCGTATGCTGAGTGGGGCAGTTGTAGTCATCATCATTGACTGTGGGTTCCCATTACAACCATTCCTCACAGCAGTGCTGTTCCTCAGCTGTGTGTCTATACAGGTACCGGTTATGAGCATCATTTATACAGAGTTCAATGAACATGCCTTTCCAAACTATCCAGGGGGGGGTAGTCCAGGTGCTACTGTAACAGCAATTGGCGTGGCTTGATTAGCATTCCCTCCAGATAGAGAGGGTGAGGCAAGCGTCTAGACATGGAGACCAGTGGCAGTACATCCCATCACTCCAGAAAGCTTTGTGCAAGTGTTGAAGTGAAAGACAGTTACTTGGAGAGTTTGCTGATGACACGAATCAGTGCACCATTTTCATCTTTCAGTCTCTGGTTGTCGGCTCTCAAATCTGTTAAAACCTGAATTGATTAAAAAAAAACTCATGTTTAGAGAGTTGGCCATTAATAGGACTTGTTTTGTTTCAGACTAAATATGCTACATGAAGAAAAAAAGACCGCAGACCTTTAGTTCTTCCTCAAGTTCTGAGATTCTTCTTTCTAAAGCTTTCCGCTCCTGTTAAAAGAAGTCAGAGTCAGTACACAGAATTAGAGCCATTCATCCCACTGTGCCTTTGCTAGCTCTTCAACTGGAGCTATTCTAATGCCATTCCTCTGCCCTTTCACCATTAAAATTTATGTATTTTTCCTTTTCCAATATTTATCCATTTCCCTTTTAAATTACCTTCCAGTCTCTGCCTTGACGGCCACTTGTGGTGAAGTATTCCTTGTTTCTAGCAACTCCCTTCATTCTTCCAATGATAGTCCTCAGTCTATTCCCACTTGTTACTGATGCGCCAACCATTGGAAATGATCCATCACGATTTACCCTCTCAAAACCTTGGATCATCTTGAAAATCTGTAGTAGGTCCCCATTAACCTGTTTTCCACTGAAAAAGCATCACATTTTCCACCCTTTCTTTATAACTATAACTTCTCTCTCGAGTATCATTGTAGTGAATCTTTGCAGTACCCTTTCCACGATTCTAATATCCTTCCTATAACAGGGTGTCCTGAACTGTACACACTACTCTAACTGTCCTCAACATCACTTCCTTGCTTTGATATTTAGTGCCTCAATATATAAAATGCAGAATCCCATTTGCTTTATGACCTTTTCTACCTGTACTCCCATCTTTAAAGATCTAATTATCTGCACCCCTTCATCACTCTGTTTCCCCACTCACAGAATGTTACCCATTTCTTTTCTCAAAATATACTGTTTCGCACTTCTCTGCCACTTACCTGCTCACCTGTCCATGCCCTCCTGCATTTTTCCTCACAGTTTTCCACGTCCTTTGTTCTAATCAGCAAATTTAGATATTGTTCCCTCTATGCCCATGTCCAAATCATTTATGAATATGGAAAACAAGAGAGGTTCAAATACAGACCCCTAGGGTACACCACAAGTTACATCTTGCTGATCTAAGAAACATCCATCTACTCTCTGCTTTCTATCCTTTAGCCATCACTTTACCTTTAATATCATCATCCACAATCTTTGCCACAAGTACCCTATGTGGCACTGTTATGTTTCCAGACTTTTTAAGCTATTTTTCGCACAGAAAGGTTTGAAAAGAATAAGTTATCTTTAAATGTTGTTTTAAAGCATAATGCATTCACACAAGTTTAAAAAAGGTCCCCGAGATGAAAGGTAGTTTAAATGGCTAATGAGCTAGAGCATAAGAACTAGGAGCAGGAGTAGGCCATACGGCCCCTCGAGCCCGCTCCGCCATTCAATAAGATCATGGCTGATCTTCTACCTCAACTCCACTTTCCCGCCCGATCCCCATATCCCTTGATTTCCTTAGTGTCCAAATATCCATCGATCTCAGTCTTGAATATACTCAACGACTGAGCATCAACAACCCTCTGGGGTAGAGAAATACAAAGATTCACAACCCTGAGTGAAGAAATTTCTCCTTATCTTGGTCTTAAATGGCTGCCCCTTATCTTGAGACTGTGACCCCTAGTTCTAGGCTCTTCAGCCAGCAGAACCATCCTCTCAGCATACACCCTGTCAAAGCCTGCTAAGAGTTTTATATGTTTCAATGGGATCACCTCTCATTCTTCTAAACTCCAGAGAATATAGGCCCATTCTACTCAATCTCTCCTCATAGGACAACCCTCTCTTCCCAGGAATCAATCTAGTGAACCTTTGTTGTACCCCTTCTAAGGCAAGTATATCCTTTCTTAGGTAAGAAGACCAAATCTGTACACAGTACTCCAGGTGTGGTCTCCAGAGCCTTAGCTTTGATGTTTCCCCATGACTGTAATTAATAAGAAATTTGTTAACCCGTCTCAGTTGTAGAAAAAGACCTCACACGTATTGTGTTGGAAAGTCTTTGATCCTTGTTCGTCTGCAAACAGAGGAAGATAAAAACACAGAGGGTTAGATTTTGACTGCGCGATAATGTAAAACAGGCGATAGTCTGCAGCCCGTTTTATATCTCTCTCGATTTTTATTTCTATTGATAGCAGATCCGTTATCACCAGTTTTACACTATCGCACAGTTAAAATCTACCCCAGTCAGTGAGGTTTTTGAAACTGAATGGGGTGATGCAAGAAGGTTGGAATGAAAGAGAGCATAGGCAAAAATAATTTTACTTAAGTTAAGCTAGATGACCTGCTGATGTGGGGAAACATAGCCTGTTCATTATTTTGTATTATTACGCAAAGACAAGTTGTACTGATTAAATGAATCTGTTCGTAGCTGTTTCTCTGTATGTTAACTCGTTGTGAAATAAAGCAGTTAACCTATCAGGCCTCATCTCAAGTGTTTGCTCAGTTTGCCTTTGGAGAGAAGGAAGAATTATACTTGTGAAAGTCACAAATATCCAGTTCAGGTCACGAGGGAGTACTATTATTACACCCCTGGGTTATACTATCATACAAGTAGATATAAGGTAGCGTGAGTCAACTCCCAAGAAAGTAAGATGCTCAGATCGCTTACGGGAGCAATAATTGCCACTGAATCCAAATATATACGGATGGCAGACCCAAATTTGTAACAATTGGTGGCAGCTATCTGGGATACCGTAGCACAGTGGTGACCAAGGGAATTCAAAATGATTCAAATTTTAAAAAGTGAACAAAACAGAAACAGTAATATTTAAAAATTTCAACCTGATTAAAAGAGGAAGAAATTGAAATGATGGGACTAGAGGTGGAATAAAAAGGGCAAGAGAAAATTTCAGTTAATGGAGTGAGAGTTTTAGCTAAGAGAAAGAATGAGAGGAACACATTTTGCACGAAGTGATAAAACAACATTAATTTGAGGCCAATGAGATTGAGAAAAAAAGTTTTCACATTCTTGAACTGGTAGAAAAATGCATATCAGCAGCAAGTGGGGTTGTGTAACTCAGGCCCACCATTTTATTAAATTAAATCTTTCAAATTTTAAAGAGGGCAATAATACTGATAGTTTTGTTCAGGCATTTGAATTGTATAGCACAGGTTGGATGCAGAGAGTCAATAACATGCTTCGACCCCAGGCTCAGAACAGTATCTCCTACTGCACAAATGGGACATTTTTCCATTTCCCATACCATCTATTCTGTGTTTACCTGCGTAGATACTGGGCTGACACCTCCCAGTATCTTTTTACCTAAAATCCTTTCAGCAGAGAGAGGAGACTTTCAGCCCATGTGTTTGATGTGGATTGGAAACAGAGACTCAGAGGCAACATGCTCTAATCCAGCATCACCTGGTACTCTGTATCATTCCCAGAATTACTAATTATTCCATGGTCCATTGCCAGAATTATCGATCTGTGAGCCCATTCCCAGAATTATCCATCATTGTGTGCCCATTCCCAGAATTATCCATCATTGTGTGCCCATTCCCAGAATTATCCATCACCATGTGCCCATTCCCAGAATTATCCATTACCGTGTGCCCATTCCCAGAATTATCCATCACCGTGTGCCCATTCCCAGAATTATCCATTACCGTGTGTCCATTCGCAGAATTATCCATCAACGTGTGTCCATTCCCAGAATTATCCATCACCGTGTGCCCATTCCCAGAATTATCCATTACTGTGTGTCCATTCCCAGAATTATCCATTACTGTGTCCATTCCCAGAATTATCCATCACCGTGTGCCCATTCCCAGAATTATCCATCACCGTGTGCCCATTCCCAGAATTATCCATCACCGTGTGCCCATTCCCAGAATTATCCATCATTATGTGCCCATTCACAGAATTATCCATCACCGTGTGCCCATTCCCAGAATTATCCATCATTATGTGCCCATTCACAGAATTATCCATCACCGTGTGTCCATTCCCAGCATTATCCAACACTTTGCGCCCATTCCCAGAATTATCCATTATTCCGTGCTCATTCCCAGAATTATCCATCACTCTGTGCCCATTCCCAGAATTATCCATCACTCTGTGCCCATTCCCAGAATTATCCATCACTGTGTGCCCATTCCCAAAATTATCCATCACTCTTTGTCCATTCCTAAATTACCCAGCGATCCCTGCCATTTCCCAAAATTACCCAGTGTTGAATGCCCATTCCCACTTCATTTGGAGACCCTGTACTCACTTTCTTCTCCATCACCAGGTGGGCAGACCTGTCTGTAAATCTTTCTTGCATCTGTCAAACCAAAACAGAAACAGACAGATCAGAAAAGATGACATATTGCAAAATGGTGAGTATGAGAGCAGAGCAATGAGATAAAAGAGTAGAGTGCTGTTGATATAATACAGGGTGAGTGGGTGAGAGCGCAGCGTGCTCTCGATTTAATACAGGGTGATGGGGGTGAGAGAGCAGAGCGCTCTCGATTTAATACAGGGTGAAGGTGTGAGACAGCAGAGTGCTCTCGATTTAATACAGGGTGAGGGGGTGAGAGAGCACAGTGCTGTTGATATACTATAGGGTGAGGGGGTGAGAGAGCAGTTTTTAAAAATTCATTCATGGGATGTGGGCGTCGCTGGCAAGGCCGGCATTTATTGCCCATCCCTAATTGCCCTCGAGAAGGTGGTGGTGAGCCGCCTTCTTGAACCGCTGCAGTCCGTGTGGTGAAGGTTCTCCCACATTGCTGTTAGGAAGGGTGTTCCAGGATTTTGACCCAGCGGCGATGAAGGAACGGCGATATATTTCGAAGTCGGGATGTTGTGTGACTTGGAGGGGAACGTGCAGGTGGTGTTGTTCACATGTGCCTGCTGCCCTTTTCCTTCTAGGTGGTAGAGGTCGCGGGTTTGGGAAGTGCTGTCGAAGAAGTCTTGGCGAGTTGCTGCAGTGCATCCTGTGGATGGTACACACTGCAGCCAGGGAGTGAATGTTTACGGTGGTGGATGGGGTGCCAATCAAGCGGGCTGCTTTGTCCTGGATGGTGTTGAGCTTCTTGAGTGTTGTTGGAGCTGCACTCATCCAGACAAGTGGAGAGTATTCCATCACACTCCTGACTTGTGCCTTGTAGATGGTGGAAAGGCTTTGGGGAGTCAGGAGGTGAGTCACTCACCACAGAATACACAGCCTCTGACCTGCTCTTACAGCCACAGTATTTATGTGGCTGGTCCAGTTAAGTTTCTGGTCAATGGTGACCCCCAGATGTTGATGGTGAGGGATTCAGCAATGGTAATGCCGTTGAATGTGAAGGGGAGGCGGTTAGACTCTCTCTTGTTGGAGATGGTCATTGCCTGGCGCAAATGTTACTTCCTACTTATCAGCCCAAGTCTGGATATTGTCCAGGTCTTGCTGCATGCGGGCACAGACTGCGTCATTATCTGAGGGGTTGCGAATGCAACTGAACATTGTAAACAGTGCTGTCGATTTAATACAGTTTGAGGGAGTGAGGGAGCAGAGTGCTGTCGATTTAATACAGGGTGAGAGGGAGTGAGGGCGGAGTGCCGTTAATTTAATACAGGGTGAGAGGGAGTGAGGGCAGAGTGCCGTCGATTTAATACAGGGTGAGAGGGAGTGAGGGCAGAGTGCTGTTAATTTAATACAGGGTGAGAGGGAATGAGGGCAGAGTGCCGTCGATTTAATCATAGAATCATAGAATCATAGAAGTTACAACATGGAAACAGGCCCTTCGGCCCAACATGTCCATGTCGCCCAGTTTATACCACTAAGCTAGTCCCAATTGCCTGCACTTGGCCCATATCCCTCGATACCCATCTTCCCCATGTAACTGTCCAAATGCTTTTTAAAAGACAAAATTGTACCCGCCTCTACGACTGCCTCTGGCAGCTCGTTCCAGACACTCACCACCCTTTGAGTGAAAAAATTGCCCCTCTGGATCCTTTTGTATCTCTCCCCTCTCACCTTAAATCTGTGCCCCCTCGTTATAGACTCCCCTACCTTTGGGAAAAGATTTTGACTATCGACCTTATCTATGCCCCTCATTATTTTATAGACTTCTATAAGATCACCCCTTAACCTCCTACTCTCCAGGGAATAAAGTCCCAGTCTGTCTAACCTCTCCCTGTAAGTCAAACCATCAAGTCCCGGTAGCATCCTAGTAAATCTTTTCTGCACTCTTTCTAGTTTAATAATATCCTTTCTATAATAGGGTGACCAGAACTGTACACAGTATTCCAAGTGTGGCCTCACCAATGCCCTGTACAACTTCAACAAGACATCCCAACTCCTGCATTCAATGTTCTGACCAATGAAACCAAGCATGCTGAATGCCTTCTTCACCACCCTATCCACCTGTGACTCCACTTTCAAGGAGCTATGAATCTGTACTCCCAGATCTCTTTGTTCGATAACTCTCCCCAACGCCCTACCATTAACGGAGTAGGTCCTGGCCCGATTCGATCTACCAAAATGCATCACCTCACATTTATCTAAATTAAACTCCATCTGCCATTCATCGGCCCACTGGCCCAATTTATCAAGATCCCGTTGCAATCCTAGATAACCTTCTTCACTGTCCACAATGCCACCAATCTTGGTGTCATCTGCAAACTTACTAACCATGCCTCCTAAATTCTCATCCAAATCATTAATATAAATAACAAATAACAGCGGACCCAGCACCGATCCCTGAGGCACACCGCTGGACACAGGCATCCAGTTTGAAAAACAACCCTCGACAACCACCCTCTGTCTTCTGTCGTCAAGCCAATTTTGTATCCAATTGGCTACCTCACCTTGGATCCCATGAGATTTAACCTTATGTAACAACCTACCATGCGGTACCTTGTCAAATGCTTTGCTGAAGTCCATGTAGACCACGTCTACTGCACAGCCCTCATCTATCTTCTTGGTTACCCCTTCAAAAAACTCAATCAAATTCGTGAGACATGATTTTCCTCTCACAAAACCATGCTGACTGTTCCTAATTAGTCCCTGCCTCTCCAAATGCCTGTAGATCCTGTCCCTCAGAATACCCTCTAACAACTTACCCACTACAGATGTCAGGCTCACTGGTCTGTAGTTCCCAGGCTTTTCCCTGCCGCCCTTCTTAAACAAAGGCACAACATTTGCTACCCTCCAATCTTCAGGCACCTCACCTGTAGCGGTGGATGATTCAAATATCTCTGCTAGGGGACCCGCAATTTCCTCCCTAACCTCCCATAACGTCCTGGGATACATTTCATCAGGTCCCGGAGATTTATCTACCTTGATGCGCGTTAAGACTTCCAGCACCTCCCTCTCTGTAATATGTACACTCCTCAAGACATCACTATTTATTTCCCCAAGTTCCCTAACATCCATGCCTTTCTCAACAGGGTGAGAGGGAGTGAGGGCAGAGTGCCTTCGATATAATACAGGGTGAGAGGGAGTGAGGCAGAGTGCTGTCGATTTAATACAGGGTGAGAGGGAGTGAGGGCAGAGTGCCTTCGATATAATACAGGGTGAGAGGGAGTGAGGGCAGAGTGCTGTCGATTTAATACAGGGTGAGAGGGAGTGAGGGCAGAGTGCTGGCGATTAATACAGGGTGAGAGGGAGTGAGGGCAGAGTGCTGTCGATTTAATACAGGGTGAGAGGGAGTGAGGCAGAGTGCTGTCGATTTAATACAGGGTGAGAGGGAGTGAGGGCAGAGTGCTGTCGATTTAATACAGGGTGAGAGGGAGTGAGGGCAGAGTGCTGGCGATTAATACAGGGTGAGAGGGAGTGAGGGCAGAGTGCTGGCGATTAATACAGGGTGAGAGGGAGTGAGGGCAGGGTGAGAGGGAGTGAGGGCAGAGTGCTGGCGATTAATACAGGGTGAGAGGGAGTGAGGCAGAGTGCTGTCGATTTAATACAGGGTGAGAGGGAGTGAGGGCAGAGTGCTGTCGATTTAATACAGGGTGAGAGGGAGTGAGGGCAGAGTGCTGTCGATTTAATACAGGGTGAGAGGGAGTGAGGGCAGAGTGCTGTCGATTTAATACAGGGTGAGAGGGAGTGAGGCAGAGTGCTGTCGATTTAATACAGGGTGAGAGGGAGTGAGGGCAGAGTGCTGTCGATTTAATACAGGGTGAGAGGGAGTGAGGGCAGAGTGCTGTCGATTTAATACAGGGTGAGAGGGAGTGAGGCAGAGTGCTGTCGATTTAATACAGGGTGAGAGGGAGTGAGGGCAGAGTGCTGTCGATTTAATACAGGGTGAGAGGGAGTGAGGGCAGAGTGCTGTCGATTTAATACAGGGTGAGAGGGAGTGAGGCAGAGTGCTGTCGATTTAATACAGGGTGAGAGGGAGTGAGGGCAGAGTGCTGTCGATTTAATACAGGGTGAGAGGGAGTGAGGGCAGAGTGCTGTCGATTTAATACAGGGTGAGAGGGAGTGAGGGCAGAGTGCTGTCGATTTAATACAGGGTGAGAGGGAGTGAGGGCAGAGTGCTGTCGATTTAATACAGGGTGAGAGGGAATGAGGGCAGAGTGCTGTCGATTTAATACAGGGTGAGAGGGAGTGAGGGCAGAGTGCTGTCGATTAATACAGGGTGAGAGGGAATGAGGGCAGAGTGCTGTCGATTTAATACAGGGTGAGAGGGAGTGAGGCAGAGTGCTGTCGATTTAATACAGGGTGAGAGGGAATGAGGGCAGAGTGCTGTCGATTTAATACAGGGTGAGAGGGAGTGAGGGCAGAGTGCTGTCGATTAATACAGGGTGAGAGGGAGTGAGGGCAGAGTGCTGTCGATTTAATACAGGGTGAGAGGGAGTGAGGCAGAGTGCTGTCGATTTAATACAGGGTGAGAGGGAGTGAGGCAGAGTGCTGTCGATTTAATACAGGGTGAGAGGGAGTGAGGGCAGAGTGCTGTCGATTTAATACAGGGTGAGAGGGAGTGAGGGCAGAGTGCTGTCGATTTAATACAGGGTGAGAGGGAGTGAGGCAGAGTGCTGTCGATTTAATACAGGGTGAGAGGGAGTGAGGGCAGAGTGCTGTCGATTTAATACAGGGTGAGAGGGAATGTGGGCAGAGTGCTGTCGATTTAATACAGGGTGAGAGGGAGTGAGGGCAGAGTGCTGTCGATTAATACAGGGTGAGAGGGAGTGAGGGCAGAGTGCTGTCGATTTAATACAGGGTGAGAGGGAATGAGGGCAGAGTGCTGTCGATTTAATACAGGGTGAGAGGGAGTGAGGGCAGAGTGCTGTCGATTTAATACAGGGTGAGAGGGAGTGAGGGCAGAGTGCTGTCGATTTAATACAGGGTGAGAGAGGGAGTGAGGGCAGAGTGCTGTCGATTTAATACAGGGTGAGAGGGAGTGAGGCAGAGTGCTGTCGATTTAATACAGGGTGAGAGGGAGTGAGGGCAGAGTGCTGTCGATTTAATACAGGGTGAGAGGGAGTGAGGGCAGAGTGCTGTCGATTTAATACAGGGTGAGAGGGAGTGAGGGAGCAGAGTGCTGTCGATTTAATACAGGGTGAGAGGGAGTGAGGGCAGAGTGCTGGCGATTTAATACAGGGTGAGAGGGAGTGAGGCAGAGTGCTGTCGATTTAATACAGGGTGAGAGGGAGTGAGGGCAGAGTGCTGTTAATTTAATACAGGGTGAGAGGGAGTGAGGGCAGAGTGCTGTCGATTTAATACAGGGTGAGAGAGGGAGTGAGGGCAGAGTGCTGTCGATTTAATACAGGGTGAGAGGGAGTGAGGGCAGAGTGCTGTCGATTTAATACAGGGTGAGAGAGGGAGTGAGGGCAGAGTGCTGTCGATTTAATACAGGGTGAGAGGGAGTGAGGCAGAGTGCTGTCGATTTAATACAGGGTGAGAGGGAGTGAGGGCAGAGTGCTGTCGATTTAATACAGGGTGAGAGGGAGTGAGGGCAGAGTGCTGTCGATTTAATACAGGGTGAGAGGGAGTGAGGCAGAGTGCTGTCGATTTATTACAGGGTGAGAGGGAGTGAGGCAGAGTGCTGTCGATTTAATACAGGGTGAGAGAGGGAGTGAGGGCAGAGTGCTGTCGATTTAATACAGGGTGAGAGGGAGTGAGGCAGAGTGCTGTCGATTTAATACAGGGTGAGAGGGAGTGAGGGAGCAGAGTGCTGTCGATTTAATACAGGGTGAGAGGGAGTGAGGGCAGAGTGCTGGCGATTTAATACAGGGTGAGAGGGAGTGAGGCAGAGTGCTGTCGATTTAATACAGGGTGAGAGAGGGAGTGAGGGCAGAGTGCTGTCGATTTAATACAGGGTGAGAGGGAGTGAGGCAGAGTGCTGTCGATTTAATACAGGGTGAGAGGGAGTGAGGGAGCAGAGTGCTGTCGATTTAATACAGGGTGAGAGGGAGTGAGGCAGAGTGCTGTCGATTTAATACAGGGTGAGAGGGAGTGAGGGCAGAGTGCTGTTGATTTAGTTCCAGTTCCAGTTCTTGTGCTGGTAGCACATGCATGGGCTGGGTGCACAAAGGAGAAAACCAGCAGCAGAGACCTTGCATTCGATCTTCTCCTGCCCCAGATTTTCTGCTGGCCATGTGCTGGGGGAACAGGAAGTACGCTCTGCTCTGCAGTGCAAGCTTCATTAGGGGCAATAATTCTATTCATTCGGTGGTGTGTTCGATTCACATCGGTGCTGCCTGAGAAATTATGACTGGTCGTGCTAATAGCATCGCTGTGTTTCTGTAAAACCTGGCGGACAGCAGACTCCTGCCGGTATACAGTCATCAGAAGTAGCCCAGACACTGACCTGCCTCACCTTTGTTAGTTATTTAGGAGTCTTTGTGTTAGGGCCTTTTTTGTTTCTTTCCATTACACTGTTGCTCTACCATAATTCATTCGGATTGGATCTTTAATTTGTTACGCATATTGTTTAAATTTAACATTCTCCTCCCACCCCGCCCCCAACTATTCAGGAAATTTATAGCCAGGAGCAGAGACGGGTCCGTTTACATCAGAGAACGCCAACCTCTGAAACCGTGTGTGGGATGAACCACGTCACAGTTACCCAAACACGTCCAAGAGACCGCGTCTTCACGCTGACGATTCACCAGGATGGCGGTTTGAGGAACTTTGCCATCTGTAGCACCACAGCCTCCAAACCGCCTCTGGAACAGGCACGTGTCTGCCCATGCCTGTGAAAGTCCACCATTGCCTTTTAACACTATGCCACTTGCTCTTCTTTAGGAGAGCATGAGTGGCATCTACCAGATCAGCCCGTACGCATAGATCGCCGCTACATCCAGCACATGGTGTTTGACGCAAACACTTCATAACGTGTCCAAAGGAGGAAGAACATCAACAGAAAGAAGAAAAAAGAAATAGACGCATTCATATAAAGCCTTTCATAACCTTTGGACATCCCAAAGCACTTTACAGCCAATGAAGTACTTTGTAATGTAGGAAACGTTAGCTAATTTGCACGCAGCAAGGTCCCACAAACAGCAATGTAATGGTGACCCAACATCTGTTTTAGTGATTTGGTTGAGGGATAAATATTTACCAGGACACTGGGGAGAACTCTCCTGCTCTTCTTCACAATAGTGCCATTGGATCTTTTACATCCATCTGAGAGGGCAGACATGTCTCGGTTTGTCTCATCTGAAAGACGGCACTTCCGACAGTGCAACTACTGCACTGGAGTGTTAGCCTAGATTTTGTGATCAAGTCTCTGGAGTGGGACTTGAACCCACAACCTTCTGACTCAGAGTGCTACCAACTGAGCCATGTCTGACACCTAAAAGGTCTCTACTTTTTCTCCCTAAGTGGCAGATTCCCAAAAGTGCAAGGCCTCCTTGATCCAACCCATATGGGTTCCTTTCAGCAATGCCATGGCGTTTGTGAACAGGAAAGTATTGCATTCTATTAGCACACAGGTTATAGGTCACCATCAGAACTGCATCACACAGCTGGATGCCAGGTACCTTGGAAGCTGTCACAATACAGTCATTCTACGTCAGAATACAGTCCCATCTTTACTTCAAGGTTGTTCGACCCTGGATGGATGGACGGACCCAGGCAACCAAGGACACTTTCTGAGCCCTGGCTGATGATACCAATGTGTTATCCCAGTACAACAGCTCAATGAAAATATGAGGCATGCACCTTTACTAGGAGCCAAATAGAATGCACTCTTCGACTGCTCAATCAATCCACCAGCTTCTGCGTATGGGGAGCATGGTGTTGCTGTACAGTCCCAGAAAGCTATTTACAATTATAGTCATATAACGCATGGTGCATAACTTTGCTGTCTGGAGAGGGTTATGGTGGGGCCAAAGAGGATAGAGACACTGAGGCAGAGCCTGTGGATTTGACAGCTCCAACTGAGTTATGCCCGGGAAATCCACCAATGGCAACTGGAGAACAATTCATTTAAAATTTGCAAGCTCCTTCCCCACTCCCCCGCCGTAAGCAATCCTGAAACGGGCTCCGTGTGACCGGTCACACCAACCCCAGTAAACACAAAGATCCCATACTATACCTCACCCACCATGAATGCACATTTGGTCATATGCTCAAATGAAACTCCAACACCAAGTTCAAGGGCAAGTGCATCAAATTTATTGATCAGAAAATGTGTTTCTTGTGTTTCCTCTACCCAGTGCTTCCCCTTGGTGACAATGTACGGTGAGGGTCTCTTACTGATTATCCTAATGCTCTTTCTAGGTGCTGAGGTGACTGCCTGCTGGCTTTCCCCAAGGTTCTCCTGGGCTTGATACCTCCTTCAGAATGGTCACATATCTATGTAACTGCAGGCACCACACTTGTGTTGCTCGGGTGACTGCCTGCCTCTGCTCGGGAATCGGGTGAGCCTGCTGAGTGGGATGGTTGGGTGACAAGGGTGATGAGTCGCTGAGAGGCATCTCCTGCAGGACTCGCTCAGCATGTTCTGCCGTGTGTGTGAGACAGACCACCGAGCTGCTGCAAGACTGCAGAGGCTTTGGGTCAAGGTGCTGTCAAGACCGTCCACCAGCGTGGGAACCTGTAAGAACTGGCTCAAGGAGATTGGAGTCCAATATCTCCATAGTGTTAGTTATGTCACTCCTGAGAGTACCCATAAGCTGCGTTTAAGACCTCTTATGCCCTGGAGATGCCACATACTCCAGAGTAGACTGCAGTTCTGTGATGGGGTCTCAAAGATCACTGCGGATACAGATAGTGAACTCCTTCATAGTATCTGTCATACTTTGCAGGGTTCTTTGCACACTAGCAAAGGTCCCAGTGAATTGATGGTGCTCACAAAATAACTTCAGTTCTGGCAAAGAGTCATCGACCTGAAACATTAACGGTTTCTTTCTCCACTGAAGCTGTCAGACTTGCTGAGTATTTCCAGCACTTTCTGTTTTTTTTTCTTGTACTAGGCAGGTGCTGGACGGCACCAACCCTGGAACTCAGCATCTGAGGCCCATCTTGGAGCAAGCCCTCCAGTCGGCTTCCTGCCCCTCTTCACCTCGTACTGTATCTCACCCAGTGCTCCCTGCTCTAACTCTACCATCTTCCCCCAGAGTGGATGTTCCTGGGCTGGTGCTTGCAGTAGGTGGGGTGAGTGACGCAGTGTGGTGGGAAGTGGATGGCCCCTCTCCCTCTGACCCTGTGAACTGTTGCTCCTCAGGAAGCCCTACAGAAACACAATAAGGAAAAGCATGTAACGGAATCTTCAAGGCACTCCTGGGAGAACATTTCAGTAGCCACCGATATGACATAGGGGTGCCAGGTAAGTTGCCTACTGGCAGAATGCTCGAGTGAACGACCAATTCCTTGAAGGATGAAAAAAAGAATGGAAGAATGGGTACTGGCCTGCAGATTCTGGTTTGCCACCTGCTTGACCCTCTCCAATGAGGACCACGGAGTGGCAGTCCTGGGTGAGTCCTTCCACGCAAGTCAACAGCTTCAGATTTGGGCAGCCTCCTCCAGTTTTCATATTTCCCCTTGTACTGTAGGTTACCTTTGCCTGCGTCATGAAGACATTGATAAAATGCTGACCGCTTTCCTGAACTCTGCCACCACTAAGCAATTGGCCATTGTGATTCCTCAAACAAGAGTGCAAGAACGTGCAGCATGCAAGTGGGTATTAGGTCATGGTCCCACCTTCCATCAGTGGGAGCAGCAAGAGGTTTGCAGGGAAGGTAGATGAAAGGTTGTGCCATGCCTTAATTTGGGTTGCCTTGTGCTGATGTTAGAAAAACAAGAGGGACGTGTGAAGATAAGGAAATATCCCATGCGGGTAACCATTTGGTGGCCGGGGAATCTGTTTGTGTGTTGCAGATATGCCATTGCAGTACACTGTAAAGAGATTACGATAGCAGGCACTTTAAGTACCAAATGTCAAGGTGTTGAATTTCTTCCTCATCTGGGAGGATGACCTCTTTATTGAAGAAACTGCATTCACCTGCTCGGCCATGTCTTCCCAGTCAGCCCCGACTGCAGCTTGCTGAGGAAGGCACTCCTTACATTCAATAATGGCACACCCCTTTGCCATCACCTTCCCATAACAATGCGTCCCAGGCTGTCTCAGAAAAAAGAAGCTGTTTATGTGCGTGAACAGGTGGTGCACATTTTGCACTCCCATAGGTCAGGCATGACTCTTGGTGAAATAGAAGCTCGTGCTGCTTGCACAAGAAACATCAAAATTGTGTGGACAGCTAATGCTGGTGCAAACTATGATATCGGACTGTGGCTGCATCCTTCCCTAGATTCATCCCTATCTAGTTAACACTGCATTAATCCCACTGACCCGTAGCAATTAACTCTCCCCAGCACTTGAAGGGCTGCATTCTGCGGGGACTGTTCAAACACCACTTACCTGAGTGGCTTTCTCTAACTCCACCTTGGTCTGTGCAATCTGCATCTGCATTTCCTGAATCTGGTCCTTTAGTTGGACATTCTCTCTCTGAAGCTCTTCATACAGCTGTTACAGAGGAAGACATAGAAGAGACCCTCATTACTTTACAGGTTTTTCTGACAAGACATTTCTGATCAGCCACTTCACTTTCCATCTTACATCAAGGAACCACCTTGAGCAGAAATACTATTGGAATTGATATTGACAACAGGAGTTGGCAGGGCAGATCAGAGTCAGAGATTACCTTGGCAATAGTGACCAGCATATGGTGGACATCGTTAGGCTTATGATGGAAAAGGAGTATAAGATAATCAGTCAACCTTAGAAAGACAGGTTTTGAGGGGATGGTCTAAGGAAAATGGACTGGACAGGAGAGGAAAAGCATGGCAGAAAAGTGCATCAACTTCCTACACAGAGTACAGAGCAGATGTATACTACTGGAGGAGAAGGATAACAGAGGGAAAAGACTGATGTGGGCAACAATAGCAGTAATGTGGGGGATAAAGGCAAGAGAGAGATTGTTCTAAAGTATAAAGTTACAGCTAGTACGATGGACTGAGATGAATAGAAAAACAAGGTAAAGGAAGTCAAGAATCTGGTCAAGACAGCTAAAGTAGAAAAGGAGATTGGGATAGCAGGAAATGTTAAAAGAAATATCAAGCTTTTCTATAAATATATTTGCAGTAAGCAGGTGAAAAGGGAAAGTGGAGCCGTTGAAAGATCCCAAGTGACCAAGAGATAGGCAACATACCAAATAAAATCTTCCCTGTGCTCATAGAAGAACATGGGCAGCTTAAAAGTAGTTGAAATTCCACATAAGATGGTCATTAATAGAATGAGGAAGTTAAAAGAAGGCATGGCAACGGGCCCGGATGACTTCAGATTAAGATACTTAAAGAAGTGGCTCGTGCAATCGGTTACGTCAATGCCACTATCTTTAGGGAATCATTAGAAATCAAAGAGGGGTCTCTAAGGATCAGAAAATACCTAACATAATACCAATCTTTAAAAAGATGCATCAAGACAACCCAGGGAAATACAAGCCACTGAGCCCAGCATCTGTTATGGGTGAAGTATTTAAATATATCTTGAAAGAGGAATAGTGAAACACCGATGAAAACACATTTATATAGCACCTTTAACATAAAAAAATGTGTCAAAGCGCTTCACAGAAGCATAATCTGACAAAAGTGGATGCTGGGCCAAAGGAGGAGATATTATGAGGCATGACTAAAATCTTGGTCAGAGGTGGATTTTAAGTGGAGTCATAGAGGAGGGAGGTGGAGGAGTCTAAGAAGGGAATTGTGCAGAGCCCGAGGCTTAGATGGCTGAAGTCACGTCCACCAATGGTGGGGCATACGGGGAGTGGGGGGGGGCGGGGGGTGTACAAGAGGCCAGTCAGAGGAATAGAGATGACAGAGAGGGAGGGTCAAGGCCGTGAAGGGATTTAAATACTAGCTCCTGAATGGAGATCTTGTCTCAGCTCCAAATTTACCATTTTGTAGCCTGTCGGCCACAATCTCTCCCCGACCTATGCATGTAGAAGGCAGGCCAGAGTCCGAGTAGGAGGTCACTCATCTGATAGATTCCCATGGCTGCTTGCTGTCGGCACCAGTAAATGGAGATATTGTGGCTGGGCACGAGTAAATGGGGAAATTAGGGCTGGGCACCAGTAAATGGGGGAATTAGGGCTGGGCACCAGTAAATGGGGGAATTAGGGCTGGGCACCAGTAAATGGGGGAATTAGGGCTGGGCACCAGTAAATGGGGGAATTAGGGCTGGGCACCAGTAAATGGGGAATTAGGGCTGGGCACCAGTAAATGGGGGAATTAGGGCTGGGCACCAGTAAATGGGGGAATTAGGGCTGGGCACCAGTAAATGGGGGAATTAGGGCTGGGCACCAGTAAATGGGGGAATTAGGGCTGGGCACCAGTAAATGGGGGAATTAGGGCTGGGCACCAGTAAATGGGGGGAATTAGGGGAGAACACCAGTAAATGGGGGGAATTAGGGGAGGACACCAGTAAATGGGGGGAATTAGGGGAGGACACCAGTAAATGGGGGGAATTAGGGGAGGACACCAGTAAATGGGGGGAATTAGGGGAGGGCACCAGTAAACGGGGGAATTAGGGGAGGGCACCAGTAAATGGGGGAATTAGGGGAGAACACCAGTAAATGGGGGAATTTGAGGAGGGCACCTGTCAATGGGGGGAATTAGGGGAGGGCACCAATAAATGGAAGCTGAGCCAAAGAGATATTAGGAGGAGCAAAGAGATGGATTTTAAGCGGAGTCTTGAAGGGGAAGGGAGGTGGAGAATTTAAGAAGGGAATAGCAGAGCCCAAGGCCTAGATGGCTGAAGGCACGACCACCAATGGTGGGGCAAAGGGAGGAGGGGATGTACAAGAGGCCACAGTCAGATGAATAGAGTTCTGATTGGGGCTGTTCGGGTGGAAGAAGTGACAGAGAGGGAGGGGCAAGACTGTGAGGGATTTAAACACCAGCTCCTGAATGGAGATCTGGTCACAGCTCCAAATTTACCTTTCTGTAACCTCTCCTGTCGGTCTCGACCTCTGCCCGACCTATGCGTGCAGAAGGCAGGCCAGTGTCCGAGTAGGAGGTCACTCCTCTGTTTGACAGATTCCCTTGGCTGCTTGCTGTGGTATCTCCCCTGTAACTGAAGGCAACGTATAGACAGGAATAAAGCAGCAATTTTAAATTATATTTTTTCAACCCAATTTTCATGTCCATCGAGGACGCTGCCAGATGGTGGAGGGTACGGTCACAGGGTTCATAGCACACTGCCAGCATTCCCAACATTGTCAACAGCAGTTGCAACAAGAGACAGACAAAGCATGAGATGCTTCAAACCCGCCCACAAACTTTAGAACTTATTATAAATTTCCTATTAACTCTAGTCTGATAAACCACCACTTCTTTTGTTGCCATTGACACCATCAGATCTCAATCCTATAATCCACCACTACCTACACCATATGGCAGATTTGGACAATTCTCAGAGAGGGCCCAGGAACACAGTATGGACTTGACTGCTCTTTCCTTATTCACTACTTTCACCTTTTGCATAGTAACCATTTCAACCAGTTCAAAACATTCTGCAGTTCCTCTGCATTATACAGACCACGATGTCACTAAGAGGTCTGCGAGCTAAACCTCTCATTAAGTTCCAACCAATGTATAATCACTAGCAGTTTAGGAAACCATCAGAACCCAAGGCTTCACTGAGGTTTTTGGAGGATTTTCCCTCATTGTTGTTCCTTATATCACCAACGCAGAGATCTTTAAAAACCCACTTCATTACAGACACTACAGGAGGGCTCCTGAAAGCAGAGTGAAATGTACCATCCAGTGTGATACTGAACCATACAGACCGAGAAGGTCCTATCGCAACATAATGACACATGTGGGAGACCATTAGTTCATCCACCCAGAAGCACTCTACAGTCCTCGCCCTGTTCAATCCCAGATCTGTGATGAGTTAGCCACTCTCCCCCAGCAGGGATTCTGCGGTTCATTTTAGTGCACCTGAACCTGGGAAGGGAAAATCAGCCAGTGGCCCCTGCTAGAAAGAACATCTGTTGGTGTTAGGTGAGGACATAAGCATTCTTGGCAATGACAGGGCGAGAAATGGTGTATACAGAATCCTTACCTGGTCAGATAGTCAGTCTGCAAAAGAAAAAAAAAGCAAATTGAGTCCAAAATCAGTAATAAATAAAACACTGAAAATAATCGAGAGCAGGACTTAACCCATACATAATCAGACTTATACTCTCCCCATGTGCGAATATATACGTACGCCACACACACAAACTTCCCGTGGTGGGACAAGTATCTCTCTGCCACCAGGGTATGACGTGGTCCTGCTTGCAACAGTCTCATCGCACTCCTTGTAAGTGGGTCTCACGTTCCCTAGATCCAAAAGCTGCAGTCCTGCAGAGACCTCATACATTATAAGATGTATTCGCTAGGACTCTCACAATCCTACAGCACTAATGTCCACTCACTTCATTTTTCTCCCAGACTCACAAGAAGACAGTGTCATCATTAAATTATACCCCAAACTGGGCTCAGATTATGAATTAACTAACTAGATTTATTCACAGAATTTAAACAAGTACAGCACATAAAGGAAAGAAATAAGGAAGGAAGAAAGCCTCTGGTACCGCCCCCATTTTTGTTCCCTCAAGTTCAAGGGGCACAAACTGGACAACTATCTTAATCATTCGGTCACCAGATCTGGCTTGACCATATCAAGTTTTCTCCTTTTCCCTACTACCATCGTCTCCTAAAACCCCTCTCCCCTGCCACTTCCGCCCTCGCCTCCAACAAGTGGGAAGAGCTGATGGAATTTGTGGTCAGTATGATAGAGGCCATCCATTCGGCTCCCTGCTGCTGCATCACCCCCTTTTTCCTCTTGCCCATCAAGCCAAACACCCCCCAAGTTCTCCTACCCTAGCCTGAACCCTCATCTCTCTCTATTTTCTCTCCCATCTCCTCTGCAGTTCGAGCTCTCCACCACCTCCCTCGACCCCTCTACTGCGTCTGTGTTGTCAGCTGGCTTGCCTGACATCGAGTCTTGCACGAGCAGCAAGTACCTCCAACTAAACATTGGGAAGATTGAAGCCAACATCTTCAGCCCCCGCCACAAACTCTGCGCCCTTGCCACCTACTTTATTCCCATCTAGGCTCCTGTCTCAGGCTGACCCAGACTGTTCACAACCTCCACGTCCTATCAAACCTCAAGCTGAACTTCTCCTGCCTTCATTCCTGATCTGGCCCATTTTTCACTGAAACTCTTATTCATACCTTTGTCACATTCAGACTTGATTATTCCAATGCTTTCCTGCTCGGCCTCCAATTCTCCACCCTCCATAAACCTCAGCTCATCCAAAACGCTGATGCCTGTATCCTATCCTGCATCAAGTCCTGTCCCAACCCCCATCCTTGCTGATCTACATTAGCTCCTGGTCCTAAACGTTGCAAGTTTAACATTTTCATCCTTCTGTTTAAATCCCTCCATGTAATTGCCTCTTCCCATCTATATAACCTCCTCTAGCTCTACAACCCCCATGTACTCTCTGTTCCTGTGATTCCAGCCTTATGTGCATCTTCCCTTCTCCCTACCGTTGGGAGCCATACTTTCAGCCACCAAGGCTTGAAATCCCACCACCTCTCTCTTCCTGTAAGACATTCCTTCAAATCCATGTCTTTAACCAAGCTTTCGGTCACCCCTCCTGATATCTCCCTCTTTGGCTCGGTGTCCGTTTTTCCTAATGCCCCCGTGAAGCTGCTTGGGACTTTATTAGAAAAAATATAAATGTATGTTGTTGTTACTGCTGTTCAGGATCTTTGCATCATGCTGATTCAATGTAACGGTGGATCTCAGCAGGCAAAGAGTCAGCATGCACAAAACACAGGAAAAAAAGACTAGGTGTGGGCAGGTGGCCAAGAGGCTTTGTGTGACGCTGGAGAGGAATGTGAAAAGTCAGCACAGGAAAGGCAAACCAAGATCAGAAGCTCAAGGGCACTGAATGTGGCGAAGAAATAGCAAAGAGACAGCACCCGAGGCAGAACCTGGCGACCGAGGCGAAAAAAGTTATACCCGAGTCAGCAAAGGGAGAAAGATTTAGAAAGTGAGAGCTCATTAAGACCAAAGACAGAACAAGCCGGAGCCGGAAAGAGAGAGGCAGAGACCAGAGAAAACTCAAATGCACAAGGGAGGGAGTCGGGGAGAGATAGGGACGGAAGAAATAGAGAATAGGGGCAAAGGAGCCAGGGAGATTGAGTAAAACAGGGGAGAGAGAGAAAAGAGAAAAAATGAAAAACGGAGAGAGACAGACAGAGGGAGAGAGACTGGGCAGAGAGAGAGAGACAGACAGCAATGAAATGTGAGTGAGATGGTTTACTATACCCAGACCCTCCTACTTACACAGCACTGTCTAATACATCAAACGTCCCTCCCATACAGACCCGTGTCAGTCATTTTATGTTAGTCGTACTACAGAGTTCGGCAGCCACAATGGGTGCCTGATCCATACCTGCCTCTTCTGTGATCCCACCACTTCCTCACCATCTGAGTGATCCTGGTCATTGTCATCCTGGAAGAAGAGAGCAGTTATGAAAACTTAAGAGCGACCTGGAACAAGCGTCCTCAAGTGACGGACCATAGTTCATTTCCAGACCCCAGAATTCTTTTACGTGGACTGTACCAGAGTTTCAGGTGCAGGGCAATGGGAGCGTTGAAATATTGTTTCGCCCATCCAGCTCATTTATCCAGGCAATCATTGCTCACTTCAGTTCATGAGTGAAGTGAGTAATGATTGCCCAGCCAGAAGTGAAAGAGCTCAATGGCCAGGACAAAAGTTGACTGTGGCAAACTACTTTTGGATAGAACTGAGTGCAGAATATCACTGGTGTGGTTTTCTGCAGGAATATTCAATGAGAAAGTTTAAAACAATACTGTTGGAATCTGTAGCTGATAAAATAGAGATGGCTGATTTCCATGTAAAAGGAGGTTAATTGTGCCCTGGATTTTTTAGGTGTACAAGTTTCCATCATAAACACAGTACAACCAGAGAAATATTACCCTCCTAAATGCACGGAGCTGGTCCTGGACCTCAGGAGGGTTGATGACAGAGGTAAACGATTTCAATGGCGAGTGAAATCAGAAGGGGTGTAAAGCGGACATCCAACCCGAACCCGTCCCGTTCCCACCAGGTGAGTTAAGAAAAAAATCGGGGCTTTTATTTCTCTTTCTCTCACCTTCAAGTTGATAGATTGTTTATAATTTGAACACTAACAAAAACTACAACAGGTCTATAATTAGTACAGTCTGGCATGTTCGAAATGAATCTTTTTTCCCTCTCTCTTACACAAACACCTTCTGTTTTTTTTATAGATACTTAATAGAATTATAGAATGGTTGCAGCACAGGAGACGGCCATTTGGCCCATCAAGCCTGTGCCGGCTCTTTGTAAGAGCAATCCAGTTAGTTCCATTCCCCTGCTCTTTCCCTGTAGATCTGCAAATCTTTTCCCTTCAAGTACTAACCCAATTCCTTTTTGAAAGCCACGATTAAAGCTGCTACAACCACCCTTTCAGGCAATGCATTCCAGATCATAACTACTTGCTGCGTAAGAAAGTTTTTCCTCATGTTGCCTTTGGTTCTTTTGCCAATCACCTTAAATCTATGTCCTCTGGTTCTCAACCATTCTGCCAATGGGAACAGTTTCTCTTTATTTACTTTATTTAAACCCTTCATGATTTTGAACACTTCTATCAAATCTCCTCTTAACCTTCTCTGCTCTAAGAAGAACAACCCCAGCTTCTCCAGTCTATCCATGTAACTGAAGTCCCTCATCCCTGGAACCATTCTAGTAAATCTTTTCTGCACCCTCTCTAAGGCCTTCACATTGGACACAATACTCCAGTGTGGCCGAACCAGTGTTTTATTAACTTTACCTGAATAAAGCTTTTGCAATGGTATGTAGCAGTTTGATTGTTAGTGGTGGTTCTGTTAGAGGGGCCCTGGGCATGATTTTAGCGCGGAGCCAGAAATTGAGCACATCGCAATCTGCCGCCGCATCTCAACTGAAGGTCAGTATTTGTGCTTATGGGTTTCCCACATGCCAGGCAGCCAGATTGAAAGGCTGGCTGCCTGTTGGGAGGGAAAGGAGCTGCAAATCAGAGAGGGGGGAAGGGAGGGAGGGGGGGAGAGAGAGAGAGAGATTGAGGGCTGTAAATAATTTTTTAATGAGTCAACGTTTAAACAGCAAAATTAAAGAAAAAGAGGAGAAAGAAGTAACTGGGGAAGTCCATGTGTAATTTTTTTAAAAAGTAAGTATTTTAGCTTATTGTTATATTACAGTAATTACGGCACTTTCAAATTCCCAACTGTCTAGCCTTTGGCCCTCCGTTCACCATTACATTTCTGCAGCTACCGATCTGCTCAATCACACCCTCACCTCCACCTTTGATGTCCTTTTCCCCATTAAAACCATTACTCTCTTTCACCCTGGTTGTTCCCCCTGGTACGGCCCTCATCTCCACTCCTTAAGTCCAAGGGATGCAGACTTGAACATTTATGGCGGACAACTGGTTTAGCCATTCATTGGCAGATCAGGCTGGACCACATAAAACACTATCGGGTCCTATTCTCCTCTGCCAAAACTGCTCCATTCCATCAACAAGACCACCTACGTCCACCTCCGGAGCATCGCCCAAATCCGCCCCTGTCTCAGCTCATCTGCTCTGAAACCCTCATCCATGCCTTTGTTATCTCCACACTGGATTATTCCAATGCTCTTCTGGCTGGCCTCCCATCTTCCACCCTCCATAAACTTGAGCTCATCTCAAACTCTGCTGCCTGTATCCTAACTCGCACCAAGTCCCGTTCTCCCATAACCCCTGTGCTCACTGACCTACATTGGCTCCCGGTCCGGGAACGCCTCGATTTAAAAATTCTCATCCTTGTTTTCGAATCCCTCCATGGCCTCGCCCCTCCCTATCTCCCATAAACCTCCTCCAGCCCTACAACCCTCCAAGTTCTCTGCACTCCTCTAATTCTTGCCTCTTGCGCATCCCCGATTTTAATCGCTCCACCATTGGCAACCGTGTCTTCAGCTGCTTAGGCCCTAAGCTCTGGAATTCCCTCCATAAACCTCTCCGCCTCTCTCTCCTTCTTCAAGACGCTCCTTAAAACCTACCTCTTTAACCAGGCTTTTGGTCACCTGTCCTAATATCTCCTTATGTGGCTCAGTGTCAAATTTTGTTTCAGAACACTCCTGTAAAGCGCCTTGGGACGTTTCACTACATTAAAGGCGCTATATAAATGCAAGTTGTTGTTGTAATAACATTATTGCTAATATCTGAGCAGCTTTAGCACCAATATTAAAGCTTGTTTCACTGCCGCTGTGTGAGCTGAAATCTGAAAAAAAAGGTTAGCTCAAGAGCCTCAAGTTCCAGAGCTTTTGGCAGTCAAATAGTCCAATCCCTGTTGGGGCTAGCCCAGTGAATTGATCTTTATTGGAAATACTACAAGTGTTAAAAACTGGTGGCTGGGATTAAAGGTAAATCAGGGATAAATTATAAATTGTGGAATCATTTTTGAGAAGGAAAGGAGAAAGCACAGGTAATGAAAAGATGCTAGGATTGGAGGAACGTTTCATTGTAAGAGAGACATAGTGGGAGAGAGTGTGGGGAGAGGTAGAAAAACAGCAGAAAGAGAGAGGAGACAAGCAAGAATAAGTAAAGGGGGACTCATGAGATGTGTGACGGGGGTTACTGTGTGAAATTAAAGAAAGTAGCAGTAAGGAGGAGAAGCAGCAGAGGAGCCAAGAGTAGAATGGCAAAGGATGAGACACTGGAAGAAATCGGGGGGGTGGGGGGACGTGGACGACATCGGGTGGGCCTTGGAGAAGATCGGGGGGGGAGTTACAGCATTGCGGGGGGGTCAATCGCTCAATCACCAGGGTCCTGTCGGCCAGGTGAGCTGTTGGGCCTGGATGAAGCATTCCTGCTCCCCCTGGACTACAAACAATAAGACCATAAGAGATAGGAGCAGGAGTAGGCCGTTCGGCCCCTCGAGCCTGCTCCGCCATTTAGTGAGATCATGGCTGATCTGATTTTTACCTCAACTCCACTTTCCCGCTCTTTCCCCATATCCTTTGACTCCCTTGCTGATCAAAAATGTGTCTAACTCAGCCTTGAATGTATTCAATGACTCAGCCTCCACAGCTTTTTGGGGTAAAGAATTCCAAAGATTCACGACCCTCTGGGAGAAGAAATTCCTCTTCATTTCCATCTTAAACGGGCGACCCCTTATTCTGAGACTATGCCCCCTAGTTTTAGATTCCCCCATGAGGGGTAACATCCTCTCAGCATCTACCTCATCGAGTCCACTCAGAATCTTGTACGTTTCAATAAGGTCTCCTCTCATTCTTCTAAACTCCAATGAGTATAGACCCAACCTGTTCAATCTTTCCTCATAAGACAACCCTTCCATACCCGGAATCAACCTAGTGAACCTTCTTTGAACTGCCTCCAATGCAAGTATTTTGTTCCTTAAATAAGGGCACCAGAACTGTACACAGTATTCCAGGTGTGGTCTCACCAGCACCCTGTACAGTTGTAGCATGACTTCCCTGCTTTTATACTCCATCCCCCTAGAAATAAAGGCCAATATTCCGTTTGCCTTCCAGATTATCTGCTGCACCTGTATGTTGACTTTTTGTGTTTCATGTATGAGGACACCCAGATCCCTCTGTACCGCAGCATTTTGTAGTATTTCTCCATTCAAATAATATTTGCTTTTTTATTTTTCCTCCCAAAGTGGTGACTTCACATTTTCCCACATTATATTCCATCTGCCAAATTTTTGCCCATTCGCTTAACCTGTCAATATCCCTTTGCAGACACTTTGTGTCCTCATCGCAACTTGCTTTTCCACCTATCTTTGTATCATCAGCAAATTTGGCCACAAGATACTCTGTTCCTTCATCCAAGTCATTGACATGCAATAAAGGCACTCACCTCATGGATCCAACCCTTCCTGCGTGCTTTCACCTGACGTGAATCAGAAGCTATGGCAAACCCGAACAGGTACGGTAAAATTCATTTTACATTTGTAATACATAAAAGTTAAGTGCCTCAACTATCACAATGAGGTACACTGCCCCTTTAAATATTAAACGGGCTTTAAGTGAGGACGGGACTACCAGGTTCCTGTTGTGCATGCGCATCTGAACGCGCCTGGGTTAAATCCCGAAGTGGGCATGTTGGAGCCGGGAAGTGGTCCCGCTCCAAAAACTGCCCACCCGTCCCCAACCCACCTCTTCTTGGGGGGTTAAAATTACCCCCCACCCTGTCTTGGAGCAGAGTACCTGAAGTGACCTACAATTCTCTTAAATACTCATAATACTTACATCTTGTGATACGGAATGCACACCTGTTGATCTTCGTTTCCCCCTCGGTCGTCTCCGGTCCCTGGTACCAGATTTTCTGAATGAAGAGTCATCCGATTCCTTCTCCTCCTCTTTAGCTTTCTCCAATTCTGCAGGAGAGATCCGAAAATGCGATTAACCATTCAGGAACAGCCCAGCATCCAGCAATCACACACACAGACACCGATCACTCGGCGACAAACAGCACCCAGTGTCGACACTCAGCACCCAGCTACACACAGTCTTCAGAGACAACACATTCGAACCGGAGAAACTCAGCACCCAGTGTCGACACTCAGCACCCAGTGTCGACACTCAGCACCCAGTGTCGACACTCAGCACCCAGTGTCGACACTCAGCACCCAGTGTCGACACTCAGCACCCAGTGTCGACACTCAGCACCCAGTGTCGACACTCAGCACCCAGTGTCGACACTCAGCACCCAGTGTCGACACTCAGCACCCAGTGTCGACACTCAGCACCCAGTGTCGACACTCAGCACCCAGTGTCGACACTCAGCACCCAGTGTCGACACTCAGCACCCAGTGTCGACACTCAGCACCCAGTGTCGACACTCAGCACCCAGTCTTGACTAAAAGTACCCAGAGGTAAACCACATTGTGTGGCAATATTCAGGATCCAGAGAATAACAGCGCCCAGTGCAACACACGCCAACCAGAAATAAAACAGCAACCAGTGACGTTCAGCACCCAGAAATAAACGTCACCCAACAATGGTAGGCAGCACAGCCAGATAAAACACTCAGCACCCACAAACAGCAACCAGAGGTGTCACGCAGCACCTGGAAGTGAGGCTCAATCCATTCCAGACAAACATAAGAACATGAGCGATAGGAGCTGGAATAGGCCATTTGGCCCTTTGAGTCTGCTCCGCCATTCAATGAGATCACGGCTGATCTGATTTTTACCTCAACTCCACTTTCCCGCCCTTTCCCCATATCCTTTGACTCCCTTGCTGATCAAAAGCTTGTCTAACTCAGCCTGGAATATATTCAATGACTCAGCCTCCACCGCTCTTTGGGGCAAAGAATTCCAAAGGTCCACAACCCTGAGAAGAAATTTTTCCTCATCTCCGTCTTAAATGGGCGACCCCTTATTCTGAGACTATGCCCCCTAGTTCTGGATTGGGGGAGATATATGAGGGGAAACAGCCTCTCAGCACATACCCTGTCAAGCCCCCTCAGAATCTTGTATGTTTCAATAAGATCTTCTCTCATTCTTCTAAACTCCAGTGAGTATTGGCCCAACCCGTTCAATCTTTCCTCATAAGAAAACCCTTCCATACCCGGAATCAACCTGGTGAACCTTCTCTGAACCGCCTCCAATGCAAGTATATCCTTCCTTAAACAAGGGGACCAAAACTGTACGCAGTACTCCAGGTGTGGTCTCACCAGCACCCTGTACAGTTGTAACAAGACTTCCCTGCTTTTATACTCCATCCCCCTAGAAATAAAGGCCAATATTCCATTTGTCTTCCCAACTACCTGCTGAACCTATATGCTGACTTTTTGTGTTTCATGTACGAGGACACCCAGATCCCTCTGTACCGCAGCATTCTGTAGTGTTTCTCCATTTATATAATATTTTGCTTTTTTATTATTCCTACCAAAGTGGATGACTTCACATTTTCCCACATTATATTCCATCTGCCAAATTTTTGCCCACTCACTTAACGTATATCCCTTTGCAGACACTGTGTGTCCTCCTCACAACTTACTTTTCCATCTATCTTTGTTTCATCAGCAAATTTGGCCACAATACACTCGCTTTCTTCATCCAAGTCATTGGTACAGCACTGATCCCTGCGACACCCCACTAGTTACAGATTGCCATCCTGAAAATGATCCCTTTATCCCGACTCCCTGTTTTCTGTTAGTTAGCCAATCCTCTATCCATGCTAATATATTACCCCCAACACCATGAGCTCTTACCTTGTGCAGTAATCTTTTATGTGGCACCTTATTGAATGCTTTTGGAAATCCAAATACACTACATCTATTGGTTCGCCTTCATCCACTCTGCTCATTACTTCCTCAAAGAACTCTAATAAATTTGTCGAACACGATTTCCCCTTCATAAAACCATGTTGACTCTCCTTGATTTTATTGAGTCTCTAAATGTCCGGCTACTACTACCTTAATAATTGATTTTAGCATTTTCCCAATGACAGATATTAGGCTAACTGGTCTATAGTTATCGGCTTTCTGTCTCAGTCCTTTCTTGAATAGGGGTTTACATTTGCGGTTTTCCAATCCGCTGGGACCCTTCGAGAATCTCGTGAATTCTGGAAGATTACTACCAATGCATCCACTATCTCTGTAGCCACTTCCTTTAAGACCCTCGGATGCAAGCCATCAGGTTCAGGGGACTTGTCAGCCTTTAGACCCATTAGTTTACCTAGTACTTTTTCTCTAGTGATAGTGATTGTTTTTAGTTCCTCCCTCCCCTTTGCCCCTTGATTTTCTACTATTATTGGTATGCATTTAGTGTCTTCTACTGTGAAGACAGATACAAAATATCTGTTCAATTCCTCTGCTATTTCCTTGTTTTCCATTATTATTTCCCCAGTCTCATCCTCCAAGGGATCTATACTTACTTTAGCTACTCTCTTCCTTTTTATATACTTGTAAAAGCTCTTACTGTCAGTTTTTATATTTCTTGCTAGTTTATTCTCATAATCTATTTTCTCCCTCTTTATTATTTTGTTAGTCCCCCTTTGCTGGTTTCTAAATCTTCGGGCTTGTCACGTTGTATGCCTTTTCTTTTAATTTGATACCATCCTTAACTTCCTTAGTTAGCCATGCTCGTGGAGTCTTTCCTCCTTACTGGGATATATTTTTGTTGAGAGTCATAAAATATCTTTTTAAATGTCTGCCACTGCTTATCCACCGTCATACCTTCTAATATGTTTTCCCAGTCCACTTTAGCCAACTCTGTCCTCATGCAATTGTAATTGCCCTTATTTAGGTTTAATACAGTAGCTTCAGATCCAAGATCCTCACTCTCAAACTGGATGTGAAATTCTATCATATTTAAGATCACTTTGAGGTCATTAATTAATCCTGTCTCATTACCCATTAGCAGATCTAAAATGGCCTGTTCCCAGGTTGGTTCCACAAAGCCGCACACAGTGACAATACAACACTCGGTACCCAGGGACACTAGGCACCCACCCAGGGACACTCAGCATCCAGTTGTGAACAGATCCCAGCAAAAACAAAAAAGCAGCACTCAGGCCTGACACCTAACAACCACACTCAGCGGGCAGAGAAAAAGTGATAGGAACCAGAAATGGCACTCAGGAGCCAGAAAGAAATAGAACCCAAGGGCAACACTCATTGCTCAGGGATAACCCTCAGAGCCCACAGATAGACAGTCAGATCCAAAATGTCAGAGCTACCAGCGAGAATGGGCAGCACTTGGCACCCAGTCACAACACATTACCGACAGGGGACAGATAGTATTAAGTCAAACACTCAAGGCTCATGGGGCACTCAGCATCCTGAGAGCATGCACAATGCCCAGAGACCACACTTAGCACTAGCGACAGCACTCAGCGCCGAGAGGACACACATAGGGCCCTGAGTGCTGTCGCCCATGCTACATGTGTGTGTCTGCGCACGCGTGCGCGTGCGCACACACACACAAACACACACACACACACACACACACACACCAACAATGCCACACCTTAACTCTTTAGTCATGGAACACAACATGCCCCTTCACAGCTAGTTCTATTCCAGCATGGGAGATTCAGAGATGGGATAATCCAACATGGACTCTTGATGGAGTGCTCCTGATTGACCAAAAGGCACTGCCTTGCTCCAGACTTCATGTTCTCAGGTCTGAAGGTGTTTGAAGATTGAACAGTCTGTTTCTTGAAGAGCACAAATGGCCTTCAGTGCTGCGAGAATTCTTCAGGAGGTTCAGCACATATTTTTTAATCTAATTATCTTCCCTCCCTTTCTGAAGGTGCTGAATCTCACTGGGGTACGGCACCAAAAGCACTGGGCACCTGCCAATATTTCACCCAAGTGGTCACTCTTCACGTTTAAGCGGGTGTCGGTAGACTGTTCAATCATGGAGGGCATCAGACGTTGAGCCCAATTCTATCCTCACCCAATGCCCATACGCGGGCACTTTCCAGCAGGAATCATTGGATAGCGATCAGCAGCGGAACCATAGCCCAGGGGCACCGAGGATAAATGCCTGTAACACCCCAACCATTGCCCTGGTTGAGATCAGCCAACAACACAGACCAGAGCTTGATTCAGGGACCTTCCTGGTCTGTATGGTTGGGACCACACCAGGTGGTGCTTTGACCCACTGTGTCCTATAACAAGCTCTGACCAAGATTGGTTTCTCTACATAGCAACTGCTCTGAAATGGGCGATGCCAATTTGATGAAGCAGTTTGGTGTTCCAAGTTTTGAACAAGTATCAAGTAGACAATGAGCATTGCCTGAACTTAAGAGCTTTTGAGATACCTTTGTTGTCCAGTGGCTGTACAGCGTTGTGGCAGGCGTAGGCTGGCAAGTTGGAACGAGTGAAATCTGTGGAATAGGATGTGAGACCCAGCAGATCTGCTTTCTGTAGGTTGGCTAATCTCGATCGCCAGTTCTTCTCCTGTATTGGGCAAAAACAACAACAACAACAACTTGCATTTCTCTAGCACCTTTAAAGTAGTAAAACATCCCAAGGTACTTTTATTGGGCAGGATCATAAGTGATTAAGTGATTAGTCATTAGCACTTTGAGGCACGGTTTGCACTTCCAAAGAAGAACACCAAAGGCAGAGAATGCGAGACAGGACTAGTGGACGAGGGCAAGAGAAAAAAAAGAGACAGCAGGGAG
Source organism: Heptranchias perlo (assembly GCF_035084215.1). Classification (NCBI taxonomy): domain Eukaryota; kingdom Metazoa; phylum Chordata; class Chondrichthyes; order Hexanchiformes; family Hexanchidae; genus Heptranchias; species Heptranchias perlo. The sequence goes on from NC_090336.1 coordinate 19,490,429, forward strand.
ACAAAAAAAAGAGTGCACATGTGGCAAGAGATGAAAAGTGATAGACAAGAGTGAGTGCACAAGAGAGAGAGAGAGGAGGATCAAGCTTTAGAGACAGAGAGAAAATGAGGTAAAAATTAAGCTGCTACTCAAAGAAAAGGAACAGTTGTTAATATTCTCATTGTGAAATTTGCCTGAAATAAAGCTTTGAGAATTCAATCCCCGGTTTGTTTCAAAGTCTTCTGGAAAAACAGGGTGACAGGAGTAGGCCATTGAACCCCTCGAGCTGTTCCGCCATTCAATTAGATCATGGCTGATCTGTACCAGAACTCTCTTTACCTGCCTTTGATCCAAATCCCTTTATACCCTTACCTCACAAAAATGTATCAATTTCAATCTTGAAAGTTTCAAGTGACCTAGCATACACAGACTTTTTTTTGGGGGAGGGGTGGGGGGGGGGGGGCGGAGAAAGAGTTCTAGATTTCCACTAACTTTGTGTGAAAATGTGCTTCTCAATTTAACTCTGAAATGGCCTGTCACTAATTTTAAGATTTCTCTATCCATTGGGACACATATAAACCACTTCATTCATATAAACCATTTCATTTCCTTTATCCTTCCGTTATTTCTCGAAGGATTCAATAAGAGTGACATACACACACTGAGAAAGAGAGCGCGGGTGTGGGAAACATGTAGAAGAGACAGTGAAGAACAGAATTATATAAACAGTGAGAGAAGTGTCAGAGACAGATCTACAGAGGAGACCATGAGAGGAAATGTGCAAGATAAAATGGGAGAGAGAGTAGGAGTTAGGATGAGACACAGCAACAGGAAAAGAGACATACATCTTTTCAAAACAAATTCTCCACAAGCAAAGCGACCTGTTATAATCTTAAATCATTACAGAAGGAATAACAAAGCATCAGGAGAACTTCAGTACAATGTATCCAGCCATCTTGTCATCACCCTCTCCAGCCACTCATCTTACCTCATCCTGACTGGCCCGACTGTATCTGTACTTTGACGCCATGTCATTAGATTCTGCTTCCTTCTCATCCTTTTCTTTCTCTTTCTCCTGTTCCGCAGCTTTCTTCTCCTGCTGCAGTCCAATTGTTTTCTCAGCCTCTTGTAGGTCTGTCAGTGTGACACCCTGCACCAAAAATTGAGGAATAAAGAGGGGCTACTTGGTAAGGAGCAGCAAGATACATAACGAGGAGCACCGAGATACATGGCAAGGAACAATGTGGTGCACAGTGAGATGTGGCTAAATACACATAGTTTCCTATGTCTGAGGAATGCCTTACGAACCACCATTAAAGATATCCCTGTGTCTCTGCTCTGTCGATCCTACTGTTCTGTTTTTTTGTATTACAAAGCACAGATTCTACATCTAATATTGAGGTCTATCAGTTTAAGTTTTTAGGCGTAAAAATGGGCTTCTGTTTTAAAAGTCATACTTTCTGGCAGCCGGTTTGCACTTTAGAAATTTATGGACCCATCACTGAATATCAGGGCAGTTGAAAACTGTGCAAAGAGAAATGGAACTTTTGCAATGTTGGAACTGAAGCTGAACTCTCTCGTGCTCACCTGCGTGGACCGGCGAGACTGGCGGGCGTGCCGCGACCGTGCCTTCCGCTGCGCTTCAGCTTCCTCGTCACGAACCGGGGTGAGGTAGGATCTGGAATTGGTGAAATAAGGCAGTCAACAATCATTCTAAAGGCGGTGGATGCAAGAGCCAATAATGCAATGGGCACGTCAAAAGCACAAGAGGAGGACATTGTTAGGCAGGTGAAGGGAGCGAAAGGTATAAACTTTAACATAGAAAATAGGAGCAGGATTAGGCCATTCGGCCCTTTGAGCGTGCTCCGCCATTCAATATGATCATGGCTGATCCTCTATCTCAATACCATATTCTCGCGCTCTCCCCATACCCCTGGATGCCTTTTGTGTCTAGAAATCTACCTATTTCCTTCTTAAATATATTCAGTTACTTGGCCTGCACAGCGTTCTATAGTAGAGAATTCCACAGGTTCACCACCCTCTAAGTGAAGAAATGTCTCCTCATCTCAGTCCTAAATGTCCTACCCCGTATCCTGAGCCTGTTAACCCTCGTTCCAGACCCCCCCAGCCAGAGGAAACATCCTCTCTGCATCCAGTCTGTCTAGCCCTGTCAGAATTTTCGATGTTTCAATGAGAACCCCTCTCAATCTTCTAAACTCTAGTGAGTACAGCCCTAGTTGACCCAATCTCTCCTCATACGATAGTCCTGCTAACCCAGGAATCAGTCTGGTGAACCTTCGCTGCACTCCCTCTATGGCAAGTATAACCTTTCTTAGGTAAGGAGACCAAAACTGCACACAATACTCCAGGTGTGGTCTCACCAAGGCCCTGTATATAAGTAGTAAGACATCCTTGCTCCTGTACTCAAATCCCCTTGCAATGAAGGCCAACATTTGCCTTCCTGACTGCTTGCTACACCTGCATGTTTGCTTTCAGTGACTGGTGTACAAGGACACCCAGGTCCCTTTATACATCAACATTTCCCAATCCATCACGATCTAAATAATCCTCTGCCTTTCTGTTTTTCCTTCCTAAGTGGATAACTTCACATTTATCCACATTATACTGCATCTGCCATGTATTTGCCCACTCACTCAACTTGTCTAAATCGCCCTGAAGCCTCTTTGCATCCTCCTCACAACTCACAACCCACAAACCCACAACCCACCTAGTTTTGTGTCGTCAGCAAACTTGGAAATATTACATTTGGTTCCCTCATCCAAATCATTAATATATATTGTGAATAGCTGGGGCCTAAGCACTGATCTCTGCGGTACCCCACTAGTCACCACCTGCCACCCCGAAAAAGACCCATTTATTCCTACTCTCTGTTTCCTGTCTGTAACCAATTTTCAATCCATACCAGTATATTCCCCCCCAATCCCACGTGCTTCAATTTTGCACACAAATCTCTTATGTGAGACATTATCAAAGGCCTTCTGAAAATCTAAATAAACCACATCCACTGGTTCTCCCTTATCTATTCTACCAGTTACATCCTCAAAAAACTCAAGTAGGTTTCCCTTTCATAAATCCATGTTGACTTTGTCTAATCCCACTGATATTTTCTAAGTGTCCTGTTGTCACATCCTTTATAATAGACTCTAGCATTTTCCTACTACTGATGTTAGGCTAACCGGTCTGTAGTTCCCTGTTTTCTCTCTCCCTCCTTCTTTAAATAGTGGGGTTACATTTGCCACCCTCCAATCTGCAGGAACTGTTCCATAATCTATAGAATATTGGAAGATGACAACCGATGCATCCTCTTCCACGAAGACAAAACCAAAGTATTTGTTTAATTGCTCTACTATTTCCTCGTTCCTCATTATAAATTCTCCTATTTCTGACTGTAAGGGACCTAGATTTGTCTTCACTAATCTTTTTCTTTTTACATACTTGTAGAAGCTTTTACAATTCGCTTTTATGTTCCTTGCAAGTTTACTCTCATACTCTATTTTTCCTCTCAATCAATCTCTTGGTCCCTTTTTGCTGAATTCTAAACTGCTCCCAATCCTTAGGCTTGCTACTTTTTCTGGCAACTTTATATGACTCTAAAAACCCTAGATCATAAGCTGAAGTTCTGGCTGGGATTTGAAACCACAACCTTCTTCACAGGAAGAACTTTCCATTCTTCCTGTGACTTCTCCCCATCCTTTTTACTTTACATGCACCCCTCCCCCCAAGTCATTCCCTACTCAAATGGAAGTTACCTGAACATCGCACAAAATGTGAGACACTCTCATTAGAAAAAAGATAGAAAATTGGGACTTAGTATAGTAATAACAGATATAGGGGTACATTTTCATCTTCACCACTTGGGTGGTAATTTTCACACCCTTTATACAACCCGGCTGGTTTGCATTCAATAGAAATCAATGGGCTGGGAACCAGGCGGGTTCTATAAAGGGCGGACAATCCGCCTGTCAGGTTACCACCCAGGAAACAAAGGCTACCCCATACTGTCAGCTCACACCATGCACCTAGTGTTAGGAACTGAATTGTGGCAATCACCAACACAGTGGGGCTGATTTTCCTCTGCCCAATGCCCCATGCCTGTCAGTCTCCAAGCAGTAGGTAGAGGAAAAAGTGGGTAGAGGAAAAAGTGGGTAGAGGAAAAAGTGGGTAGAGGAAAAAGTGGGTAGAGGAAAAAGTGGGTAGAGGAAAAAGTGGGTAGAGGAAAAAGTGGGTAGAGGCCTGTAGCGCTGGGTCTGCACCCCTTTTACGTATGGTATGCTATTCCTGGGGCATCCCTGCTATGGTAAGGAACTCCCACCTGAAACGTAAACATGTAAATTGAACCAAATGAGGCACGAGTGACATTGTGATACTTCCTGTATCATGTGCCTGGGATTCCACCCAGCGGACATCCAAGGAAACCGGGTGCTGGAGGTAGTGGGGCTGCCCCTTCAGAAAGAATTTGTAAGGGGCCTCCAACAGTCTCCCAATACCTTGGGCAAGTTTCATTTGTTAACCTTCTGCAGTGAAGTGGTGCTCCACTGTAAGTTTGGAGGCCCAAAAACCACCAGCAATGCGCGCTTTTACAGGCCTCCAGCAGCACAAAACTCCCCTTCCCTGATCTAGTCTGAGCACCGATTCCCAGACAGTAGTCCTGTCGCTAAATCACCCAATACATTTAAATGATTTGAACCCAAAAATATGATCTGGTTTCACCGAGGTGAAAATGGGAGCTTGTGAAAAGTGCACTGCCCGATTTACACTGAGGTGAAATGGGGGGAGGGGGAAAATTGGGGTCATCGTGTTGAGACTTAAAACACAACTTTCAAGATTTACATTTACATCTTCTATGTTTTTATTGGTAAAACTATCGTCATCAAGGTTAGAAACCTTACACCTTGGGTTAGATAGAGAGTGAAGTCCCTCTCTATGGTCGCATCAAGCACTTCCAGATGGATACAGCAATGGTTAGATGAAGGATGCAGGCTGAAGTTCCCTTACACTATCCCATGAAATACTCCTGGGTTAGGAATAGGACAGCTAGATGCAGAGTACAGGTCAATAAAATTCATGGGTCTACAGTGGATATTCTTTTGGGGCTCAGCATCATTGTTGAAGAGCAGTAACCACTGCAGTATCAATGAAATAGAGGCAAGAAGGGTTTGATGAAGAAGGAACGAGATACAAGATTGGATGTGAGAGGGGGATCAAGTATTAGATGATAAGCTTTTGCTTGTATCCTGTCGAATCATTAGAGAAAGGTTTTATAAGAGTCTGATTAACTTGGACTTCCTGAAAAGTTAAGACCTGCTAAGGGAAAGAAGTGTTTAGCATAAAAGCGGAAACTGAGCTTCTTGGACAGTTTTTTTTAAACAATGGAGATGTGAGAGTTCATTTCAGTCAGAGCAGATGGTAAGGCCAAGAAGGTAGATAGTTGAAGAAAGACTAAGGATGGAGTTATCCAAGGCTAGAGGTGGAAGCTGTTGCTAGACTTATAACAGACATGAAGAAACTGTCTTTGAAGAACTGAAATTAGAATCATAGAAAGATTACAGCACGGAAGGAAGCCACTCGGCCCATCAAGTCCGTGCTGGCTCTTTGCAAGAGCAATCCAGCTAATCCCACTCCCCCGCCCTATCGCGTAGCCCTGCAAATTTTTTCCTTTCAAGTGCTGATCCAGTTCCCTTTTAAAGGCCATGATTGAATCTGCCTCCACCACCACCTCAGGCAGCGCATTCCAGATCCTAATCACTCGCAGTGTAAAAAAGTTTTTCCTCATGTCACCTTTGGTTCTTTTGCCAATCACTTTAAATCTATGTCCTCTGGTCCTTGAACCTTCCGCCAATGGGAACAGTTTCTCTCTATCTACTCTGTCTAGACCCTTCGTGATTTTGAATACCTCTATCAAATCTCCTTGCAACCATCTCTGTTCCAAGGAGAACAACCCCAGCTTCTCCAGTCTATCCACATAACTAAAGTTTCTCATCCCTGGAATCATTCTAGTAAATCTCTTCTTCACCCTCTCTAAGGCCTTCACATCTTTCCTAAAGTGTGGTGCACAGAACTGGATACAATACTCCAGTTGTGGCCGAACCAGTGTTTTATAAAGGTTCATCATGACTTCCATACTTTTGTACTCTATGCCTCTATTTATAAAGCCCAGGATCCCGTATGCTTTTTTAACCGCTTTCTCAACCTGCCCTGCCACCTTCAACGATTTGTGCCCAGATTTCTCTGTTCCTGTACCCCTTTTAGAATTGTGCCCTCTAGTTTATAATGCCTCTCCTCTCATCTGTCACGTGTCCACCCTTGCTGCCAGCCTGTCTATTTTAGCCCATCCAGTGTCTCAACTATATCTTCCTTTACTGAGACTCGGGCAGCATCTTCTTCCTTGGTGAAGACAGATGCAAAGTGCTCATTTAGTACCGCGGCCATCCCCTCTGCCTCCATGAAAGGGACGTATGACAAATGTCAGGTTGATAACACATGAGTAGATCTCCTTTATGGTCCCTAATCGGTCCCTAACCCCTCCTCTTACTACCCGTTTACTGTTTACATGCTTGTAGAAGACTTTTGGATTCCCTTTTATGTTTTGCCACCTGTATATTCTCATACTCTCTCTTTGCCTTTTTTATTTCCTTTTTCACTTCCCCTCTGAACTTTCTACATTCTGCCTGGTTCTCACTTGTGTTATCAACCTGACATCTGTCATACGCCTCTTTTTTCTGTTACATCTTACTCACTATCTCTTTTGTCATCCAGGGAGCTCTGGCTTTAGTTGCCCTAACTTTCTGCCTCATGAGAATGTGCCTCAACTGTACCCGAACCATCTCCTCCTTAAAGGCCGCCCACTGTTCAATGACAGTTTTGCCTGCCAATCTTTGATTCCAGTTTACCTGGGCCAGATCTGTTCTCATCCCATTGAAATTGACCCTCCTCCAATTGAGTATTTTTACTTTAGAGTGATCCGTGTACTTTTCCATAGCTATTCTAAACCTTATGATGCTATGATCACTGCTCCCTAAATGACACTGACACTTGTTCCACTTGGTCCGCCTCATTCCCTAGAACCAGGTCCAGCAATGCCTCCTTCTTCATTGGGCCGGAAACGTACTGGTTAAGAAAGTTATCCTGGACACATTTTAAAAATTCTTCCCCTCTGTGCCCGTTATATTATTATTGTTATCCCAGTCTATATTAGGATAGTTGAAGTCCCCAGTTATCACTACTCTATAGCTTTTGTACCTCTCTGTAAATCCCTGCAAATTTGCTCCTCTGTATCCTTCCCACTAGTTGGTGGCCTATAGAATACACCCAGTAGTGTAATGGCACCTCTTTTATTTCTTAACTCAAACCAAATAGATTCTGTCCTTGACCCCTCCAGGACATCCTCTCTCTCCAGTACTACAATATTCTCCTTAATCAATACTGCTACCACCCCCCACCCTCCTTTTCTTTCCTTCCCTATCTTTCCTGAACACCTTGTATCAGGAATATTTAGTACCCAATCCTGACCATTTTTGAGCCAGGTCTCCGTTATCGCCACATCATATTCCCATGTGGCTATTTGCACCTGCAGCTCACCATCCTTTTTTACCACACTTCATGTGTTTACCCACCAGTGCAAACCAGTCTTAGACTTTCTTGTACTCTCTCTGAGTCTGACCCACCTAATACTGTACTATTACTTGCTCTAGTGTTATCTTTCTCCCCCGATCCTTTGTGCCCCTTGTTTCTCCTTTCCATCGCTACATCCTGGTGCCCATCCCCCTGCCAAATTCATTTAAACCCCCCCCCCCCCCCCCCCCACCCAACAGCACTAACAAACCTCCCAGAGAGGATATTGGTCGCAGCTCTGTTGAGGTGCAACCCATCCGTCTGTACAGGTCCCACTTCCCCAAGAACTGGTCCCAATTAAGGTGTGGTCGTTACAGATTGGGCTTTTTTCCAACTCTTTTGTCGTGCTCACGGCAGAGATGGTTTGCATCAGCACACAGTCCTACGGACAGAAATCTGCACTTTTATACTTTGTGCATTGGATAGCATGCCACATGCCTTATAATTACCACTGAATTGTGGTATAACACACTGGAGATTACCAACCACATGGTATTCTCCAGTCTTCGATCGTGAAGGGTCTAGACAGAGTAGATAGAGAGAAACTGTTCCCATTGGTGGAAGGGTCAAGAACTAGAGGGCATAGATTTAAGGTGATTGGCAAAAGTACCAAAGGTCACATGAAGAAAAACTTTTTTTTTTAAACACAGCGAGTGATTAGGATCTGGAATGCACTGCCCGAGGGGGTGGTGGAGACAGATTCGATCATGGCCTTCAAAAGGGAACTGGATAAGTACTTGAAAGGAAAAAATTTGCAGGGCTACGGGGATAGGGCGGGGGAGTGGGACTGGCTGGATTGCTCTTGCATCGAGCCGGCGCAGACTCGATGGGCCGAATGACCTCCCGTGTTGTAACCTTTCTACGATTCTATGAAAGATAGTAAATAACGTACCGTCAGACAGTTACATTCTAGCCAAATAATCAAATAGGAGATAACACACAGGAGCAGCAGGAAACTAGTCAATACTTAAATAATAAACGTAGACTCAGTCCATAAGGGTTTAACATATCCTCTGCAGAGTATATTTCTTACAGTTTGATGATCTACAAGACTTTTGGATGGATACTCTTCACCCCGCCATTGGTGGCTGTGCTTTCTGCCGCCTAGGCCCCGTGCTCTGGAATTCCCTCCTTAAACCCCTCCACCCCTCTCTCTCCTCCTTTAAGACCCTCCTTAAAACTCACTTCTTTGACCAAGCTATTGGTCATCTCTCCTAATTTCAGCTCCTTTGGCTTGATGTCCATTTTTGACTGACTACACTTCTAAAATGCCTTGGGATATTTTTCTACATTAGAAGTGCTTTATAAAGGCAAATTGTTGCTGTTGGATTTGTGTTTTGCAGACTCTCTGATAATGAAACACATATCCTATGCATTCCAGACTCAAAGGCCTTTAAATAAATATGTGAATTTATCAAGCCCATAGACACAATGGTCGATGTTTGCATTCCAAGTTTTCACACTTCATCCTAGTGTCCCATGTCTAATAATGCTTTGGCTATGTATACTTTGATTAGCACCTGGAATAAAGCCTCTGTAGCATAACTAATTTACAGTCCAAATAACCAGGCCTGTTTCTCACAAACTACTGGGTTCTTGTCTCCATTCTGAAGTTTGGTAGTGAAAGGTGGTTTCCATCTCAATTCTAGTTATTTCAAAAGCTGTCCGATATAAAATAAAAGCTGAAAATCCTAGTTCCAATACTGCAGTTTAAAAAAATAATAATTTGTGGGATATGGGTGTTGCTGGCAAGGCTGGGAATTTTTGCCCACTCCTAGTTGCCCTCAGAAGGTGGTGGTGGGCCTTCTTTTTGAACCAGTGAAATTTCCAGCAATTGCACTGCAAGAAAACTGGAACTTGAGATCATTGAGGGCGTGCAATCTGAGGGAAGTTGATCAAGTAGAGTGGCATCGTCAGCAAGAGAGCAGATAGGGTTGGATGATAAAGTAGTCCTTGATAAGGAGAAGAAATTGAATGGGAAATAGAGCAGCGCCTTGAGTAACCTCTGAATTTATGAGGGAGAGAGAGGATGAGGCATCAATCAGAGCACACATTGTTAGATTTGATAAAAAAGTAGATAACTGGAACATAAAGGTGGTCAGACGGCAATATGCTAGTAACTGCATGGTGCCAGACCCTGTCAAAAGCTTTGGAGATGTCCAAAGCAATGGCAAGTGATTCACCAAGTATTAAAGAGCAGAGATCTTCAGGTGAGTAACACAGGCCAACGTGATACCATTTAGTGTAATGTAGAGACAAATTTGTGCTGTGGTCCATGCCCTTAAGGAAATGGATTGAGACTGGCCAAACTCAATTCAGGTAGGAGCCTTAAAGCCACCAGAGCTCTATTGTTAATGGGATTCCGCTGGTGACAGACACACTTCAATATCAATCAAAATTCATTGTTTCAGTAAAACTACAACTGACTTCAACAACTGAGTGCAGAAAGGAGCGGCAGTCAGTATATACAAAGCAGCCATGTCTTAACATATGAACATATGGAATTAACAGGCAGGAAAAGACCAGCTGGTCCATCAAGCCTGCTGCACATCATGGTGGCCAGACCATCATGGCTAAACACTTCTTCCCATCTCCCCCACCTCCCGCAACCATGTAATCTCCTGGGAGAGGCAAAACAAAGAGAAAAAAACCCTAAGGGAAAGAAATGTTCTTGAAAATTCCTCTCCGACCCCCTCAAGTGATCGAAACCAGTCCAGGAGATGACATGGACCAATTGTTAACTGTAAGGATGTTAACGTATGGTTCATTATCAAGGTCACTGCATCATTTGAGTATATCACTTATAGCTGGTACCTGCGTCTCTCACGGTTCTCAGTGCCGTAACCAACGCCTTGTGTGGTAGGATTACTCTCTTTCTCCGCTCCATTTCCAGCTTGGTTTCGAGTCAGGGAGCTGAGGGTATGAAGGAACAAAGAAAGACTTGGGAAATGAGCACCACTTCAGGTCCTTGATCAAATTTCCATTACACATACTACCACCAATGTGATCTGCACAACATCATCCTTTGCTCAAACTTGACAAAGCGTTTACGTCTTGTTCTGAATTAAGGTCTGGAGCAAAGTATTTACTGTAAGTCGGGCTCCAAGTAGCAAATCAATTAATTCAGGGCTATCCAGCCAATTTCCCTCGCTCCCACTGTAAGTGCTGACTCAGTCCTACACAGGGGAGAGCCTTTATCCACTGTAAGTGCTGACTCAGTCCTACACAGGGGAGAGCCTTTATCCACTGAACCATCAGGGGAACTCCAAAATCTTAAACAAATCGTTCATTCAATTTGGCGTCCAGTTAACTGGTTACATTTGTGTCGTAACTGGTTACTGTTCAATGGCTAATCATCTCTGGGGCTGTACAACTGATAGCTAACTTTGCACTGCAATGGCTTCTGCCATATAATTGCTAGTTAGCATTCTGTGCAATTACTTTTTTTTAGAAAAGGAAAATGTCATTAGACCCCAACAAACACACCCGTTTATGAGAGCTCTCAATCCCACCTTCTCATCATATGCCTCAATTCACTTCTCACTCCGAAAACACGTTCGATTGTCCCTTAAGCTCACTTATATTAATAGCCTTCTATCATAGTAGTTACAGCACAGGAGAAGGCCATTTAGCCCATCGTGCCTGTGCCTTCTCTTTGACAGAGCTATCAAATTAATCCCATTCCCTTGCTCTTTCCCCATAGCTCTGTAATTTTTTTTCCCTTCAAGTATTTATCCAATTCCCTTTTGAAAGTTACCTTTGAATCTGCTTCCACCACCCTTTCAGGCAGCGCATTCCAGATCATAAAAATGTTTCCTCATGTTGCCTCTAGCTCTTTGGTCGATCACCTTAAATCTGTGCCCTTTGGTTACTGACCCTTCTGCCACTGGAAACAGTTTCTCCTTATTTACTCTTATCAAAACCATTAATAATTTTGAACACCTCTATCAAATCTCCCCTTAACCTTCTCTGCTCTAAGGAGAACAACTCCAGCTTCTCCAGTCTTTCCACATAACTGAAGTCCCTCATCCCTGGTACCATTCTGATAAATCTCTTCTGCACCCTCTCTAAGGCCTAAAGTGTGGTGCCCAGAACTGAACACAATACTCCAGCTGAGACCTAACCAGTGTTTTATAAAGGTTCAGCATAACTCCCTACTCTAAGCCTCTATTAATAAAGCCCAGGATCCCATATGTTGTTTTCTTTAAAAACAGCCTTCTCAACTTGTCCTGTCACCTTCAAAGATTTGTGTACGTGCACCCCCAGGTCTCTCTATTCCTGCACCCCCTTTAAAATTGTACCATTTCGTTTATATTGCCTCTCCTCATTCTTTCTACCAAAATGCATCACTTCACACTTCCCTGCTTTAAATTTCATCTGCCATGAGTCTGCTCATTTCATCAGTCTGTCTATGTCCCCCTGAAGTCTCTTATGTTCATCCACATTGTTTGCCACATTTTTGAGTTTCATGTCATCTGCAAACTTTGAAATTATACCCTCTATACTCAAGTCCAGGTCATTAGTATATATCAGAAAGAGCAGTGGTCCTAATACTGACTCCTGGGGAACACCACTGTATACTTCCCTCCAGTCTGAAAAACAACCGTTCACCACTACTCTGCTTTCTGTCCCCTTAGACAATTTTGTACCAATACTGCCACTGTCCCTTTAATCCCATAGACTTCAATTTTGCTAACAAGTCTATTATGTGGTACTTCATCAAATGCCTTTCTCTAGTAACTTATTCCACAACTCTTTTATACTTTGGATGAAAAGTTTAAACCGAATTCTGTTCTTACTGCAAATATCCTCATTTTTTAAACTTGTGGCCCTGAGCATTTGAACCCTCCACCATATTCAACAATCTGACTTCAATTTTTATCCATTTCCTTTACAATTTTCAAACTTTCAACTGAATCACCTCAAAGTTTCGTCTTTTAGAAAAATAGTAAGGGAGAAATTTCACGGCAATATTTACAGCTGCAAAATCACGGAGCACCGGGTACTCTGCTCACAACCTAAATTCCTAATATTGCAATCACCTTTCCTGCTTGCCTCTCAAAGGCAATCGTAAAATAGATGCAGATGAGAAAGGTCATTTGGCTCATCCTGGTTCTTAAAGCTCCCCATCAAAGCACCTAATTGTTCCTTAAATGATTCCAGGCGTTTGCCTCCACTACCCTAACTAGAAGTCCATCCCAGGTTTGATCACTCTTTGTGTGAAGAACTTCCTGACGTTCATCCTAAGTTTGCCTTTTGATAGTTTGAACTAACAGCCCCTTGTACTCCTACCACAGTTTAGTTCAAAGTCGTATTCCAGATTTATCTTTTCTACTCAGTTTATTCTAAATACCTCGATGAGGTTCTCTATTACAGCTTCTGAGGCTGAATAGTCCGTTCACCAGTCTTCCCTCATTAAACCGTTCCTACGATTAGAAGTGCACACAGAACTCCAGGTGTGGCCTGACGCCCTTTGTTCAGCCACAATACATGATTTGTCCTTTGTCCCTCTGATATTGTAACCTCAGCCTTATTTACCCTGGTTACTTCAGCTGAACACTGTCCTGATGGTTTCATAAATTAATCCACCATCCCACATTGCTTTTCCTGATCAGCATGCTGTACCACTGCTCAATTTAACACATACATTCTCTTTCAGTTCCACAAGACCATAAGAGATAGGAGCAGGAGTAGGCCATTCGGCCCCTCAAGTCTGCTCCGCCATTCAATGCGATCATGGCTGATCTGATTTTTACCTCAACTCCACTTTCCCGCCTTTTCCCCATATCCTTTGACTCCCTTGCTGATCAAAAATTTGTCTAACTCAGCCTTGAATATATTCAATGACTCAGCCTCCACAGCTTTTTGGGGTAAAGAATTCCAAAGATTCACGACCCTCTGGGAGAAGAAATTCCTCCTCATTTCCGTCTTAAACGGGCAACCCCTTATTCTGAGACTATGCCCCCTAGTTTTAGATTCCCCCATGAGGGGTAACATCCTCTCAGCATCTAGGAGCAGTTCCTTGCTTCCATACTATTTTATACTTATTTACATTGAACTGCATCTGCTAGCTACTGTCCCCAGTTACTTAAAAATATTTTAAATCCTTCCGAAGCTAGTTAGCACTAGCTTTCAACTAACAGGTGGCTTGGGAAGAGGACACATTGTAACTCCACCAATACAAATCATCCCCCCATCTCCCTCCCACACCAAAGGCTACACAGTCCGAGTTATGGATTCTTCCCATCAATTCTGCACCATGACTGCACAGGAGGTGGTGATAACCACAAACACAGGTGAAAAATGGAGGAATGATAAGGTAATGACATCCAAAAAAAAATGTTTTTGTTTTTTTTGGGGCGGTGGGAGGAGAGAGAAGAATGGGGTGGGGGGGGGGGGGAAAAGAGAAAGTTTTGGTGTAAATTCTCAGTGTTAACTAAGTTTCACTGTCAACTCTGATAATGGGAAACTATAACTAAACACAGGGCAGGAGTGGGGCCCATCACGGACATGGGACAGCTCCTTCAGGGATCCTGGGAGCATTGACTAGTAAATTCCAGAAGGGGAAAGGATGACATTAATATTCTACTGAGGCCGTCTTACCGGCTTGTGTGACTGCCGGCTGTAGATGTGGTTGAGATACTCGTGGTCAGGCCCCGACTGCTGGCAGGGTTGAAGGAGGAGCTTGTGCTGGAGAGTGTGGTGACGGACCCTGGGGCAGAACTGCTGGCAAGACCCTCCTGTCTCCTTCCAAAGGATGAGCTGCAAGAAAAGCATATGGAGGAAAGGTATTTATTTGGAAAAAAAATCAGACAGGGAGCACATCAGATAAACAGCACTAAACTGAACGATCAATGGGACCTAGTGGGAAAATGATATTTGAAATCTATGGCTGACTGGTGCAGTGGGTTGAACACTGTTCTTTCACCTCTGGGACCATTACTAGACCCACTCGAGCTTCTCATTCAAATTCAATCCTAGAAACAGTAAGACGTAACAAATCCCCTCCACATGGATTTTAGCACATTGATCTTACCATCTCCATCCATCCCCCTCCTCTCTATGTGTTGCGTCTGACCCTTCGTATCCTGTTAATATGATTCTTTCTTGGTAGCAAAAGGATTTGCCTCTGGGTTTTATTTCCTGCAGGTCAAGGCTAAAAACTCGTAGTTTTCAAAACAAAAATGGCCCTCATCACAAAACAACTTCTAGACCATTCCTGCAATCCCAATGCCCTCCATTGTACAATTACGCCACAGACAAATTATTCAAACATTATCACATTACGTAGCACAGAATGATCCAGCAGACTGAGCGCCAAGGCCAGAGCCTAAAGCTGTGAACACTGCTGGCTCCTTTATTTCCGCTAATGCTCAGTGTGTACCCGCCAGCAAGATTGGGTTTAAATAGCCAAGAGACATCTTAAGAGACCAACCACAGGAACATAAAAATATTGAATAGTAATAAAAAGGATGACTTCCTCCTCCCCAAATTACTGACTGATTTTAGCCCACTGACTCTGGGAAGGGATTTGGCTAGGAATCCAGGCTAACACTAATCCAAGCAGTGTGTCCTGCTATCAATGCAGTAGTACATCTCCTGACACACAGTACAAAATGTCGACAGAAGCCAATATAATCAGTACCTTTTAAATGCGATGGTGTTGGAAGGAGCAGAGTTAGTAACCTTATGGCTTGAGGCCGTACTCGACATTGTGCTGGAACGAATTCTGAAGTCTTGTGCGCTATAACTGCGGCCTATCGCTCTCAGGTAGAAGTGACTAGTGAAGCGGCAGAACAGTATACAAACATGCAGGAAGAGAACAGCATAATAAATACATGTACTCACAGGTCGTACGTACAGAGACTGACAAACCACAACAACAGAAGCACAGGCCTCTTATACATGGACTGACAGAAAGCATATACATAGGACAGTCCGTGCACACACAAACGGACACGTTGAAGCGCACGGACTGGAGGATTCCACATATTTGGACTGACAGGAAGGACATTCTACACATACACCGACTGCTACACACAATCAAGAAATAGGCTGACACGCACAGTACATGCACAGTAACTACACGGACAGACACTGTTACTGCATGGACTGACATATACAGCAAATGCACAGGCTAACATACAGTAAATACACAGACTGACATGCATAATAAAGACAAGGTGCAATAAGGACAAAGACTGACACAGTAAATGCAGAGCAAAAGGATGATCGTTGGATGAGGCACTTACAGTAATGTGCTGGCGTACTGAAATTAAATACATTATCACACACTGTGTAGCAGACTCAGAGCTAAAGAGCAGGTGAACCCTAAGGTACCTCACACAGACAGTAATGAGCACCAACACCACATGAATGTTACAGGACAGTAACACAACTTGGATGAAAGGCAGGAAGGCAGGCAGACGATCTGTGGCAGGCACCCACCAGATGGGCTAATTCTGAGTAACATGCAATATCAGACCATCTCGTTGGGTAAACAGGCACCTGATGGCTTTCCTCTAAATACACCACAGCAGTAAATAGCAAACCTCTGCATTAACAACATTTTAAAGAAATATATAAAACAAATAACAGGACATTAGGTGGGAGAGGCTGATATTGAGAAGCAGCTGGAACTGTATCATTAGAGATAGTCAGTAACATAGGACACTAGCTGAAGAAGTGGGGGGCGGTAGGGGCGGCTACTGAGCCTGCCGGTGAGAGAGAGCTGGATGAACATCAACATATAATGATAATGGAGTGGAAGTAAAAAAAATCCCTTGCCACCAATCAAAGAGAAGCAGGGAGTTTTCTTGCTGTACTGGCCAACATTTCTCCCTTAACCAACATCACTGAAAAAAACAGAACATCTGCTCATTCACTCACTTGCTGTATGCCAATCGGCTGCTGCATTCACCTACGTAACAACAGTGAGTGAACTTCAAAAGTAAACCCTTGATTATAAAGTGCCCTGGGATGTCCTGAGCATATGATGAAGTGCCACAGAAATGCAAGTGTTTTCTTTATTTTACCCAGAGGAATGTTAACTGACTGGGTAATGTGAGGTTAGGACCTGACTGATGGACAGCTTGGCGTTTGTCCTGTACAGAAGCACCAGAATGAACCAGTTTGACTGGTGGAGAAGTAATAGAGCAGCCTTAAA
Source organism: Heptranchias perlo (assembly GCF_035084215.1). Lineage (NCBI taxonomy): Eukaryota > Metazoa > Chordata > Chondrichthyes > Hexanchiformes > Hexanchidae > Heptranchias > Heptranchias perlo. Next base: position 19,507,206 of record NC_090336.1, read on the forward strand.
ATCCAGAAACATCAGGATCGTCTCAAAACTTAACGATAGAGAAGGCAAAGTACTACTTTTCTGGTATACCTCCAGTGTTTAGAATAGGAGGGGAGTTCACCATGAAAACTGTGGATATAAATGAGGGGCTGGACACAACGTGGGAGTAACAGAAACATGGCAAAATCTAGAGGATGGAAATAAATTTAACATTCAAGGGTATACAGTGTTCAGTAAAGTCAATGGACAGAAAAGAAGGTGGTGCATCTCTTCATATCAGGGATACCTGGGAGGCAAATTAAGTTGATCCTGTGGGATCCTATGGAAAAATCCAAGCTTACACTAGGCAGCGTGCTACTGACCCCTGAGTCAATTTGAGGACGACAATTTGCTCTATGAAGAGATAGGAAGGTATGTGAAAACAGGAAAGTTATTTTAAGGGGAGACTTCAAGACACATGTATAAAACAGGAAAACCCAAGTAATTTAGCTTTAAGATGTAGTGCATGACTGCTTCTCGACCCAGTGCTTCAAGGAAGCCACAAGAGGCAATGTTCCTCTGAGATGGTATTCATAAGTGACTCAGACAACCTACAGAGAACGAAAGCTGTAGCATTCCTGGGGGAGAGTGACCACAGAATGATCAGGTTTGACGTGATCACAGAGGGAGGGGGAGAAAGGGTGGGAGAGAGAAAAAGAGAGAAGAGGAGGAGGAAGGGAGTGAGGAAAAGAGCGAGGGAAAGAGGGAGGGAGGGAGAGAGGATGGGTTAGTGAGAAAAGCTTTGTAGGCTTAACTTTAACAGATCGGTTCTGCAAAAAGCATTTGGTTTTGAGCTGTATATTTAAAAACTATAATTAAGCTTCTACGTGAGGAGAACATTTTTGAAGTGAGCTTTAAAAATTTTCCGCTGCTGCTAGTCTTTTGGGACCAGTTTAATGAGAGAGAGCTCAAAGAACCATTGGATGCAATCCTGGGAGAAACTATTAGATAGGAAAACAAAAGTTACAACCGTACAATGAAGTTGAGCGTGACTATTGAAACATGGTTGAAGAGATATCATCACAATGTTACCAGCATCAAAGGTTATTGATGTGGACATGGTTTAAAATGGGACGCAAAAATAGAACATTCAGTTAATACCTCATCCCAAGTCAGTGGGCGCCATCGAGCACCTCCTGAATAACAGTGTTTTAGAATCAGTTAGGGGTTTAGGTCACGCACCACAGCATTTTGAATCTGTGCTGGGTTTGTGGACACACAGGACATTTGGCAGTTGCGTGTTCTAACCGAAGAACTGTGGAGAAAACTATGTAACCTTCAATCTAGCACAAGTGCAAGGCCTTGCGCACATTGGAGTCATAACTACTTAATGACTAGTGTTGGACTAGCCAGGGGAGAGGCTGGGAGTGGTAGTAGACACAACATTGACCATATGCAGTCACAGCAATTAACCAAATAAACAGGTTGCTGTGCGATATTGCCAAAGCCTTGCAGCGTCATGCTGAAACTGCTCTGGTCAGGCTGCGCCTTTAATACTGCGCCTTTAATACGGCGTTCGGTTCTAGTCAATGAGGAACAAAGGAAACAACCAAACCCTGGAGAGAAGGCCCACAAAGCTAATCCCTGGTGTCAGGGTGCTGAGTTACAAGGAAAGGTTAGAAAAACATTGGACTTCATCCTTGAAAAATGAGGCAATGACAGGGGAGATATACAAAGGTGCTAAGTTGACTAGAAAAAGTTAATAATAAGCATTATTTCCAGTTAATTCACAATTGCAGAACAAGAGTACATTGGTACTAACCAGTAAAAGGTAAGTTCAGGACTGATGTCAGGAGGCAGTACTTCACACAAAGAAGGATCAGGTAATAGTTAGACAAAAACTATGGAATCATTGATGAGGCAATTGGATGCCATGAGTGGAGGACCACAAGTTTGTATGGAAGGATGAGCTAAATGGACTCATTGTATTTAACTTTGGGAAAGTGTTTGAGCAGATGGTACAATATTTAAAAATTGCAGATTCTTCTAGCCATAGGGCAAGGACAATGTGGTGGGGTGGGAAAGAAGAGAGACACAGAACTGGACAGAGTTCAATAGTTAAAATGAACAGTAGTTCAAGAAGACTTTTTTCAGAATAGGGCTGCTTATGAAGACCCCTCAGGAAAAGACATTTGTGTTGACAGTGACAATGGATAAAAGGAAGATGAACTGGGGAAAGGGGGGGGGGGAAGTTAGTTGGGTGCTGGGGAATGATTAAAGAGAGAAAATGTGTGGAAATTACATTTCATTTAAGGGAGGGAGAAGAGGGGGAAAAGATTCCAGTTCAGGGTGAAGTAGAGGAGAGCCGGAAGAAGGGTTTTTGCATATCTTGAATTAAAGCGTGTAACAAAAGTAGAGCTTCATTCTGTCATAATAGGGAAACTGTCTATTCATTTTCTATATGTGGAGATGCCGGTGATGGACTGGGGTTGACAATTGTAAACAATTTTACAACACCAAGTTATAGTCCAACAATTTTATTTTAAAATCCACAAGCTTTCGGAGGCTTCCTCCTTCCTTAGGTGAATGTGGAACTGAAATCCTCGAACCTATCGCATTTATAAATCACAGAACAATGCCTGGTGATTACAGAGAGTCTTTTCAACTGCCCGTTGCCAAGGCAACCAAAGTGTTCAGACAGAGAGGTGTTACCTACAGGCCCACCGAATATACAAACGGCCAGAATGGGTTCATGTCACGCTACACGTTACCCCACCAGCGAACAAATGTTATCTGTTTTTAATATAACGGGTCAATTACTGTCTTTTCCTTCCAGATGTTTCTATGTTTCTACCTCTCTCGCTCTGTTTTTTTTAATTGGCATCTCCACATCATCTGTTTTTTTAGTTCTGGCCGTTTGTATATTCGGTGGGCCTGTAGGTAACACCTATCTGTCTGAACACTTTGGTTGCCTTGGCAATGGGCAGTTGAAAAGACTCTCTGTAATCACCAGGCATTGTTCTGTGATTTATAAATGAGATAGGTTCGAGGATTTCAGTTCCACATTCACCTGAGGAAGGAGGAAGCCTCCTAAAGCTTGTGGATTTTAAAATAAAATTGTTGGACTATAACTTGGTGTTGTAAAATTGTTTACATTTTCTATATGACCATAGAGATACAGCATGTGTGTTGGAGGAACAGGGGGTTAAGATGGAAGCTGTTATCACTTGCTGGGCTACACAAAGACGACTAGATTAGCCAGGATTCCAAAGCTTCACACTAAAACTAATTAGATTAAGAAAGGTCAAACATTATCTAGGTGCACCTGGCCTGAATGAGTTGCAAATGGTGACTTAAGAAGTGAACCTACGCAAGTGTGTCTTTGGATTGGGTTAATTTCCAGGTCTAAAATATTTTAAAATATCTTGGACTTATTCAATCTTTATTCTTTGCTCAGTATATGTACCATCAGTATCTTGCTGTATTCTTCTGCTTCTGTGCAATTGTAAATAAATCTTCGCGTTTTAGCCTAAATGCAGTGGTCCGAGTATGGTATTTACTGCCGTTTGGAGTAGGCTGCATCCTATTCGGTCTTTGGCACATTACACCATATTGTTAGGGTAATCGTTAGTCCTGTAGAATGTTACCCTGTTCACAGCATTCATAATGTTGCAAGGTTCAGTTCATGAGAGATTCGATCTGCTATGAAAACTACCGTCTCACTATGAATACGAGTTAACAATGTTGGGAGAGAGTGTTTGGATTGTAACATGGGATCCACTTGAGGAAGCGGTCGAGGGAAATTAAAGAAATATTGAAGGAAAAGATGCAGAGGAGAGTGGGGGCAGAAAAGAATGTGTCCACAGTAGAAGTGGGTGAAAGGGAGGGAGTTTAGAGTTTATAACTAGAACTTTGAGATGCCACCTGTTTAAATAACTGGAGAATGTTCTGATAAAAACTTATACCAGTTATATTAAACTGTTTACATGTATGGTCTGACCTATTGTGTATTTCCAGTATTCTCTGTTTTTGTTTCAGATTTTGTTTTCCCTTTTCAAAGGATTTTTTTCCTTTGATATTGAAAGATATCACGGCAATTGGCATCACTACAGAGGAACTATTCAGCCCCCTCAAACATAAAGCTTCCCCTTTTATCATAAAAGGAGCAAGATTTTCTGCTGATGAATAATTTAATGTCTTTAAGGCAACAGGACTGGAATCATCTGGGAATATTAAAACACATACATGGTTGTGGCAAAAACCTACAAGTTGCAAATTTTCCAGTTAGGAAATTATTTTGTTGCCTGAACAGGGGCACAGGGGGATACAGCATGAACAGCACTGGATCATGGGTGTTTACCATTCAAGGCCTTTGCTACATGCCACCTTGTACCCGATACAAGATTTATTAGAGAAGGATGGTAGAGGTGAAAAAAAAACTGCAGATCATTTACTTTAGGGTTGTTCCTTTGCAAAGAAAGTGTGTCAGAGAGTGTTCTCCTTTCTGTGTAAGTTTGTAGATGGGTTTAGTTTAACAGAAGATGTATTGTTTGGCTCCTTAGTTGGATTAAAGATGGATGGGATTCTGCAAGCATGGCTCCTCATAAATGCAATCTGTGTAGTGGGCCTACAATGAATTGCGTGGTAGAATTCTTGATGTATTCCTGTCACGTAAACTCTGAGACAGGAGCAATAATTCATAAAGTCTCCCCCCTCATTTCAACAAGGGGATAATACATGGACATAGTGGTGGTACAGGGCACTGAGAGATATATCCAAGATTATGTTTAATTGGGCATGAAAAAAGAGCAGCAGGAATTGGAAGTTGGGATCTCTGAGGGTCTCTTCAAGGGTGATTCTATGGAAATATTTTGTAACAGTTTAATCAAAAACAGAATATGTTCTTCGTGACTAGATCTTCAGTGAGTTAAATGCTGCTACTACATACCTTGTAGCAATGATGTGTTGCTTGTTTTTGTTTGTGTTTTAGAATGTGAATATCCAAGGCACATCTTTTACACATGTTTACTGTCCAATAAATAAAGTTAACAAAACCAAATCCAGCCTGAGTGCGTAAGGTCCTTCCCACTTATTACGTGGTTTTGGAGTCAGCTGTCAAAATCTTTGGCGATAGAATCACACGGGGTGGGGGTGGGGAGGGGGTGAAGTTGGAGGCCCTCCCCAAGCTGAAGGCAAGTATCATCCTTTTCCTGATATTTCTCTCCTTGTAGTTACTCTCTCACGGGCATATGCTCAAGCAGAGCACATTGACGCACAGTACGTTTCCATGTAAATACCATTTGAAGGGGCATCATGCAGGCAGCATTCTATCATACGTTCCTCTTCTGTTTCTATAGGTGCCCCCAAGAACCAGCTACTGCTCCCAGTGCCACAGAAGAAGCCAGCACCTCTCTGCACCAGCACATACATTCAGGCCAAGGGACTTTGATGATCAGTTTGAGGATTGGCAATTATTGAGGCACAGAACACAATTGAGAAGGAGCATGTAGTGGTGGCAGTGCAGGAGTCTGCTGACCAAAGTGCCAGCTCAAGTTCTTCCTCAGCTGCAGCAACCAGGGCTCAAACTCCAGGTGTTTGTATATAAAAGAAAGTGATTACTGAACACATTCATCATCTGGAGTCATCTGACACTGCGCACAACACTCTACGAGGTCTAATGGTGACTGTGAAGGAGTCCATTACCTGCATCTGTGCACGACCACCGTGGAGCAAGGGGCAACTTCACACACATCTGGTTGGGGCAGAGATCACCTCGTACAAGAGGTAGGAACCATATAACATTAATCAGGGCCAGAGCGGTCTCCTGGACTAGTTTTGATTGCCTAAGTGGATTTTCCTGGATTTTTTCCCCCCTAATTGGCCAGGGTTTTTATCTGGTATTTCACCTCTCCTGGGAGATTACATGGCTCCGGGTGCGATTCGGAGTATATATATTTTGATGCACAAAATATTATAATTATAAGGGACAGTAGCAATGGACCAGTAGGTCTTTTCCTTTCTGTCATTTTTCATATGCTTGTTTGTATCTGCATCTTAGTCCCTATCAAGAGCCGCCTTAAGCCCAGTTAGAGAAACTCTTACAAATGCTTAAACTAATGCTATAGGGGCTGAAGTATACAGCAGGTTCTCTTGTTCAGCTTCCATACACTGGGGGATCAGATAAAGAGAACCATTTCACAGGACTTCACAGACCTCATTACAGCCCCCACAAAGATCAGTGGTGATGTTGAGGCAATGCCCAGCAGCAAGGGAATGACTGAAATAGGCTCGGATAAGGCTGCTGTCTCTCAAGACAATGCCACAATTGACCATTCAGCCTCCTGTTCAACTGACAGAAGATGTGTCACAAAGAGGGCAGGTCAAGCCGGTCACCGCAGCAACAGACGTAGTAGAACCAGTTGCAGGGCCATCTCAAGACCCGGCACAAGGAAGTATAGGACAACTTTAATCCCAAGAGACTTCCACTGACACCCAGTGGCCTCACCTAGTCTGCCCACAGAGGAAACACCTAGAAGATGCACTAGGATAGTGATAGAAGATAGCAGACACCATCAAAGGGAAGCACCAGAGTAAAACACACTAAGTACATGCACTGATCACTTGTAGGACAATATAATGTTTGTATTTTACTTAAACTTTGGTCCAGAGTGTTTTCTTCTATGGTGCACAATAAGGTGGCAGCAGATCAAAGGATGGCCATCCATGGTCGTGCAGAAGACAGTGTTCTTGAAGGTGCAATCAGCCACTTCATGCCACACATGAACAGGAATGTTAGTGAAAAGGACAGCTCAGGCACCCTCTCTCTCAGCCTAGCTGTACAACTCTTGCAGGCTGCAATGGCGCATCAACAGGGACACCCTCAGATTACCACCTGTGTCCTGACCTGGTGTTAATTGCAGGTGGGCCTCCTCCTCCATGGTTAGGCCTCCTTGGGTGGCAAAATTATGGAACATGCAGCAGACAATAATAGCGCAGCGGGGCTGCAAGATGCCCCCTGATCTGTCCAGGCGTCTAAAGCACTACTTCAAGAGGCCAATAATTTGTTTGATTATGACCCTGGCAGATGCATGAGCTTCACTGTATCTGTATTCAGTTTCTGTCTGTGGCTCTCACAAAGGTGTTATTGGCCACAGTTGAAGAGGGCAGCCTTAGTCTCCTCAGAGCCCCCTTCCAATCTGCCTTCTTTAGAAGAACCAGACACAGAGGATTGTCTTAAAATAGTGACTGTTGTCAGGAAAGTGGACATTGACCTTCATGATGGCATACTGCTGGTCACTGACCACCTGACCAATGGGAGTGAAAAACCTTATGATTGGTGTAAGCCACTGTATTGTGTTTAGGGGCCCAGCTGGCCCCATGGATGCCATCAATAATCCCCTGAACTTTGGGGATTCCTGCAGCACCCTCTCATTGTGCTGTTGCCCTTCTCTTGGGAAAGTGATGAAGGTGTTAAGCCCTGGTGAACAAAGGATCAGTGACCTGGTTGATGCAACAGAACATTTCTGACCTTTTGCATCCACTACACGTGTACATGCTGTGTGCGCATGGCGAGATTTCTCAGCAAAGAACGGGATTTCGCATCTGACAACAACAACTACTTGCATTTATATAGCGCTTTTAACGTAGTAAAACGTCCCAAGGCGCTTCACACCAGCGTTATCAAACAAAATTTCACATCAAGCCACATAAGGAGGTATTAGGACAGATGACCAAAACCTTGGTCAAAGAGGTAGGTTTTAAGGAGTGTCTTAAAGGAGGAGAGAGAGGTAGAGAGGGTGAGAGATTTAGGGAGGGAATTCCAGAGCTTATGGCCTTGGCAGCTGAAGGCACGGCCGCCAATGGTAGAGCAATTAAAATCAGAGATGCGCAAGAGGCAAGAATTGGAGGAGTGCAGGGATCTCGGAGGGTTGTAGGGCTAGAGGAGGTTACAGAGATAGGGAGGGGCGAGGTCATGGAGGGATTTGAAAACAAGGATGAGAACTTTAAATCTTAATTAAATCTATGTTATGTAAGATTGCCTATTAAAATAACGCTCAAGACCGACGGAATGGATGCCTGCCTACTATCTCAGCCACCGAATGCCCCAAAGACATTTCCGCTGAGCAGAGTTCCTACCCCTTTGTGTCAGTTAGTTTTTCGCAGTGCTTCTACTCTGTCTGTAGATGTCACTGCAGCACATTCCATTCTATACTGTAGTTCACTCATACAGTGGGACAGTGGCACCGTACAGGTGAGACATGGTATTGCATGGCTCCAGGCTTTTAGCTACCAATCGTCAATTTTTTCCCATTCCCGTTCAGGTCCTACCTCCACACTATTTCCTGGCCCTGAGGACAGAACAGATTTGCTCCAACTAAGATGTAACCTATCTGCATATCCAGTTTCATCCCTTGTGATAAGACACTCACTGGATTTCCCATTAGTTTCTCTGGACCGTTACTGCCAACATGCAATGCAACCAGCCATTGCTCCATCTACTGGGTACAAAAAGGATAACAGAGATAAAAGTGTGTTACATGTAAGATAGCAGAGAGTTAGAAGTGTGTTACTTGCAGGACACCAGAGAACTGGGAGCGTGTTACATAGAAGAGAATGGAGAGCTGACAATAGAAGGTTAGAAGTTGCTGAACAGCAGGTCCAAACACTACATCCTTCTACAGTGCTCCATCATAAACTCGCAGGTACAGCACAGGTTAGATGCAGAGGAAAGCTCAGTCTGTATTGGCCCAAGTACTCCCAGATCAGGCGGAACCTGCTGCACGACCAGTAAAACTCTCCCTATCCTATTAAATATTCCCAGGTCAAGTACAGATTTATGCTCCCTCTACTCTAGCATCGACTGTCCTCAATTTATTTAATCTTCTGAGATTGGTCACGAGCCAAAGGGAGCTCTGTGAAATTCATCCAGGGTTCGTAAAGGCAAAGGAGTAAAATCTCCAGGATTATCAGATCTAGATTTGTCAATTGTGACCCAGAGCATTCGAGGAATAACGTCCCCCAGGATATGAGCCAAAGTTTTCCGAGGATTGTTCGATGGCTGTGTCTGCATCTACTCACATAAAACCTTAAACCAGGTTGTCTACAGGGTGTGCCTATTTTCTGCAGTCAGCCCCACTGCCTCCCCATACACCACTCTGCTCAACACTAGCTGCACAGAATTACCCGTCACCTGATTCTATCACAGCTAGGAAGCTCCATGGTACTGTTTGGTGGAGCAGCCATTTGGGTATTGCTTTCATAAAAAGCTCTCGTTTACATTCCACTGTGCACTCACACAGCACTTCATCAACATGCCCAATGTCAATCCATAGTTTCTGCACAATATGGTGCAGAGCATTAGCCTTTTATCACATATACATTCCTCTACAGTTTAACGTCGTGGCTGTCATATGTAAAAGAAAGAACTTGCATTATATTTTATTCATGACATCCAAAAGTGCTTGCATATAATTAATCTATAATGCAGTCACTGTTATTTTGTAGGCAAACTCAGCAGCTAATTTGCAAGGTCATTTTCAGGTTGGCAGGCTGTAACAAGTAGGGTGCTGCAAGGATTAGTGCTAGGGCCTCAGCTATTTACAATCTACATTAATGACTTCGAGAAGGGACCGAGTGTAATGTATCCAAGGTTGCTGACGATACAAAGCTAGGTGGGAAAGTAAGCTGTGAGGAGGACACACGAGTCTGCAAAGGGATATAGAGAGGCTAAGTGAGTGGGCAAGAGGAGTATAATGTGCGGAAATGTGAGGTTATTCACTTTGGTAAGAAGAATAGAAAAACAGAATATTTTTTAAATGGTGAGAAACTATTAAATGTTGGTGTTCAGAGAGATCTGGGTGTCCTTGTACAAGAAACACAGAAAGCAATTAGGAAAGCAAATGGCATGTTGGCTTTATTGCAAGGGGGTTGCAGTACAAGATTAAGAAAGTCTTACTACAATTGTACAGGGCTTTGGTGAGGCCACATCTGGAGTACTGCATTCAGTTTTGGTCTCATTATCTAAGGAAGGATATACTTGCCTTGGAGGCGGTGCAACGAAGGTTCACTAGATTAATTCTTGGGATGAGAAGGTTGTCCTTTGAGGAGAAATTAAGTAGAATGGGCCGATACTCTCTGGAGTTTAGAAGAATGAGAGGTGATCTCATTGAAACATATAAGATTCCGAGGGGGCTTAACAGGGTAGATGCTGAGAGGCTGTTTCCCCTGGCAGGCGAGTCTAGAACTAGGGGGCATAGTCTCAGGATAAGAGGTCAGCCATTTAAGACTGAGATGAGGAGGAATTTCTTCATCCGGAGGGTTGTGAATCTTTGGAATTCTTTACCCCACTGTGGATGCTGAATCATTGAGTATATTCAAGGCTGAGATGGATCGATTTTTGGATTCTAGGGTAATCAAGGGATATGGGGATCGGGCGGGAAAGTGGAGTTGAAGCCAAAGATCAGCCATGATCTTACTGAATGGCTGAGCGGGCTCGAGGGGCCGTATGGCCGACTCCTGCTCCTATTTCTCATGTTCCCACATACTGGACGGAGATGAATGACCAGTTCTATTTGGTGGTGTTGGTTAAGCGAGGAATATTGACCAGGACACTAGAAGAACTTCCTGATCTCCCAATAATGTCATGGGATCTTCAATATCCACCTGAACTACAGGATCAGGCAGAAAGGAAGTTGGTTTAAAATTGCACCCGAAGAACAGAACCTCCAACAATGCAACTCTCCCTCAGTACTGCACTGGTGTGTCAGCTTAGTTCATGTGCTCAAGTGGGACTTGAACCCACAACCTTCTGACCATTTCTGTCCTCAACGATCTTCAATCGCTTATCAATAATTCATCATAGGAACCGAGATAGGTTCAGTGATTGACCACAGTGTGCTGTACCCAGAGACACAAGGATCAGTAGATTAAACCTCACAGTAATCAAACAGAGGGAAAGATGAAACGTACTGAAAGGCATGACGTCACCCCCAGAGTTCAATCTCTTTTAAGAATTCCTGCTGGAAATGTAGGCTCATCATCAAGACATTACCAAGCAGATAAAAAGTTCACTACACATGGTCACAAACCTCTTCTGGTAACCAGGCACTGTTGTCGTGGAGATGCTTGTGCCACTTGGCATTGTGTTGTTCGAGTCTTTATCCCTTTTGCCGCTCTCCAGCTCAGTGTGTCTGCGCGTGTAGGATGGGCCCCGGGCCAGACTGGCCAATGGATTGCCAGCATCATCCTCTCGCTGCCGTGTGTAAGAGGCACTACGAGCGAACAGGGCTGTGGAGTCTCTGCATTGAAAAAACAAGGGTCACACTCACAGCAAGAAGCAGGCAGTGATGGACAGTTTTAAAAATACTTGTAAACATTTATGTTAAACTAAAGAAGTTTGGAATGTTTACACTTCAAAAAGAGGCTGCTCAGGGGAAATCTTATCAAAGAGTCTGGGTTTTAAGGGGTGTAGATGCACGAAACCCTACTAAACTGTTTTGACACAACCACAAACTCAGCAACCAGAGGGACAGACTCAAAGTCAGAAAGGGATGGGGAGCAGTTTAGATTTTAAAACTTTACACAGAGAGTGGTGAATATGTGGAGCTGACTGGCCGGGCAGATAGTGAGATGGATCGTGGGGACAAATTAAAAAGAGAGATGAATAATGGTGCTTTTTTTTGATAGAAAAAAAGATATTTTCAAATTTTGGGACCAATCAGATGGACCACATTTTTTTTCCAATTTTGTACCTTCCTAAATTCCACTTTTTCTTCCATTTCTCATCTCCTCTACTGTAGCTACTGGCCCTTGCTGAGATACAATTGGGACTCATCAGCCCTCCAATACGTCATCCAATCTTCTTGTGCAGGCCTACACAGTGAGTATTGCCAGATTAGCCAACCGTGGCGGCATCGCAACAAAGTCTAAGCCTGTTCCCACTCAATGTCCACAAGTACGCACGCTCAAGCTAGAACGATCAGGACTGGGAACCCTGGCTGATTTTCTCTTCCTAATCCCAGCAGATCTGAAACCAACTGTGGCATTCCAACTCCTGCCCTGCCTGAGATCAGCTAAGTCAGCATAGAATCAAATCTGGGACCTTCTAGTCTGCATGCCTCAGTACCACATTGATAGTGTATTTCTTGATTATATTCAAGTGTTTTAATCATTTTATTCTACTCGAAATATCCACATGTATGGATCATTCCCAATGAACAGCCTCAATCTATCACGAGAGGATCGCAGTGTGCTTGAATCCTTATTCTTGCAATAACAACTTGCATTTATATAGCGCCTTTAATGTAGTAAAATGTCCCAAGGTGCTTCACAAGAGGGTTATCAGACAAAATTTGACAAATAAAAAAATCCACCTGAAGCCTCAAATCTAGGCCTTTTACGCTCAATCAGAATCTTATTTTCTTTTGTTAACAAATTCCAGTGGCCTATTTTACACCAATGCAATCACTGGTACAAAAAAGAGCTGAAATCCATCCAGGCCCCAACTCCAGTTTCCAGGAGTATTTGAAGTAGTCAAAGTGGAGAAAACGTTGGTGCAGTAACATATACCCTAGGTGTCTCTGGTATGCTGAGTAAATACAGGATTTACTCACTGTGCTGGTGACACTTTAACCCAAATAGCGATATCCCACCCACCATTGGTCAGTTGCGCTTAGGACTTCCTCTTGATATGTAACCCAGTCTCTCATTCCCATTCTTACAGGACTTCCCTAATTATAGCCCAACAGCTCAGAATAGTGCTTTATAACTTGTCCTTACTGAATGGGGGGGGAGTTGTCGGTGGCTCTTGCTGCCCATTCTGCAGAAGCTATGGCTCCTGATGGTTTGTTACCATCAAGGAACAGTTGGTTCCTTGTGTTGTCAGAGTACATCCTGGTATTGTCTGGATTGCAGGCTAAAAGCGCACTATTCTTTATTTTAACCTTTAATTCAGATTCTCTGCCTTTACTATTCTCATGGTGCCACATGGTCGAGATCAAAGTGTAGGTATTTACATTGAGTTGCAGTATTTGGCTAACTAGTGTTTCAGAAACCAAAATGTACCAGTCTAATGTACTGGCTCCCCCCAGTTTGTCTGCCCACCTGGCTTTATCCTCATTGGTGTCTCCAATGGTGAACAGCTTCCTTGTCGGAGTGGGCGGCACGCGGGCCAACCGAGGTTCCTTCTCCTGAAAGACATCACAGAAATGAAGAGTCAACTCAAAACCAATACTGTCTGCATTCAACACGAGAGATCTCAGTGCATTGGGAACACATTCCCAATTCTGGCACAGAGTACCAGGTATAACATGTGCTAGATAAAGAGGAAACTTCTCCTTACATTGTGCCAAAACCTCCCAGGTCAAATACACTGCAGAGTAATCCGCCTCTTTGCTGCCCCATCAAGCATCCTGTTTTACGTACATAGTGGGTGAGATGCAGAGTAAAGCCCCCTACACTATACCCATGAAACACTTCCAGGTCAGGGATAGCATGAGTTACAAGCAGCATGAAACTGCCTCTACGTTGCCCCATCAAATCCACCTAGGTCTGACACAGCAGTTTACGTGCAGAGCAAAGCTCTTTCTACACAATCCGTCAAGCACTTCCAGGTCAGGTGCAAAACAGGTTAATTATAAGAGTAATACTCTCTCTCTACACTCTCCCATAAAACTCTTCAAGGTAAGGCATAGTTTCAATCCAGATTAAAGGCCCTTCTACACTGGTCCATCCAGCACTCCCAGGTCAGTTACAGCAACATTTTCATATAGACACAGAGTAAGGCTCCCTCTATTCCATCCCATTAAGTTCTCCAAGGTAAGCTTTAGCATGAATTTAATGCATTATAAAACCTTCTCTACAATATTCCATCAAACACCTCCAGGTAAGATGCAGCACAAGTGAGAGACAGCACTTTATAGCCCCACCAAGCCCAGCTAGGTTAACTGTATCAGAGTTTAGATGCAGAGTAAAGTTCATTCTACACTATCCATCAAGCAGTTCCAGATCAGGCCAGCCTAGATACAAAGTAAAGCTATTTCTAAACAGCCCCATAAAGCACTTTCAGGAAAGATACAGCACAGATTATAGGCAGAATATTGCTCCCTCTACACTGTCTTATCAAACATAACGTAGGTTAAATATTAAGTAAGGCTTCTTTCACAATGCCACATCAAACACTCCAAGCTCAGTTATGACACAGACTACATGCACAGCAATGCTTCCTCCGCACACTTCCCAAGGTGAGGTAATGAGTGGCCATTAAAGACTCCTAGGTAAGATACACCAAGAGTTACATGCAGCTCCTTCTAAAGTGCTCATCGAGCTTCCCAGTACAAATTAAGTACAGTGTAAAGCTTCTTCAACACTAATTATCAAGAACACCCAGGTCAGATAGACCAAAGATTAGATGTTGAGCAAAAGCCCCTTTAGACTGTTCCATCAAGCACACTCTGGTCAGGTACAGCATGGGTTAGATGGAAGTAAAGTTCCCTCTATGCTGTACTAACAAGCACTTTAAAGGCAGGTGCAGTGTAGACTAGATGCTGAGGACAGCTACCTCGACACCAATATACCAGGGTGTGGAGATGCCGGTGATGGACTGGGGTGGACAAATGTAAGGAATCTTACAACACCAGGTTATAGTCCAACAATTTTATTTTAAAATCACAAGCTTTTGGAGATTATCTCCTTCGTCAGGTGAGTAGTGAATGAGAGGTTCTCAAATTGCATATCTTATATATCATATATAAGATATGCGATTTGAGAACCTCTCATTCACTACTCACCTGACGAAGGAGATAATCTCCAAAAGCTTGTGATTTTAAAATAAAATTGTTGGACTATAACCTAGTGTTGTAAGATTCCTTACCAATATACCAGGGATTAGATATAGGCTAAAGCACCTTCAACACTGTCCCATCAAGCACTGGTCTGATGTAGAGTGAAGCTTCTTCTGCATTGCCTTGTGCATCACTCCCAAGTCAGATACATTGTGGGTTGGATGCGGAGAAAAGTTCCCACTACACTGCCCCATCGAGGACTCCCAGATCAGGTACAAAAAAGGTTAGATGCAGATTTTAAAAATCCACCTACAGTGTCATGCCAAATGCATCCAGTTAGGATACAGCAGTTAGAGGCAGAGTTCTGCTCCATCTATACTGCTCCACGAAGCACCCCCAGCTGAGGTACAGCACAGGTTAGGTACAAAGATCCATTGACAATGCCCCATCAACATTCTCAGGCAAGGTGCAGCATGAGCCAGATGCAGAGCAAAGCAATCTCTACTCTGCTCCATTAAGAACTCCAGGAACAAGTAGATTTTGGATTCAGTGCATAGTTAACCACCCTCCATACTGGCCCATCAAGCACTCCCGGTTCAAGCAGCACACAGGTTCAATGGAATTAATTAACTTCTTTAAAGCTCCATGGACTACTCCAAGAAAAAATGTGTGACACAAGGCGGGTGAAATTGGGCCGATTAGCTCCCGTTTTTTTAGGCGCTAAGCAGACAGCTAAGCCTCGAAAATGGAGTCCAAGATCCGCACGCACACCTCCGATTGGAAGTGCGCAGGATGCCATCTTGGTAAAGGGGTATGCGCGCATGCCCAAAGACCGCCGACAGCGTGCAGAGTAAGGAGATTATGACGTGAATCAGTGGGCAATGCTGATTTAAAGGGACCGCTGCTATTTTGGAACTCCACAGTCCAGCCAATGCCCTGTCTTGACCTCGCACAGCTAAACATGACTTAAAGGGCACAAAGGATCCCCCACCAGCGGTATTTAAAGGGATCATTTTGGAGTTACAGGTTAGTTGCTGGATTATTTCTTCTGGCTACTGATGCAATTGTATGTGTTTTTGGAGGTTTCGTATACTTGAATAAAGTTTCAATACTCTACAGGGAGTGGGCTGGCTGGCTGACAGGCAACAGCAAGGGCACTGGCCGAGTGGCAGGGGTGGGAACAGGAATGCTGTCATCTTGAGAGAGGACAGCAGGTTTATATTCCATGGAGCCACTGCCACTTGCTGCCCCCTGTTATGCACCACCTTCTCCTGCAAGAAAGAGGGAAGTATGTCAGTGAGTGTCCTGCAAGATGTTTGGGTGATGTGGCTGTCATGGTTGAATAGCTACCAGTGAGTTGTGGGTTTGAGGTTTGCAACAGTGCTAAGTATGTGAGGGTGAGATAAAGCATAGGATTTGAACGGTTGAATAATGACTGAGAGATTGTTGGTAGGTGGGTGATGGGGGGTGTAGTGAATTGAGCAGTGGATGAGGCTAGTGGTGCAGTTGGTACGATATGCCACTTGAAGCTTGAATTCACTCACCTTGACAACTCGTGTTAAATCATTGAACTTCTTCCTGCACTGCATCCATGTGCTTGGAGCAATGCTCCTGGCAGTGACCTCGTCCGCTACTTCCTCCCACTGCCTCTTGAGCATATGTCTGGAGAGCCTCCTGCTCCCCTGTGGATACAGGATGCCCCTCCTGCTCTCCAACTCTTGCACCAAGGCCTCCAGTTCATCATCAGAGAACTTTGCTGCACGCTCTCTCCCAGGCGCAGCCATTCTTCAAAGTATTACAGCACAGATTCAGTTTTGAAATGACTCCCACCACTTCTTGCAGCCACAATGCACCTCCCCTTTAAGAGATGCAGGCTGCCTTTAAGAAGTGCGAGCCACTCGTGAGATCGGGGCCCCCTGCTAATGCGTGCAGCCAATCAACAGCACAGGTAGCACTGGCTACACGCAGCAATCATTTAAAACAGCAAACAGCACGAACGTATGGTGCTGCCTGCATCGCAATGACCGGGCACGGGTCAATCACGCACCGCACCCCTCGCACCCATTTTCAGGGGTTATCTAATTTAACCCCCAATGTGCCTTAACCACAACCCCTTTTTCACAACTGTGACATTTTTCCACTTCCTACACCAGCCACCTGTGGTCTGAGTGGAATTGGGATTGCCAACTAATGAGGACTTACGGGCAGTTTAGTAATGTGGGCCCATCTCCACTCAGAACAGGATTTAGACTGTAGGAACTGTTAAGTGCATCCATGTGATTTATATCAATTAGTGTTAATTGTATTCAGGTGGTGCGTATTGATTGAGAACTCTCTTGTATCCATTTATAAGAGAGCTGATCTTGGGTGTGGTGTGGGTGTAAATGTGGAGCTCTGTGAATAAAGGCTTGGAAGCAACTGAAGATTAGGCTCTAGTATTCTATGCTTCACCACCTGGCTATCTGATTTATAACAGGAACCTCGGTGTGTGCTCTCTGTGTGAGAGAGTGTCTGGCCTTCTCCTCGCTCTCTCTGAGGGAGCGGCTGGCCTTTGTGTTCGCTTTGTGGAGAGACTTTTGCTTGCTCACTCATTCCCTCTGTGTAGGGAAGTGACTGGCTTCTGTGTGCATGCACTGTCGTCTCCTTTCTCTGCGGGAGTGTCTGGCCTCTGTACAGGTATGCTGTTCGTACCTACCATCCGTATCTCTCTCTCTTTCTCTCTTATGCACACACGCAGTGACTGGCCTCTGCTCACTCTCTGGGAGTAGCTAGCCATGCATATTCTCTCTCATTCTGTTAAAGCAGCTAGCCTCTGCTCTTTCTTTCTCTGTGGAAGGGGGAGGCTGGCCTTTGCTCTTTCTCACTCTGTTACGGAGCAGCTGACTTCTGTTATCTCTCTCCCTCTCTCTGTGAGGGAGTGGCTGCCCTCTGCTCTCTCTCTAAGGGAGCAGCTAGTCTTTGTGTTCGCTCTGTGGTAAGGCAGGTTTTTTTCTCTCTCTCTCTCTCTCTATGTGGAGTAAACCTGACCTCTGAGCACATGATTTCTCCCTCTACATTGGAGAGATTGGCCTCTTTTCTATCTCTTTCTGGGGAGTTGATGCCCTGTGTGCTGAGTAAGCTGATGGCAGCTTGAGTGATGACAGGGATGCCACTATTGACTTCAGTGCCCTGGCTTTTTGGGAGGGGTGGGGGGGAGGAAATCACCCTGGTTTCTGCTCCTCATCATTATCCAGTGACATGTTCTGATGAGGGTCAAAGGCAGCGAACAGCATCCATGGGATCGCACTGCAGCAGGAATCATAGAATCTTGCAGCACAGAAGGAGGCCATTTGGCCCATCGTGCCGGTGCTGGCTCTTGGAAAGAGCTATCCAATTAGTCCCACTCCCCTGCTCTTTCCCCATAGCCCTGCAAATTTTTCTTCTTCAAACATAATCCAATTCCCTTTTCAAAGTTACTATTGAATCTGCTTCCACCACCCTTTCAGGCAGTGCATTCCAGATCAGAACAACTCGCTGGGTAAAGAAATATCTCCTCCTCTTTCCCCCGGTTCTTCGACAATTATCTTGAATCTACGTCCTCTGATCACTGACCCACCCGCCAGGCCACTACAATACCAGGTGAGGAACTGACTATGAACAAGATAGGTTGAAGCCTCCCTTCCCTTCTCAAGCGATGGTCCCCAACATTCCTCTCACGTACCTTCTCCTTGGATTCAGCCTGATTGAGCTTGGGGCTGGATGCTGACCGGACGATGCCCGTCTCTTTTCCTTTCTGCTCCTCCTGGGGTGGTTGCAAGTTGTTGAGGGCTCCGTAGCTGCCCGTTTTGCGGAGGGCGGTGCGCCATGCAGCCGGGGACTGCTGCTCCTTCTTCTCCTCGTCCTGGGCAGCGGCCTTGGCAGTGGGGCCTGTAAACTGGGTGCGCAATGGAGACAGTTTGTTAAGGGATGGGAGCTGTCGGCCATAACTGAACCATCTCAAGCCAATGGATGCAGAAAACAACCCGCTGAAGCATAGCCGGAAAAAAAAAAAATAAGCCAGCGAGGCTTACCTCGCTCGGACATCAGCAGTGGGAGGAGGGACTTAGCCGCCTCTGATAACAGCAGTGGGAGGGGCTTCCCCCCCCTGCATCTTACATCAGGAGCAGTAGGGACTTACCATTTTGACATTTGGGGGGGGTGGGAGGACTTATTTCCCTCTGGACGTAGGCTTGCCTCCCCTTAGTCTCCCATGCTGTGTCCTGTCACTCTCCCATAACCGAACTACCTCACGGCCAATGGATGCGAAATGCGGCCTGGTGGACCAGAAGCATAGCCAAACCAAAAAAATAAGCTGGCAGAGGTAGGAGGGGCTTACCTCCCTCTGGACATCAGAGGCGGGAGTGGTCTGACATCCCCCTGCACTGTCCTCTGCCACCGTTCCAGTACAGAAATCGGACAAAACAGCTCTTTGATGTGGGTGGTAACCTCGAAAAAACCACCTCAAAGGAGATAAGCACCTCCAGCAGGCTGCAGCCATCTCCCAAACAAACATAAATTCTGAACCATAAAAAAAAAAGCATTAAACACATCGGGGAAGATTTCCTCTGGTCAATATGTGTTGGCAGCATCGTAAATGTACCAAAAACATCTTCTGATTAACTCCCAGTGAATTCATAACCCTGTTCCTTCAGAAGGCCGTCACTATTTTGCTCACAATAGCGGCCAGAGGAAGTCTTCCTCCAATTATTAGCATTCGTTCTTCAGAGTCCTCCATTGCCTGAATTGTTCTGGATACAGATACAACTGCAGCTTCCAATTCAGAAGCGGTTGAGCCCCAGGGTGGATGGTCTGAGTGTAAATCCGTGCACATGTTCGATTGCAAGAAATATTTGAGTGGCAACCGGGGCCGAGACTAAATTCACAGCAACCAGCAAACAGGGAGGGGAACGCGCGCCAATCAGGGGACCGGGCGGGGAACGCGCGCCAATCAGGGGACCGGGTGGGGAACGCGCGCCAATCAGGGGACCGGGCGGGGAACGCGCGCCAATCAGGGGACCGGGCGGGGAACGCGCGCCAATCAGGGGACCGGGCGGGGAACGCGCGCCAATCAGGGGACCGAAACAAAATGTAGCAAACGGGGACCAAAAATTGTGCATATTAACTGCAGCCAGTGAGATCCATTCGGAGAGCACAACCAACCCTTCTCTCACATGGACCTTAAATGTTTGCTTGAAAGTTGCAGTTTCTTGTGGTTCCCTGCTGGACTTAGATGTGTCTGCGTATTGTTAACTGTCATTGCCCCTGGATTGTTTCCACAGGTGGACTATTAGCGCAGTGCCTCAGCAATCAGTGTTCACGTCACTGTTGCTCACAATGTCCATAAAGGATTTGAGACTTGGAACAGAATCAAAGCTGCCTTGAGTTTGCTGATAACATCTGGGGTAGAGGAGCTACAAATAACAGAACGAAGGACCAAATTCAGAGAGATATGGACAGACTGTGAAGTTGGGCCAAGTAGTGACAGATGTCTAAAGTGAATGCGCAAAATAACGAGACCTAGGAAGAGGAATAAACAGTGGAAGTATGTGATGGGGATCTGGTGCATAGCTTGTTGAATTCATCAGTTCATAACAGCAGTGCAGAGAGCAATTCTCAGGAATTAATAATGAACTTGTAAAACACAAGACTGCTGAGTCCAATTCTAGCCATCGCATTATAGCAGGGGCATCTCGGATAGGGGCAATTGATACTTTGGATTAGACTCCAGGGCATGGAGAGACTGAGGAAGCTGGGAATATCTACACTAGAGATAA
The DNA here is from genome assembly GCF_035084215.1 of Heptranchias perlo. Classification (NCBI taxonomy): domain Eukaryota; kingdom Metazoa; phylum Chordata; class Chondrichthyes; order Hexanchiformes; family Hexanchidae; genus Heptranchias; species Heptranchias perlo. The sequence goes on from NC_090336.1 coordinate 19,527,736, forward strand.
AAGTGGCTTGAAATGGCTCAGTAGAGATTCTAAGGGGTTCAGACTAATTGAAGCCTTGTAATATCTTTGACAATCACTAACTCTACAACAAAGGGACAGAAACTCAATCTTGGAATAGGGAAGGTGAAGATTTAACTACTTTACAGAGAGAGTGGTGAATATATGGACCAAGGAGGCAGCAGAGGTGGGTAGCCGGGGCAGGTTCAAGATGGAGTGGCATAGAAAGTGAGTGAGAGGCATGAGAGGTTGAATTGTGTCTGGTACTTTTTGAACCTCGGGACCAGTCAGATGGAGCAACGGCCTCTTATTGTCCTGTACATTATAATATTCCTGTGCCACACAGTAGCTCCCAGTATTCTCGCAATATATCTCAATCTATTTTAAAAAGGCAACCAGTGAGACATTAACCTCTCTTCCATCCCTAGTATGTAATAAGTGAGCAACATTTGCTTTCAATGAGAAGTCACGTTCCCTCTCTCTTCAACATCCAGTCCTATCCACATGAAGAAAGGGGGAAAACACTCAAAGCCCAACACATGTTTATCCGCCCACCCAGCCAGTCAGAGTCATGGAGAGGTTACGCGGTGCAGAGCAATTTCCGGATTGATCAATTTCAGGAATGTTTGGGGATGAGGGAGATTATATATATAAAAAGAAGGCAGGGTATCTGTGAGAATGTAGTACGTTAACAGCTTAGCTTGTAGATTTCTAGGGGTTTCTATTGCTCTCATTGGGAAATGAGAAACCAACTTGGCTCCAATTTGCAGGAGAAAGTTTGTCTGAAATTTAGGAGTTGAAAGAGAGAGGAAGACCAAGAGAAAGAGAGAATAATACAAGACAAGCCGCGTGCGCATGCAGCACACCAAAAGCTCCACCGAGATGGGAAACCTCAACATGCAAAAAGCTCACCGCAGCTCTTTGACCTCTCTGGGGGACCAAGACAATGCCAGTTTTGCGTAGGCCCTGTCGCCATGACGCTGGGTTATTTGGCTGACGGAAAGGTAGGAAAGGAGTAATGAAGTCAAACTGTAGCCAGAGGAGGAGGAGCAAGAGGAGAAAAAGAGAAAGGCAGGTGAGGTATGGGTGGGAGTGAGAAAGAGAAAGAAAGGGAGGCAAGAAAGGGCACAGAGGAAGGAGAAACAGACCTGAACACATCCTCATTCTGCAGATAACACTATGGCCTTGATATAAATGAACACCTTGATAGATTCAATCCAAAAAAAAAATCACTGACATAGAAAACCCTATGCAGCCATTCAATGAATTAAACCTTCAGTATTACTGTATCCTTTATCAGTCATTAACTAAATAAATCAGGAGCAGTTATTAGTGGATCAACACCCAGTGGAGTTTTGCTTCTTTGATCAAAACTAATTCCTACTTTTTTAAAAAAAAAATCAAAACTGATTTCAAGATCTGATCATGCTCGCATTTCCACTTGGACCACCATTTCTGGACATTGACAGACAGGGAGACGTGCGGTCGAATGAGTCCCTCAGCTCTCAGACCATCGCTTCCTGTTTTCCAGCCAGCACAGGGCAACAGAAGGATAGATTGGATCACATGATCACTGCACCCATCACCGTGGAGAACCCAGTGTCTTACAACAGGATCGAGTACTTTATAGATTATGCTAGCCCCCCAAAAAAACCCTTAAAACGTTTCCTCCCAGAAAGGAGAAATCATAAAGGCCAAAAGATAATTCAAATACAACTGCTCGTCCAAGACAGAGCACACATGGAACCTGGTACCTTCCAGGTATGTGTGGCTCATACACCACGCTGGAGACTGCATTCATCCATCGAGTCATAATAACATAGTATCATAGTAGGCACAGCACAGGATGAAGACATTCGGCCCATTGTGCCTGTGCCGGCTCTTTGAAAGAGCTGTCCATTTAGTCCCAATGCCCTGCTCTTTCCCCATAGCCCTGTAAATTTTTTCCCTTCAAGTATTTATCCAATTCCCAATTGAAAGCTACCATTGAATCTGCTTCCACCACCCTTTTAGGCAGTGCATTCCAGATCATTACAACTTGCTGCGTAAAAAAAATGTTTCCTCATGTCGCCTCTGGCTTTTTTGCCGATCTCCTTAAATCTGTATCCTCTGGTTACTGACCCCTCTACCACTGGAAACAGTTTCTCCTTATTTACTTTGTCAAAACCGTTCATGATTTTGAACACCTCTATCAAATCTCCTCTTAACCTTCTCAGTTCGAAGGAGAACAACTCCAGCTTCTCCAGTCTCTCCACACAACTGAAGTCCCTCATCCCTGGTACCATTCTCGTAAATCTCTTCTGCATCCTCTCTAAGGCCTTGACATCCTTTCTAAAGTGTGGTACCCAGAATTGAACACAATACTCCAGCTGAGACCTAACCAGTGTTTTATAAAGGTTCAGCATAGCTTCTTCGCTTTTGTACTCTACGCCTCTATTAATAAAGCCAGGATCACATATGACTTTTTAAACAGCCTTCTCAACTTGTTCTGACATCTTCAAAGATTTGAGTATGTGCACCCCCAGGTCTCTCTATTCTTGCACCCACTTTAAAATTGTATCATTTAGTTTATATTGCCTTTCCTCATTCTTCCTACCGAAATGTATCACTTCACACTTCTCTGCGTTAAATTTCATCTGCAATTTGTCTGCCCATTTCACCAGTCTGTCAATGTCCTCCTGAAGTCTGTTACTATCCTCCACGTTGACAACCACATTTCCGAATTTCATGTCATCTGCATACTTTGAAATTATACTCTCTATTCCCAAGTCCAGGTCAATATATATCAAAAAGAGCAGTGGTCCTAATACTGACCTCTGGGGAACACCACTGTATACTTCCCTCCAGTCTGAAAAACAACCATTCACCACTACTCTCTGCTTTCTGTCCCTTAGCCAATTTTATATTCACGCTACCACTGTCCCTTTAATCCCATGGGCTTTAATTTTGCTAACAAGTCTTTCATGTGGTACTTTATCAAATGCCCTTTGAAGTTCCATATACACATCAACCACACTACCCTCATCAACCCTCTCCGTTACTTCATCAAAGTCATCAGGAAAGCACCTAATACTTCTTATTTTAAAAAGGTTACATTGAAAATGTTGAGAGACATGTTCCAGTGCGATGCATCCATTGAGAGATGGAACTTCACAGTTGAGGCATCCTAACAATGATACCCATGTCCACAGAATGCTAGGAATTTTAAACCCCCCACGACTGGAGGGAGAGGGGTGGGGGGCTAGGTTAAAATTTCAAAAATCTGAAACCCAAACCCCACCCCAACCCGCCTCGAACCCTTGCCCACTTCCAGTTTTCAAGCTCAACAGAAGCTCGAGGAACAGCACCTCATCTTTCGATTAGGCACTTTACAACCTTCCAGACTCAACACTGATTTCAATAACTTCAGATCATAATCACTGCTCCCATTTAAAAAAAATTTATTGGACTGCAGGTGCTGATAATGGTTCTGCTGTTACCATTCACACCTCCTCTCGACCGATCTTTTGTTTCTTTACTTGTCCCATTACCACCCTCCTTATCTTGCACCATCATCCCTTTTGTCATTTAATCACTCTTGCCCTCTACCCTATTAGAGACTTTCCCTTTTGTTCTTTCCTCCCCTCCCCCCTTTCCCTGGCTCTGTACTTGCTTAAAAACTTGAACTCTTCAACATCTTCCAGTTCTGACGAAAGGTCTTCGGCCTGAAACGTTAACTCTGTTTCTTTCTCCACAGATGCTGCCTCACTAGCTGAGCTTCTCCAGCATTTTCTGTTTTTATTTAATGGAGGCGGGCGACCAACCTGCTCTCGAGAGGAGGGTCAGTTAGTTAAATATGTTGATGAGGTTGCATGCCTCAAATTTTAACAGACTTTTACAATTAATGGCGGTGGGCTGGGTTTCCTGGGGCTCGGGAGGTGAGAATGGTTGGACCAGCAGGTAAGTGCATGTGGGTCAGGAACAGCAGTGCTCCCCCGGCTCCTTAAGCAAACCTGCCTCAATCGAGCTCCCTCCCGACCATCCGATCCCACCCCGGCCCACGATCTCTCTCCCAACCCGCAATTTCTTCAAATCCACCCCCTCCCTCCTTCCCTCCTCTCTGCTCTGCTGCCCGGCTGCGGCCTACCAGCACAGGCCTTCCCGCCAGCCTCTCAATCTGGCTGGCTGCCGGCCAGGAAACGGAGAAAAAAAAATTCAAATGAGGTCATGCCGTTAAATTCGGCAGGGACTCCACATTACCGGCCGCTATGGCCCCCCACCCCCGCTCCTTCCCCGCCTCACCGTAAATATCGGGGCCCTAGTGTCCATATATTCATGGAGCTCAGACAGCCATTGAGGATATGACCGGGAAATAGGGCAGAAAAGCAGCACGTATCTCACCCCATCTTGGGAAGCATTTCACATTGACTCAGCTAATTGTGAAACTGCAAAAGAATTTTATTTAAATGCTATTTCCTCAAAGAAAACAATTCATCATCCCTTACAAAGAAACCGGGCAGCGCCCCTCGCAACGCCAAACCGGGCAGCGCCCCTCGCAACGCCAAACCGGGCAGCGCCCCTCGCAACGCCAAACCGGGCAGCGCCCCTCGCAACGCCAAACCGGGCAGCGCCCCTCGCAACGCCAAACCGGGCAGCGCCCCTCGCAACGCCAAACCGGGCAGCGCCCCTCGCAACGCCAAACCGGGCAGCGCCCCTCGCAACGCCAAAAAACGGCAGCGCTACTCGCAACGCCAAACCGGGCAGCGGCCCTCGCAACGCCAAACTGGGCATCGCCCCTCGCAAGACAAAAAACGGCAGCGCTCTTCGCAAGGAAAAGCAACGGTGATTCGCTTTCATTGGGATACAATGCAGGATCTCTGGCAACACATAAAACACAGTATCACTTTTCACAGGAAATGTTGCTGCACACTCACAAAAGGGAAAATGAAGCATCCCTCACAAGAAGCAGTGCAGCAGACCTGAGAAACAAATGCAGGATTTCTGTTGTAGTAGGAAGCAATGCTTATTCTCTCAACAGATAAAACATCATATCCCTCACACAAAACAATGCAACAACCATAACTGGAAACCACGCAGCAGTTCCCCACAGCTGGAAACCATGCAGGATGTCATAATGAAACATAGCAGAGTCTTTCGCAACAATAAACATTGCAACATCCATCAGAAGAAGAAACAATGCCACAAACCTCACAAGAGGAAGCAATGCTCCGCTCATCACAAGAAACGACGCAGCATTTGTTGCAAAACGAAACAACGTGACACCCTCACAAAGAGAAACAATGCAGCTTTTTCTCACAGCAAAGAGTGCAGCATTCATCACAACAGCAAACAATGAAACACCAGATCACAACAGCAAACAGCACACCTCACCGCAGGAAACCACGGCTGAGAATTTCCTCAGCAAAGTAATGGCAGCGGAGGGGGAGCAGCTCTGAAGAAATTCCTGGCCAACGAGTCATCTCTCGCAAAAGAGTGCACTATCCCTTTGGCACAACAGTGCTGCAGCTCATCGAAATGTTGCTACGGCCTTCAAAATGAAACATTGCAACACACTTCATGGGAAAATGCAACATGCCCTAAAACAGGAAACAATTGCAGCAGGAAGCACTGCATCATTCCTTGCAACAGCAAGTTTGCAGTATGTCCTCACAACAGTTAAAACACAGCATCCCTCACCACTGGAATAAAAATTAGATACCCCTCACAACGAAAAAACAATGCAGATACAGGGCGTCGCTCACAAGAATCACTGCAGCACCGACGCAACAGAAAGCAATTTAGCATTCTTTATAGGAATTATCCCTTGGAACCGCAAACAATGCAGCATCTCACAAAATATGAAACAGTGCAGCATCCTTTGCAAAAGGAAGCAATGCAGTACAGCTCTCAGAAAAAAATGTAGCCTTTCTCCTAACAAATTTGCAGCAACCCACACAACAGGAAACAAAACGGCATACCTTGCATCAGGAAACAATGGGGCACACTGCAGAGGAAACTGCAGCACAGCTCACAGCAAACAATGCAGTATTCCTTGTAATAAAAAACTGCAGCATCGCTCACAACAGGTAAAAAACTGCAGCATCGCTCACAACAGGTAAAAAAACTGCAGCATCGCTCACAACAGGTAAAAAACTGCAGCATCGCTCACAACAGGTTAAAAAACTGCAGCATCGCTCACAACAGGTAAAAAACTGCAGCATCCCTCACAACAGGTTAAAAAACTGCAGCATCGCTCACAACAGGTAAAAAAACTGCAGCATCGCTCACAACAGGTAAAAAAACTGCAGCATCGCTCACAACAGGTAAAAAAACTGCAGCATCGCTCACAACAGGTAAAAAACTGCAGCATCGCTCACAACAGGTAAAAAACAAACTGCAGCATCGCTCACAACAGGTAAAAAAACTGCAGCATCGCTCACAACAGGTAAAAAACTGCAGCATCGCTCACAACAGGTAAAAAACAAACTGCAGCATCGCTCACAACAGGTTAAAAAACTGCAGCATCCCTCACAACAGGTAAAAAACAAACTGCAGCATCGCTCACAACAGGTTAAAAAACTGCAGCATCGCTCACAACAGGTAAAAAACTGCAGCATCGCTCACAACAGGTTAAAAAACTGCAGCATCGCTCACAACAGGTAAAAAACTGCAGCATCGCTCACAACAGGTAAAAAAACTGCAGCATCGCTCACAACAGGTAAAAAACTGCAGCATCGCTCACAACAGGTTAAAAACTGCAGCATCGCTCACAACAGGTTAAAAACTGCAGCATCGCTCACAACAGGTAAAAAACTGCAGCATCCCTCACAACAGGTAAAAAACTGCAGCATCGCTCACAACAGGTTAAAAAACTGCAGCCTCCCTCACAACAGGTTAAAAACTGCAGCATCGCTCACAACAGGTTAAAAAACTGCAGCATCGCTCACAACAGGTAAAAAACTGCAGCATCGCTCACAACAGGTTAAAAAACTGCAGCATCGCTCACAACAGGTTAAAAAACTGCAGCATCGCTCACAACAGGTTAAAAAACTGCAGCATCGCTCACAACAGGTTAAAAAACAAACTGTAGCATCGCTCACAACAGGTAAAAAACTGCAGCATCGCTCACAACAGGTTAAAAAACAAACTGTAGCATCGCTCACAACAGGTAAAAAACTGCAGCATCCCTCACAACAGGTAAAAAACTGCAGCATCGCTCACAACAGGTAAAAAACTGCAGCATCGCTCACAACAGGTAAAAAACTGCAGCATCGCTCACAACAGGTAAAAAACTGCAGCATCCCTCACAACAGGTAAAAAACTGCAGCATCGCTCACAACAGGTAAAAAACTGCAGCATCCCTCACAACAGGTAAAAAACTGCAGCATCCCTCACAACAGGTAAAAAACTGCAGCATCGCTCACAACAGGTAAAAAACTGCAGCATCCCTCACAACAGGTAAAAAACTGCAGCATCGCTCACAACAGGTAAAAAACTGCAGCATCGCTCACAACAGGTAAAAAACTGCAGCATCGCTCACAACAGGTTAAAAAACTGCAGCATCGCTCACAACAGGTAAAAAAACTGCAGCATCGCTCACAACAGGTAAAAAACTGCAGCATCGCTCACAACAGGTAAAAAACTGCAGCATCGCTCACAACAGGTAAAAAACTGCAGCATCGCTCACAACAGGTTAAAAAACTGCAGCATCGCTCACAACAGGTTAAAAAACTGCAGCATCCCTCACAACAGGTTAAAAACTGCAGCATCGCTCACAACAGGTAAAAAACTGCAGCATCGCTCACAAGAGAAACACTGCATGATCGCACCAAACAAGAAATGATGCAGCTTCCCTCAACAGGAAATGACGCAGCTTTCCTCGTAGCAGAAAACTTTACAGCATCCCTTCCAACAGCATCTCTCAACGGCAAACAAGCAACATTCCTCACGTGAAATAAGGTAGCATTTCCAATAATTCTGGAAATTTTGTTTGATCTTCAATTGAATTAAAAAAAGAGAAAATGCCAAATTTTAAGCAAGAGAAAATCAAACCAGTTTCTATCCCACCAGATCCTGGATCTATTCAGAGGGGGAAAAAAAAACTGGATCAGGAGATGGTGCTGCAGAATCAGAACTCAAACGCCAACCATTTCTCCTTCTCACGTGTCACATACCCTCTTGTTGCTTGCACTGGATGCAGTGGACGATGCGAGGATGGAGTCGGTCATGCTTCGTTTGGTGCTGAGGTTGTTCATGTTGAGTCGGGCTTTGCCTTTCTCTGTCAAACCAAAAGACGACACAATAAACGGTCAACAACTGAAAGTAAGAGTAAGGCGAGTCTGAGTTTCCCCTTCCCCAACCCAAACACATGCATCAACTGAGAAAGGTGGAGCCACCAACACCCTCAATATTGGAGCAACTAAAGAACTGCACATTAATAATTTTTATCTAAAAATGCCATATGCTAAATACTAGTGGTTCTGCTAGAAGTGGTTTTTTTCTTCAAGACAGTGTTATCATGCAGGGTCGTGTTTAGGCCCGTGACAACTATGCATTTGCACGGGGTCCCGAGCCAGTCAGGGGTCCCGAGCTGATCAGTCCCCATGACTGTCTGTCGCTGGCAGCATTGGTCAGTCTAGGCAAGCTGAGCTCTCGGCCTAATGTACTCAGTTTCTGCACGACTGGTCTGTGTGGATCTTTCCCCATCATCGGAGAAGTCAAGGGCTGAGTTAGGGCCCTGCAACCTGTGCAGTTGGGGCCCTGAGCGGACTCAGTCCCCAAACCAAACCTTTGCACGGAGCCCCCACAAGGCAAACACCGCCCCTGTTACCATGAGCTCGGCCCCTTCTATCCACGAGTTGAAATGCTATCAGTCATCACTTGAGCCAGGGTTGCAGGAACATAGACTGAGCAATGAGAAACCTGTGGCATCTTCATTGGAGCTGATTGTCCATTCGTGCAATTTCAGGTTTTTTTGTCCCCCCCCAGCAACCATCATCACCAGATTCATAAGACATCTGCTCTTGCAAGAATCGCCTCCGGCTGCACACAGAAAGCCAAGGGAAATAGCTGAGAGATTTGGTATTAGGTGGTGCTGGGGTCAGGGAGTGGGGGGGGGGGGGGGGGGGGTGCGCACAGGTCAGGACAACCCTTTGATTTTTTTTCTCCTTACCTGGCTTCCAGAGACCCCCTTCTTCAGACCACCCACTGGGTTCAGGGTCCTAACTTCACAAGACCTTGGGATTGAAGATCATGCCCATGGCTTTGTAACAGAAAATAACGAAACACCAGCCCCAACAATGGAGCACCAACCCACAAACAGATACTTCAACCCCTTCCCCCACCAACAGGAGCACAGTTCACTGTCCTTTGACTCACCCGCCTCTGATTCAGTTTCATACGGCATCTCCTCCTCAGAACTTGAGCCATTCAACTTCTTCCTGTCTTCCTCCTCGTCGTTGACATGCTCCAGCATCACAGACTCTAACGTCTTGCGCTCCTTGTCGTGCATTGAGATTTTATCTTTGCTGCTCATACGGGAAATAGAAGTCCTGGTGGGATAACGGATTAGCTCCGGTTGGCTGTTAGTGTGATGCGTGCAGGCCCAGGACGAGGTAAGCAAGTTCCATCTCTCAGGGTTAGACACAAAACTCGAACAGGGTATAAAGGAGCCACTCTCCAGCAGGCAGCGCAAAAGGGGGCACTGGTGGCAAAGGCTGACCAACTTAGCACGCAGCTCCAATGTTGCATCTAAGTTTTGAAACAATACTCTCCCTGCTCTCTGCTTTCCTGTGTAATACGCTCCCAGCTCTGTATAACCCTGTGCAACACTCTCCCCTATTCTATTCTCATGTGTAATGCACTCTCAGCTCTGTCACCCTGTGCGTGGCACTTGCATATCTACTGTCCCGCGTGCAACATAGAACTCTTGTCATTCGATGTGTAATATATCCCTGGCTCTGTGTCACATGAAAAACATGCTCCTGGCTTTCTGCTATCCTGTAAGTAACACATTCTGAGCACTTTGTTATCCCAGCTCGCCGTTTTTGTGAGTAATAATCTCCCAGCTCTTGGTTATGCTGTGTAACACACACTATGCACGCAGCCCACAGCTCTGAATTTCTGTGTAATGTACTCCCAAAATCTCTTCTATTATCACACTCCGAAGCTCTGTCGCACCGCGTGACACACTCCAAAGCTCTGTCGCACCGCGTGACACACTCCAAAGCTCTGTCGCACCGCGTGACACACTCCAAAGCTCTGTCGCACCGCGTGACACACTCCAAAGCTCTGTCGCACCGCGTGACACACTCCAAAGCTCTGTCGCACCGCGTGACACACTCCAAAGCTCTGTCGCACCGCGTGACACACTCCAAAGCTCTGTCGCACCGCGTGACACTCTCCAAAGCTCTGTCGCACCGCGTGACACTCTCCAAAGCTCTGTCGCACCGCGTGACACTCTCCAAAGCTCTGTCGCACCGCGTGACACTCTCCAAAGCTCTGTCGCACCGCGTGACACTCTCCAAAGCTCTGTCGCACCGCGTGACACTCTCCAAAGCTCTGTCGCACCGCGTGACACTCTCCAAAGCTCTGTCGCACCGCGTGACACTCTCCAAAGCTCTGTCGCACCGCGTGACACTCTCCAAAGCTCTGTCGCACCGCGTGACACTCTCCAAAGCTCTGTCGCACCGCGTGACACTCTCCAAAGCTCTGTCGCACCGCGTGACACTCTCCAAAGCTCTGTCGCACCGCGTGACACTCTCCAAAGCTCTGTCGCACCGCGTGACACTCTCCAAAGCTCTGTCGCACCGCGTGACACTCTCCAAAGCTCTGTCGCACCGCGTGACACTCTCCAAAGCTCTGTCGCACCGCGTGACACTCTCCAAAGCTCTGTCGCACCGCGTGACACTCTCCAAAGCTCTGTCGCACCGCGTGACACTCTCCAAAGCTCTGTCGCACCGCGTGACACTCTCCAAAGCTCTGTCGCACCGCGTGACACTCTCCAAAGCTCTGTCGCACCGCGTGACACTCTCCAAAGCTCTGTCGCACCGCGTGACACTCTCCAAAGCTCTGTCGCACCGCGTGACACTCTCCAAAGCTCTGTCGCACCGCGTGACACTCTCCAAAGCTCTGTCGCACCGCGTGACACTCTCCAAAGCTCTGTCGCACCGCGTGACACTCTCCAAAGCTCTGTCGCACCGCGTGACACTCTCCAAAGCTCTGTCGCACCGCGTGACACTCTCCAAAGCTCTGTCGCACCGCGTGACACTCTCCAAAGCTCTGTCGCACCGCGTGACACTCTCCAAAGCTCTGTCGCACCGCGTGACACTCTCCAAAGCTCTGTCGCACCGCGTGACACTCTCCAAAGCTCTGTCGCACCGCGTGACACTCTCCAAAGCTCTGTCGCACCGCGTGACACTCTCCAAAGCTCTGTCGCACCGCGTGACACTCTCCAAAGCTCTGTCGCACCGCGTGACACTCTCCAAAGCTCTGTCGCACCGCGTGACACTCTCCAAAGCTCTGTCGCACCGCGTGACACTCTCCAAAGCTCTGTCGCACCGCGTGACACTCTCCAAAGCTCTGTCGCACCGCGTGACACTCTCCAAAGCTCTGTCGCACCGCGTGACACTCTCCAAAGCTCTGTCGCACCGCGTGACACTCTCCAAAGCTCTGTCGCACCGCGTGACACTCTCCAAAGCTCTGTCGCACCGCGTGACACTCTCCAAAGCTCTGTCGCACCGCGTGACACACTCCAAAGCTGTCGCACCGCGTGACACACTCCAAAGCTCTGTCGCACCGCGTGACACACTCCAAAGCTCTGTCGCACCGCGTGACACACTCCAAAGCTCTGTCGCACCGCGTGACACTCTCCAAAGCTCTGTCGCAGGGCGTGACACACTCCAAAGCTCTGTCGCACCGCGTGACACACTCCAAAGCTCTGTCGCACCGCGTGACACACTCCAAAGCTCTGTCGCACCGCGTGACACACTCCAAAGCTCTGTCGCACCGCGTGACACTCTCCAAAGCTCTGTCGCACCGCGTGACACTCTCCAAAGCTCTGTCGCACCGCGTGACACTCTCCAAAGCTCTGTCGCACCGCGTGACACTCTCCAAAGCTCTGTCGCACCGCGTGACACTCTCCAAAGCTCTGTCGCACCGCGTGACACTCTCCAAAGCTCTGTCGCACCGCGTGACACACTCCAAAGCTCTGTCGCACCGCGTGACACACTCCAAAGCTCTGTCGCACCGCGTGACACACTCCAAAGCTCTGTCGCACCGCGTGACACACTCCAAAACTCTGTCGCACCGCGTGACACTCTCCAAAGCTCTGTCGCACCGCGTGACACTCTCCAAAGCTCTGTCGCACCGCGTGACACACTCCAAAGCTCTGTCGCACCGCGTGACACTCTCCAAAGCTCTGTCGCACCGCGTGACACTCTCCAAAGCTCTGTCGCACCACGTGACACTCTCCAAAGCTCTCTGTGACACTGTACTATCTTCTCATGCGCTCTTTCATTCTCAGCCTAGTGCCTTTGTTGGTCATGTTCTATTGTGAATTTTAAAAAAACTGAACTGCCTTTCTTTCCAGTGAAGAGTGAGAATGACGCTGCTGGAGCCTATTCACGGGGGAATGCTGGAGCCGTTCTTTTGTACCCTGCTAGATCTCAAAGCACAAACTAATCATTGAGCCCCTGGCAAGGGCCTAGAGGCCAGTCCTCACACAGCATTTTACTGGGTGAGGCATCACTCTCTTTGTCCAGTGAAGAAGCTGATACATTGCAGCCAACTTCCAATCAACTCGTACGAGGCCAGGCCTCAGCACACAGTGAATTACTCATCACTACAGGTCTACTGCAACACTTTCTGCTTTACAGCATTCCCCACCTCCCTTAAGAGCAATATATTTGGAGCATACAATTAGCCTAACTCTCATTTTTAACAATGTTTTAACATAGGAATTGCTAGACCAAAGTCCATCGAGTTCGCCTTCTACCATCCTGGTAGTCACATGATACAACGATAATGGAGTTGTTGACTAATCATGGGAATCAAGGTTTAGAAATGTTTTAAAAGATACAAGAAAGGAACAGTAATGAGGAGTGGAACTGATACAAGTGGGAACGGGAGTTGTAACGCGAAGGTAAAAAAAAAACGGATCACTCTTCTAAGGAACGAGTGCGGCAGAACACTGGAATATCAGGAAATAATAAAAAATGTGCACGCAGGCTAAAGCAGTGGTCAGCAAGGATTTAGAAACAACAAAATCCTGAATCACAAACGCCCTGGAATTATTTGCAGAAGTAACTGGGATTTTCAAAAGACATTTGATGAGGTTTCACATATGAAGCTTGTGAAGAAGATGAAGTCTCATTGAATTAATGGCAGGTTAGTTAACTGGATTAGAAAGTGGGTCAAGAATAGGAAACGGGAGATAATAAATGGAAAAGAATATTTTGCGGGGTGGTTGGTGGTGTTATTGACTGGAGTTGTGCAAGGTCGGTTCTGGATTCCCTGCCATTCAGTCACATGATTCACATGATTCATAGATTATATGGAGGCTCTTTTAATATTGAACAATTAGCAAACACCAGGCTATATGACCGGTGATTACCATGGGGGAGATTGACGAGATTGAACTGATCTGGGCCAATGTAGTAGATTGCTTTTAGTGTAAATAAATGTAACGTAATGCACATTGGAACACTGATGTGAAACATGTACACAGTGGAGGGATGTCCATTTGCAAATATGGAAAAGGATTTGGGTGAGATTACTGGCCTTTCACTGAAAGTATCCAATCTTTAGAAGGAGCCTTCCCCAATTGGTCCATTCTATTCAACCATAATTGGTTGCCATCAAGTTTTATCCCCAGCAGATCTATTGGATGCTTCGTTTTCCAAAATTCATTAAGGCTTCTGGTATCCCTCCCATCATCCACAAAGTGTGTACTGTTGTATACTGTCTTTGCAATCACTTATACCCAGTCCTGCTTTCCATTTTTCCTAGGAGATTTTCTCATGTTCACCAAATTGCTAAGGAAAGTAATCTGTCTTACCCTTCAAATTACCATCCCTGTTACTATGGAAGCTATTAAAATTATCCATCACCTTTAAAGTTCTGGTTTTCAGCGGGATTATGCCACTGGCAATCTAGTTGCCTATACTACTCACATCAAGATGTCTCCTCCTGAACACATCTGTGAATTATCTGTTGATGCCTTGGACTCCTGCAATCATTTGACAGGCTCTGGTACTGTGTGCTTCTAAATAAATCACCATCACATGAGTTCCCAGTACCAAAGCCATGTTTGTAGCCACCTAATTTTGTATCAAATCATTCCCTCTGTGCTGTAGCTTATCCTCTGACTTTTTTCCATTCTCCAGGGCTCTGTTCTCCCTTAGACTCTTTCTTCTTCACATCAATTATCTCTTTCACCTGTCGTCCAACCTCATCTTTGCTGATGATTCCACTGTACATTCATCAACTTTCTTCAGATTACATTCCCTCAGTCCTCAAAACCTCCAGTCCTCACATTACAAAACTGAATCAATACATCCTTTCTAACACATCTAGACATGGCTCAAGGAAAACTGGTTCTGATAGACAACTCCTCTTTAACCACTAGTCTCCAAACTCTCTCTCTTCCCCCAACATGACCTTTCTTGTCTTTATTTCATTGACACGACTATGGTGAACCTTCCTCTTTTATTCTTCCTAAGCTCCAATATGACATTCTACACTTTCTTCTGTCTCCTTACACCCCCACTGTGGTCAAGTAAAGAAAATTCATCACATAATCTTCTCCAATTTATTCTTTCCCAAAACCTCAAAACTGTGGTACTCTTTACATCCTTCAGTCTTTCCTTCCTCTTGCAATCTTCAAGCTTTGTAAAAAAAACCTTAACATCACTTAACCACTACTTCCAGATTTATCTCAACTTCTTGCTAACTCTTTTCAACCATTGTGCTGTCCTGCATTATGTTCCTTCATCCTTGGCCTAGCTCTCTCAATTTTAAAACATGGTAATCATGTACTGGGATCCATCTCGAGGGTATCCGACAAGTTTACACAGGTTATTCTAACTTTGTACAGGTCACTAGTGAGCCCACATTTCAACTGTTGTGTTTCGCTTTAATCACCATCTTCAAAAGGACGTTGATGTCTGTTGAGGGCGCAGGGAAATATGAAAGATATGATTAATGGACTTGGGGCTCTTAAGTTTGAGGACAGACTCACAGAACTGAGCTGGTTTTCATTGGGGAAAGACTGAATGAGATATGTTTCAGGTCTTTAAAATACCGAGAGGAATGGATAATGTAGATATAATCAGGTCATTTAACATAGTTTGTGACCACAGAACTAGGAAAATAGTTAACCAGGGTTAAGCAAGACTTCAGACTAGAAAGAGCTTTTATTTTCGTCAGAGCAGTGGAGATGTAGAATTAACCCCCAGCTAAAACAATTAATTTGGTTCAATGAACACCCTTAAAAAGAACCAGATAAGGTTCCTCCCAATGTCTCTGCTGGTAAAGGCAATGAGCAGTTGAGGAGAGGAGTGAAAATTGGTAAAAGAGCTGCATGAATATCTGATTAAAAGCAAGATTGAGGATTATAGGCCA
Organism: Heptranchias perlo; assembly: GCF_035084215.1. Taxonomy (NCBI): domain Eukaryota; kingdom Metazoa; phylum Chordata; class Chondrichthyes; order Hexanchiformes; family Hexanchidae; genus Heptranchias; species Heptranchias perlo. The sequence goes on from NC_090336.1 coordinate 19,543,333, forward strand.
CAAGACTGTGTGGAACTTGATGGTTCCAGAGGTAGAGAGAGCACAGAAATCTCACGTCAAGGATAATAATGTAGTGTGGAAGGTTCGGAGAGGGTATTCTGGTATTTGGTTGGTCTTTTGCGGCAGGGGCAGGGAGTGGGAAGGAAACGACGAGCAGAAAGTTTCCTCCAGAGGTTAATCGAGTGGGGTAGAGTCCATGGCAAAAACAAAAAGGTTTGCACTTATAGAACATCTTACATTTCCCAAATACATCTCTATGGGCTTCACATACGATAAATTTACCTTGAAATGAAATGACTGTCGTTTGACAATAATTCCAACAGTACAGAACTTCCTCAACAATGCACTGAAGTGTCAGTCTAGGTTATACGTTCAAGTCCTGGAGTGGGGCTTGACCACACAACCTTCTGGTTCGGAGCCAAGTGTCACTAATACATTTGATTGTATATGGTCTGTGTAAGGAAGGGCTTGCTGGCACTCGATCTTCTTTTGTCCTTATTTGCACAGTGCTTGGATTGAGAGTCTGGTGCAGTACCTGAAACTACCACTGGAGGCTATTAGTACACTTTAGAAAACTGCATTATCTAGTGGCAGAAAAGGGGAGCTGCAGCATTTCATTTTCCCAGCACTTTCAGAATTGCAGCAAAAGCTGTTTTTTTTCTCGGAATTTTTTTTTTAATCTGATACAGTTTTGATTGTAAGAGGGCTGCAATGTACTCCTGATATTAGAACAGCAAGACACTCACACACAAGATGCCCAGCACATCTTCAGCTCCACACTCTTGATGCACCCAGCATTTGCCACTGCCAGAGACCACAGGCAACTGGCTTCATCAGTATGGACCAGGGAAGAAGCACAACCAATCCGCAAGGTGTGCAGCAATTTATGGTAAAGCACAATTTCTTTCCTTTACTGCCTTTGCTTTACAGACCCAGTCTCTACCCACTACCCTCCAGCAGTAACACATACCACTGTTGGACCCAGAGGCAAGATGGAAGCAGCTCCTCCCAGGCTTCTAACAATATCGCCGTGTAACTAATCGCCATATGGTGAATGAGAAGGGCCTGAGCTGACTCAGCCTCTTCCTCTGTATTTTCCCTCATCTCCACTTCAAGATGACGATGGGAGAGGTGGCTGGTTAAGTGTGCAAGTGAAATAAGAATTATGACTGTTGGTAATTGAAAAAAGAGAGGAACCCATAGGATTACGTGTGTGTGTGTGTGTGTGTGTGTGTGTGTGTGTGTATTCTTGCTCGGTTTGCTTCAATGATTCCTCTGTGTGTGTATATGTTCCTTATCTCAGCTGGGACAAGGGGGTGGGGGAGGCGAACAGAAACCAGCTGGAGCCCACAGTGAGGAGCATGTACCTCAGCAACTAGTTACTGTAAGCAGTTCACCAGCATCCCTCTGGAATGGTGCACAACAACTAGCAAACCTCAACCAAATAAAGGGGAGGGAATACAAAAAAAAGATTTATGGTAAAAAAAATTAGAACAGAATTATTAAATTTAGAAAAAATGTCAAAACAGATTTAAAGTTAAAAGAAAAATACTGTGTGTTTGGCATCCGATATTACGGTTACTATAATGATGTCTGCAGCACTTCCCACAGTTTGAAATCCAATGTTACCCTTTCATCCGCAGGTCTGAACTTTTTCCCCTGCCATCTCCCACAAGTAGGCCAAAACCATTAAAGTTCACCTTTATTTGGAGTGGCTTCATTCAAAATCTCTTAACTGAGCATAAAGGGATGGGATGACCCCATCACGCTGACCTTTGACACGTTTGGGCAGTCTCCTTCCTCTCAGACAACTAATCAGATTTTAACATTCTTATTCCACAAAGAGGCTTCATCAAACAAACTGAAAAGACAAAACAAATGCTTATTTTTGAAAATTATTTTCAATTGTAATAATGCTTCCACTTTCAGTGGGGAGAGAAGAGGGGAAAGGCGGGATGGGGAGTGTTTTTAAGCATTAGCTCAGTTTCTTGATTGGCGAATATTGTGCCTACAGTTAAAAAAATAATCCAGTGGTGTTATGGTGGGTAATGGCAGTTGGCATCACCACTCATCAAACAGTGAGTCTACATGCTGCTTTAGAATCATGGGTACAAACTGAGGAAGAACTAACCTCCTACTCCTGGATGGAAGCTGCTGTGAGGCATTCGACAATTCAATGAGGGAGGCCTCTACCTTGGCTTGCTTCTCTTTCTCGATCCTCATCTGTTTATAGCACAAAGAGGAAAGAAAAAATAATGTCCAACTTAATTCATACACTTATACATGCTCAACCAGGGGGAAAGGTACAGGAAGAACATTAATTCACTGATGGCCTCTGAGGCCCAACTCAACTGCCGGCCTAAGCTGTGGGATTATGCAGAAAAGAAAAAAAATTGAATCATCGAATCCCAAACTAGAATACCAATCTCACAAAGGAATCTCTTTTGAACGACAAAGACTTCATTACTACTGGTTGCTAAGACATTAACAAACCCCAAAGTTTAATGGTTCGGAGAGAGCCTCTGTAACTTAGACCAGTTAACAATACAAAAAGAAATTAGATTCACTCATAAGTTTGCAAGAATGTGGAGGTGAATCAAGGAGTGGCATTTCTGGTAACTGATGTCCCCGAGATCCACAGATGATTCCTTGTCAGCTATTTTGAAGCAGATGCCTAAGCAAGTCTTGACTTCATAGGTCCAGGAAGGACCTGAATCCCCCTGGCTTTTAGGAATGCTAGAATCCTTACTTTTTTGGTTACTGGCAAGATAAGCAGCCTTTTTTTTTAAGTAGACTGCTGAGAGAGGAGAGAAATCCAAACTCAACGAGTGATGTTCTCATTCTACTTCATCTGCAAAGAAATCCCATTAAATTGAGGCAAAAGGCTTGCTGTCACATCCAACACCATGTGTACCTGATGGGCTGTCAGCCTCACAGGCACAATAAATCACTGCAGTCCGCAGACTCCAATTGGATGTCTATGGACTGCTTGTAACTGGTAACTTCTGTGGCAGGGATGCCTTTAACCTGGGTTTTATTGCAACTATCTTAGTGCCCTATCTCTAAGGAGTTTCAGCTCTTTAAACTATGAAAGAGGCTTCACCCCCACGTGCCAAGTGACTGATCTCAGTGGCATGGGCAGCACCAAGCACTTCCCGACATAGAGAAAGAGCAAATGGGAGCGAGTTTCCTGGTCAATATTGCATGGTTACCACCACAGGTCTGGAAGCAGCTTGCCCATCCATCCACTTGGCTGACCAATGGGGAAACCAGGATGTGGGGAGGAAAAAGTGAAAGATATCGATCTGTCTGGTATCGTCCAAACAACTAGAAAATGAAAGCTGGCGCCTTTACCATCCACTCACCTTGTACTGCTCCCCTTTACAATATATTTTTTGGCATGGGTTATGCCCCATTCCCTACTTGCTCTAAATTACAGATGCCTTCTCCCAACTTTTTTATATTTACTTGAGCCTTTGTTCTTAAAGCAGCTACACCTGCAAGATACCATGTGTTCGAAGGTCAGGAGTAGCCCCTGAAGCTGCAGCTTGGCAGCCTCTCCCCATTGGGAAAATGAAAACATAAACCAACAGCCTTAACTCCCATTTACTTGACAAGCAACAAGGTGCGTTATGTATCCTATGGCTTGCCGTTCTCTCATGCAATTATTGAGGAGATACCGAGTGACAGGTGATTTCCCACAATGAAGATCAGAGATGGGTCAGCATGGGGCATTGCGCCTCCCAGTGTTGGCAGAGTGCTGGCAGTAGCCACCTGCTCAAAGTCAGGTGGAAAATGAACTTCCTACCTGGATCCATACAGTGCTCTTCCACTCAGGAGGGAGGTGGGTGATTTGGGGTACAAACAAGGTTACTCCACCTTGACGAATAAGAGGTGCATTTGAGAGACACCTTTCCCACCCTCCAGTGCACTATTCAGTAACATGACGGACAGCTCCTCCTCACCCACAGCAACAGTTCTCTGGAGCAGGTTTATCAGAGGTGGAGTCCCAGGTTTATCAGTAAAAATACGCCACATCTGACATATCCCCCAATGTTTTTTTATTCCCACAGCACCTCCACTTTGGTGCTGCTGAAATTGTAACTGTAGGTGGTGCTGCTGCACTCAAGCCAGTGTCGGACTAACTGACCAACCTTATCCTACCTTACCCAGCCCTGCAGTGTAGTACATACATACAGAAATGCCATTAATTTACACCAAAGAAAAAAAAAATCAATGATGTGGAGTCGAGTCAAACAGTCCCAGATCAGCTAAATGAAGGAAAAGACTTGTGTATATATATATATATATATATATATATATAGTGTTCTTCACAACCTCAGAACGCCGCAAAGGGCTTTACAATCAATCCTTTGGAGTGTCGTCATTGTAATGTAGGAAATGCGGCAGCCAATTTAAGCACAGCAAGGTCTCACAAGCAGAGATAATGACCAGATCATCTGTTTCAGGTGTTGGTTGAGGGATAAATGTTGACCAGGACACCAGGAGAACTCTCCTGCTCTTCTTTGAATAGTGTCATGGGATCTTTTACGTCCACCTGAGAGGGCAGAAGGGGCCTCTGTTTAACGTCTCATCTGAAAGACAGCACCTCTGACAGTGCTGCACTCCCTCAGAACTGCACAGAGTGGGGCTTGAACCTACCGCCTTCTGACTCGGAGACGAGAGGTACAGAATATGTTAGATGCAGAGAAAAGCTGCTTACTACAAAGTCCCATCAAGCAATCTCAGGTCAAGCGTAGTCTAAGTTCGGTACAAAGTATATCTTCTACTCTACTCACAGGTCAGATATCTGACCAGTAAAACCATCCCAAAATTTGATAATCAGGATATCTCATTATAAAAGAACCTCCTGCGTCAACATTTTTGACTTCCCACAAATGACAGCTAACGATCCTCTAGTTTGGAAAGAGAGATGACAAACCTGCCAAAAGCAAAAGGCTGAGGATAAAGAAGGAGCCAGAGGAGGAAGAGGGCAGAGAGATAGAAATGAACAACTAAGAGGACAGCTCAACACATGGTGTATGATCCCTTTAACCAGTTTGAACTAAATTAGTCATGAGTTCGAAGGACATAAATCTTTTTCAAAGAAACTATATTTTAAAACAAGTATCTGCTAAATGTTGGCTGCCGCACAATAACAGGATTTTGCAGCAATCCTCAACAGGTTTGGGAAGGGAAGTTGGGGGGGGGGGGGGGATTCCAATTTGTGTGTGTGTGTGTGTGTGTGTGTGTGTGTGTGTGTAGGAGTTTCCCTATGAAACCATCTGACTAGCAATGGTTTTCTTCTACTGATCATGGATTAGCTAGTGGTGGTTGGAAAGGGATTATCGCAATGCCCATCAAATATAAACCAGGCAGATGCTCCCACCCTGGCAAACCAAACCAACATTTAAAGGGACATCAGTTGCCATTTTAACTTTTTCAGATGTTTACCCCAGGGACTTGTCCCCACCGAGTGTGAGCAGGTTGTCCTGAAACTGCTGCCAGTGTATCTCTGGCTGATACTTACAACAGTCTGTTTCTTCTGCAGCTCCTCCAACAGCTCCAAGAGGCTTTCGTCTCCAACATCGAATGCAGTTTGACCCTAACGATTCAGGAAAAAACGGTCAATGATCATAGTTCCTGATAGCAAGGACCTACTACTCTCCACTTATCAGCCATTTTGGAAATAGTAAAACAAAACTATTCGGGTGACTTGTCGATACAGTGCAACTGAATAAAACAAAACTCATGTCATAGTGAAATTACCACCACTTTATAGTGAAAATCTGAACTCCAATCCCGCCATTGTTTGACCCATAATGCACTGCAAAGATCAAGTATCCACTCAACAAATGCCTAAACTGTACCCAAGAAACAAAGTCTTCAGGACTGTATTTCTTTTTTAAAAAGCTTTCACTCCAGTTCATCAGTAGAAAATGGTCTTTCTCGGGATGGTAGTGTGTCAGTCTCCCAGGATCACAGTCAGTCCTGGAAATGTAGTTAGGCTCAGATATGAAGAAACAGGGAACAGAGCCCTGGATCAGGCAGCATCTGAATTCCTGCACCAGGTTCAGGTTCAGGTACTTCGCTCCTGTAAATGACCATCTTACTGCTTTCACAAATTTGTCAGTGATACCGTGCATTTATATCAGCTTTACACTGTGTATAGGCTCTATTGTGGAACTACTGGTTACAACTGTTTAAATGCTTTCTGTGCCCATGTAGGATTGTGATTGCATACACTGTAAATTAGACCAGGAGTTGGGAGGAAGTGGAGTAATCCTGGACATTAACCACTCTATCTCCTCTATTCTTTTATGTCTGGCCAGAGGGAGATATGATTCAGGTGCAGCATTACAATTCCCTAAAGCAGATTCACCCAAAAAAAAACATACCGCATTTCCACAAGGCACAGGAAGGACAAGCAATTCTAAGCAATGGACAGCTGGGGTAGAGTTTCCTCTAGTTTACGCCAGTAATAACAGCACAATCAATGCAAAAGAGCGGGGACTTTTAAACATGAGTTACACCCAAAACCCCTTACGTGCGTTTTCTGTGATCTTTTACACTGGTTCAAAATTCAATGCGTTCGAATCAGGTCCCGCCCACAAAACTGGCCACACCCCCAGATTGAGTGTCCGCCGATTCGGAAAGGCTTTTCAAATTGCGTTAATTTTCTTAGGCATGCAGGCACTAGTAGGAACGTTTTAAAACATTTTTAATACCCAAAAATATTTAATTTACTAAGAAACTAACTAGTGTACACCAATGAAACTATTCAATGGTTCAGTATAGTTTTTAAAGTCATTTTCAGGGATTTTAAATCAGATCACTCACAAGCAGAAGACTGGACATCCTTATTAAAAATCCTTATTTTTGGTGATAAACTCATTCTCAGCTGTATTATTCAGCTCCTGCACCGTTACCTCTGGAGTCCACTCCCCTCCTATTTCTCATCTACATGCTGCCTCTCGGCGACATTATCTGAAAACACATCAGATTCCACATGTACGCTGACGACACCCAGCTCTACCTCACCATCACCTCTCTCGACCCCTCTACTGTCTCTCATTTGTCACACTGCTTGTTCGACATCCAATAGTGGATAAGCAAAAATTTCCTCCAACTAAATATTGCGAAGATCGATGCCATTGTCTTCGGTCCCCGCCACAAACTCCATTCCCTAGCCACCGACTCCATCCCTCTCCCTGATCACAGTCTGAGGCTGAACCAGACCATTCGCAACCTTGGCGTTCTATTTGACCCCGAGATGAGCTTCCGACCTCATATCCACTCCATCACCAAGACCGCCTACTTCCAACTCCACAACAACCGCCCTTCTACGCCCCTGCCTCAGCTCATCTGCTCCGAAAGCCTCATCCATTCCTTTGTTACCTCTAGACTTGACTATACCAATGCTCTCCTGGCCGGCCTCCCATTTTTCGTCCTCCATGAACTTGAGCTCATCCAAAGCTCTGCTGCCCGTATCCTAACTCGCACCTAGTCCAGTTCACCCATCATCCGTGCTCGCTGACCTACATTGGCTGCCGGTCTGGGAACGTCTCAATTTCAAAATGTTCATCCTTGTTTTCAAATCCCTCCTGGCCTCGCCCCTCCCTATTTCTGCATCCCTCCAAGATCTCTGCGCTCCTCCAATTCTTGCATCCCTGATTTAATTGCTCCACCACTGGTGGCTATGCTTTCAGCTGCCTAGGCCTTAAGCTCAAGAATTCCCTCCCTGAATCTCTCCACCCCTCTACCTCTCTCTCCTCCTTTCAGATGTCACCTGTCCTAATATCTCCTTATGTGGCTCAGTATCAAATTTTGTTTGATAATGCTCCCATGAAGTGCCTTGTTAACTATGTTAAAAGTGCTTTGTAAATGCAAGTAGTTATTGTTATTAATAAAACTGCACCAGGTTACCACTCTTAAATACATCAAGGAATACTTTTTAAATTGTATTACATTCTATTACATTGCCCAATTGCACTGGTTCATGGAAGATTTTACGTTTGTGATTATGGAAAAGAATCTGAGCGGAAACTTGAACTGTAACCTAACTGGTGCAATTTCCCGATTGTGCCCAAAGCGGAAACTCTAGCCCCGAAGATTTTGCTGTGTGAGGTAGAAATCTAATATGTAAGTTCGACAGGAAACACCAACCCACAGGATTAATCAGTGTAAAATTATGTGCATTAATTGTGGATCATTTTCATACTTTAATTTGCATTTTCTATTTTAGAGTAATATAATGCAAAACAGAGCAATACAGTGAAATGTATAAATATAATGCAATATAGAATAACAGTGCAAAAAAATCAAAATAGAGCAACAAAATAAAATATAGAGCTACACAGTAGAAAACAGAAAGCAATACAGTGTATATCAGATAATACAGTGCAATATAGAGCAGCACAGATCAATACAGGCAGTATGGCACAATATAGAATATAGAATACTGTGGAAAATATAACAATTCTGTGTAATATAGAGTAACAACATACAACAGTATGTTGCTCTATATTGCACTGAAGCATTCTGTATTTTAATAGTTCTGTAACAAAGAATACAGTGCAATATAGAGCAATAGTGCAACACAACACTATAGAGAAATAAAGTGCAGTAAAGAGCAATGCAGATAATATAGAGCAACATGTTGCAATACAGAATAATAGTCAATATAAAACAAATACTGCAATAAAGATCAATACAGTGCAATATAGAGCAATACCGAGCAACACAACAATATAGAGCAACACAGAGCAATATATGCAACAGCAATACTACGCAATATACAGCAAAACAGAGCAACATGGAATGATACAGTGCATACAGAGCAATATAGTATAATACGGGGCAAAAACATCTCAAAGTACTTCACACAATGAGTTACTTTGAAGTACGTTGACTGTTGGCAAGTCAGCAACTGTGAATTAGTTTGCACATTGCAAGATCAAAACAGTAATGCGATTAATTACTAATTGATCTTTTTTTGGTTATATTGGTTGAGGGGGCAAGGATATATTGTACAATATAAACCGATGCCATGCAATATATAGTCATAAAGTACAGTATAGCATCAGGCAATGCAATGCAGCATCATGCAGCACAATACAAACATAAGTCGTTAAAGAATCAGAAAAGACCTTTCAGCCCATCAAACCCATTCCATCCAGCATCAATGTTTGATGATTCTATCAGTCGGCTTCCTCCTCTTCTCCAACCCCCACCACCACCTCTTGATTTCCTACTTTAATGAACATCAGAGTAAACTTTACAAACCTGCACTTAACGGGAATCCGGGCAGGGATGTCAATGGATCTAGCAGCTTTTCCGTACATTCATTTTAACGGCTGGAAAATTCTGCATCAATTTCCCTCCCCAACTTTCTCACAACTAGTGAATGAGGCTATGTCCAAGAAGCATGAATTCATTAAATCTAACCTCCTGTGATTTTTTTTCCTCCTACCTCCCCTAAAAAAAAAATCAAGCAATGTTATTAATATTGCTGTAACACTCAATTCCCATTCTCAACAGGTAATTATCCAGTTCCCTTTTAAAAGGTGTCAATTGACCCGAAATAAGCTACATTTTCTTGGAGTCTGTTCCACATGTGGAAAAGGTTTTTTTCCAATCCCTTCCCTCCCACAAAAGCCTCCTGAAAAACCCCCTCTCTTCAACCACCCCTTCCATCTTCCCTAACTCTTGTACTAATGATTGGCATCAGTTTTCAGCTCTGCAAAGTGCTTTGGGGTGTTTTACTACAGTAAAGGGGTTATATAAATATGAGTTGTTTTTGTAGTGCAATATAACACAATACAGTGCAACGGTGAAATGTAGTGTTATCAAATGTAATACATTGCAATAGAGTGCAATGCAGTGAAATAGTGTGATACAATGCACTGTAGTGCAGTAAAGTCCAACGTAGATATGCATTGCAATGTAGCGTGATAAAGTGCAAGACTTAATGGGCCAAATCTTGTTGGAAAAATAATGGTATGTTAACGATGCACACCGTTATTAATGTGCAAATCGGCCAGCAAATTCAGGGGATTAAGAGATATGCTGTGACCTGCGCAACCCCAGGACCTGCTGGTCGATTTAAGCCGCTCCGCCATTTGCTTCGCACAAACGGCATCTCACCCTTAGCCTCCCCGTTATTTTTAAGAACTTGTTGGATTTGCACATTAATTGCCCATTAAACTCGCTGCAGAAAGCTAAGTCTGGTAATTAAAAGCGCAAGCACCCTTTTAACGACAAGATAATTATTAATGCAATGTCAATCAACCTCTCTGGCCCAGAAAAGGAACAATTTAAATTGTCTCATTCATGCACTTAGTAAATTCTTCTTAGAGATTTAAAAAATGTCAAATTTAAAATATTTACATTTTTTTCTGACTTTTCCTTTCTGACTCTTTTTTCTTTCTCTCTATCCAATCTTTCTTCCTCTCTTTTTATTTCTCTTTCTGTACTTGATTTGACTCTAATTCACCCTCCCTTCTCGGTCGTTCCTCTGCTTCTTTCTCAATCCTTAAATCTCACTGGTTAAGGAGACACACTGTTGGGTCACTAAAGTCCCAGATACCCCCGTTGCCCGCACCAGGGGTGCATCAACCCACTGAGCCACAGAGGGGAGCCTGAGATGACGACTTCAATATCAGGTATCCACTGTCATTGAGAAATCAGCAGTTTCAGTGTGGAAGCTCTTAACCCATCACTGAATGTTGGTAGGACTCACCACTTTATTGATGGCCTGCATGTTGCACAGGTTCTCCACCAGCAGTCTGCACACCTCCTCTTTGCCCCAGTGTGATGCTGCATGCAATGGAGTCCAACCGTCATTGTCTAGGCTGTTCACATCAAAGCCAGCCTGGATTAATAACCTGCAACAAGAAAAAAAAAATCACACAAGAGTATCATACACAAAGACTTCTTGCAGGAAAGGCTACCACAGGAGGAAGCACCTTCATTGCAAAGGCCAAAGTTTTCTTTAAATGAATAATCCTGTTTATTGAACTTTATACATTTGAAGCAGAAACAGTAGTATCACGGAGTACTGCCAATAAAAGTGGAGGAAGCAAGCAGTGAAGAACTAACTGCAAGATTTAGTGCATTTCTTTTCTGAAAGATTTTCGTGAACTTTGGGCTCCAAGTAAAGGATATCAGTGTTTTTCCACATCTTGCATTCAGTATCAAAATCCAGTATTCCCCAGGAAGGTACAGCATAAGTAAAGCTCCCTCTACACTGCCCCATCAAGCCCTCCCAGGTCATCACAGGCTATACACATAGTAAATCCCCTTCTACACTGCCCCAAAAATGTGTATTAACTACACCATTTGCACTTCACACGTCAGCCACCCTTATTGACTCAGTGAGTGAGACTGACTGCTTAGTGCCAATTAGCTCTGAGTTAAGAGTAGTTTCATGCTTTGGACTCTTACCCACCAGCAAGTGGGTCAAAACTCAAATTCTCAGGATTCTTTTCGAAAGGGCAGACCGTTATACTGTCAGTGTGGGCCAGATTGGAACAGAGATTCCAGAGGAAAGGTCCTGAGAGATGTTCGTTATTATTGTAGCCAAGAAAAACCCAACTCAGGGTTACAGCTGCAGGCCATCTTTCCCCATTGCCTTTCATTTTCTGGCATTATGCCACCTGATTTCAGGCAGTGCAGCAGAGGAATATCCAGCCCCAGAGATCTCCAGAGAAATACCACTGACTGGAGGATTACCACACAAGGCTGTAAGTGTCGCAGAGTATCTCCTTATTTCAGCACTGTTCCACTTCACTCGCCAGGGCTTCTGGACAAGTCACAGCCTTGATGCTCTAACATTGGAGCTGGCTTGGAATCTCAACTGCTAATCCAGTTCTTGAGCCATCAGCTCGAAGTTTTCAGTAGTTACTCAGCCTATCATTTTGTCCCATACTTTTCTTCGCCTGGTTCAGCTTGAGGAACTATCCCACCCCTCTTCCTCATATCGCAGTCTGCCCTGTTGTTCTCACTTTTCCAGTGAGTAAAGTTTGTTCCCTATTGCACGAAGCAGCAAAGTCCTTGTGGACAAAACAATGTCAATCAAACATCAATTATTAAAGATTCTACATTCTTTAAAAAAATGTTTTTTCTCCTTTATGAAACTGGGTAAATGAGCACCCAAGGTAAAATTTGTTGGCTAACACTGAGAACTCTAATCTTTTGGCATAAACACAAAAACAGTGCACTCACTTCATGACCTCCAAATAGCCTTTGGCTGCAGCAACGTGAAGGGCACTTGCACCAGTTTTCGGATGCCGAATATCTTCCATTTTCCCCCGATTTACCCATTGCCTAGCATCCTGGATCATTCGTTGTTCTTCCTCCTTCCTGGCCAACTCCACATCGATCCCTGAAATCATGATACATGAAACTTGTCATTGTCACAAGAACCCAGCGCTGCTTCAAAGTGTTTGCAAATACATTTTGCTCCATGCATCAGGTTGGTTTTGCTGCATAGTCTGCCATTTTTGCAACTTTTGTCTTGATCTCCTCAATGCTTTCTTACATTATTCTCGGTTGCTGCTGCCATTTAAACTGATCCACACAAAGTGGTAAGGATGAGAATTACTTTAGGACTTCCGAAAGTGCTGCATGATTTATGAAGTTCATGAGGTGTCAGTATTGGCTCAGTGGAAGCACTCAGTGGACTGCAAAAGCAGTCAGCTTTTTGAAATAGAATGCAGTGGGACAGTCAGGTAGCAAAGGCTACCAGAAGGTTGGAGCACAGGGGGGTGAATAGTCAGAAATTATCTTAAGTGTCAGGTGTGGCTCAGTGGGTAGCACTTCCGCCTCTGTCAGGCCAGATGGTTTTTAGTGATGTTAGTTGACCAGAACACCTGGGAGAACCCCCCTGCTCTTCTTCGAATGGTGCTATGGGATCTTTTACGTTCACCTGAGAGGGCAGAGGTGGGGGGGGGGGGGGGGGTCTCGGTTTAATGTCTCATCCAAAAGACAGCACCTCCGACAGTGCAGAGGGAGTGCTGCACTGGAGCGTCATCCTAGATTGTGTGCTCAAATCTCTGGAGTGGGATTTGAACCCACAACCTTCTGGCTCAGAGACGAGAGTGCTACCAACTGAGACACAGCGGACACAAAATGACAAATAGACAGTGAGAGAGAGCGCAACAGACAGATACACGTTGAGAGAGCTGTACGTAGAATGAGTACTTGATGAGGCTGCCGATGATTTGGAGACAGCAGGATACTGGCCCTTTCCACCACTGGTGCTGGCAGATGGTTCAGTATCTTGTATATGGGAATGTGTCCTTGTGTGCTATCCAGAGAGAAACAAGCTCCCAGCACTCGGCGCTAGCTCTCTCACATTACACTCATGGCCTGTATGTACACTTGGAGCTGCCAACTAGTCCAGCAAGGAGGTGCAGAAAGGATGATGTAGCACTCTTTGATGGATTAGGTTGCCGTGCCTCTGCCACCCCGCTGCCAGAATCTAGCGCAGGATACCGATCGTTCACAATGGAGTTCTGCTGCCAGCAACACACACACAATCTACAGCCAACACACTGTGAACAATGCAAAACTTAGAAAAAATCCCAAATAATCTGCTAGTCTGAGCGAGTGTAACTGAATGAGTACTCAGCTCGCAAATGCAAGTATTTCACACTCTAACTACTCGAGGTCAACAGGTTTCACATCACACATCATTCTCGTCTGGATCTCGGGCTTCAGGTGTGTAAGTTTAGCTCTGCTGCTGGCTCATTGGTAAAGGTATGGCCAGGTGCGGTCAGATTTATTAACTCTGCTCCATTCAGCGGAGCCTCACACATGCTCTAGCGATCAGTTACCTTTCCACCAGAAGGTCGCTATTTCACCCCACCCCCCTGCAAAATGGTGGTTTCACGGTTTGCATTATGGGAGAGAAGATAATTTAAAAATATTATAGAATCAAAAGTAATGGGTGAGGGGTAGTGAATCTCTCGTTGTTTGTAATGAGTGATGGCACTCCTTTTTTAAAAAAAAAAAATGGATGGGGAGCAACTGGCCCAATTTAAATGGGTGGGAGGAGTGACTCTCTCCACTTACAATTTGAATGATTTTCCCCCCAATGAGATTTTCTTTCTTGCACTTGTTTCCCTAACTCTACTGACTGGGAGACTGGCAGAAAGTCGACACCTTAACATTTCTTTAATGACAGTTTAAATGTTTAAAATAAAGCAGTTGAATTGAGGACAAGACGCCCCTTCATTTAGCAGCGGCTCGACCACTCGGTAGCACCTACACTCAAAGAACACAGGATTTGATGGGGGAACTGAGGAGAGCCAAGGCACTCACTGCAGAAGGTCTTTCCCACTTCCTCCTATTTTAACTACACTAGCCACTAGTGGATCTCCTGTGGCGTTGCGCACGGCAAGTCAAATATAGCTTCTCTCTTACCTATCTCAATTCCAGTCTTTGTTTTGCAGTTCCTCTCACTATTTCTCCTCCCGTTTCTGTCTCCTTCTCTACTCATCTGCTTCGCTCTCCCCGATGCTTCTTTTTGCTTCTCTGTCTGGATCTTTCTTTTCTCTGCGTTATTGTTTTCTTTTCATCTTTCTTTTTGGGTCGGAGGTGATGGGTCGGGGAGAAAAGGAGCCACTGAGGGTCTGAGGTAGCATTTTCTGGTGGTGATTTGCTAGAAAAATGTGGCCTACAGCTCTCAGTGGCTCCCTTCCCATCCCCTTCCCCCTATCACTTGGGCTTTTCCCTGTCCCTCACGCCCTTTCACCTTGATACTACTCCCTCCCCTTCCTACCTCTACCTAGTCCCCTTTGAACTTCTGATCAACCCCTAAATCCTCCCCTCCCCATCATTCCATTGTCACTCACTTCACCCTCACCTCCACTCCCCAAGGGCAAATGGCCAGAGGCTCCCTCACCCTGTATCTCTCCTGTTTAACAACAGAGCTCAACATAAGATAATGAAAGACTGTTCGCCTATCGCTCGTGCACGCGCTCTCACCCTGGGTGTTTTTGTGTCTCTGGTGTCGGTAATTAGAATGTTTATATTTTCTAACCATCAATCTCTGTCTCCCAGGTGTCAGCAACAAGAAGGTTTACATTTTCTAACCGTCAACAAAGCACAGGTGATAAAGGCTTTTTGGTTGCTACAAAATTCAACTTTCCTTTTTGCAAAATGAACTCGTTGACATGGGAAATGCATTCTGTCTCTCTCAATTTAATGCGCTTTCTGAAGTTTATGGAATGTAAACCAAAACCTACAAAAAGTCTGAAACCAGTACACCCTCTTTTCTCTCACATCGGCACTTGCACACGCAAATATGTGGCACACACAGTCTCGTTTTTTTTTTAAAAAGCACTCAATATAAACATTACCTTAAAAAAAAAAGCTTTTTTTTGGTCTCCTAACTTTGCTTGAAATAATTTGGACAAACTGTCGAACTGCTAGAAACTAAAGAAAAATATTCCATCAGTTCAGCTGACTAAATGGTACTGATGCATCCTGGGAAATTGGGTACACTGCACATGCTCAGACCACACAGTCTGCATTCAGCCATCAGCATCAAGTCTCCAGGAAAAGATATCAAATCCAACCCCAGACTTGTGTTTACATAGCAGCTTTCATTGGAGTCCAGAACCATTGAAGAATTTTATTATGTTATAGATAACTCCAACAGTCATCATTACATCCCAGGTGTACACATAACAGCCTTGGATCACGCAGAGTTACTGTGTCTTCAGTCGAAGACAAAGGGAAACACCAGCGGTGTGTATAGAATGATGCTAGGGTGAACGGATGCTTGCATGTGAATTACTCCCTTGAGACAATTTCAACTGAGACTTTCAGGTAGGCCAATAGCCGAGCTAAATTTTCACTGCCCCAATAGATCCTGCATCCACAGTAAACAGTGATTCAAAGAAACTCCAGTATTATTTCAGGAGAGGAGTGACTGGTATATTGTGGAAACAGGGTTTTCCTTCTGTCCGGATGAAGTTCGCTGGATCCCAGCCAGTCTGTCACTCACAGGCTTGCGCTTTAAATAATATACTGGATTTGTTAGAAATTGAGATTCAGGCCAGCAGAACCCTCGTCGACCCAGCTATAAAATCATTCCTCCCAGCCCCAGGCTCGATGCAGTGCTGGGTAGCTTCACGACAAAGCAGATGAACTGAATGTTCAAACACCTAAATGAAGCATTCAGGATAAGTGATGGGCTCACCAGGAGATAAACATTCACTGACATGCCTCCAGCAGTAATCTCTGAAGTTTGATGATTCCTAGGTAGAAAGTTCAAAGTAATTCCACCAGAGGGAATAAACCCACTTGGGGATCTCTATAAAACAATGCTAATAGTTGAAGCTGTGCTTAAGAAAAAAGGGAACTCTGCAACCTACACGGGCACTTTGTGATCCCGAGGAGGAGGCCTGTATGTCACCAGGTGCTTCACCTTGGTGCTGCACTGCTGCAAAAATCATTGGCAAGCAGTAGATTCCCCATCATGAGCAACAAGCAGAATGGAGCAGAGATATGCACAAATGAAAAAAATGACCCCAACATGGGCACATGAAAGATTCAGCAAATGTGTGATTGGGACGATATCTCACACTGGTCTTGATGGAAGGTCACTCATCATTGTTGGGGTCTAAAACTATGGACACGATTGCCACCATGAGTGAAGAATTCCCTTACATCTCATGAGCTGGTCATATACAATTTCTCATGTTCCTGGTAAGGACCTGACAATGGCTGATGCTCTAATCACAAGCTCCATGTTGAAAGAGGCAACAATTCAGATCTTCAAAATTGAAGTAGGAAATGCAAAAAAAATGCAGAGGTATTCTGTGTTTATTAAAAAAAAGTTAGCATTTGACAAAAATGATGCAGTGATTAATTAATATACAGATAATTATTTTTGTAGTTACTTGTGCAAACTGGATTGTTCTGAGCCTACCAGCAAGTGAAAATCACTGACAGGGAACATTCAACTGCGACATGATGAAGTGTAGTCTGAGTACGAAGACTGCATTGAAAGCTGGCCAGAACAGAGTGAACTGGCAAGCAGACTGCAATCGTACAGGGCTGCGAAAAGTGAATCATCGCTGCAAGATGAATTACTCTCAAGGGACACAGTCTAGTGACTCCTCCATTGTCGTGACCCAAGATATTTGTGGAAAGTACAGACTGGATATGAAGGCATCAGGAAATGAATGTGCTCAACAGGCCATATGGTGGCCTGGCTGAAGTAAATGTGTTGCCGTTGTTGCTCAGAACTGTCTGAAATGTTATGAGAAAATAATAAATCTGGCTGATAGAACCATCTGCTCTGCCTGAAAGTTGGATCGGATCTATTCAGATGGAAAGCAAACGCTTACCGTATGGTTGTAGACGACTTCTAAACATTTCACACAGTTAGTACAACAGACTCAGACCATGTCACAAAATATTGTGGAACATCTGAAATCAATATTTGCATAATTAGGATTTGTTCACAGTACCAGTAGCCCCAATAGTATGTTGGAGAAAGCAATGCACACTATGAAGAACCTGCTAGGCAAATCTGAAGATCCATTCTTAGGCCTCCTAACATACCCTCCATTGGCAAAAGGATACAGCCCTGCAGAACTATTAATGAAGAGATGGTTAAGATGGACCATAAGTGCTTCCAGCATACCTGGCTAGTTACAGGGAAAAGGAGGAATGGTAAGGACACATCAAGTTAAAGATTTTGATTTGCAACATTAAGCGAGGGAGCTACCAAGATTGAACTTTAAGTCTGGATAATGGTCACTAGACGCAAAGGAACAGTGACACAGAAGACATCCACACCTAGATACTTGTTGCCGAAACATCCAAGGTTCAGTCAAATCTGTGCCAGGACCACCAGAAACCGATATGATTAGTGATTCTTATGACACTATTGCAGCTACCAAAACATTTGACTGCATTTCAGAGTAATTCATTGTACACAAACAGGTTGGAAAAGGGACTGAGAGATCGAGTAAGGCTTTATATTAATGCAAGTGTTTCTTTCACCCACTTTTGTGTGGGTGCTCACTGGCATAGAGGTAGATAGTCACCATCATCACAGAGAAATTCGCAGCTGACATCCCCAGAACCCATTTTACTGAAGATGATGCCTGGATTTGTGATGTACTCAGGTGAGGGGCACGAGGGTTTGAAGGAGGATGATATGGTGCTGGCTCGGAACAGTTACTGAAACCAACAGCGCGTGGAGTTGGACTAATGTCAGTTGACTGCTCACCCGAGAGCTCAGCTGGTTCGCACATTGAGTAGCTGAGTCATACAAGGAAGGTTGCAGGTTCAATCCTGAGCCTAAGTTGAGTTAGCTGATCTCAATTATGTTGGTCATAGGGATGCTACCAAGGTCTCAACATCCTTGAGCTGAGAAGAGAAGTGCATAACTGCAAGTCGAGTGAGGTTGGATCAGGCTCACGGAGATGTCCTCCTACAGGTGAACAGTCTTCCAACACACACTGTCCATAAGACCATAAGAAATAGGAGCAGGAGTAGGCCATTCAGCCCCTCAAGCCTGCTCCACCATTTAACGAGATCATGGCTGATCTGATTTTTACCTCAACTCCACTTTCCCGCCTTTTCCCCATATCCTTTGACTGATCAAAAATGTGTCCAACTTAGCCTTGAATGTATTCAATGACTCAGCCTCCACAGCTTTTTGGGGTAAAGAATTCCAAAGATTCACGACCCTCTGGGAGAAGAAATTCCTCCTCATTTCCGTCTTAAATGGGCGACCCCTTATTCTGAGACTATGCCCCCTAGTTTTAGATTCCCCCATGAGGGGTAACATCCTCTCAGCATCTAACCAATCGAGTCTCCTCAGAATCTGGTATGTTTCAATAAGATCTCCTCTCATTCTTCTAAACTCCAATGAGTATAGACCCAACCTGTTCAATCTTTCCTCATAAGACAACCCTTCCATACCCGGAATCAACCTAGTGAACCTTCTCTGAATTGCCTCCAATGCAAGTATGTCCTTCCTTAAATAAGGGCACCAGAACGGTACGCAGTACTCCAGGTGTGGTCTCACCAGCACCCTGTACAGTTGTAGCATGACATCCCTGCTTTTATACTCCATCCCCCTAGAAATAAAGGCCAATATTCCATTTGCCTTCCGGATTACCTGCTGCACCTGTATGTTGACTTCTTGTGTTTCATGTACGAGGACACCCAGATCCCTCTGTACCGCAGCATTTTGTAGCATTTCTCCATTCAAATAATATTTTGCTTTTTTATTTTTCCTCCCAAAGTGGATGACTTCACATTTTCCCACATTATATTCCATCTGCCAAATTTTTGCCCATTCGCTTAACCTGTCAATATCCCTTTGCAGACACTCTGTGTCCTCATCGCAACTTGCTTTTCCACCTATCTTTGTATCATCAGCAAATTTGGCCACAAGACACTCTGTTCCTTCATCCAAGTCATTGATATATATTGTAAATAGTTGAGGCCCCGACACTGAGCCCTGCAGCACCCCACTAATTACAGATTGCCATTTTCAAAATGACCCTTTTATCCTGACTATGTTTTCTGTTAGTTAGCCAATCCTCTATCCATGCCAGATATTACCCCCAAAACCATGAGCTCTTATCTTGTGCAGTAATCTTTTATGTGGCACCTTATCGAATGCCTTTTGAAAATCCAAATATACTGCATCTATTGGTTCCCCTTTATCCACCCTGCCCGTTACTTCCTCAAAGAACTCTAATAAATTTGTCAGACATGATTTCCCCTTCATAAAACCATGTTGACTCTCCTTGATTGTATTATGAGTCTCCAAATGTCCTGCTACTACTTCCCTAATAATGGATTCTAGCATTTTCCCAATGACAGATGTTAGGCTAACTGATCTATAGTTACCTGCTTTCTGTCTCACTCCCTTCTTGAATAGGGGTTTACATTTGCGGTTTTCCAATCCGCTGGGACCTTTCCAGAATCTCGTGAATTCTGGAAGATTACAACCAATGCATCCACTATCTCTGTAGCCACTTCCTTTAAGACCCTCGGATGCAAGCCATCAGGTCCAGGGGACTTGTCAGCCTTTAGACCCATTAGTTTACCTTGTATTTTTTCTCTAGTGATAGTGATTGTTTTTAGTTCCTCCCTCCCCTTTGCCCCTTGATTTTCTACTATTATTGGTATGTTATTAGTGTCTTCTATTGTGAAGACAGGGACAAAATATCTGTTCAATTCCTCTGCCATTTCCTTGTTTTCAATTATTATTTCCCCAGTCTCATCCTCTAAGGGACCAATGTTTACTTTAGCTACCCTCTTCCTTTTTATATACTTGTAGAAGCTTTTACTGTCAGTTTTTATATTTCTTGCTAGTTTACACTCATAATTTATTTTCTCCCTCTTTATTATTCTTTTAGTCATCCTTTACTGGTTTTTAAAGTTTTCCCAATCTTCGGGCTTACCAGTAATCTTTGCCATGTTGTATGCTTTTTCTTTTACCCTGATACCGTCCTAGACTTCCTTAGTTAGCCATGGTTGGTTCACCCTTTTGTGGAGTCTTTCCTCCTCACAGAGATATATTTTTGTTGCGAGTCATAAAATATCTTTTTAAATGTTTGCCACTGCTTATCCACCATCATACCATCTAATCTGTTTACCCAGTCCACTTTAGCCAATTCCGCCCTCATTCCTTTATAATTGCCCTTATTTAAGTTTAATACAGTAGTTTCAGACCCAAGATCCTTGCTCTCAAACGGGATGTGAAATTCTATCATGTTATGATCACTGCTTCCCAAGGGATCTTTTACTTTGAGATCATTAATTAATCCTGTTTCGTTACTCATTACCAGATCCAAAATGGCCTGTTCCCTGGTTGGTTCCTCGACATATTGGTCTAAGAAACAGTCCCTAATACACTCTATGAACTCCTCCTCAGGGCTATTTTTGCCAATTTGATTTGTCCAATCTATGTGAAAGTTAAAATCGCCCATGATTATTGCATTACCTTTTTTACAAGCCCCCCTTATTTCCTGATTTATATTTTGCCCTACAGTGTAGCTACTATTAAGGGGCCCATATACTACTCCCACCAGTGATTTCTTTCCCTTGCTATTTCTTACCTCCACCCAAATTGATTTGACACCTTTACATTTTTTGCTATCCTTCTGAAATGTTAAATAACTCTGTATATTTAGCTCCCAACCTTGGTCACCTTGCAACCATGTCTCTGTAATGGCCACGAGATCATACCCATTTGTTTCTATTTGTGCCATCAATTCATCTATCTTATTACGAATGCTGCACGCACTCAGATAAAGAACCTTTAATTTAGTCTTTTTACCATTCTTTCCCACCCCAGCCCCATTTGCTAGTGCACTCTTATGTTTGTACGCTCTGTCCCTTCCTGACACACTCTGTTTATCATTACCCCCAACACTTTCCTGTACTACTTCCTTGTCTTTTCTCTTTATCAATCTAAACTTCGCCCCACCTGAGCCCCCACCCCCCCCCACTATTTAGTTTAAAGCCTTCTCTACCGCCCTAGTTATTCGGTTTGCGAGAACATTGGTCCCAGCATGGTTCAGGTGAAGCCCGTCCCAATGGAACAGCTCCCTCTTTCCCCAGTACTGGTGCCAGTGCCCCATGAATTAAAACCCACTTCTCCCACACCAATCTTTGAGCCACGCATTCATCTGTCTGATCTTATTTACCCTGTGCCAATTTGCTCGTGGCTCAGGTAATAATCCAGAGATTATCACCTTTGTGGTTCTGCTTTTTAATTTAGTCCTTAGCTGCTCAAACTCCCTCAGCAGAACCTCTTTCTTAGTCCTACCTATGTCGTTGGTACCTACGTGGACCACGACAACTGGATCCTCCCCCTCCCACTCCCATTCCAAGTTTCTCTCCAGCCCTGAGGAGATGTCCTTAACCCTGGCACCGGGTAGGCAACACAGCCTTCGGGACTCTCGCTCTTGACTGCAGAGAACAGTGTCTATCCCTCTAACTATACTGTCGCCCACTACAACCACATTCCTTTTTACTCCCCCCACTCGAATGGCCCCCTGAACCACGGTGCCGTGGCCAGTTTGCTCATCCTCCCTGCAGTCCCTGCACTCGTCCACAAGGGCTGCAAGAACCTCGTATCAATTGGGCAAGTGCAGAGGCTGAGGGTCCTGCAATGCTACCTCCTGGATCCCCGTACCTGTCTCACTCGCAGTCACACCCTCCTATCCCTGACCACGTACCAATTCTACAGTGTTTAGTCTAAGGGGCATGACTGCCACCTGGATCAAAGTGTCCAGGTAACTTTCTCCCTCCCTGACGCCTCGCAATGTCTGCAGCTCGGACTCCAGCTCCTCAACTCGGAGCCGAAGTTCTTCGAGCTGCAAACACTTACCGCAGATGTAGTCGCCCTAGACAAAATTGTCCACTAGCTCCCACATATTGCAGCTGCAACACATCTCCTGCCCTGTCATAACTATTTTGTTTATTTAATTGATTACTATAATGCCAATCAAATTATTTTTAGGTTGAACCAAGTAATGGCCTTGTTTAATTTATTAAATTAAGGTTAGTTTTTTTTAAATTTAGTTTTATGCTATAAGTTACTTAGCCCACAGTCCTAAGAAAGAAGAAAACAGAAGAGATACTCACCAACAACCACCTACCTGCCTTAACTGTGACGTCACGTTGCAGTTTTGTTTTGTTGTTACTGTCACCCGCTCTCGGTACGCTCCTCTCCGCTGACTAATTAAATGCACCTCACCCCTTACTGCACCAAATCCCCTCACTCACCAAATTCCCAATTACAGACTCTGTCGAAACCAGACTCCGGCGATAG
This sequence comes from Heptranchias perlo, assembly GCF_035084215.1. Taxonomy (NCBI): domain Eukaryota; kingdom Metazoa; phylum Chordata; class Chondrichthyes; order Hexanchiformes; family Hexanchidae; genus Heptranchias; species Heptranchias perlo. Next base: position 19,566,158 of record NC_090336.1, read on the forward strand.
CTGCTACTTCATGCTCCCTCACTGTCAAAGCTCACACATGAAGAATGGTCACTTGGTCAAGGTACCAAAGGGCACTTGCCATCATGTAATCGTACCCCAGCAGGGACCAGTGGTTTCAAGAGGGAAGGGAAGGAAATTGGTAAAAAAAAACACAGTAATGAAGCGAAGTTGATAGGAAAGAAAGGTAGCTGCCATTTTTCATGTTTGATATGAACCCTGGTGCGATCAGCTTTTTCTCCATTGTATACGCCCATTACTTTTGAGGGATTCTTGATGTTTGAAATCATCGCTGTGACACACTAGTCTTCAGTTCAATGGTTCTGACAAACTTTTATTGTTCTTTACACCAAATAGTTCTAAAGTCAATCTTTTTGCCCCCAGTTGGGAATGCGTGTCTCCAAGTTCATTTAGGTGAATCTTTTTACATATCTTCAATTGTGAAGCAGTGACTTCTCACAATGAATTGACTGATTATGAGGCGCTCTTACCTTGCTTTTTAATGACCGCTTTCAGCAACTTCTCCATAGCTTCGCCCTGGGCAATGTCAATAGGCAGCTCCCCCTCACTGTTCACGGCCGCAACATTCGCCCGCTGTTTAATTAGATATCTATACAAGGAGCAAACAGACACACTCACAATCAACTGGATATCAGCGGTCCTCCTGCCTAAACTTAGTGTATGTCACAGGACCGGCTTGAACTGGACCTTAGGTGAGCTCACTCAGGGCACTAATAGGGGTCAGTCAGAGCACTAAACGGGATCTCCGGGCTCAGCAAGGTCACTGACCAGCTTTCCGAGGACTTGGTTAGGTTGCTGTTAGATGATCTTCAACCGGGTCCCGCAGTTGGAAGGGAGAGAAGATTCAGTTAAGTCTTACACTTAGCAAAAAATTTGATTGCTGACATACATTGAATTCCAGCTCTAACATTTCAGCTAATCAGTCACGAGAAAGAGAGCCCCCACTGCGTACCCATCTCTTTAAAGATCCACTTGCCTTCGGGACCCCAATAAATGGTCCTGATTATCAGTTCCCTCTTTGCTGGGTACACGCCCAATATCTGAGTGAGGTCATAATATTCAAAGAGCTTAATATTGACAGCCATGGTCAGTGTATAACGAAGGGCATGCCTAGATAGAGCTACAAGAGCCATCTTATCTGAACTTCTTTTAAAACTTTGTGATGGGCAGTCTGCTCTTGGCAACAGCAACTAAAAGAGCACCAAGCTTATTGCTGTTTGAGAGATCCATGTTTGAGGTCCCACTATTCCAGTCGGGCACTGCTCTTATGATGGATGCAGCCCAGCCCAACAGGGCTGGATTAAAAAGGTCTAGAGCATCAGTGCTCCCCCCACTGCAGAGGCGACAGGGGAAGACGTCATATACAGGGGCCAACGGAGAGTTTCGATCCATAACTCAAGACCACCCCATGTACGGGACTGTGAGGGTCCCTTTTTGGCATTTCTGCTCTACACTGTCTCATCAAGCAATCCAGGTCAACTGCATCAAAATAAAGATCTCTCTACACTGCCTCATCAATGTGTATTTTTGCCAACCTCAGACAAGCAACACTCAAGTCTTAAAAGTGCTGAGAGGCATAGATGTGAGCACAGTAGTTAATATAGGTACAGAACTAGAGAACACGTTTAAAATTAACAAGCCTCAGCAAGATTCGAGATTAGAAGGGCCTTTTTTCCCCTCACAGATTAGTGAAACAAGGGACACAAACTAACAGCAAGGAAGTTGGGAGTACCGGGGGAGGGGAATGAAATGAGACCCGATACTACATAACCCACCATGGGACAGGAAAAGAGGTTATAGTTAGAGAGTAACACAGAAACAAACCTCAATACAGTTGAGTTTGAAGTCAGGTTAACAATAGAGAAAGTGAAGTGCAAAATAGAGGGTGGATTGAAGGGATGAGGAGAAACTGAGAGAACCAGAGTGAAAATCATTAGAAGGAAGGAATGCAGAGGGAAAATGGAATACTTTCCAAGATATATAAGAAACATATACCACCAAAGAAAGAGGTAGAGCAGAGGAAGGAGGAATCACATGTGGGCATTTAGGAAAGGACAAAGGAAAGAATCTTCCTCACAAACTGCACTGGTAGATCAGATAACAATAAGGTCAAGAAGGCCAAGAGACCTAAAAGTAGAAAACAAGATTGAGATTGTGGGGAATATAAAACACAACCTGAAAAGCTTTTATATAATAAAATTAATTCCCACAAGACGCAGGTGGTCAAGGAAACAGTAGGAGCCTGAAATGATCTTAAGGTTGAACAAAACATCGAGCGACCAACAAATGGCAGATATATATCCTGAATAACCTCTCAAAGTCTGTGTTCATGAAGAAAATCATGAGCTATCTTCACAAAACAGAGATAGAATTGTTAGGACAACTGAAGAAATATTTTCAAAATGGTATAAATGACAAATAAGAGATTGATGAACAGGGCAAGAGCACTTAAACAAGATAAAACATTCGGCGTACACTGCCTGTATGGCACGGTACTTCATTTTTTTCACAAAAATTCACTGTCAGGATGTGGGTGTCGCAAGCAAGGCCGGCATTTATTGCCCATCCCTACTCACTCTCAGAAGGTGGTGTGGGCCGCCGCCTTCTTGAACCGCTGGTGGTGGTTTGATACAACTGAGTGGTTTGCTAGGCTATTTCAGAGGGCAGTTAAGAGTCAGCCACATTGGTGTGAGACAAGAGCCACATATAAGCCAGACCATAGTCATTTTTACTGAGACCAGCTCGCTCTTTATTTCCAGATTTTTAAAAACTGAATTCAAATTCTCAAACTGCCATGGTCGTTTTTGAACTCCCGTTCTCTGGATTACTAGTCAAGTAACATAAGCACTACACTACCATACCTAATTAATGAACTTAATGAATTTGATCATATCCTGATGGGCATCTCTGGGAAAATTACTGGGAACGGGAATATTGCCCAAGGATTGGAGAAGTGTGAACGTAAAACCAATTTATAAAAAGGAGCATAAAGATAACCTTCTGAACCACAGGCTGGTGAGCTTGACATCTGTAAAGGGTCAAACATTAGAGGACATCCTGAGGGAGGGGAAAATGAAGCACAGAGAAATATGGACGAACAAGAGGAAGTCAGCTTTGCTTTATGGGAGGGAGATTATGCCTGAGAAATCTAGCGGAGTCCATTGGGAAGAAAACATGACCCAGTAGATAAAGGGCACTCAGGAGATGTTAAAATGGATAAGTGCAAAGTAATAAGACTGAGGATGAGGAATAAACAGTGGGAGTATAAATTAGCAATTGATAATAAGTCCCAGGAAATGATCACTCATTTGTCCTGACCCACCTGGAGAACTGTGTAAAATTCTAAACACTTGCTCAGTGGGAAATCCTGGCATTGGAGAAGGGCGCACTGGATTAGTCGGCTGCACTATGAAATAAAGCAACGGAAACTACAAGTGGAGAAAAGTGGCTCAGATCAGACTTTATTTAAGAATTCAGGATTCTAAGGGGTATAGATAAACTGAAGCCTATTAACGTTTGGCATAACCACAAAATCTACAACAATCTCAGATTTGGGGAAGGTGAACAGTTCGTTTAGATTTATCTACATTATACAGAGGGTGGTGAACATATGCTCAAGAAGGCAGTGGAGGTGGATAGCGGGGGCAAATTCAAGAGGGAGTGGGACAAATAAGTGGCAGAGAAAGTGACCAAGAGACATGAGAGATGAAATAGTAATTGGTGTTTTTCAAACTTGGGGACTGCAGATAGACTACAATGATCTGTTCCAGTTCTGAACATTCCTGTGTTCCTGTGGAGGGAAGTCAGGCCAAACAGTCTTATTGATGTTGTCTACAGGGCAACAAGCCAGTGATACATGCCAAATAACTACGTCTGAAACGGACAGTTGGTGTTTTGGGGGACTGGTCCACGTGCCAAGCCAACGCTGTCATGGGGTGCTCTGACCCAACTCCTGTTATGTTGCTGCTATAAATTGAATTCACACAAAATCAGGAATCCTTGCCCATGGCATGCAGCCATGTTCAATCATTGTGGCTTACAGGAGCAGCGAGAGAAACTTGGATACGAGACTCAGAGGGGCCCCCGAGAGGGGTGAAACAGAGAGCAGCGTGGTGGGGGAGGGAAGGGGAATGCCAAAATGAACTGTGGGAAGTAGAGGAAAATGCCAGCAGTGGAAAGTGGGGGCGGGGGGGGGGAAGGAAGAAGAAAAATGTAATTGAGGTGGGGGGGGGGGAAAAGAGGGAAGGAGGATAGCGCCAGCTTAAACTTGGGAGGGTGGGGAGAGGGCACAAAATGAGTGCCAGGTTGAATGGAGAAGAATACAAGCATGAACTGAGAGGGTTGGAGGGGCAGGGAATGTTTCTGTGCACTGGTGGAGGGAAAGGGGTAGCTTGGAGAGAGGAAAGTGATTGTTGAGGAAATGATAGTCTGGTTAGTCTGTTGAAAACCCAACAGTCACTTAACTTCTTCTATATCTCTCAGGTTGAAAATGTATCAGTTGGGAAGTATAAAACTGCTTAAATTATGCCTAATATTTAATATAAAAATTCCAAATGTTCAAAGTGAGCATTTTCCCACCCCATAACCCTCTTGAAGTACACCATTAGTGCATGCCAGGGAGTGGGGACAGCAATTGGAAGCAGAGTGCATAATTCTAAACTTGATGCTGAAAACCTGCACCAGAATGGTCGAGACAGTAGCCAATAGCCATTTTATTTTTAAAGTAGATTTTCCACTATCCCTGGGAGGAAGGTATTTTAAAATATAAAGAAAACAATTAATTCCGAAATGACAGACAGTAGTTTTCAATAGAATTGACTAAGTGTTCCTTCTTTTTTAGCATAAACAAAAACTGCAATGCCCACATTCATTGTCCATTCCAAGATAATGGAAATGCACCAAATAGTGTCAAGAGTCAATTTTTTTCTGAGGGCCATGCCTCCAGACAACACTAGAAAATAAATTGTGTGCCTCGAATCCTTGAATCTTTTTCAAGCATTCATGTACTTTTTTTTTGGTGCTTACAATATATATGAGTGAAGGAATATTGAGTTATCTACAGCTTAAGTTACAAGCCCATGTCCCACTGCAATTTCAGTACAATTACTTGTTTTGGAGTGATCGGCTTTTTTTTGAAGCTATCGGTGGATTTTTCTAGCTTGGCACATATGATCTAAGGTTGAATAAGAACACAACATAAGAACTAGGAGCAGGAGTAGGTCATACAGCCCCTCAAGTCAGCTCCACTATTCAAACAGATCATGGCTGATCTTCTACCTCAACTCCACTTTCCTGTCCTATCCCCATATCCCTTGATTTCCTTAGTGTCCAACAATCTATCGATCTTAGTCTTGAATATACTCAATGACTGAGCATTCACAGCCCCCCTGGGGTAGAGATTTCCAAAGATTCACAACCCTGAGTGAAGAAATTTTTTTTTAAACTCATTTCGGTCCTAAATGGTCGACCCCTTATCTTGAAACAATGACCCCTAGTTCTAGACTCTCCAGCCAGGGGAAACAGCCTCTCAGCATCTACCCTGTAAAGCCATCTAAGAATTTTAAACATTTCAATGAGATCACCTCTCATTCTTCTAAACTCCAGAGAATATAGGCCCTTTCTACTCAAACTCTCCTCACAGGACAACCCTGTCATCCCAGGAATCAATCTAGTGAACCTTCATTGCACCCCCTCTAAGGCAAGTATATCCTTCCTCAGGTAAGGAGACCAAAATTGTACACAGTATTCCAAGTGTGATCTCACCAGAGCCCTATATAATTGCAGCAAGACCTCCTTACTCTTGTACTCCAACCCCCTTGCAATAAAGGCTAACATACCATTTGCCTTCCTAGTTACTTGCTGTACCTGCATGTTAACTTTCTATGAGTTGTGTACAAGGACACCCAAATCCCTCTAACTACCAGCATTTCTTAGTTTTTTACCTTTTAAAAAATATTCTGCTTCTCTATTCTTCCTATCAAAGTGGATAATTTCACATTTCCCCACATTATACTCTATCTGCCACCTTCTCGCCCACTCACTTAACCTGTCAACATCCCTTTGCAGCCTCTTTGCGTCCTCCTCACAGCTTACTTTCCCACCTAGCTTTGTATCGTCAGCAAACTTGGATACATTACACTCGGTCCCTTCATCTAAGTCATTGATATATATTGTTAACAGCTGAGGCCCAAGCACTGATCTTTGCAGCACCCCACTAGTTACAACCTGCCAACCAGAAAATGACCCATATATTTCTACTCTCTGTTTTCTGTCTGTTAACCAATCCTCAATCTCTACTAATATATTACCTCCAATCTTGTGTAACAACCTCTTGTGTGGCACCTTATCGAATGCCATTTGAAAATCCAAATATACGACATCCACTGGTTCCCCCTTATCTACCCTGCTAGTTATATCCTCAAAAAACTCCAATAGATTTGTCAAACACGATTTCCATTTCATAAAACCATGTTGACTCTGCCTAATCATATTATGATTTTCTAAGTGCCCTATTACTACGTCCTTAATAATAGATTCTAGCATTATCCCTACTACTGATGTCAGGCTATTTGGCCTGTAGTTCCCTGTTTTCTCTCTCCCTCCTTCCTTGAATAACGGGGTAACATTTACTACCTTCCAATCCACAGGGGCCTTTTTAGAATTTAGGGAATTCTGGAAGATCATAACCAATGCATCCACCATCTCTGCAGCCACTTCTTTTAAAACCCTAGGATGTAGGCCATCAGGTCCAGGGGATTTGACGACTTTTAGTCCCATTAATTTCTCCAGTACTTTTCCTTTACGAATATTAATTACTTTAAGTTCCTCACTCTCATTAGATCTTTGGTTCCCTACTATCTCCGGTATGTTTTTTTCTGTCTTCCACTGTGAAGACAGGTACAAAATATTTGTTTAACTTCTCTGCCATTTCCTTATTCCCCATCATATTTTCTCCAGTGTTTGCCTCTAAGGCTCCCACGTTTACTTTTGCTACTCTCTTCCTTTTTACATACTTGTAGAAGCTCTTCCAATCTGTTTTTATATTTTTGCTAGTTTACTCTCATAGTCAATTTTATTCCTCTATCAATTTCTTGTCATCCTTTGTTGATTTCTAAAACCCTCCCAATCCTCAGGCTTACGACTCATTTTGGCAACGTTGTAAGCATCTTCTTTTAATGAATGCTATCCTTAACTTCTCGAGTTAGCCACGGTTGGATCACTTTTCCCGTGGAGATTTTATTCCTCAAGGGAATATATATTTGTTGAGAATTATGAATTATTTCTTCAAATGTTTGCTCTTGCTTATCTACCGTCATATCTTTTAATCTAATTTCCGAATCTACTTTAGCCAATTCACCCCTCTTACCTACATAATTGGCTTTGTTTAAATTTAAGACCGTAGTTTTGGACTTAATTGCATCACTCTCAAACTCAATATGAAATTCTAAAAATTATGATCACTCTTCCCCAGAGGATCCTTAACTATAAGATTACTAATTAACCCTGTCTCATTACACAATACTAGATCTAAAATAGCCTGTTCCCTAGTTGGTTCTTCAAATATTGTTCTGGAAAACTGTCTCGAATGCATTCCATGAACTCGTCCTCCAAACTACTTTTGCGAATTTTGTTTGCCCGGTCTATATGAAGATTAAAGTCCCCCACGATTATTGCATTACCCTTGTTACACGCTCCTTGAATTTCCTAACTATTGGAAACATGAGCATAAATGAATGTTTATTCTGGAATTTTACTCAATTACTCCTGATGGTGTGTCAATGAGGATGAATCTGTTCCTATCAGCTTGCTGTATCCATACTCACTCTGTGATCTCCGTGAAACCGCAGGAGGCTGCTGCGTGCAACGCTGTCCAGCCCTCGTTGTCAGGCTGATTGACGTTGGCTCCGTGCTCCAGCAGAAAAGTGACCATGTCGAGGTTTTCGTCGATGCAGGCCTGTCAGAGAGCAGGAGACAACAATCAGTGAACAGTCTCATGTTGCTGCACCTCTGCAGGATACCCTCAGCCACTATTTTACTGTTTCTGCTCAGTCAGGGTCAAACTTTTTTTACTCCAAGATCTCCTGTAGTGCTGCCCATGGGGAGTCACAGGGTGCGCTGTTTTCAACAAAGTAGGACAGGCACAGTTTTACAGGATGGGAGTGTGCACTATGTGGAAGACTTAACATATTACTGGTGAATCTCCCGTGGCCTTGCTCGCAGCCATTTGGAGGGTGCAGTGGGTTGGTAAGGATTTGAGGCTTTGGTGAGGAAAAGATGGGATGGCAGGGAGGGAGTGCAAAGGTTTTTGTAATATTAATGGAAGGAAGGACGGCCAGAAGAGAGTGCATAAAATAATTAAATAATGGAGCCAGCCGAGGGGGCAAAAAATAAATCAGTAAACACACACACACATTCATTCATTCATACATACATACACTTAAATAAAGAGATGGACAGATCTGGAAGAGAAGGGCACCAATTAGCTAGAAGTATATTTATTCGAACTAAATACAAGATAATTAGATCAAGAGCCAGATCAGCTGGGGGGGGGGGGGGGGGAACTTGAGCAGTGGGACCTGTTTTATTTCATTATATATATATTAGAGGGTCGTTCAGGAAAGCAGGGTAGTGGGGAGGGTAATTTAATAATACTCAGTGGTAGTTTTATTTAATAATTTTTAGCAATGCTAGTGGGCAGCTTGGGCAGATGAACGTGGCCAGAGTCCCCATTTTTATCTTTGAGCCAGGGGCGGGGAGCAGAGATGAATGCCTTCTGGAGCAGAAGCAGTAGCTGAAATATCGAGAAGGGTCGGAGGCTCAATTTAAAAATAATTACTTTTTGACTTGGGGCCTGAAGCGTGCAGTGCTGGGGGTCCATTTTTTCTATAAGAACTTCAGCTGGAGGGCTTCAGGAGCAGGCCAAGGATACAGGGAGTGGAGCCACAGGTGAAGCTGGACAGCGGCCTACAAGGCAGCAGGACCAGAGGCTGAGCTGGGCAGCAGAACACGACCGGAGCCCCGTTTGAAAAAAAATTAGACTGGAGGCCTTCAGGACTGGGGTGTGGGATGGGTAAAGGTGCAAAAAGAGTGGGTATTTAAAATATATTTTAAAAGTGGCTTATAGTGTTGTGTGTTTACTGTTTTGTGGGTAGTGTTGCCAACCCTCCAGGGTTAGAGTTAGGGATTGGCCTGGAATCTCCGTGAATTGAAGACTAATCTCCAGGACACTGTTGCAGGCAACCCAGGAGAAAAAAATCATGGGAGCATTAAATAAATTGCGGGTTTTTTTCATTTTCTTTGAACACTTCTGTTTATTAGTTATAAAAATATTGGAGATGAGAAAAAAGCAGTTTGACTGACCGTCGAGAATCATCTCAGAATACGGGGTAGGCCATTTAGGACTGAGATGAGGAGAAATTTCTTCACTCAGAGGGTGGTGAACCTGTGGAATTCTCTACCACAGAAGGCTGAGGAGGCCAAGTAACTGAATATATTTAAGAAGGAGTTAGATAGATTCCTAGACATAAAAGGCATCAAGGGGTATGGGGAGAGAGCGGGAATATAGTATTGAGATAGAGGATCAGCCATGATCATATTGAATGGCGGAGCAGGCTCGAAGGGCCGAATGGCCTACTCTTGCTCCTATTTTCTATGTTTCTACCCAATGGAGTAACAAGGTGTATTTTCACTTTCCAATTGGTGTGGGAAGGCAGGCGACCAATGGCGGGGGTGTGGGGGTGAGGCGGTTGGAGGCAGCAGGTCATGCGATGAAACCTCCAGGAATACATTCAACCAGAGTTGGCAACCCTATTTGTGGGAGGCAGAGAATAGGAAGACGGGAGCGAGGAATGCAACACCATCATCTAACGGCCGAAAGCCTACAATCTCAGTGTGACAAGCAAAATGTTTACCCACAGTTATTCCATTATAAATGTTGACATAAAAGCTTTATTCAAAATAGTGATACAGTAAGGGTAATGTGGCAGTCACAAGGCTTTCACTATAATATATACACACACACACACACAGACTTTCTTACTTTCTCCCTTACCCCTCACTCTGCTAAAGGTGCTGACTCTTGCTGCAGTAAAGCTTCACTGGCAGAAACACCCTCCTGTACCTCACACAAGTTGACAATCTTCTCGTGTGATTCTAGACAATGAACATTGACTAGCTATTTCACCAAAGAGGACATCAGAGACAAATCCAAACCTATCCTTATCTAATCTCTGCACATGCACACTTTCTAAAAATGATCATTAAATCGTGATTCTGCTCCTGCACCATTACCTCGAGAGTCCCCCAAGAATCTGTCCTTGGCCCCCTCCAATTCTCATCGACATGCTGCCCCTTGGCGACATCATCTGAAAACACATCAGATTCCACATGTACGCTAACGACACCCAGCTCTACCTCACCTTCATCTTTCTTGACCCCCATTTGTCACACTGCTTGTCTGACATCCTGCACTGGATGAGCAAAAATTTCCTCCAACTAAATATTGGGAAAACCAAAGCCATTGTCTTTGGTCCCCGTCGCAAACTCCGTTCCCTGGCCACTGAATCCATCTCTCTCCCTGGCCACTGTCTAAGGCTTAAGTAAACCGTTCGCAACCTTGGCGTCCTAATTTGACCGAGATGAGCTTCCGACCACATATCCACTGTTCATCAAGACCGCCTACTTCCACCTCCGTAACATCACATGTCTCTGTCCCTGCCTCAGCTCATCTGCTACTGAATCCCTCATCCATGCCTTGGTTACCTCTAGACTTGATTATTCCAAAGCTCTCTTGGCCGGCCTCCCACCTTCCACCCTCCACAAACTTGAGCTCATCCAAAACTCTGCTGCCCGTATCCTAACTCGCACCAAGTCCCGTTCACCCATCACCCCTGTGCTCGCTGACCTACATTGGCTCCCGGTCCGGGAACGCCTCGATTTTAGAATTCTCATCCTTGTTTTCAAATCCCTCCATGGCCTCACCCCTCCCTATCCCTATAACCTCCTCCAGCCCTACAACCCTCCGAGATCTCTGCGCTCCTCCAATTCTTGGCTCTTGCGTATCCGTGATTTTAATTACTCCACCATTGGCGGCCTTCACTGCCTAGGCCCTAAGCACTGGAATTCCCTCCCTAAACCTCTCCACCTTTCTCTCCTCCTTCAAGACCCTCCTTAAAACTGGTCTCTTTGACCCAGCTTTTGGTCACCTGTCCTGATATCTCCTTATGTGGCTCGGTGTCAAATTTTGTTTGAAAATTGCTCCTGTGAAGTGCCTTGGGACGTTTTACAATGTTAAAGGTGCTATATAAATGCAAGTTGTTGTGATCAGAGGCAGGAATCCTAGCTGATTTTTTTCTTCGCTAGCCTAGCCCAGGGGAACTCAGGTCAACTGTAGCACCCCAACTGCTGTCCCAGCTGAGCTGAGCTAATTCAGCTCAGACTAAAGAGAGAAAACGAGGCTTCCCTGGCCTGTGCAGCTCAGTCCCGCATCATTGGTCTCATCTTTTAAAGGGTACATAAAGACTTAGGGAAGAAATCCTGCAAGAGTGATGGGAGGCTACTGCAGAGCACAATGGGGGAGGGGAGGTAGGGGGGGCAGCGGCGGTGGTGGAAAACATGGAGGGGTGGGGAAGGGGAGGATTGAGTCAGAGTTTCTCCCATTGAACTGAAAAAGCAGCAGGAAAGCTCACAAATTACAGGCAGTAACCAAGGCAATCTGACAAAACAAAACAACATAAATCCCCTATCAGGAAGTTCCATCTGAACAGGATCCCCGAAACAGATAGCCATCTGGGAAAATCTCAGCAATTCCATTTTCTTAAAGTGGCTGCGAGTTTGTGTCTCTGTCTGCTTTTTTGGGTGGTGGGGAGAAACAGCGTCAGAGTCCTGACTGAAAAAATGGCAATTGTATCAACGGGATCACAAAAATAACTGGCTCCCTAGAGCCGGAAAGTTCAATACGAGTTCAGCAACAGTGGCCCTCGACCTGGACAGGTCCATGTGAAACAGGGAGAGATCTTTGGGTTCTAAAGCCGTTCTTGATATAATTTCTCTACTTTTCTCTCCTGCTACCTTGAAGGCAGTGCCTTAACACTGGGACACAAACATCACTTAACTGGAGGAGAGTGTCTCAGCTCTGTCCCCGGAGCGCTGGAGAGAATCCTGTGTATTACAGGCTAACTGGTTACCTATAGCAACAGGACTGTCCAAATTCAAGGCAAACCACAGAGTTGTAATACCACATTGCGGGGGGGGGGGCTCTGTGGTTCAAACAATTTACATTTATATAGATGTAGATGAATATGTCACAGCACTTTATATGAGGGGGACCAACACCAAGAATGGAGGGAAGGAAATTGGAGGGGGAATTGAAAACACAATTAAGGTTTTTAGGGAGCTTTTCAAAACAGAGAGAGGAAACAAGGCAAAGAGAATTCCAGGGGGCAAGCAGTGACCGAAAGATCAGCCTCTGATAGTGAAGTACAGGGAGTGATAAGCAAGCGGTAATCCAGTGTCAGAAGGCGCGGGCTGCATGTGGCTGCAGCAGGTCACTCACACGAGGTGGAGTGAATCCATGGAGGGACCTGAAAGTGAGGATGAGGATCTTAGGTGCACGGAGAACCAGTGGGTCTTTGGAAAGGACAAAGATGATTGGTGCGCAAGCGAAGACTGAAAGCTTGGATCAGCTGAGGTTTGTGAAAGCTGGAGGTGGTGAGGCCACCAAGGACAATGTTGAGAAATTCATCCTCGACATGAAGGAGTCATGGGCCAGAAGTTCAGTAAGGGGAGGAGAGGCAAGGGTAGAAGTGGGCAATGTTTCTGAATTGGATGAGGTCCTGGAGGTGACAAGTGCATGCGCATAAGATTAACCCTTGATTCACCAGTTGATGCAATTCCTACCATAGTCGATTCAGTCACAATCGCAGGACAATCCTGGAGGTTTAATTGTAAATCTAAAAAGAAAGCATTTAATGTGACAGGGTGGGGGGGTATGTAAAAATTTTAATGGTATGTAGATCATTAATATGAACCCAGTATATTACTTCAAGATGATTCAGACATACATTTAAATTCGTGAAAAGTAAATTCAAAATGGTTCCTAAACAAAATTTTCACTTAAAAGTTAATAAATGTTTAGAATAATGTATCAGATAATATCGTAGAGCCAGAAATATTAGAGGAATTCAAAATGCAGTTGAATGTTCAGTTGGATGAACCAGAACACTAGGACAAGCTTGTTGGACCAAATGGCCTTTTCCATATGTCTTTATTTAGGGATAACAGGGCCTGAAACATGGTTGAGAAAAACATAACCAGAAGGTATGTTGCCGTAAAATCCCCATTATAATTCGGGCTCTCTTCCAGCACTTCAAACTTGTGCTCACAGCAAAAGGATTCACCAGTTGGCCTGCACATCAAACCAGCTACTCCCCTCTCCCAAGAGTGTAAACTCAGCAGATGCCTCTTGCTGGACTCACATGAATAGAATTAGCCTCATCATAATAGGTGCAGTCATTTTATTAGACCATCAGAAATGAGATAAACGAATCACCCAGTCATTGGAGGAATCAGGACTGCTGGCTCATTAACACATCAAACCCACCTCTGCCTCAGTGCTGCAGGCTGCTTGTGCGTGTGTGCCTGTGCCCATGTGTGTCTGCGTTTGTGTGTTTTTATAAATTTGCGCAAATTCACTTTGTTTTAAAACACAACCCCATAACATTCCCAAATCCTCTCTGTAAAGAAAAAAGATCAAAAAGCCTGAAACGTGACAGAAGATTTCGCACCGGTGACTATGTAGGATGGCCACCATGCTCTCCTGTCATGTCCAAAATGCAGGAAATACTGCTCTATCATGCCATTACATTCAGGCTAAAACCAATAGTCAGTCTTATTTACAAGTAAGATAATTACAAAGAGGCAGAAGAAGACAAGTAACCAGTAGTACAATGCTTGACTTATACAACACTGAAACTGTTCCAAACAATAAAGAACCCAAAATCTTAATAATTTTTTCAACACCTTTCAACTGATTCCCCGATAAAATGTTGCACGGCCAATGATGCCAAGGAGTCCTCTTTAGTTGTTTCATGCAGAATGGGCAGTGCATGCAATAGCTCAGTAATATTCCTGTCAATACTTTGAAGTCTGAACAAGCCCATTTGAAGATCAAACCTATTCTTCACAACGATCAGGCATCAAGAAAGTCGCCCTTTCAACCACTCAAGTTGATAAGGTGTGAACAGTAGACTGCTGAAGGATCAGACCAGAGACAAGAGGGAGGGTTTTGCTCTGAATTTAAGACCATTTTCCAGTGGCCGGGTAAGAGCGGAGTATTAGATGGGGACCTGTCCCCCTGGGCTGGTGCCCTTTTCTGGTCCCCGGCTTCACCATGGCGATATTCCAGCGTCACCTCTGCCGGATGCTAGGAACACTCCATCCAAAAAAGGCAGGAGTAACCAAATAAGGCAGAAATGATGGGAGCGATGTCATAGGTCTCAATTTCCATCATTACCACCAAAGCCACGTTGGGCCCAGGCAATGCCCATCTACAACCGGTGCCTGGCATTGCCAAGGCCAGTCACAGCCTTTTCAAAATTAAACGGCCTATCACAGAAACTGCAATCAACCATGAGATAATCGATTTGTAGTACCCTACCAGTGCTTTGTGTGGGATCTGTCGGAGGCCAGACAGTTTTCCCTGACATGGCCTCTTTATGCTGCTGCAAGCACCACAATCCTGCAGCAACAGTGAGTCTCTGTACTCTCCTCTAATGGGCTCCCCAGCAGAGGCTGAAACTCCAACAGCCAAGCCAAAAGTACTTATTTAACACTCACCCAGGAAACTTTGGGTCAGTGGTACATTTATCGGGCGGGTAGAAGTCCCAGCCGACCCCCATGTAGCCATCACGGAGGAAAGGCTTTGTCGATTGGCTTCCCCGAATCTACAAATTAGCAAGCATCACAATCTCAAAGGCGATGGACTTTTTGTAATCTTTTCACTTATGAACACGAGCAATGACATCCAATGAGAGAAACCAGCTAGGCCTCATGATCTCCACGGAAAAGTAGATATCACTAGATTTTTTTTCATATATTGGCTTCCCTTGATCACCAAGGCAAAGAAACTCCTTTTCAAAGATAAACCTAATCTGAAGCCAATCTTTAATTGACATTATTCTGCCCATCTAAAGTCATGACATATTTTCTGATTTGAAGGCATGAAGAAGTTCTGGTCCAGTCATATTCTGCTTCAGTAGTTGGTACCAGCCTCACTCAGCTCACGAACCAACCCCAGCCCTGACTGCAGCATCCAAAGATGGCTGCAGGAACAAAGGAGGCGACGCCCATCTTCCCGGTGCTGTATGCCAACAGGAGGCCATTGTAGGCAGAGAGGTTTCTCTATCCAGCCAGCACTGCCACTCCAGAGGAGGCTGTTGCTATCCAGCCTACACTTCAGGCTCAGGGGAGCACACTCCCATCCTGTGTTGCAGGCCCAGAGGGAGTCTCTCTCATATGGCCAATGCAGCAAGCCCAGGCAGAGCGTTACGGACTTGGCAGTTTTTGGGGTTTTTTTTGGGTGTTTTGCCCTGAAGTCAGAACACAACAGAAAGTATACTGCCCCCTCCCACCCCCAAAATTCTGGCAGACCTCTCTGACTTTCTGCTAAGTCCAAAACCATGCGGGTTGGGGAAAAAAAAAAGCACTTTTGTATTGAATATATACCCTTGGCGTTCCGTTTAAATTTTAGAAATTTCTGGTTAATCAACTCAAAAACCAGACTGCTCAGTCCCAGAGAGTTGGTCGACAGCCCTACCTCTGTCACTGTGCAGACTGAAGCTCTGGGCCGGTTTAACATCCCAGTTCCGAGGCTACAGGTCAGTCAGTCAGTCAGTCTCTCTCTTTGCACACAGTACATCGACAGAATGTGCCAATACAGAGAGAATCCTCGTCAAACCATCACCGCGGGGGGTGGAAGATTTCAGTACATATACCTCACACAGGGGCTGACAGGAGTTTGTACAAAACTAATAACTAAAAACAGCACAAATTGGTTATATATAGAACTGAGGGGTCATGGGATACAGAATTTTTCCCACAAGTGCCCTCTGACCCATTAAATCAGGAATAACAAATGCTTTTGGCTAGATTTCCATCAGTCACTGGAGCAGCAAGAAAATCCCTTTGCTAACTTGTTGAGATTATTAAAACACATCTCTTCAATTCTACGGTGCACAATTTCTCAGTAAGTGACTGCTCCGCTCCTCCCAGTCTGTCGATAGCTGCCGCCACGTTCTGCATTACTGACAAGCGGTTTTGCAACTGGAAAGCGCAACGGTGCCCATTTCCTGGAGTCAACTGCAAACTTACACTCCCAGATTCTTTCTAACCAGAGGAGAGGACGAAATCTTGAAATAAAAAACAAGCTTGAAATGCATGAATTATCATAAGAAAGTGGGGAAAGGGGAGAGACCATCCATCTCACCAATGCTGCTCTATCATACACCACATACTATTGTGGACATTTAATCTCCTGAGAAAAAGTTAGTATAAATGAGCGCCGTAGGACGTTTTACTATGTTAAAGTTGCTATATAAATGCAAGTTGTTGTTACATAGAAAGACACAGAATGTGCAGCACAGAAACAGGCCATTCGGCCCAACTGGTCCGTGCCTGTGTTTATGCTCCACATGAGCCTCCTCCCACCCTTCTTTATCTAACCCTAACTTAGAGAAGTTATTTTAAACTTGTATAGAACCTTGGTGAAATCACAGTTGGAGTACTGCACACAGTTCTGGTCTCCATATTATAACAGCGATGTAGAGGCATTGGAGAAGGTGCAAAAAAGATTCATAAGGATGATACTAGAACTGAGAGGATATACTCATCAGGAAAGGCTGAACAGACTGGGGCTCTTTTTTCTAGAAAAGAGAAGGCTGAGGGGTGACCTGATAGAGGTCTTTAAGATTATGAAGGGGTTTGATAGGGTAGATGTAGAAAAAATGTTTCCGTTTGTGGAGGAGTCCAAAACTAGAGGCCATAAATATAAAATAGTCACTACTAAATCCAATAGGAAATTCAGAAGAAACTTCTTTATCCTAGAGTGGTAAGAATGTGGAACGCGCTACCACAAGGAGTAGTTGTGGCAAATAGCATAGATGCTTTTAAGAGGAAGCTAGTTAACCACACGAAGGAGAAAGAAATGGAAGGATACGTTGATAAGATTAGATGAAGTAGGGAGGGAGGAGGCTCGTGTGGAGCATAAACGCCGGCATAGATCAGTTGGGCTGAATGACCTGTTCCTGTGCTGTAGACTCGATGTAGCATAAACTTATAAACTTCTATTCCTTTCTTCCTCATATGTTTATCTATGCTTTTCACCTCAACTACTCCTTGTGGTAGCGAGTTCCACATTCTAATCACTCTGCTATTTTAACAAATCAAATTGGCAAGGGTAGCCTGGAGGACGAGTTGATGGAATGCATTCGAGACAGTTTCCAAGAACAAAACATCATAGAACCAAGGGAACAGGCTGTTTTAGATCTTGTACTGTGTAATCAGACAGGATTAATTAGTAATCTCACAGTAAAGGATCCTCTAGGGAACAGTGATCATAATATGGTGAATTTCACATTGAGTTTGACAGTAAAGTAATTAAGTCAGAAACTAGAGTTTCAAACTTAAATGTAGCTAATTACATAGGTCTGAGGGGTGAGTTGGCTTAGATTGGAAAATTAGATTAAAGGGTATGACAGCAGATAAACAATAGCCAACATTTAAAGAAATATTTAAATATTCTCAACAAATATACATTCCATTGAGAAATAAAAACTCTAAAAGTGATCCATCCATGAATAACTAAAGAAGTTAACGATAGTATTAGATTAAAAGATGAGGCCTAAAATGTTGCCAAGAAGAGTAGTAAACCTGAGGATTGGGAGAGTTTTAGAAACCAGCAAAAGACGACCAAAAAATTGATAAAAAAGGGAGAAAATAGAATATGGAAGTTATCTAGCAAGAAACATAAGAACGGATTGTAAAAGCTTCTAAAATTTTTAAGAAGGAAGAGAGTAGCAAAAGTAAACGTTGGTTCCTTAGAGGCTGATACAGGAGAAATTATAAAGGGGAATAAGGAAATGGCAGAGACATTAAACAAATATTTTGTATCTGTCTTCACATTAGAAGGCACAAAAAGCATACCAGAAATGGTGGGAAACCAAGGGGCTAAAGAGAGTGAGGAACTTAAAATAATTAATATCAGCAGAGAAAAAGTACTGGAGAAACTAATGGGACTAAAAGCCGATAAATCCCCTGGACCTGATGGCCTACATCCTAGGGTTCTAAAAGAGGTGGCTGCAGAGTCAGTGGATACAGTAGTTATGATCTTCCAAAATTCCCTCGATTCTAGAACGGTCCCAGTGGATTGGAAGGTAGTAAATGTAACCCCACTATCCAAGAAAGGAGGGAGAGAGAAAACAGAGAACTACAGGCCAGTTAGCCTGACATCGGTCATGGGGAAAATGCTAGAATCCATTATTAAGGAAGTGGTAATAGGGCACTTAGAAAATCATAATATGATTAAGCAGAGTCAACATGGTTTTATGAAAGGGAAATGTGTCAGGCACATTTATTAAAGTTCTTTGAGGATGTAACTAGCAGGGTAGGTAAAGGGGAACCAGTAGATGTAGTATATTTGGATTTTCAAAAGGCATTCAATAAAGTGCCACATAAAAAGTTCTTATGCAAGATAAGAGGTCCTGGGGTTGGAGGTAACATATGGATTGAGGATTGGTTAATGGACAGAAAACAGAGAGTAGGGATCAACGGGTCATTTTCGGGTTGGCAGGCTGTAACTAATGGGGTGACACAAGGATCAGTGCTTGGGCCTCAGCTATTTACAATCTATATTAATAACTTAGATGAAGGGAGCGAGAGTAATGTATCCAAGTTTGCTGACGATACAAAGGTAGGTGGGAAAGTAAGCTGTGGGGAGAACGCAAAGAGTCTGCAAAGGAATATAGGCAGGTTAAGTGAGTGGGCAAGAAGGTGGCAGATGGAGTATAATGTGGGGAAATGTGAGATTATTCACTTTGGTAGGAAGAATAGAAAAACAGAATATATTTTAAATGGTGAGAAACTATTAAATGGTCGTGTTCAGAGAGATTTGGGTGTCCTCGTACAAGAAACACAAAGTTAGCATGCAGGTACAGCAAGCAATTAGGAAGGCAAATGGTTGGCTTTTATTGCAAGGGAGTTGGAATACAAGAGTAAGGAAGTCTTACGACAATTGTACAGGACTTTGGTGAGACCTCACCTGGAGTGCTGCATACAGTTTAGGTCTCCTTATCTAAGGAAGGACATACTTGCCTTAGAGGCGGTGCAACAAAGGCTTACTAGATTAATTCCTGGGATGAGAGGGTTGTCCTATGAGGAAAGATTGAGTAGAATGAGTCCATACTCTCTGGAGTTTAGAAGAATGAGGTGATCTCATTGAAACATATAAAATTCTGAGGGGGCTTGACAAGGTAGATGCTGAGAGGTTGTTTCCCCTGGCTGGAGAGTGTGGAACTAGGGAGCATAGTCGCAGGATAAGGGGTCAGCCATTTAAGACTGAGATGAGGAGGAATTTCTTCACACAGAGGGCTGTGGATGCTGAGTTGTTGAATATGTTCAAGGCTGAGATAGATAGATGTTTGGACTCTAGGGGAATCAAGGGATATGGGGATCGGGCAGGAAAGTGGAGTTGAGGTCGAAGATCAGCCATGATCTTATTGAATGGCGGAGCAGGATCGAGGGGCTGTACGGCCTACACCTGCTCTTATTTCTTATGTTTCTTACCACACTCTGGGTAAAGAGGTTACTCCTGAATTCCCTATTGGATTTATTAGTGACTATCTTATATTTATGGCCCCTAGTTTTAATCTCCCCTGCAAGTGGAAAGATCTTCTCTACCTCCAGTTGCTGTAAATACTCCCTGGTCCCCAAAGGTAGACAAGCAAATCTCCTGAATCAAGTCTCCATTAGGGCTGCTTTATTCCAGAAAATAAATACTGTCCAAGAGGTAACCTCCTCCCTGTGTTGTTTTCATAGTATTTATTAGGGGAATACTTCAGATGCCCTCCCCAGGTGATATTCCCATTCATCTCCCCATTCTCTCACACCACTAGGCTCAGTCTCCTGAAAGCATCAGCATTCAGTCTAACTGCAAGTCAACCAAAGATAGAACAGAATAATACACAAAGGTTGGGCAATGTGGAGCTTTAAAAAAAAAACAGGGACGATAGGGCAGACTGGGTGGGGGAGGGGGGGGGGAAGAAAGGGGAAGCAGATAGATTCAATCTGTTGCCAGGTTATAATGGCCCACGTTCAAATCAGCACTACCGTGAAACTGCTCCCCAACAGGGAGCTCTGCTTTTGCTGCCTCCGATTCGCAACGCAGAAAATGGGACAGAATACACTGACTGGGCTGCAAATGACTTTGAACCCGATTTGACCTGTGCAGCTCAGTGGAAACACTGGTCTCGGTTTAGGCTGCAGCAGGCGAGAGCCCTCCTCCTCCACAAAAAAAAAAGTTTAACAAAAGGAAAAGAAGCTGATTCCTTTTAGCTGGCTGGCTGAAGTGACTTGGAAAGGGTTCACATCAGACTGGAGAGGAATGCATTGCAGGGAAAATTAGACATTGTGCACCAGCTGGGATCTGAACACTGCCAGCCAGCATTGACCTCCTTCCCCGTGTCAACTCCTACAATCAATCACCTCCAGGAATTACCCAAATAAATACACAGCCTCTCTTCTCCCCCTGCCCCTCCACAGTTAGTGCTCCACACTATACACCCACTTCCTCCCAGTGCTCCAAATGGGGCCTCCCACCACCCCCACCCTGAGCTAATACTCTACCCTGTAACCCTCTTCCTCCCCATGGTCCACACAGTGTCCATCTCCCTCTCCCCCAACTAGTGCTGAACACTGTACCCCCACCATACACTGTCATGCCAAAATTACAGTTGCCAAAATTGAGTCTGAGATGAACAATCAGAGTGACTGGACTGCAACTTTGTGGCTGCATCAAGAAGCCAGGCAGCCCCCTCCACACACTGCAGTTTATTTCATAATTAACCCTCTGACACTATGATTTCCCCCCCGCACCCCACTTGAATTCCGGCAAAAGAAAGAATAGGCAGAATTAGCTGAGCAGATCCCAGCTTTCTCACGTCAAAAATAAAACTGGAATTGTTCATGATGAAAATAAACATTGGGTTTAATCAGTAAAATATTTTTTGGAAGAAACAAATATAAATCGTTGGAATTAAGAAATACTTAACAGCTATCTTCAGAAAAGAATAATGCTAAATAGAGTTGACATACACCATAAGCTACATCCTGACCCTGAAGAACTTCCTTCAGCTGTGTGTACGTGCTACAGGTGACTCAAGGTGTGGCCTCTGCCAATGCTGCTCATTGGTACGTTGTGATCATAAAGTGTTCCTAGTGTCAAAACAAGGAAAAGCAGTTGCATGTCTCATATCAGAACTGTGGCGCGCTCATGTTGATACTTCCAGATAGTAACTAGTTTAACCATCAAACGAGAAGCTTATTTACAACCAATACCCTGGGTTCATATTAAGATCTGATTTTTTTTTAAATTAAACTTATTTATGACACCAGAGAACCACACAATTCCCAACTGAGAGAGGAAACTAGAGTTGGTTCCCACTCAGCCTGAACATTCAGGATCTGACACCGAAGAACCCCCCTCCCCTCCCACCCACTTACCTCTCGATTCAGGGTCCAACACCAGGGAACCCCGCTCTACCCTGTATCCAGAGTCTGACAACAGAGTCATTTGCTCACCCCTCCATTCATGACCTGTCACCTCAGAGTGCCCCTTTGACCTCTCCTCAGGGTTTGATACTCTAGATCCTTGGTTGAACCCTTGACATTTTGGGACCAATATCTGTAATATCAGTGCTCTCTGGTGCTCTGGCCTAGTCATTTATTCCTTACCAGGAGTAACACCTATGTGCGCAGAAGTGACTTGAAAACAATGATAAATAAAATACTATCGATGCTGGAAACCAGAAACAAGGACAGAAAATGCTTTCAGTCAGCATCTATGGAAAGAAAGTTCTGAAGAACGGTCTGTATCTAAATCGTAAAGCTGTCTGTTCTCTCCACAGGTGCTGACTGGCCTGCTGTGTGTTTCCAGAACTTTCTATTTTTGTGACCAGACTAATAATCCAACTACCTAGGCTGACTCACTCCATCCCAGCGTGAAGCTTTGGCTGATAATTAGGGGGTGGGGGGAGGGGGAAATGTTGGACAGATTACTCGGTGTACAATATAAAGGGAGCGATGGCTGGATTGCTGCTGAGTCGCTGCTCTCAGAGAAAACTCTATTATCCATTATTACATCCTGCATTCCCACTGTTCAAATGGCTCAGACACAGGAAAGCAATAGTAGCCAAGGTCAAAGTCCTCAATGCTTGAAACTAGGCCAAGAATTTGGGAAAGTTCCAAGAGCTGGATTTGTGATCCCTGTTTTCCAGTTAAGTCATTAAAGAGGCAGCATTTCCCCTCTGCATAGAAGGGCCAAAATACAAGGACGAGGAGGCTACACAGAGAGGAAAGATTCATCTAAGCTCAAGGCACGGACCAGATCGTTCATGTTGGCTGCTGGAGGTTTTGCTCTTCAACGGATACAATACCTACAGCTGTGCATTGGGTATAATACCTACGCTGGGGAGGGTATTGTACACCCACTGCATAATGTGAATGAGTTACTGCTAACGATTGTCTCAATTTGGGAGCAGGTTACTGGCCTTACTGCCTTTGTGACAAATGAAACTTCGCATTTGTAATTTTGCATTGTTTGCCTATTTTGTGATATGCTTTTGAGTGGTTGGGGACGATTGAATCCTTTTTAGTTATGTGGGTGTGAATGAGAGTACAAAAGCAAGACCAGAAGAGGAAGGGGTTGACTTAAAGGAGGGAAACTGTGGAAGGCCTCTACCATCATTGGAGTAAGTGGGGTAGATTCTCAACTTGACACACCTAAGCATAAAACTGGCATTGTGGACCGGCCACCCATTATAGAAACCACAATGGGAATGAATGTCGGGCAGCTTTTATAACAGGCTACCAATCCACAATGCCAGTTTTACACCCGGCCACAAGTTGAAAATCTACCCCAATGTGTCCAAGATGAGTCAAGTGACTTATTGGGGGTAATTTTAACCCCAAGAACGGGTGGGTTGCGGGCAGGTGGGGAGTCAAAATAGTTGATTTTTGGAGCGGGACCAACACGCTCACTTCCGGCTTAAACCCAGGCGTGTCCGTATATGCGTGTCAACGCAAAACCCAGAAGTCCCGTCCCCACTTAAAGCCGGCCGGCCAATACTTAAAGGGGCAATGTACCTCATTGCGATAGTTGAGGCACTTAACTTTTTTTGTGTATTAGAAACATCAAACAAACTTAACCTTACCTGTTCAGGTGAAAGCACTGCTTGTGGGCCCAGAGAGACAGGAGTGCTTCGTCCAGGCCCAATAAGCTCACCTGGCAGGATCGGCCGCCCCCATCCCCAAACCCCCCCCACCCCCCCGATCTTCTCCAAGGCCCATCAGATATCTTCCATGTCCCCTCACCTCCCCCCACCCCTCCGATTTCTTCCACAGCCCACGATCAATCTCTCCCACCCTCCTCTCTCTCCGATTCGCAGCTCCTTTCCCTTCAGACAAGCAGCCAGCCTGTCAATCAGGCTGCCTGGGGCGTGGGACCCGGAAGCACAAATACTTACCTTCAATTGAGCTGTGATCGCAGATTGTGACGCACTCATTTGGCTTCCGGACTCTCCCGTGCGAATATCTACGGACACGCTGGGTTCCCGGCTGTGAGCTAAAATCATGCCCATTATCTCAGGTCAAAGTCGGATTCAAGTAGAAACACTCCACAAACTGCTCATCCTCCCCATCCTTTGCCCTACTTGGGTAAGGTACATTGTTAACTACCTTTGACTTTTGGTTTGCTGAGAAATTCTCTATAATTATTGAATAAGTAGATTGTTAGAGAGGCTGACCTGATTAAATCAATTAGTTGGTGAATAAAAGGAAGAACGAGAAACAGCAAGAGAAAGAGAGAGAGAGAGAGAAAAAGAGAGAGAGAGAAAGAAAGAAGAGCAAGAGAAAGAAATCAGATTTCCCCACTTTCTCTCATTTAGTGTCTACATATGCTGTTTCCTCCCTGCTCCATTGTGAGTGAGAGGCTAGCAGGTCTCTGCTGCTCTATAATGGTTGCTGGATACAATGGCAGGTGTCACTGTGGTTTATACTGACTCCCCTGATTGAGCTCAGCTTGTTGCTTCCCCACAGGGCACTGGTTAAGGTCAGGGCTCAACTTATGGAAGATCAGGAGCCTGTGGCCTACCACCCCATAGAACTCTGCATCAGACACCATAGAGCTGTTTTTAGAGCAACGGCAACTCAGCATTTGGGTCAAAGTTGGTTTTAAAAAAAACACAAATTAGGAATATTCTCTTCACTCTGTTTCCGTCCACCTGATAAAAAACCTGGCAACAGGTAAGGACAATCTATACACCTCTTCACCCACAGCTGAACTCAGCAATACCTGTCTGGTCCCTGTAGCCACTGGTGATGTCCTAAAATTCAATATATCTATATATAATCTTAGCAATGCCCCCCCCCCCAACAAGCAGGAGACCCTGGCACAGGCTGCCCCAAGTTAAACGCTACTCAGCACGAAGTCTGTAACTTTCCACACACACATCACCAAGATAAAAAATACAGGGGCTACCATACCAATCAGCTATAAGAGGCCACACGGGCCTAGTTAGCTTCCCTCACTCCTATAATCAATAAGCTATTAAGCCCAAGCTTGTCATCATCAAATCACAGCTTCCTGACCTACCCCATCTTCCCTTCTGGTCTTTTCAACTTTGGGGGTGTCGCGGACAATAGACCTCGGTCCCTCAGTTAGATTTCTAATACTTCAAAAAACCCTCAGATACACTTCATTGCCATTATTACAGCCTTCATTGGCCTGATGTGATTATTCTTAAAGAAAAAGTTTACATTGATCAAAGATGAGCCAACCACGAACAGTCTAACATGGTAATGAACAGACATCAGAGACAAGCTCAGCACCTTCCGACAGGACCACCTCTGCAGAGAAGCTCACAGTGCCACGATCTCAGTGAGCTGACGTACCAAGGCTGACGCTGTGTTGCGATGGCCATCGGAGCATCCAGGCTGATCGAGTGATGAGGTGGCATTTTATATCCAGCACCCTGTGACTGCACAGCCAAGTGACTGCAGGAAATAATTACACCATATGTCACTTTTCTGGGATCAGAGCCTGCCCTGGGGAGGAGGTCAATGAGTCCCAGATCTGATCAGGCAAAGACAATTAGAGAGAGGAGAGAAGGGGAAGACACCGTGTCATCGTCAACAGTAGCACTTTCGCCTCTGAGTTGGAAGGTCATGAGCTCATGCCCCACTCACGAGACTTGAGCGCATAATCTAGGCCAACAATTGAGTGCAGTACTGGGAGAGTGCTGCACTGTCAGAAGTGCCGTCTTCCGGATGGAAGATTAAACCAAGGCCCCTTCTGCCCTCTCGGGTGGACGTAGAAGATCCTATGGCACTATTGGAAGACGAGCAGGGCAGCTCTCGCCAACATTTATCCCTCAACCAACACCTAAAACAGACGATGATCTGGTCATTATCTCATTGCTATTTGTGGGACCTTGCTGTGTGCAAATGGGCTGCCGTGTTTCCTACATTACATCAATGACTACACTTCAAAAAGTATTTCATTGGCTGGAGAGCGCTTTAGGTTGTGAAAGGCACAGTATAAATGGATGTTCTTTCAATCTTTCTATGAATGCCGCATGGCTGCTCCCTGCAGCCAATCTGACAGACATAGCGTGCTGCTTCTAGCCGTGTTTGTGTCTCCGGTGTGAGGGAATTAAAGATCTCACCCCAAAGATCTGTAGGATGCTGACAGTAGTGTAAGTCCCACCCATCACACTCTCTCAGTGGCTACATAAACTCTGACACTGAAGGCTTCACTTTCAAACAATCTCAGGGCCACTCTGAAGTTCCATGTTCCTTACCTCGACCCTCCCAAAAAGCCCCACACCACTAACTGTACTTGCTTTGCCCTCTTCTTACCCCTCCTCCTCCCCAGTACATAGTCCATTCCCAGCTCAGCGACCACATTCTCTCCCTTTTGACACCAGCAGTAGCAGAGTGTGCTGACCTCAGTTCCCCAAGATCAGTCGCGGTAAATGGGCGAGCAGGCAGCCAACAGGGTGAGTCAAAAGATGGAGGGGTAACCTCTACCCTATCTGTGACGTGTTATTATTTCAGCTTTTCACTCTTTGTTTGAAGAGACGTAGTGGCTGTCGGACACTCACTGCATGATGGGAACCACAGCTAAATGTGGAATCTGTCTGAGGAATCATACTGTAACCCACACTGTCCCAACGACACTGTTACAACTGTATCCCACACTGTCCCAACGACACTGTTACAACTGTATCCCACACTGTCCCAACGACACTGTTACAACTGTATCCCACACTGTCCCAACGACACTCTCACAACTGTAACCCACACTGTCCCAACGACACTCTCACAACTTATCCCACACTGTCCCAACGACACTCTCACAACTTATCCCACACTGTCCCAACGACACTCTCACAACTTATCCCACACTGTCCCAACGACACTGTTACAACTGTATCCCACACTGTCCCAACGACACTGTTACAACTGTATCCCACACTGTCCCAACGACACTGTTACAACTTATCCCACACTGTCCCAACGACACTCTCACAACTTATCCCACACTGTCCCAACGATACTCTCACAACTGTAACCCACACTGTCCCAACGACACTGTTACAACTTATCCCACACTGTCCCAACGACACTCTCACAACTTATCCCACACTGTCCCAACGACACTCTCACAACTGTAACCCACACTGTCCCAACGACACTGTTACAACTTATCCCACACTGTCCCAACGACACTCTCACAACTTATCCCACACTGTCCCAACGACACTCTCACAACTTATCCCACACTGTCCCAACGAAACTCTCACAACTTATCCCACACTGTCCCAACGACACTCTCACAACTTATCCCACACTGTCCCAACGACACTCTCACAACTTATCCCACACTGTCCCAACGACACTCTCACAACTTATCCCACAATGTCCCAACGACACTGTTACAACTTATCCCACACTGTCCCAACGACACTCTCACAACTGTAACCCACACTGTCCCAACGACACTCTCACAACTTATCCCACACTGTCCCAACGACACTGTTACAACTTATCCCACACTGTCCCAACGACACTCTCACAACTTATCCCACACTGTCCCAACGACACTGTTACAACTGTATCCCACACTGTCCCAACGACACTCTCACAACTTATCCCACACTGTCCCAGTGACACTCTCACAACTTATCCCACACTGTCCCAACGACACTCTCACAACTGTATCCCACACTGTCCCACCGACACACTCACAACTGTATCCCACACTGTCCCACCGACACACTCACAACTTATCCCACACTGTCCCAACGACACACTCACAACTGTAACCCACACTGTCCCAACGACACTCTCACAACTTATCCCACACTGTCCCAACGACACTGTTACAACTGTATCCCACACTGTCCCAACGACACACTCACAACTGTAACCCACACTGTCCCAACGACACTCTCACAACTTATCCCACACTGTCCCAACGACACTCTCACAACTTATCCCACACTGTCCCAACGACACTGTTACAACTGTATCCAACACTGTCCCAACGACACTCTCACAACTTATCCCACACTGTCCCAACGACACTCTCACAACTTATCCCACACTGTCCCAACGACACTCTCACAACTTATCCCACACTGTCCCAACGACACTCTCACAACTTATCCCACACTGTCCCAACGACACTGTTACAACTGTATCCCACACTGTCCCAACGACACTGTTACAACTGTATCCCACACTGTCCCAACGACACTGTTACAACTTATCCCACACTGTCCCAACGACACTCTCACAACTTATCCCACACTGTCCCAACGACACTGTTACAACTTATCCCACACTGTCCCAACGACACTCTCACAACTGTAACCCACACTGTCCCAACGACACTGTTACAACTTATCCCACACTGTCCCAACGACACTGTTACAACTTATCCCACACTGTCCCAACGACACTCTCACAACTTATCCCACACTGTCCCAACGACACTGTTACAACTGTATCCCACACTGTCCCAACGACACTCTCACAACTTATCCCACACTGTCCCAACGATATTCTTACAACTGTAATCCATACTGTTCCAGTGACACTCTCAAAACCGTAATCCACACTGTCCCAGTGACACTCTCACAACTGTATCCCACACTGTCCCAACGACACTCACAACTTATCCCACACTGTCCCAACGACACTGGTATAACTTATCCCACACTGTTCCAACGACACTGTTACAACTGTATCCCACACTGTCCCAACGACACTGTTACAACTGTATCCCACACTGTCCCAGTGACACTCTCACAACTTTATCCCACACTGTCCCAGCGACATTCTCAAAACTGTATCCCACACTGTCCCAATGACACTGTTACAACTGTATCCCACACTGTCCCAGTGACACTCTCACAACTTTATCCCACACTGTCCCAGCGACATTCTCACAACTGTATCCCACACTGTCCCACCGACACACTCACAACTGTAACCCACACTGTCCCAAATACATTCTCACAACTGTATCCCACACTGTCCCACCGACACACTCACAACTGCATCCCACACTGTCCCAAATACATTCTCACAACTGTAGCCTACACTGTCCCAGTGACACACTCACAACTGTATCCCACACCAGACCCAGGCAGAGAGGTCAAGCGCTTGTCTCTGGCCTCTATTAGGACAGGGCATGGAACTGCATACGACGTCAGTGTGAAAGGACCCAACCAGCTGCACTCAGCAAAGACCGATCTGCATGCCTGTACGTGAATCTGAAGGGATTCCCATGGGGAGCTGATGGATAATGGAAGGCTGCCCAGGCTCAAACCAGATTTGTTTTCATCAACTGCTGAAACTCAGTCCCAGAAAGGACATCTATTGGAACTAAACCAAGTTTTAAAAAAAATTAGTTCCAGATCCTCCGTCAGACTAGGCAAAATATCCAATTGTTGGGACAGAGATAACAACTCAGAGCCGCTTCTAACTCACTGGGTAAACGCACTGCTTGCTATAGATATAAACCACCCAGACCGGGATGGTTCTTGGTTTGATCTTTGGGCTATGCCGAGGTAGCCAATGGAGGCACTGCAGTTTGCCTCAGCGCTTCTGAGCTAAGGTTGATCACCATCTAGCGATTCCCTTGCTGTTGTGCGTGTGGACGGTGGGCAAGGATCTATACTTTAAATATCCTGCCAACGCTCACTACCCAGGCTCATACGTTAAGAATGGCAGCTTGGGTGAAGTACCAGAAGGCACGCGGCATCCATGGCACTGTACTCAGCAAGAGTCAGTCCCTTCTGAAGAGGAGGGAGGAAAAGAGGAAGTTCATGGCACAGCTCCGAGCTGGGATTTTGGAGCCTGAACGCTCACTGCAACAAACTCTCTCCTGAGTGCAGGCCGTACTATCTGATGGGACTACACAGTCACGTTCATAATTAATAGCGTCAAACGTCCATTTCATTCCGACGCAAACAAGCCGTCAGGACCGAGGGATCATCCTCGAGTACCGATTCCCACAAAGCCGACAGGTTCCTATTTAAGCAGAGCCTTCCCATAACCCCCTCCCCTCACTGATATCACCTGCTCATCTGAGCGAGTTTCATTTTATTCTGAAGGTGCAGGGGGATCTGAGGTGTTACACTCTTGAGGCACGCTACACACTGCCAGTTAAAGTATTAGCACTGGAATTGAGTGTTTGTTTCTTGGAATGTTATGGAAGGTGTTGCCAGTGCTGTCAGCCATATGACAAAGGACACCGCTGCGCTCCGGACTGTGTTTGATGTTTCGAAGGGTTGCTGATGCAAAGCAGAACCCTGAGGCACTCCACGAGAGTCAGAGAGTGAGAGAGAAAGAGAGAAAGAGAGAGAGAGAGAAAGAAAATAGAAAAAGAGAGCAAGTGAGCCCAAGAGCAAAAGAAACAAAAAAGTGAAAGAGACAAGCGGATGCAGAGTTAGAGGAACGGAGAGTTCGGGTGGCGGGGGGGAGGTGTTGTAGGAGGAGGTTACAGAGATAGGAAGGGGCAAAGCCACGAAGGGATTTAGAGACAAGGATGAGAATTTTGAATTGGAGACACAAGGGGACCAGGAGCCAATGTCGGTCAGCGAGGACAGGAGTGACGAGCATATGGGACACGGCGCTGAATACAATATGGGCAGCAGAGCTGCAGCGTACAGATGGATGAAGGGCCAGCCAGGAAAGCATTGGAATAGTTGATTTTCGAGGTTACAAATGCATGGATGAGGATTTCAGCAGTAGATGGATTAAGGTAGTGGCAGAGGTGAGCAATGTTACTGAGGTGGAAGTAGGCGGTCTTTGTGATGGAGAAGATATGGGGTCGGAAGGTCAGCTGGGGGTTGAATAGAACACTGAGGTTGCCAACAATCTGGTTCAGTGTGCAACATTGGCCAAGAAGGAGAATGGATTTGGTGGTGAGAGTGTGGAGTTTGTGGCAGGAGCTGATGACAATGGCTTCAGTCTTCCCAATGTTTAATTGGAGGAAACTGCAGCTCATCCAAGACTGGATGTCGGACAAGCAGTCTGACAGCACAAAGGCAGCGGAGGGGTTGAGGGAGTGAGGTAGAGCTGGGTGTCGTCAGCATATCGATGGAAGCTGACCCCATGCCATCACCAACAGCCTCTTGGCTTTCTCCACTTCCTCATCTCCAAAGGTCATGGTGTCAGAGAGGGAAGAGAAACCATTGCCAAAGGTGTTCTGGCTACGATCAAATAGATAAGAGTGGAACCAAGCAAAGGCAACCCCATTGAGCTGAACAATGGAGGAGAGGCAGTGGAGGAGGATGTTGTGGTTGACCATGATAGGTGGGCCCGGATTTGGGAGACGCCAATATGTTGAAAGACAATGGTGCTGGAATTACAGAATGTGAAACATTAGGAGACAGAGAGAAGGGGAGATGGAGTCAGGAAACAGAGAAGCAGAAAGTGGGGGCAAGGGCAGAGGGAGAGGAAGTGGGCAAGGTCTCTGCCCGGAGGTTGCTGTGGGGGGCGAACTTTTGATTGACAGCTCAATAACCTACCGGTGAGTTGCAGTGGGAAAGGACCGTCTCCCCGAACTACACTGATTCACCAGCAGGTCACAGAAAACTGATCACGATTAAGGGCTGAAGGTCAGGACGACAAGGGATACTGAAGACAGGGTGATGAGGGTAGTGGCTGACACCCCGCTGACTGGCAAAACGTTAAAAACCCGAAAAACACTTCATCATTCCAGCCTCAAAGATAAAATCAATATTTTCCATTCCTAATATAGCCCACACCTCAGAACAAAGCAGAGAGAGATGGAAAAGGGGGGGATTAAAAAAAACAGGAAGGAGCTTTGTCTTTCCCACACCAAATGCTCCCTTACCCTCAGAGCACAAAAAAGGCAAGGTATGTTTGCATCTCGTGACTGGTGCAGGAGACGTTATTACAGGATAACACTGTCAGTGCAATGTAAACCTGCGGAGAATGCACTCCTCACAGTCAGCTGAGGCACATACAGCATTCCAATCAAGGGAAGTGGAGCAAGTCCCTGCCAGCGAGCAGCATATCATCCGGCATTTACCCACAACCATGTCCCAACATCTGACAGAATCCACATTTGGGAAAGGGGCCGCTATACTCCCAGCAGCCACTGCTACTACTGGTGAGGAAAATTCTTTTGTGAAGAAAAATTAAAGCTACATACTTGGCTTCTTTTTTTAAAACAAGCTATTTTTATGCTCGAGCCTTTCCAACCTGCATTGCGCCTCACTCAGAACCAGCACTGCTCAAAGCTGGGCGTAAGCACTGCCCTCTCATTTTCCTCGCCTGCAGGTACCTGGGCTGAAATTAACAATTTCCCACCCAGCCTGCATCCCACCCCTCTGGGCCAGATCCTGTCGGTGCAAATCACAGAGGCCAGAGGCAGTGGGGAAGAGGAAATTTTATTTTTATTCGTTCATGGGATGTGGGCGTCGCTGGCCAGGCCAGGATTTGTTGACCATCCCTAATTGCCCTTGAGAAGGTGGTGGTGAACCGCCTTCTTGAACCGCTGCAGTCCGTGTGGTGAAGGTTCTCCCACAGTGCTGTTAGGAAGGGAGTTCCAGGATTTTGACCCAGCGACGATGAAGGAACGGCGATATATTTCCAAGTCGGGATGGTGTGTGACTTGGAGGAGAACGTGCAGGCGGTGTTATTCCCATGTGCCTGCTGCCATTGTTCTTCTAGGTGGTAGAGGTCGCGGGTTTGGGAGGTGCTGTCGAAGAAGCCTTGGCGAGTTGCTGCAGTGCATTCTGTGGATGGTGCACACTGCAGCCACTGTGCGCCGGTGGTGAAGGAAGTGAATGTTTAGGGAGGTGGATGGGGTGCCAATCAAGCAGGCTGCTTTTTCCCGAATGCAGCTCCAACAACACTCAAGCTTCTTGAGTGTTGTTGGAGCTGCATTCATCCAGGCAAGTGGAGAGTATTCCATCACACTCCTGACTTGTGCCTTGTAGATGGTGGAAAGGCTTTGGGGAGTCAGGAGGTGAGTCACTCGCCACAGAATACCCAGCCTCTGACCTGCTCTTGTAGTCACAGTATTTATGTAGCTGGTCCAGTTAAGTTTCTGGTCAATGGTGACCCCCAGGTTGATGATGGTGGGGGATTCGGCGATGGTAATGCCGTTGAATGTCAAAGGAAGGTGGTTAGACTCCCTCTTCTTGGAGATGGTCATTGCCTGGCACTTGTCTGGTGCAAACGTTACTTGCCACTTATGAGCCCAAGCCTGGATGTTGTCCAGGACTTGCTGCATGAGGGCACGGACTGCTCCATTATCTGAGGGGTTGCGAATGGAACTGAACACTGTGCAATCATCAGCAAACATCCCTATTTCTGACCTTATGATGGAGGGAAGGTCATTGATGAAGCAGCTGAAGATGGTTGGGCCTAGGACACTGACCTGAGGAACTCCTACAGCAATGTCCTGGGGCTGAGATGATTGGCCTCCAACAACCACTACCATCTTCCTTTGTGCTAGGTATGACTCCAGCCACTGGAGAGTTTTCCCCCGATTCCGATTGACTTCAATTTTACTAGTGCTCCTTGGTGCCACGCTTGGTCAAATGCTGCCTTGATGTCAAGGGCAGTCACTCTCACCTCACTTCCGAATAAAGCTCTTTTGTCTATGTTTGGACCAAGGCTGTAATCAGGTCAGGAGCTGAGCGGTCCTGGTGGAACCAAATTGAGCATCGGTGAGCAGGTTATTGGTGAGTAAGTGCCGCTTGATAGCACTGTCGACGACACCTTCCATCACTTTGCTGATGATTGAGATCAGACTGATAGGGCAAAAATTGGCCAGATTGGATTTGTCCTGCTTTTTGTGGACAGGACATACCTGGGCAATTTTCCACATTGTCGAGTAGATGCCAGTGTTGTAGCTGTACTGGAACAGCTTGGCTAGAGGCGCAGCTAGTTCTGGAGCACAAGTCTTCAGCACGACAGCCGGGATGTTGTCGGGGCCCATAGCCTTTGGTGTATCCAGTGCACTCAGCCGTTTCTTGATATCACGTGGAGTGAATCGAAATGGCTGAAGACTGGCTTCTGTGATAGTGGGGATATCGGGAGGAGGCCGAGATGGATCATACACTCAGCACTTCTGGCTGAAGATGATTGCAAACACTGCAGCCTTGTCTTTTGCACTCACGTGCTGGACTCCACCATCATTGAGGATGGGGATGTTCACGGAGCCTCCTCCTCCTGCTAGTTGTTTAATTGTCCATCACTATTCACGACTGATTGTGGGAGGACTGCAGAGCTTTGATCTGATCTGTTGATTGTGGAATCGCTTAGCTCTGACTACAGCATGTTGCTTCCGCTGTTTCGCATTTAGTCCTGTGTTGTAGCTTCACCGTTTTGGCAGCTCATTTTTAGGTGCGCCTGGTGCTGCTCCTGGCATGCTCTTCTACACTCCTCATTGAACCAGGGTTGATCCCCTGGCTTGTTGGTAATGGTAGAGTGAGGAATATGCCAGGCCATGAGGTTACAGATTGTGCTGGAATACAATTCTGCTGCTGCTGATGGCCCACAGCGCCTCATGGATGCCCAGTTTTGAGCTGCTAGATCTGTTCTGAATCTATCCCATTTAGCACGGTGGTAGTGCCACACAACTTGTTGGATGGTGTCCTCAGTGTGAAGATGGGACTTCATCTCCACGAGGACTGTGCGGTGGTCACTCCTACCAATCGTGTCATGGACAAATGCATTTGCGACAGGTAGATTGGTGAGGATGAGGTCAAGTAGGTTTTTTCCCTCGTGTTGGTTCGCTCACCACCTGCCGCAGGCCCAGTCCAGCAGCTATGTCCTTCAGGACTCGGCCAGCTCCGTCAGTAGTGGTGCTACCGAGCCACTCTTGGTGATGGACATTGAAGTCCCCCACCCAGAGTACATTCTGTGCCCTTGCTACCCTCAGTGCTTCCTCCAAGTGGTGTTCAACATGGAGGAGGACTGATTCATCAGCTGAGGGAGGGTGGTAGGTGGTAATCAGCAGGAGGTTTCCTTGCCCATGTTTGACCTGATGCCATGAGATTTCATGGGGTCCAGAGTCAATGTTGAGGACTCCCAGGGTCACTCCCTTCTGACTGTATATCACTATACCGCCACCTCTGGTGTGTTTATCCTGCTGTTGGGACAGGACATACCCAGGGATGGTGATGGAAGTGTCTGGGATGTTGGCTGAAAGGTATGATTCTGAGAGTATGGCTATGTCAGGCTGTTGCTTGACTAGACTGTGGGACAGCTCTCCCAATTTTGGCACTAGTCCCCTGACATTCGTGAGGAGGACTTTGCAGGGTCAACTGGGTTTGGTTTGCCTTTGTTGTGTCCAGTGCCTAGTGGTCTGATGCCGGGTGATCCATCCCGTTTTATTCTTATTGTATAATCTCACTACGGAAAGTCACAACAGAGTGGCTTGCTAGGCCATTTCAGAGGGCGATTAAGAATCAACCACATTACTGTGAGTCTGGAGTCACGTATAGACCAGACCGGGTAAGGACGGCAGGTTTCCTTCCCTGAAGGGCATTCGTGAACCAGATGGCTTTTTACGACAATCCGATAGTTTCATGGCCACCATTACTGATAATAGATTTTTTTTATTCCAGATTTTTAAAAATTTAATTAAATTGAATTTAAATTCCCCAGCTGCCGTGGTGGGATTTGAATTCATGATTCTGAATTATTAGTCCAGGCCTCTGGACTACTAGTGCAGTAACATGATCGCTGTGCTACTATACCCAAATGCTGGGGTACGGGACACAGGCAGCAAATCGTAGAAATGAGTGCAGGAGGAAGTCAGTCATCCCATCGTGCCTACGCCAGTGCCAACTCTTCAACTGGAGCTACATACTCTGACCCCTTTTATGTTTTTCCATTTATAATCTCTTATAAATGATACAATCTCTGTTGCAATGGCCACTTATTGTAAAACATTCAATGTTCTAACAACACTCCATGGGAGAAAAAATTCTGGTGATTTTCCCCTCTGTTCTTCTTTTGATAATCCTGAGTTCATGTTTCCTTGCTACTGATTGACCAACCTCTGGAAACCATCCCTCACTATTTACCCTCTCAAAACCTTTTGCAATTTTGAAAACCTCCATTAGTATCCCCCTTTCCCTTAACCTTCTCTGTTCTAGTGAGAGAAAAAAACAATTTCATAAGTCCTTTCCAGAGCCACAACCGCTCAGTCCTCATATCACTGCACCCTTTCCATGGCTCCAATATCCTTCATGTAATGAATTGCCCGGAAGTGCACATAAATACTCCATCTGTGGCCGAACTGGCATCTTGTACAAATTCAACATCGCTTTGTTGCTTTTATATTTAATGCCCCTGTGTATAAAACCCAGAATCCCATTTGCTTTTTTAAATCCGTGGTCGCCACCTCCACCACTGGAATGGAAACATCTAAACAGGTTCACTGGTTCAGTCTCAACGGACTTGGCTGAGGCACTGATACAGAATGATGCGTGCACAGACACACAGACTGTGTGGAACAGACTGCCCAGGAGTACAAGATGCTGTGTAGTGTTTTTCAAAGTCTGCGACCAGGCACCTGAGCAGCAATAGTCTTTTCCAGTCTGGTGCATTCCTCTAATTTACCTTCAAGTAATATTCTGGGTTGACCTTATCTAGGACTAAAATATTTTTAATATACCTCAAAAAAAAGTCTGAACAGACAGCAGAGTTGCCATGGTGATATTTTATGCAGAATATATAGATTTGTGAGAAGGACTAAAACTAAATTCACTAACCTCAGGTGTGTCTCTCTATCTCTGCATACGTATCATTCTGCAGGAGAGAGGCAAAGAACTAATGGGTTTCTGGACCTCTGGCAATGCTGCTCTGTGACTGGCTGTAGGGGGTATTGCCACATGGGAAAAAAGTGACTGATGTGTCGTTCCAGCCCAAACTCATTTTATTAAAAGCAGCAAGTGCTCAGATCCTTGTTGATCCAACCCCTCACCTCACAACAGCATTTACTGCAGTGTTTGCTTAAAGTATCATCGAATTGAACAGCACAGAAGGAAGCCATCTGACCCACTGCGCTTGTGCCTAATCTCTGAAAGAGCTATCCACTTAGTCCCAGTCCACTACCAATTCCCCGGGCCCTTTTAAAATGATCTTTTTCAAATAGTTATCCAGTTCCCTTTTGTTCTGGATTCTGCCTCCACCATTGTTTCTGGTAGGCCACTCCAGGTCCTAACAACCCTCTGTACAAAATAAATTCTCCTGACCTCTCTTGGATATTACATCTATGGTCCCTCGATACTGTCTCACTGACCAAAACAAAATATTTTTCCCAACTTACCTTATCAAAACTCCTCATAATTGTGAGCAACTATCAGATCTCCTCTTGATCTTCCCTGTCCTAATGAAAAGAGCCTAAATTTCTCTAATCTCTCATCACTAAAGCCTCTGCACCCTCTCTATGGCCTTGACATCTTCCCTAAAGTAAGACACTGGAAACTAGACACACTATTTAGTATTTGGCCTAACCAATTAATTGTCTGGGTTTAGCATTACCTCTTTGCTTTTTTTATACTATGGCCCTCTATGTAATATCCACAATCCAATGTGCTCTTCTCACAGCATTAATAACTCATCCTCCTACTTTTAAAGATTTGTGTATCTGATCCCCCAACTCCTTTTACTCCACCATGCCTTTTAAAGTTTTCCATTTAGTGTTTGTGTCCTCTCCTTATTCCTCCTTCCAAAGTATCACTTCTCTGTATTAAATTTCACTTGATTATTTGCTCAATCTACAACCTGTCAAGAGAAACAATCAAAGTATGGTAACCTACTGTGCATAATCAACACATTCACACCCCGTTGTTATATAATGAGATTTACAAACCTCAAAAGGTACTCTTGTTTCAGGAATTATTTTCAATGATCTTATCCTCCCCTTTCTCTTGGGTCTCCCAGCACCATTGTTCACACCTCCCAGCGCGAGCCTGCTCCAGATTTCTGCCAATGCCATGTTACATCGATGTTGGAGGGTTGTGGGGCTGGAGGACATTACAGAGATAGGGAGGGTGAGGCCATGAAGGGATTTGAAAACAAGGACGAGAATTTTAAAATTTAAATTCAAAAGCTTGTGAATTTAAAATAAAATTGCTGGACTATAACTTGGTGTTGTAAAATTGTTTACAACAGATTGAAGAACAGGCTTTTATTCGGTACATGGGTGAGATTTATAATCCAGAATTCACTGCAGTGGGCACTGGTTGGTTCCATTGCGTCCTCTTTCTGATTGTGTCACACTGACTGCATGTAAAGAAGAAATAGTTCACAGTGACACCTCCCATGGGAGATCCTGTTCAATATCCCTGGACGAGAAAACCACAGTCCTATCCTCCAATTCCTACCCTCACAGTTCAATCACGCTCAAGCCCCACAGAGACGTTAACAAGAGCCTTGAGTCAGAAGGTTGTGGGTTCAAGTCCCACTCCAGACATGGGCATATAATCCAGGTCGACACTTCAGTGCAGCACTGAGGGAGTGCTGCACTGTTGGAGGTGCCTTCTTTCAGATGAGACGTTAAACAGAGGACCTGTCTGCCCTCTCAGACACTATTCGAAGAAGAGCAGGGGGGTTCTCCCCTGTTTCCTAGCCAACGTTTATCCCTCAAACAGATTATCTGGTCATTACCTTGTGTGGTCATTACCTGACTGCCGTGTTTCCTACATTACAACAGTGACTACACTTCAAAAGAACTTCATTGGCGGCAAAGTGCTTTGGGACATCCTGAGGTCATGAAAGGCGTTATATAAATGCAAGTTCTTTCTTTTAGATGGGACTGTGTATCCGACTACTCAAAGTTGCATTACAAACTGTATCTCCACTGATGTTTAATCCAGTCCTTCACACCTTCAAATTCAATAACAGCCCTTTCCTGAAGAAGTTCTGAACACTCAACGTTTAAATAAAATGGATCAGTCGTCCCTCTTTTTTAATCTAACAATGATTTGCATTTATACTGTGACTTTAACGTAGAAAATTGTCCTACAGCACTTCGCAGAGGTGTAACTCGACAAAAATTGACCCCAAGTCAAAGAAGGTAATAATAAAAGCTTGGTCAAAGAGGAGGGTTTTAAGGAGGGTCTTAAAAAGGAGGAGAGAGAGGTGAAGGTGTTTAGGGAGGAAATTCCAGAGCCTGGGGCCTAGACACTTGAAGGCATGCTGCCAATGGTGGGGCAAAAGGAGTTGGGGATTCTGAGTATTCTGAGGGGTGTTCGGCTGGAGGAGGTTACAGAGATAGGGAGGGGCAAGACCCTGAAGGGATTTAAACACCAGGAGGAGAATTTCAATTTGGAGACATTGGAGTAAATAGGCCAGGGTACAGAGAGAACCCAGGAGTGCTAGCACTTGAAATTCCACACTCTCCTACTCATCTCTCTAAATAGAGCGAATGCAGACACATGCTCTTCAGCTCAATAGTTTTCGATCCATTATATAAACAGTTCCACCTCCCACGGTCATGAAACATCATATTTTCCAACAAAGGCAGTATGTTGAACAGTGACATCATTCCAGCCAGCCCAGGGAGGCAGCAGTGAGTGAGCGTTAGGGAGTCACACCACATTAAAGACTTCAAAAAGCATTGTAAAATCAGTTCTAGAAAGATCTCCATTTAAACAATAGCAGCAATTGTTTACAAGCTATTCTGCAGAGGATCTCCCCGTACAAATAATGAGCCAGTCCTCCGGACTGCCTGCAGACAGATACTGACATTTCTTAGGAGCACCCCCCCCCACCCCTGCTAATACTGACGCACATCCAGAAAAATACTGAAACACTCCTAGGGACATTCTGCAAATAAGGCCACCTTCCTGTTGAAACTTGTACTCATTTCCAAAATACAGTCTCAGCTACCCGAAGAAATTTGTTTTTTATATTTATTATATCAAGAGAAGAAACACTGTTAATTCAACAAATACAGAGATTTCATGGCAGACACGAATCTAACAGCATTTCAGAGTCCATATGAGTTACAGGGTATCCACATTACTCTAAACCCCAGAGTGCTGTAATTATAGGATGAAACATTCCCCTCTACCCCAGTGTGCTGTAATTACAGGTTCAAACATTCCCCTCTACCCCAGTGTGCTGTAATTACAGGTTCAAACATTCCCCTCTAACCCCAGTACGCTGTAATTACAGGTTCAAACATTCCCCTCTAACCCCAGAGTGCTGTAATTATAGGATGAAACATTCCCCTCTAACCCCAGAGTGCTGTAATTACAGGTTCAAACAATCCCCTCTAACCCCAGAGTGCTGTAATTACAGGTTCAAACATTCCCCTCTAACCCCAGAGTGCTGTAATTACAG
This sequence comes from Heptranchias perlo, assembly GCF_035084215.1. Lineage (NCBI taxonomy): Eukaryota > Metazoa > Chordata > Chondrichthyes > Hexanchiformes > Hexanchidae > Heptranchias > Heptranchias perlo. The sequence continues at coordinate 19,606,358 of NC_090336.1, forward strand.
GTTCAAACATTCCCCTCTAACCCCAGTGTGCTGTAATTACAGGTTCAAACATTCCCATCTACCCCAGTGTGCTGTAATTACAGGTTCAAACATTCCCCTCTAACCCCAGAGTGCTGTAATTACAGGTTCAAACATTCCCCTCTACCCCAGTGTGCTGTAATTACAGGTTCAAACATTCCCCTCTAACCCCAGAGTGCTGTAATTACAGGTTCAAACATTCCCCTCTACCCCAGTGTGCTGTAATTACAGGTTCAAACATTCCCCTCTAACCCCAGTACGCTGTAATTACAGGTTCAAACAATCCCCTCTAACCCCAGAGTGCTGTAATTACAGGTTCAAACAATCCCCTCTAACTCCAGTACGCTGAAATTACAGGTTCAAACATTCCCCTCTAATCCCAGAGTGCTGTAATTACAGGTTCAAACATTCCCCTCTAACCCCAGTACGCTGTAATTACAGGTTCAAACATTCCCCTCTAACCCCAGTACGCTGTAATTACAGGTTCAAACATTCCCCTCTAACCCCAGCGTGCTGTAATTACAGGTTCAAACAATCCCCTCTAACCCCAGTGTGCTGTAATTACAGGTTCAAACATTCCCCTCTAACCCCAGAGTGCTGTAATTACAGGTTCAAACAATCCCCTCTAACCCCAGTGTGCTGTAATTACAGATTCAAACATTCCCCTCTAACCCCAGAGTGCTGTAATTACAGGTTCAAACATTCCCCTCTACCCCAGTGTGCTGTAATTACAGGTTCAAACATTCCCCTCTAACCCCAGAGTGCTGTAATTATAGGATGAAACATTCCCCTCTAACCCCAGAGTGCTGTAATTACAGGTTCAAACATTCCCCTCTAACCCCAGAGTGCTGTAATTACAGGTTCAAACATTCCCCTCTACCCCAGTGTGCTGTAATTACAGGTTCAAACATTCCCCTCTACCCCAGTGTGCTGTAATTACAGGTTCAAACATTCCCCTCTAACCCCAGTACGCTGTAATTACAGGTTCAAACAATCCCCTCTAACCCCAGAGTGCTGTAATTACAGGTTCAAACAATCCCCTCTAACTCCAGTACGCTGTAATTACAGGTTCAAACATTCCCCTCTAATCCCAGAGTGCTGTAATTACAGGTTCAAACAATCCCCTCTAACCCCAGTGTGCTGTAATTACAGGTTCAAACATTCCCCTCTAACCCCAGAGTGCTGTAATTACAGGTTCAAACAATCCCCTCTAACCCCAGTGTGCTGTAATTACAGATTCAAACATTCCCCTCTAACCCCAGAGTGCTGTAATTACAGGTTCAAACATTCCCCTCTAACCCCAGTGTGCTGTAATTACAGGTTCAAACATTCCCCTCTAACCCCAGTACGCTGTAATTACAGGTTCAAACATTCCCCTCTAACCCCAGTACGCTGTAATTACAGGTTCAAACAATCCCCTCTAACCCCAGAGTGCTGTAATTACAGGTTCAAACAATCCCCTCTAACTCCAGTACGCTGTAATTACAGGTTCAAACATTCCCCTCTAACTCCAGTACGCTGTAATTACAGGTTCAAACATTCCCCTCTAATCCCAGAGTGCTGTAATTACAGGTTCAAACATTCCCCTCTAACCCCAGTACGCTGTAATTACAGGTTCAAACATTCCCCTCTAACCCCAGAGTGCTGTAATTATAGGATGAAACATTCCCCTCTAACCCCAGAGTGCTGTAATTACAGGTTCAAACATTCCCCTCTAACCCCAGAGTGCTGTAATTACAGGTTCAAACATTCCCCTCTAACCCCAGTGTGCTGTAATTACAGGTTCAAACATTCCCCTCTAACCCCAGTACGCTGTAATTACAGGTTCAAACATTCCCCTCTAACCCCAGTGCGCTCTAATTACAGGTTCAAACATTCCCCTCTAACCCCAGAGTGCTGTAATTACAGGTTCAAACAATCCCCTCTAACCCCAGTGCGCTCTAATTATAGGTTCAAACATTCCCCTCTAACCCCAGAGTGCTGTAATTACAGGTTCAAACATTCCCCTCTAACCCCAGAGTGCTGTAATTACAGGTTCAAACATTTCCCTCTAACCCCAGAGTGCTGTAATTACAGGTTCAAACATTCCCCTCTAACCCCAGTGTGCTGTAATTACAGGTTCAAACATTCCCCTCTAACCCCAGTACGCTGTAATTACAGGTTCAAACATTCCCCTCTAACCCCAGTGCGCTCTAATTACAGGTTCAAACATTCCCCTCTAACCCCAGAGTGCTGTAATTACAGGTTCAAACAATCCCCTCTAACCCCAGTGCGCTCTAATTATAGGTTCAAACATTCCCCTCTAACCCCAGAGTGCTGTAATTACAGGTTCAAACATTCCCCTCTAACCCCAGAGTGCTGTAATTACAGGTTCAAACATTTCCCTCTAACCCCAGAGTGCTGTAATTACAGGTTCAAACATTCCCCTCTAACCCCAGCGTGCTGTAATTACAGGTTCAAACAATCCCCTCTAACCCCAGAGTGCTGTAATTACAGGTTCAAACATTCCCCTCTAACCTCAGCGTGCTGTAATTACAGGTTCAAACATTCCCCTCTAATCCCAGCGTGCTGAGATTACAGGTTCGAACATTCCCCTCTAACCTCCGCGTGCTGTAATTACAGATTCAAACATTCCCCTCTAACCCCAGCGTGCTGTAATTACAGGTTCATCCATTCCCCTCAACCCATTCCATGGTGTAATTACAGATCCCATCCCCTCAAACCCCAGAGCTGCAATTACAGGCTCCAATAATTCCTATCTCTGGATGTAATTACAGGTGTCTGTTCCACTTTAACTCCAGTATCTTGTAATTACAGGCCCAATTATTACCCACTCGCCCTGGTGTGCTGTAATTACATGTTCAATTATTGCCCACTCGCCCTGGTGTGCTTTCATTACAGGTTCAATTATTACCCTCTCGCCCTGGTGTGCTGTAATTACAGGTTCAATTATTGCCCTCTCGCCCTGGTGTGCTGTAATTACAGGTTCAATTATTACCCTCTCGCCCTGGTGTGCTGTAATTACAGGTTCAATTATTGCCCTCTCCCCCTGGTGTGCTGTAATTACAGGTTCAATTATTGCCCTCTCGCCCTGGTGTGCTGTAATTACAGGTTCAATTATTACCCACTCGCCCTGGTGTGCTGTAATTACAGGTTCAATTATTGCCCTCTCACCCTGGTGTGCTGTAATTACAGGTTCAATTATTACCCACTCGCCCTGGTGTGCTGTAATTACAGGTTCAATTATTACCCTCTCGCCCTGGTGTGCTGTAATTACAGGTTCAATTATTGCCCTCTCGCCCTGGTGTGCTGTAATTACAGGTTCAATTATTACCCACTCGCCCTGGTGTGCTGTAATTACAGGTTCAATTATTACCCTCTCGCCCTGGTGTGCTGTAATTACAGGTTCAATTATTACCCTCTCGCCCTGGTGTGCTGTAATTACAGGCCCAATTATTGCCCTCTCACCCTGGTGTGCTGTAATTACAGGTTCAATTATTGCCCTCTCGCCCTGGTGTGCTGTAATTACAGGTTCAAATATTACCCTCTCACCTGGTGTGCTGTAATTACAATCTTGAAACACACTCTCCACTGTAATTTTTCTTTTGTTCCCTAATGGTTTCATTTTTAGTTCAGGGTTCCTGAAGTAACTTGTGACATATTGACTGGACTGCACCAGTAATCGTTGAAGGACTATTACTAATCTCAGGCTCGTTTTTTTCTGATTCATTATTACTAATCTCAGGCTAAGTTTGTTCCAGTTCACGATTACTAGTCTCAAGCTCAGTTTGTTCTGGTGTACGATTACTAATCTCGGTAATATCAGCGGCAGAAACTGAAAAATGCAACTAGCAAGATTCTTCACTAGGTAAAAAGGGCTTTTGAAGCTAACCAGCAGAACAGTGCTCAACAATGCACATTTACGCTGTCTCCCATCCTGATACATAATTAGACAGGAATACAGATACAAATCTGTCTAACTGCACACCCAGGGGAGATTCAGGACTTTAGGCAGGTCACTTACTGTAATGGTTTGTTGCCTATTTGAACAGAAAACTGTCTGCAACACATCTCAAACTTTATTTAAAACATCTGCTTTCGTCTCTGAGCATATGGTGTTTAAAAAAAATCAAGCACATTTCTAACCACTAGACAGTTCTACACAACTTTAAACAATTCATTACATCCTTTCTTTCAGGAAATGAATTCAAATAACTCTACACTGTATATGGGAATTATTATTGTATATCATACAAAAGATATAACTTTGGACTCTGGTTGGTTATCTATCTCGATTCAAGTTCACTACAATTATTCTCAGGTTGAGTTTAATCTAGTTCACGATTAAGAATTGCAGGTTCATTTTGTTCCAGTTCACGATTACTCATCCGAGGCTCAGTTTGTTCTGATTCACGATTACTCATCCGAGGCTCAGTTTGTTCAGATTCACGATTACTCATCCGAGGTTCAGTTTGTTCAGATTCACGATTACTCATCTCAGGTTCAGTTTGTTCAGATTCACGATTACTAATCTCAGGTTCAGTTTGTTCAGATTCACGATTACTAATCTCAGGTTCAGTTTGTTCAGATTCACGATTACTAATCTCAGGTTCAGTTTGTTCAGATTCACGATTACTAATCTCAGGTTCAGTTTGTTCAGATTCACGATTACTAATCTCAGGTTCAGTTTGTTCAGATTCACGATTACTAATCTCAGGTTCAGTTTGTTCAGATTCACGATTACTAATCTCAGGTTCAGTTTGTTCAGATTCACGATTACTAATCTCAGGTTCAGTTTGTTCAGATTCACGATTACTAATCTCAGGTTCAGTTTGTTCAGATTCACGATTACTAATCTCAGGTTCAGTTTGTTCAGATTCACGATTACTAATCTCAGGTTCAGTTTGTTCAGATTCACGATTACTAATCTCAGGTTCAGTTTGTTCAGATTCACGATTACTAATCTCAGGTTCAGTTTGTTCAGATTCACGATTACTAATCTCAGGTTCAGTTTGTTCAGATTCACGATTACTAATCTCAGGTTCAGGTTGGGCTGGTTCACGATTACTAATCTCAGGTTCAGGTTGGGCTGGTTCACGATTACTAATCTCAGGTTCAGTTTGGTCTGGTTCACGATTACTAATCTCAGGTTGGTCTGGTTCACGATTACTAATCTCAGGTTGGTCTGGTTCACGATTACTAATCTCAGGTTGGGCTGGTTCACGATTACTAATCTCAGGTTGGGCTGGTTCACGATTACTAATCTCAGGTTGGGCTGGTTCACGATTACTAATCTCAGGTTGGGCTGGTTCACGATTACTAATCTCAGGTTGGGCTGGTTCACGATTACTAATCTCAGGTTGGGCTGGTTCACGATTACTAATCTCAGGTTGGGCTGGTTCACGATTACTAATCTCAGGTTGGGCTGGTTCACGATTACTAATCTCAGGTTGGGCTGGTTCACGATTACTAATCTCAGGTTGGGCTGGTTCACGATTACTAATCTCAGGTTGGGCTGGTTCACGATTACTAATCTCAGGTTGGGCTGGTTCACGATTACTAATCTCAGGTTGGGCTGGTTCACGATTACTAATCTCAGGTTGGGCTGGTTCACGATTACTAATCTCAGGTTGGGCTGGTTCACGATTACTAATCTCAGGTTGGGCTGGTTCACGATTACTAATCTCAGGTTGGGCTGGTTCACGATTACTAATCTCAGGTTGGGCTGGTTCACGATTACTAATCTCAGGTTGGGCTGGTTCACGATTACTAATCTCAGGTTGGGCTGGTTCACGATTACTAATCTCAGGTTGGGCTGGTTCACGATTACTAATCTCAGGTTGGGCTTATTGGTTATTCTTGCATGGGCACTATCCTTTCAGACATATTGATGAAATCTCTACTGTGACTTCTCAACAGTTCACCATCGTCTCTTACAAGATAGATCTCACCTCTTGATTGCTACACAGGGCAATGACTGAGTTCCTAATTAATTTGCCTGGCTACATGCATTCTCACTGTATATCCTGGTAGCAGTAAAATTAAGGGACACAATCCTTGGTCCTACTACATCTTTTGCTTTTGTTGTACTTGGCCTGTTGTGAAACCCCTTTGGTGTTTTCTGGTTTGTGTAGCTGTTCTGAGTTCAGAAGTGCTGTTCTCATTCTACAGTCCATCAGCAATAGTACTGACAATACTATCCCATTTCCAGGCATTTTTTGCTCCCCAAGCAGGGCTAGATGAGCAGCTTTACCTTTTGCCTTCAAGTTTTTTTGCAATTTTCTCAGCATTCCCACTGGACGTTGGTGACAATGATGTGCATTTGAATCCGTACGCTTTACTAAATGTTTTGGACTCCACAATTAAAAACTGTGGTTCATTATCTGAAACTACATCATCTGGGATACCGTATCACAGCGGGAACTCATATTTAAATTCTTGGTAGTGGTTAACTTACTGAGTTTAAAAAAAAATTTGAAAAGCAGACTATGGCAGTATTGTCCGATAATTTAGCCACGAGCCTTGTGTGGCTAATTGGGAATCCTGATGTGGCTAATTGCATTTCTAATTATTCAATAAAAATTGATGTGATAGACACAGTCGTTGGCAAGTGAGCTCAATACTCAGCCGCACACGTTTGCATGTGCACTTTAACCTTTTTGTACGTTTGTTGGTAAAATGGTAAGACAAAAAGTAGAGTGTGCAAGTTATTGTTGTGAGTGCTTTACTAAATGGTGGTAGGTGTTTGATAAGTAAATATACACGTGAAGTACATTTAGCTGAATTGAGTGAGTATACCCAAGGCGTTTTCTTCTAAAATTAGTGCATGTGGCTAATCAGTAATTTCTATTGGACAATACCAGTCTATAGTAATTAAATATTAATTTGAATGAAATCTAAATATATTGGTCCTAACTTTCTGTTTTGAATATCATGTGCTTTCATCAGCTCTTTGCACTTTCTTTCTGTACCACATCTGCCATTCCTGCTGACCTACCAGGACACAAGACGACACCATTTGCTAACCTTTCAGATTTTTCAGTTCCTTGGGGGTTCTGATGTATTTTTACCATGCTAAGTTCCCTCAGGATGGCAGGGGTGAGCACTTTCTGACTTTTGAAGATAACCCCCTCTTCGATAATCCACTCATCTTGGAAGTCCCAATACTGTGACACCTCAGGAGCACATTTTGTATTTGGATATTAACATTTCGAACAACTGGTCCCTCTCAGCTCCAGTTATCATCTCACCAAGTCTTGCTTGTGACACTGGGAGATACAGTTATTTGATAGTCTTTGTTATCTGTTTCATTCTTTTCAGGTAGGTAGTTTGACTCAATGCATCAGTTATGTACATTTCTTGTATTCCACTGTCAAATTGTATTTTTGTAACTCAAGTATCATGGACCGTAGTCTTGATGGGGTTTCATGAAGTGGTATCTTCATTGTTGTCTTGAGGCTTATGGTCATTCTGCACCAGAAAATTTCTTGCATGGCATATTAGTTGGACTTTCTGCACCCAAGTATTACAGTTGCAGGTTCTTTCTCCATTTTACATACCTGCACTGCTCGTGAGGCACATGCAATGGTGGTTCCTCCTGTTGTAGCACTGCACCTATTCCTGAATTGGAAGCATCAGTGCAATCCTCACCAGTCTGGTCACATTGTCGTACTTCAGCACTGGGGTTTTGGTCACCAGGGGTTGCAGCTCCTGAAAACTCCCATCATACTCATCAGTCCAATCTCATGCTGTCTTCTTCAAGGAGCTTTTTTTTTAAAAAAAAAGCCATTTTGTGACATCTGATAATTTAGGCAGAAACTCGCTTAAACATTAACTGCACCAAGATGCTGTCACAAGTCTTATTTGTTGCATTTTTTTTCTCACTTGCTTCCCACTGCATTGTCCTACATATTGTTGGACTTTCTCCGACCTTTAGTAATGATTCTGTTCATTCTCTTCCCAAATCAGGATGTAACTTCCACTCCTTCAATGTCAGCGAGCATCTTGGACATTATGCATTGGAAAATTTCTGCAGCCAAAGTAACTCCAAAGGGCATCCTGATAGACACATATCTGCCAAAAGGTCTATTAAATTTGCACAACTTTGCCGAGACTTCATCCAATTATACTTGGCACTAGCCACAATTCACAGTGTGTGCTGAAGATTTTGGAATTTGATAATCATGACATTACTTCCTCTATTTTCTGCTTTGGGTAATGTTGTCTTTCTGTGGCTTTATTTAAATCTTTAGGATCAAGATATATTCTCACTTATTCACTGTTTGGCTTGACTACTGTCACCATACTGCTGACCGACTGGCTTGGTTCTTTGACCTTATCTATTTAACCAAAGTTCTCTATTCTCTCCAGCTCATCAGAAACTTTATCACGAAGTTTGATTGGCACTTTCGTAAATGGATGCATGACTGGTTCAGAATTTGGCTTTACTTGTATTCTCTGCTTTCCTGCTATGCATCCCGAGCCTTTAGATACATTTGTATATGCTTGTGGTGTCATAGTCAGGCATTCATTATAAGTGGCTGCATCAATTATTTTGATCAATCCTTACTCTTGGAATGCTCGAAGTTGAAGGACTGGCTATATTCAATATTCCACAATTTGAAATTCCAGATCCACACATCACGTTACATATTCCTACAGGCTTAATGTTGTGGCCAGCGTAGATCACCAATTTTGCATTAGGTTTGCTCAATTTGGTGCTCAGCTTTTTGTAAACTGACTGAGGCCCGACAATACATTGAGCTCCAACATCTAAAACAAGCAATTCTGTCATTTATATCGAGGCCGGCTGCCCATTTAACATCATCTCCTGTCTGAATCACATCCATTAAAAAAAATTCATTCTCAGTCTGCTCTTCTACTCTATGAACTTTGTCTTTAACCTTTGCTTATGTGACAAGAATGGTTCTGCTTTCTTTACGAAAGCAAAATGGTTTTGTTTCTTTTACATCATATAGGTTGGGCCATACACTGGATATCTGTTCTTCTCATGCGAGTTACCATAGTACTTACAAACCATGGTCTTTAGATAACCAGCTTGAGTTGAATTGTCTTCCCAAATGTACGGTGACAGCTCTCCTCCACTCCCATTACTTACAGCATTGCTGGTATTGCATGGCCAGTTATTATACTGACTACAAGTCTGCCTTTAATGAACCTAAGAGGGATCAGTACTCGAATTGGTATTTTTTTTTGCAAATCTATTAAATATTGATCAATGCCTTCCCTTTCAGCTTTAGAACTGGTATTAAACACATCTTTCAAAAATAATATTTTTGTGAGGTTTGACATATTCCTCAAACTTATCCATTAATAAGATTAGATTCTATTTATTCATTCCCTTCACATACATGAACATAATAAAAACCTCTATTGCTCCCTCATCGGGTGCACACAGTAAACTACCGGCCTGCACCTTATTTTTTCCCTCCGAGACCTACTGGGGCAGAAATCACTCCCGAAATAACAGAGAGCTCAACAGCGTTCTCCGTTGTTAGTGGCAAAATGGAGGAGCAAGTTCCGGCGTTCGCACATGCGCAGTGAGACGCGGAAATCCGGAACTTGCTCCTAGTGGTTTGCCGGCGATATGACAGCTTCAAATTAAAGGGACATCGCACGCTGCAATCAGGGAAATCATTGAAAAAGTGAAAACTTGCTTATCTGCCCAGCTGGAAAGCAACTAATTACGCCACCAAACAGGTACGCTTAAAATACCAGATCTAAACCAAGTTTTAACAGTGCGGTCAGTCTTAATGACTGCCAAACAACTAAAAATTAACTTAAAAAGATGTGGAGTTTCATTGCTCCTTATTTTAATAGTTTTTGGTCATTAAAATTTTTTTTTCTAAAATTAATTAATTTTTAAAAAAATTTTCCCTTCTGTCTCTTTTATTTAATTCAATTATTTTTCGCCCTCTTTTTTTCGCTGTCTATAACCATTTTTACATTGATTGAAAATGTTGTACCTTTCACCTTGTGGTTTAACGTTTCAAGCCTGCAGAGACAGTGAACGCAGCTGTCAAAAATGCTGCGATCTGATTGGTTGAGGGGAGAGATCGATCCTCTCACTTCTCCCAGGGTCCGAGCTTCGCTTGAACTGATGCTGGGCTCTTCTCCACTTCCTATTCGAGGGAGTGGCAGGTGAAAAGATCGCAGTAAGTTAGTGGGTTAGTATAAATCTATGGAGCAGTGAGGGGAGTTGGTTCGCCACTCCGAGCGATTTACACCCCATTGTAATGAAAATAATCTTATTGCATTTTCTGCAACATTTCTTTTCTAGTCTCCGTACGTCGGACGTGGCTTTAAGTCTTCCATTGCAATCCCAGTTGTGACATCATGCAAAGGTTTACAGCCTATTTCAGTAACAACTCTCAGGGGACATTCTGCAGCATGTCTCAAGCTAAATTCAAAATGGCTGCTTCCTTCCTCGAGCAGATGGTGTTTATATATCGGCTGCATCTCTGACCACTGGATTATGCTATACAACTTCAAACATATTTACTGTACAAACTTAAAAAATCATCCAACAACAAATTGCATTTATATAGTGCCGTTAACGTAGTAAAGTGTCCCAAGGCACTTCACAGGAGCGTAATCAGACAAAATTTGACACCGATCCAAAGGGGGGGGGGGGGAGGGGGAGAGAGGGAGAGAGAGAGAGAGAGAGAGAGAGAGAGAGAGAGAGAGAGAGAGAGAGAGAGAAAATATCATATATATATATATATATATAGAAGGAATTCCAGAACTTAGCTTTGTAGTCTTAAAGGTATGTAACTCCTCCGCCTCAGGTGAGATTCCAACCCTGAATCACACCCAGTATTTATTTTCCCCCGATATACACTGCAGATCGTGTGGGGGAGGATTCAGCTTCAGGTCTTTTCTCTACAAATGTAGGCCATCATGGAGGACACATAGTGCCTGTCATCTCCCCATCATCACTGATGCACAACAATGTCCAATGTCCATACTGAGGAGTTAACATTCCTGGTGTCACAAAAAGGGTGTGCATGCACTGGGCGGAGTGCAGAGAGGAGCAAGGAGAAGAATCCCTGTGTAAAGAGGATCATCTCAAGCTACAAGGAAACATTAGAGAAGTTCAAGTTCTGCAGTCTACAGAGGTGGTGTTTCAGGGGAGAGTTCATTCAAGTACTCAAAACATTAAGTGGTCAGTAAGATAGAAAAGTAGCACCAGGGGACATAAAATCAATTTGTGAGATATTAGCTTTAAAGTAGCTTAATATACTTTATCAAAGAATGATAAATGTTTGGAATAATATGTCAAGTAAGATAATGTTGACAGACAATAAGGAAGAGTTGAGGTGTGAACGGCATGAGCTTGATGAACTAATTGGGCTTTCGCCTCCTTGGCTGTTCATACATAATCACTGCAAGTTTATAGAGCAATAATCAGCAGTTCCAATATATGCCAAGTATACATTTAAGTACAGACAGTATGTGAAGGTTTCATGAGGAGGACTAACTCAAGTACAGGGATGTCCAAGCTTCAAGGGCCACGTAAGCCACAGGCCACTCTTGGGACACTCCTGTCCTGGTGCATAGTTCCCACGGTTCACATGTTACATCCACTGGGAGACAAGATGTTGGCTCAAAGGATGAATTCGAGAAAAAAAATCATTTAAAAGAAAGAATTCTGGCATGTTGGCCTTTATTGCAAGGGGTTGGAGTACAAGAGTAAGGAAGTCTTACTACAATTGTACAGGGCTTTGGTGAGACCTCACTTGGAGTACTGCGTACAGTTTTGGTCTCATTATCTCATTGCCTTAGAGGTGGTGCAATGAAGGTTCACTAGATTAATTCCTTGGAAGAGAGGGTTTTCCTATGAGGAGAGATTGAGTAGAATGGGCCTATACTCTCTGGAGTTTAGAAGAATGAGAGGTGATCTCATTGAAACATCTAAGATTATGAGGGGGCTTGACAGGGTTGCTGAGAGGTTGATTCCCCTGGCTGGAGAGTCTAGAACTAGAGGGCGCAGTCACAGGATAAGGGGTTGACCATTTAAGACAGAGATGAGGTGGAATTTCTTCACTCAGAGGGTTGTGAATCTTTGGAATTCTCTACCCCAGAGGGCTGTGGATGCTGAGTCATTGAATATATTCAAGGCTGAGATAGATAGATTTTTGGACTCTAGGGGAATCAAGGGCTATGGGGTCGGGCTGGAAAGTGGAGTTGAGGTAGAAGATCAGCCATGATCTGATTGAATGGCGGAGCAGAATTGAGGGGCCGTATGGCCTACTCCTGTTCCGATTTCTTATGTTTTATGACTCAATTGCCTCTTTTTGACTATCCTAGCAGTAGCCCCTCAGATAATGAAGCAGTCCGTGCCCACGTTCAGCAAGACCTGGACAACATCCAGGCTTGGGCTCATAAGTGGCAAGTAACATTCACGCCAGACAAATGCCAGGCAATGACCATCTCCAACAAGAGAGAGTCTAACCACCCTGCCTTGACATTCAATGGCATTACCATTGCCGAATCCCCCACCATCAACATCCTGGGGGTCACCATTAACCAGAAACTTAACTGGACCAGCCACAGAAATACTGTGGCTACAAGAGCAGGTCAGAGGCTGGGTATTCTGTGGCGAGTGACTCACCTCCTGACTCCCCAAAGCCTTTCCACCATCTGCAAGGCACAAGTCAGGAGTGTGATGGAATACTCTCCACTTGCCTGGATGAGTGCAGCTCCAACAACACAAGAAGCTTGACACCATCCAGGACAAAGCAGCCCGCTTGACTGGCACCCCATCCACCACCCTAAACATTCACTCCCTTCACCACCGGCGCACCTTGACAGCAATGTGTACCATCCACAGGATGCACTGCAGCAACTCGCCAAGGCTTCTTCGACAGCACCTCCACCACCTAGAAGGAAAAGGGCAGCAGGCAAATGGGAACAACACCACCTGCACGTTCCCCGCCAAGTCACACACCATCCTGACTTGGAAATATATCGCCGTTCCTTCATCATCGCTGGGTCAAAATCCTGGAATTCCCTACCTAACAGCACTGTGGGAGAACCTTCACCACACGGACTGCAGCGGTTCAAAGCGACGGCTCACCACCACCTTCTCGAGGGCAATTAGGGCTGGGCAATAAATGCTGGCCTCGCCAGCGACACCCACATCCCATGAACGAATTAAAAAAAAAGGATGGAAACTAGTCTTGTCCTTCCACCCAGGATCCAAGCTTGTCTTCCAAAAGACCATTCTAGGAATTAATCGCTCCGTGTGAAGAAGTGCTTTCTGACACGAGCCCCGATTGTGCCTTTTGTAAGCTTGTACCGACGTCCCCTTTGTTCTGCAGTTGTGGTTCAACTTAAAATATTGCTCAGGTTGAACTTTTTCTACTCCACTTAGTATTGAATACATCTCTCCAGGATCCACTCTTATTTCTCCTTTCAAATCTGAGCAGCAAGTTTTTTTCTAATTTTGCACCATAACTCAGTTTCTAACACTGGAAATTACTTGGTCGGCCTCCACACTGCTTCCAGCACTTGGATGTTTCCCTTGTGCTTCAGTGACCAGAACTGAACACAGTACTCAAGGTGGAGCCTGATCACAGAACTGTACAGCTTCAGCGTTAGGGCCTCAGAGTTGTACATTACTGATTTGGCAATATCACTCACTATTCTGCTTGCTTCGTTGATTGCTGCCCTGCAGTGACTGAACATGGTTAGTTCAACACCATTCATCAAGTATACCCCGATTTTGTTTCCGTCCAATGTACAACTGTTTGAACTTATCTATTGAAATTCATCCGCCATTATTCTGCCCGCTTGCAAATTTTGACTCGTTCCTTCTGCAGCTCCTTGGCTGCTTCATCGGACTTGAATCACCTACTTTTGGGTCATCTCTGAACTGGAACTGCTCCACCACTTCCAGCAACGTCATATTTGCATTGGGTTACTATGAAACTATTGCAATCCCACTGGCTGACAAAGCACGCATTAACGGGTGGTTAAAGCCTGTGTTCCGACTTCATAGTGACATTACCATAAATGCCGACAAGGAACATTCCAGCCTGTCTCATACAGGAATTTGCCCCCTGCATGTCATGCTATAACTCATTTATTGCTCTCCTAATCAGTTCCAATGGAGCAAAGTTCCAGAAAAAGCCTTAAATGTCTGATCCATAACTAATATTTTCTCGTGAAGCAAGAGATGGCTCAATAGAAGAGAGAAAGAGAAAGACCTTGTACTTGTATTACACCTTATCGTTTCTTTCAGAAACATCCCAAGTTGCTTCAAAGGACAATGAATTACTCTGAAGTGCCATCACAGTTATGTAGTCAAATATGGGAACCATTCTGCACAGAGCAAGATTGCACAACTGCAATGCGATGAGTGGCCAATTCACCTTTTTTTTTTTGGCAGTGTTGGTTTAGAACGTAATGCTGTCATGACATCAGGAAATGTCTGTGCCCTTTGCTAAATACTGCCATTTAACATCCACCTGAACCAGCGGTAAAAGCAGATGAGGGTTTGGGTTAACATCTTGTCTGAAGGACAACACCTCCAACAATGCAGTACTCCCTCAATCCGTTGCTGATGGGTCAGCTTCAATTGTGTGTTCAAGTCCTTTCCAAAGACATTCCCCAGTGTGGAATTGAGCCTTGCAGACCAGAAGGCCCCAAGTTTGATCTCTGGTCTGTGTTTAGTTCGCTGATGACAGTTGGGGGCGTGGGAGGGCTACAGTTTGCCTCAGTTCCCCTTGGTCAAGGAGCCAAAAATCAGCAGGGTTCCTGCTCCTGTTTCTGATCGCTAACCAACGACGCTCGTCGGAAAGTGCAAATGGTAAGGAACGGGGAAAAGGGTGAGCCTCAGGTTGGCTGCTCTCCATGGTCAGACAGTCTGCCAGCACTCACTGTGTAGGCTCACCCATGCAAAATGACTACTTGAGACATAGTGGATGGCGACCAGTTGCAGTGGAACTGTACACCAGCGAGTAAGCACCTTCAGGAGAACTGAGGGGGGGGGGGGGGGGGGGGGGAAAGAGAAGAGACAATTGAATGCAGCCAGCGGTTTTGCTGCTGTTTATATTAGACTGCATAGCACATCAAGATAAAATACATTTGTTTACGTTAGGAAAGATTAATTACATAAACCGAAAAACAATTGCTGGTTGCAGCTGTAAATTAGAGGGTGCACAGGTTCCTGCCTGGCACATGCTGGGTACCAGACCGACGTATGCTGCCGGCTCAGCCTCACTCTGCACTGCCTTTTATAGAAATCAATTATCCTTTTATAATATGTACAAAGCATGTGAGATAACCTGACCAGGGCTGCCAAAAACCAACCCTCTGATGCACCCCAATTCCATACGGAATTCTCTGCAAATTAATTTTCCAATAAACCTCCTGCAACGGCATCACTGAAGAGCTCGGAGAATGTCACGCTAGCATTGCAGGACGGCAAAATAACCCTGAAGCTGTCACAGGACCAGCAACAGCACTTAAAACATTAAAATGCCATACTCACTACGCACTACAGAAAATAACAAGAGGCCAAGGAGAGAGGGAAAGGCGGTAGTCTCATATCTGAACAAATATAAACTACAAAAGCTGGGGCCAGGACATCAAAGCCCTCAATTAGATTCCAGCCGGTATCTTATTCCTATGGACCCAGTAATCTATATACACTAGATCACACGTGGCATTGCTCTAGTCTTCTCACCTGGTGATCTTTGTTTCCTGCCTTATTTTGTTGCTGTGATACCCCCACCACCCAGACCCGACCCACCACCCCCGCTTCCCACCACCCCCTTTGCATCTGAAGATTCATTCTCTTGCTTTTTTTCATTCCCTCTCTCTTTCTATCTTACTTCCATGGTCATTTATATCATCTCACAGTTACTTCTTTTAAGTACAACCAACGGATCAGATTAAAGCTCTGTAGTCCGGCCACATCCAGTCGTGAATGGTGGTGGACAATTAAACAACTAACAGGAGGAGGAGGTTCTGTAAACATCCCCATCCTCAATGATAGCGGAGTCCAGCATGTGAGTGCAAAAGACAATGCTGAAGCGTTTGCAACCATCTTCAGCCAGAAGTGCCGAGTGGATGATCCATCTTGGCCTCCTCCTGATATCGCCACCATCACAGAAGCCAGTCTTCAGCCAATTCAATTCACTCCACGTGATATCAAGAAACGGCTGAGTGCACTGGATAGAGCAAAGGCTATGGGCCCGGACAACATTCCGGCTGTAATGCTGAAGACTTGTGCTCCAGAACTAGCTGCACCTCTAGCCAAACTGTTCCAGTACAGTTGCAACACTGACATCTACCCGACAATGTGGAAAATTGCCCAGGTATGTCCTGTCCACAAAAAGCAGGATAAATCCAATCCGGACAATTACCACCCCATCAGTCTACTCTCAATCATCAGCAAAGTGATGGAAGGTGTCGTCAATTGTGCTATCAAGCGGCACTTACTCACCAATAACCTGCTCACTGATGCTCAGTTTGGGTTCCGCCAGAACCACTCGGCTCCAGACCTCATTACAGCCTTGGTCCAAACATGGACAAAAGAGCTGAATTCCAGAGGTGAGGTGAGAGTGACTGCCCTTGACATCAAGGCAGCATTTGACAGAGTGTGGCACCAAGGAGCCCTAGTAAAATTGAAGTCAGTGGGAATCAGGAGAAAACTCTCCAGTGGCTGGAGTCATACCTAGCACAAAGGAAGATGATAGTGGTTGTTTGAGGCCAATCACCTCAGCCCCAGGGCATTGCTGCAGGAGTTCCTCAGGGCAGTGTCCTAGGCCCAACCATCTTCAGCTGCATCATCAACGACCTTCCCTCCATCATAAGGTCAGAAATAGGGATGTTCGCTGATGATGGCACAGTGTTCAGTTCCATTCGCAACCCCTCAGATAATGAAGCAGTCCGAGCCCGCATGCAGCAAGACCTGGACAACATCCAGGCTGGGGCTGATAAGTGGCAAGTAACATTCGCGCCAGACAAGTGGCAGGCAATGACCATCTCCAACAAGAGAGAGTCTAACCACCCCCCCTTGACATTCAACAGTATCACCATTGCCGAACTATCAACATCCTGGGGGTCACCATTGACCAGAAACTTAACTGGACCAGCCACATAAATACTGTGGCTACAAGAGCAGGTCAGAGGCTGGGTATTCTGCGGTGAGTGACTCAACTCCTGACTCCCCAAAGCCTTTCCACCATCTACAAGACACAAGTCAGGAGTGTGATGGAATACTCTCCACTTGCCTGGACGAGTGCAGCTCCAACAACACTCAAGAAGCTCGACAACATCCAGGACAAAGCAGCCCATTAGATTGGCACCCCATCCACCACCCTAAACATTCACTCCCTTCACCACCGGCGCACCGTGGCTGCAGTGTGTACCATCCACAGGATACACTGCAGCAACTCACCAAGGCTTCTTCGATAGCACCTCGCAAACCCACGATCTCTACCACCTAGAAGGACAAGAGCAGCAGGCACATGGGAACACCACCACCTGCATGTTCCCCTCCAAATCACACACCATCCCGACTTGGAAATATATCGCCGTTCCTTCATCGTCGCTGGGTCAAAATCCTGGAACTCCCTTCCTAACAGCACTGTGGGAGAACCTTCACCACATGGACTGCGGCGGTTCAAGAAGGCAGCTCAACACCACCTTCTCAAGGGCAATTAGGGATGGGCAATAAATGCTGGCCTCGCCAGCGACGCCCACATCTCATGAACAAATTTTTTAAAAAAGCAGATTCCAATCAATGTCCAGCGTCTAGCCTCTGACATGGGACAGAACTGGCAGATGTGATGTGACTTGGCCAATGGGCCAATGCAGGTAGTTTGATGCCAGCCAGTATAGACTTTGTCACTCAAAGCACATGACCATGGTAAGGGCAAGGTGCCAGAGGCACCAGAAACAGCTATGGCATGTCATAACTATGGCTCAAAGCAATCAGCATCCACGGTGACACACCAAGCAAATGGACATGGTCCTCAAAAGCAAGGCTCTGGACTGACATTTCACTTAGGCAGCCGAAGGTCAATTAATGGTACATCTTGGTCTTGGTTTCTGATCGTCAAAGATAGCTTGTGCTAATTGAGTGCAGAGGCATCGGGTGGTACCTGTTTTACATTGTCTTTGATAGCTGACTGGAAAAAGTGTTAAGTTCCAACTTTCAGATATGTCAAACATCCTATAAAATTAACAAAGAACAGCTAACTATTTAATATAGTTAAGAGAAACGCAGATTTTTGTGAATGGGATCTGTTTCAATGCACCTTTCAAGGGTTTGGAAAAATATTTCTGTTGGTGATTTTACCTCAGATGCCAGTCCACAGTCTGCAGCTGGCAGAGAAACTAGCCGAGTTTGATTCTGTGACATGTTAAGCAGACACCCATTTTCAAGGTTCAATGGGCATTCAAAGATAGCACAGGGGAAACATCTTCATTACTTTGATACATTGTGAAGGATAGTGAAGTTTGCAAACTACTGCGACATGTACTGTTTCGCACTGAACATTGCTCATTTACCTATTCTATGTTAAAATTGTAGCCCGAGCCTCAGTGTGAGAGAGTATACATTGAATCCGAAGAGGAGGAGAATCACTTGGCTGTACGTAGCACCATCTAGTAAGTCGGTGTACAATGAATAGGGGTTCCATATTTGATCCCTTGGCCTTGCAATGGTTTACCTAGATATTAGACAGGTAAATGCACTTTCTGGATTGTTGGAGATTGGGAGTACTTATAGGTGTGGTCAGGGATGCTGAACCAGAATAGAATATCAAGCGTAAATCCCATAAAAACATTACACCATATTACACAATGATGTGCTATATATTTTATAATACAGCCCATATCATACAGCAAAATGATGATTGCAATGTAGCTCATGTTACACAGCTATATGTTATATATTTTATATAACACAGACCATGTTTCGCATGGATACACTATCTATTTTATATTATATGTTACACACCAATACACGGTGAAATGTACTTTATAATACAGCCCATTTAAGTACTGATAGTATATTTTATGTTATATACCAATACATTAAATTTTATAATACAGTCTGTTATATATCAATACACTGTGTATTTTATATTGTAATACAGTCTGTGTTATATGGTATGTTTGTACTTTATATGCTTCATTCCCCACAACCCGTAAAGGTGTACATTCCTAACGAGATTAGTGCTGCGGAGATCAGCTAGTAGTTACCTTAGAAAAAGTTGACTCTTTACATTATTCTGATGTTTTATATAAAAAGAGACAAATGTCGGTCACTCCTATAATTAGTTCCGAAAGGGGGATTTTGTTCTCAGTAATGTTCCATTGGAGGAAGTAGAACTTACAAATAAGTCCTGGCCTGATCGGAGAATGGCCAATCATAAAAAATTCGAGACATTTTGCTCTTAGCCTGCTGGTCTGAGTCTCCAACTAATACTAATGGGCGAGAGAACCTCCAGGAACTCGAGGCTCAGGCATCCAATGGAAAACATTGTTAGAGGCATTCCTAGCACAGAGAAAGCTATTGTAAAGATAATGTTAATCATTTTCATAAATGTTTATGTCTTTATTGCATTACGGACCCTATTTCCAGGTTAAATGGAGAACCCAAACTGAAAAGCCTTTGGTTCACTATTTTTTTATTGACAGCAGCTGCTGATAGGCTTTTTTCACAACAGGTGGTTTTTATCTTGCTTGATATTTGCTATCGGTACGTTCATTACCTGTTCAGTTCTGATCCGTTTCAATTTTATGAAATATAAAATTTGAGCCAATTAGGTGACTATTGAATATCAAATTTGAAGCCCAAATGTCACAGGAAAAAATGACGCACTGTTTCATAAAGGCAGAGCCATTAGAACATGTGATGCACAATGTACCATTCTGCTGCTAGGGTGCAACTGGGTCCCTTTAAGGCCACAAAATGTAATTGTTATTAAATAAACAGAGCATCAAGCGAACAGAGTTAGATTGTTCAGTGAGGCAACTGTACCTATTTTTTTTGGGGGGGTGTTTAGGCAAAGTTTAATTTTTCTTCAGGCTGTAAATGGAAAGTTAGGTTAAAATGTCTGTTATTTTTTTTAAATGTTTGTTAAGTTTTTTTTTTAAATAGATCGATAGATTTTTGTTAGGCAAGGGTATCAAGGGATATAGATTAAAGTTGGGTAAATGGAGCTGAGGTACAGATCAGCCATGATCTAACTGAATGGTGGAATAGACTCGAGGGGCTGAATGGCCTACTCCTGTTTCTAAATAATGGGCAAATGTAAGGAATCTTACAACACCAGGTTATAGTCCAGCAGTTGGACTATAACCTGGTGTTGTAAGATTCCTTACATTTGTCCACCCCAGTCCATCACCGGCATCTCCACATCATAAATAATGGGCCACAGATATTCTGGCTCTGTATAAACAAGATAAGATATTTTTCAGTCTGTGTGGGGAAGTCCTTTGTATACTCAAATGCTGTTTAGGTAGATAGCGAATTTTATGTCTTATTTTTCTTCCAGAAGTCCAGATTGCAGAGGAAGCGAGATAATTCAGGTTGCAAGTGAGTAGAAAGTCTGTAAGGGTACTGAGGAGGATGTGGTTTTAGTGGTGTTGAGAGGTTTTGTTTAAGGTATTGGAAAGGGATGTTGGGTTGTGGGAGTATTCTGGGAGGGGGTCGTTAGATATTGGGAGTAGTGGGAGGGGGTTTCTGGGGCATTGTGTACTGAAGTGGTGAGTGGGTTGTGGGAAAACTAGGATGATGGTGGTGAGCTATCAGAAGATTGGAGGTGGTATTGGGTGTGGAAGTAGAGGGAGATGGATCCTGGTGGGTGGGAACAGTGGAAGGGGAGGTTACAAGGGGCTGCTGACATTGGCTGTATTGTCCCATTCGAGGCGATGACTGGGTACAAAGTTCTTTATAACGCTTACTTAGTAAAGATGCAGTAAGTGTTTTAAAGAACTTAAAGCTCGAACATGGTCATGAAGGCAGCAGCAGGGGGTTTTGCTTCTGGTGGATGGAGAAGGGATGAAAGGCATGGCTGTTCAGAGAAGGAACGGCAGGGTGGTAGGTTGGTAAGGGTGTTTAGGTGGGAGGCAATAGGAGGGAGTGGCGAATAGCAAGACGGAATGGGCAGAAAGGCATGGACGTTCAGGATGGTAGTGGTGAAAAGTGGTCAGAGAAAGTGGGCGGGAGAAGGTATGGGTACCTGGGGTGGGAGGTGAGTTGGGGTGGCAGCAGGGGGGAGAGAAGAAGGGCAAAGGAGAATGGAGGCTGTGAGCTTTCACTTCTCCTCCCTTCCTCAGGTTCTAAAAAGGATTTGTTGTCGGAGACCATTACTTAAAAGATCTGTCCTTGACATAATAGAGGTTTTGTCAAAATCAGAAAAAGTCTACAAGGGAATCCCAAACATCAAAGGCCAGGTACCTGGCTGTATCCAGTATTTGGCTTTTGAAGTGTGGGGGAGGAATTCTCCAATTGGTTTCCCCTTATTTAAAGTGCAAATATTTGAGTCTTCCCCAAGATTAGGGAAAGCTGACTGGACTTCAGGGGCCAGTTTACAGTAAGGGTCAGTAACACAGTGTTTGAATTGTGGAGTGCAAGCTAGGACAGCATGAGGTGAGAGGAAAGTGACAGTACAAAGCAGCAAGAGGCTATATTGACCTTCTACAGGGCCAAATTAGGTTGAAGTGTGCAGAGGCCATGTTAGGGACTGGGTAGGGTAGGGGCCGGGCCAGACCAGGTCGGGGCAGATTAAGTAGGAGATTGGGGAAAAAGACCACCTCAGTGGCCTCATGGGGTTGGATTGAGAGGGAGGAAAGGGCCATCTCAGGATGCCAGACTCGGGTCAGGGCAGCTTTAGACACCTGGAGAGGCAGCCAGGAAGGTAACGGGAAAAAGAGAGGAAACTATCAAACAACAACCTGTTGTTAGTAGGCCTCAGGCAGGTGGCACTGTGCAGAAAAACCTCAATATGCTATCTGCCTTGGAGATGCAAGTAGGAGAGCTCGCCAAGAGGCGAGTATAATACTGACAAGTTTAATAGCAAAACCGAATTAGCATGACAGGAGATAAGAACATAAGAACATAAGAAATAGGAGCAGGAGTAGGCCAATCGGCCCCTCGAGCCTGCTCCGCCATTCAATAAGTTCATGGCTGATCTGATCCTAACCTCAAATCTAAATTCATGTCCAATTTCCTGCCCGCTCCCCGTAACCCCTAATTCCCTTTACTTCTAGGAAACTGTCTATTTCAAATGACACAGTAAATACATGCATACATAAGGCTTTTATCATAGCTTTTTTTTAAAAAAAAGTGTCCAGCACGTTTTGTGCCATCACACTTAATATACATAATATGGAGAACAGTTACACTTGTGGTGGCTCAAATGTCATATCATAAAACAGCAACAAATCTTAGCTAAAGATAGATAACATACTAATCAAACATGGGGATAGCAGGTACATAAAGGGCCAACAAAAAACTAGAGATGTATGAAAAGAAACAATCCTGCATGATTAGTCAACAAAATCTACCAATTAAAAAATACAAACTGATGAAAGCACTCAAAATCGTTTTGAAAATCCTATCATCTGCCATCTTGCTTTTTCCAATAAACTGAAGAAGGAAGGTGCTGCCACAATAAAGAAATAACAAATTACATTTACTTGAAAATGCTTAAACATGCCCATCCAATAGCATTCTCTTTATGTAGCTATAGTATCTTTTTTTACTATTTTCCAGGCATCAATCAAAAACACTTCACTGTTTCTGGGCCGATCTCTTACAAACTTTCTGCAACAGTGTAACTGCTTGACCAACCAAGAGAAATACCATGGGGGACATGGGGACATACATACATACATGTATGGCTATATCATCTATCTATATCAATATATTTTAAATCTTGCATTAGACAAGCATCTATTGCATCACACTATTCAAAGATGTTGCACCTGAAAATGTCACACCTCTGGGCAAAAATTAGTGACGGGCTGAAATGAGGACTTTTCAGTTTAACCAGCAAACATCCAACTGACTAAATGTGAACAATGCAAAAGCAGTTAGATTTAGTTAGTAAGTAGTGAAGAACGAAGAAGCAGCAGAAAACTGCACAATCAAATCACTCCTTTTCTTTTTTAAAAAAAGTGAACAATCAATTCACTCCAAAAATGTTGTTTCACTGGTTTGAGCCACCATCTTGAAATCCGCCCCTCCCCCCCACCAAGTGAAAATTTACAATTAGAAACAATATTTGTATCCAAAAACAACAAAAATTAAAATAATTCTGAACAACAGTCTTACTCATATTTAGTGTGGGAAATCCCTTGAAAACGTTTTTTTTTCCCCAGGAGAGGCATATTTCTGTGTTGGGAGCCTAAGGATTAATTTGCAGTATTCGGCTGGAACTTCAATTAATGGGTTGGGCTTTGTTGACTGTTACTTTGCAAATGCCTTGTTCTTCCAGATTGCCTGCAGTCTATGTCAATCACAGCAAGCCACTCCATGCTTCATTTTGGTTCATAAAACATAAATTTGGCTCCAAAACACAGCTAAAGATCCTTTCCTTCTGAGTCTAATGAACACCACTTGTGACAAGTTGCAGTCAAATACTGGAATGACATTCCCTCTTTAAGACATAATCAGGTGACTGACATTGGAATGTCCACCGTTTATTCAAATAGTTGCTCGATTCGCTGCAAGACGATGTTGTAAAAGTAAACTGAAATGCTCTTTAGTTTCTTCTCATAAATAAATCTGTTTTTAAAACGTAGACAAGCCTCGGCCTAATCGTAATGATACGGTGTCAGAAGTGAGGTCAACTGTGCCGCCATCTGTGGAGTACAGAATTTCTCAGTGTGTCTTGGTTTGATCCATCAGAAAGTTTGAACTTCTGCCAGCCCTCGCCATGCTCAGCAAGAAAGATATTCACGTTTCAGGATTGTAGCAAAGCTTCACAAAGAGGATGATGACGTACAGATCTTGTTTATGGTAATGGGGCAAGAAGCAGAGCACATTTAAAAAGTCCCACTCCACAGACTTGAACACAAAATCTAGGCTGACGCTCTAGCGCAGTACTGAGTAAGTGCTGCACTGTCAGAGGTGCCGTCTTTCAGATGAGACATCACACCCGTCTGCCCTCTCAGGTGGATGTAAAAGATCCCATGGCACTATTTCGAAGAGCAGGGAAATTCTCCCCAGTGTCCTGGCCAGGATTTATCCCTCAACCAACATTATTAAAACAGATTATCTGGTCATTATCACGTTGCTGTTTGTGGGACCTTGCTGAGTACAAATTGGCTACTGCGTTTCCTACATTACTTCAAAACTACTTAATTGGTTCTAAAGCGCTTTGGGACATCCTAAGGTCGTGAAAGGCGCTATACAAATGCAGTTCTTTCTTTCCTTCTTTCACACGAGTCGGAAAATCAGAAAAATCACAATGAACATGGATGCAAAAATGAGCTGAATACTTTGTTCTAGCACACAACTTGATTTATGAAAGGGAAGCTCTTCCTCCCAGCACAGAACAGAAACCGTGGAATCATTTGTCCAAAATCTCTATAAACTGGCTGAATACTACATTTGGCTAATTGTTGAGCAATTTCAGCACAGAATTGTAATTGGTATTGCTGACAAAGACCTGACACAGAAGCTGCAAATGAGGTCAGATCCAGCACTCGACAACGCCATTCAAATGGTGCGGCGTCCAGTGCTGGTAAAATGCCAGATGGCAGGTCAGAAAAATGAAAGAACAAGACGAGGTTGCATAAAAATTGTGGTTTAGTCATGGGAAAATGTTAAAAGTGGAATGATCCTCAGAAGTAGAGAGCTTCACTAAACCAAAGTTTATGTAGGATACCATTATATAGTGTTTATGGGGCTGGACTAGTAACCTAGAAAGTTTATGTAGGATACAATAGTATTTACAATCTATATCAATGACTTGGATGAAGGGACTGAATGTATGGTTGCTAAATTTGCTGATGACACAAAGGTAGGTAGGAAAGTAAATTGTGAAGAGGACATAAGGAGTCTGCAAAGGGAAATAGATAGGTTAAATGAGTGGGCAAAAATTTGGCAGATGGAGTATAATGTGGGAAAATGTGAACTTGTCCACTTTGGCAGGAGGAATAGAAAAGCAGTATATTATTTAAATGGAGAGAGATTGCAGAACTCTGAGGTACAGAGGGATCTGGGTGTCCTAGTACATGAATCACAAAAAATTAGTATACAGGTACAGCAAGTGATTAGGAACGCAAATGGAATGTTGTCATTTATTGCAAGGGGAATGGAATATAAAAGTAGAGATGTCTTGCTACAGTTGTACAGGGCATTGGTGAGACCACATCTAGAATACTGTGTGCAGTTTTGGTCTCCTTATTTAAGAAAGGATATAATTGCTTTGGAGGCGGTTCAGAGAAGGTTCACTCGACTGATTCCTGGGATGAGGGGGTTATCTTATGAGGAAAGGTTGAACAAGTTGGGCCTGTATACACTGGAGTTTAGAAGAATGAGAGGTGATCTTATTGAAACATACAAGATCCTGAAGGGACTTGAAGGGGTAGATGCTGAGAGGATGTTTCCCCTTGTGGGAGAGACTAGAACTAGGGGCCACAGTTTAAAAATAAGGGGTCTCCCATTTAAGACGGAGATGAGGAGAAATTTTTTCTCTCAGAGGGTCGTGAGTCTGTGGAACTCCCTTCCCCAGAGAGCAGTGGAGGCAGGGTCATTGAATATTTTTAAGGCTGAGTTAGATAGATTCCTGATTAACAAGGGAGTCAAAGGTTATAGTAGGTAGACGGGAAAATAGAGTTGAGGTCACAATCAGATCAGCCATGATCTTATCCAATGGCAGAGCAGGCTCGAGGGGCCAAATGGCCTACTCCTGCTCTTGCATCATATGTTCGTACAATAGTATAGTGGTTATGGGGCTGGACTAGTGACACAAGGTTTATGGAGGGTAACACAGCAGAACTGTAAATCACTACGATCGATAACTTCATGGCCTGGCATATCCACCATTCCCCCATCACCATCGAACCAGGAGACCAAATCTACTTTAATTGAGAGTATCAGGAGCAGCACCAGACATACCTTAGAATGAGGTGCCAACCTAGTTAAGCTACAACACGAGGGCTATCTGCATTCTAAACACCAAAAGCAGGCTATAGACATACTTTTGTGGTCCAACAACCAACAAGGCAAAGTAAAGTTCCATAAGCCCTGCCACATCCAGTTGAAATTGGTGGTAGACAACCTGGCAATAACGAGAGGAGGCTCCATGAACATGCCCATCAACCATGACAGAGCCCAGGGGACAAGGCTGAAATGTTTTCAAGCATCTTCAGCCAAATGTGCTAAGTAGACAATCCTCAGCCTCATCCTGAGGTCCTCATCATCATAGATGCCAGTGTCCAGCCAATTTGGTTCACTCCACTTAATGTTGAAGAAGTGGCTGTCAACCACGACACGTGTAGTGCTGAAGACATGTGCTCCAGAGCTAGCCGCTCCCCTAGCTAAACTGTTCCAGTGCATCATGACGTTGACATCTACCCGACAAAGTGAAAGGATACCCAGGTACGACCTATCCACCAAAAAAAGGGCAAATTTAACCCTGCCAATTACCACCGTCAGGCTTCTCCAAATCATCAGAAAATTGATGGAAGGAGCCATTAAATGGCACATACTCACAATAATCTATTCACTGGTGCTCAGACCTCATCACAGACTTGACCCAGATGGATGAAAGAGCTGAATGCCAAAGGAGAGCTAAGATTAGCTGCCCTCGAGATCAAGGCAGCTCTAGTAAATCTGAAGTCAATGGGGGTCAAGGGGAGAACCCTCCAGTGGCTGGAGTCATACCTGATGCACACAAAGATGGCTACAGTTGTCGGAGGCCAATCACTGCAACCCAAGGACAATGCTACAGGTGTTAGTTATTTGTTTCACAACGACCTTCCTTCTAACATTAAGGTCAGGAGTAAAGCTGTTTGCTGACGATTCCACACAGTTCTGCTCCAGCCACAATTCTATGATAATGAAGCAACCCATGCTGGTCCACAACATCCAATCTTGAGCTGACAAGTGACAGGTAATATTCACACCATATAAATGCCAAACAATGACTATTTCCAACAAGAAAAAGCCCAACCACCTCACCTTGACAGCCCCCACAATCAACATCTTGGGGGTCAGCACTGACCAGAAGTTCAACTGGACCAGCCACATCAAAACTGTGGCTGCCAGAGGAGGGCAGAGGCCTGCGATGAGTGGTTCACGACCTAAGCAAAGCCCCAATGAGGAAAGGCCACTGTGTAAGGCCATCCCACTTGGTACTGTACACCATGAATCATAAGAAATGTACTGTGTTTGAATTGTAATATTGGGATTGTATTGTGTACAATCTGGATTGTATTGGTTTGAACTGTATTGGTTTGGAATTGCGATATTTACATTGAACTGTGTGTATCTTTAAATTCTATGAAATAAAGTATATTTTGAAATAAAAAAAGTTCACCTCCTTACCCATCAAAGCCTCTCCACCTCTACAAGGCTTCAGTCAGAAGCGTGATGGACTACTCACTGTTTGCCTGCATGAGTGCAGACGCAACAACACTTAAGAACTTCGACAACATCCAGGACAAAGCAGTCCGCTGGATTGGTGCCTCTATCACTGGACTCAATAACCACCATCAATATATTGTGGCTGCTGTACTTACTATCCACAGGATGCAAAAAGCTTACTTTGAGAACACCTCCCAGCCCTGCTACCACAGAGAAGGACAAGAGCTGCAATGTCATGGGCACACCATCACCTCCAAGTTACATACCAAACTGACTTGAAAATATATTACCATTCCTTCATTGTTGCTGGGTCAATATCCTGGAATTCCCTAGTTAATGCTACTGTGGGAGCACCATCACCACAAGGCCTGCAGCAGTTCAAGGAGAAGGCTCACCATCACCTTCCTTGGTGACACTGGGCTGCTGAAGTGTAAGCCTATGAAGACTGTGCTTAAGACAACGCTAACATTTAGAGCCTGAATACATCCTGTTAATTCCATTCCTACTGCTTCCTAAAGTGGAAGAGGAACTGAAAAGAATGAAACAAGCGACTGAATCTGGAAATGGTGGTATCTGCAAAAACGAACAGCAAAATCGGATCTATTGAATAAAGCCATTAAACAGGAAAGATTCATTTTTCCCTACGCTGAAAGATATTATACACAAACTGGCTGAAGAACATTTACTTCCCTCATTGAATGCTTCATCTGGGATTTTGGCCGATAGCACTGCATCGACGGTGATATCCATCAAAATCAGGATGAGGCATTCAATGAAAAAGGGAGCAACAGAGCGAGCGAGGAGCGAGGAAAGAAAGGAGAAAGGAAGCGAGAGAGAGAGAGAGAGAGAGAGAGAGGTCTCAGCTATTTACAATCTATATTAATGACTAACATGAAGGGACCATGTGTAATGTATCCATGTTTGCTGTCAATACAAAGGTAGGTGGGAAAGTAAGCTGTGAGGAGGACACAAAGAGTCTGCAACGGGACATAGACAGGTGAAGTGAGTGGGAAAGAAGGTGGCAGATGGAGTATGATGTGGGGAAATGTGAGGTTATTCACTTTGATAGGAAGAATAGAAAACCAGAATAATTTTTAAATGGTGAGAAACTATTAAATGTTGATGTTCAGAGGGATTTGGATGTCCTTATACACAAAACACAAAAAGGTAGCATGCATGTACAGCAAGCAAGTAGGAAGGCAAATGGCACATTGGCCTTTATTCCAAGCGGGTCGGAGTACAAGAGTAAGGAAGTCTTATGACAATTGTACAGGACTTTGGGGAGACCTCAGCTGGAGTGCTGTGTACAGTTTTGGTCTCCTTATCGAAGGAAGGATATACTTGCCTTAGAGGCGGTGCAACAAAGGTTCATGAGATAAGTTCCTGGGATGAGAGGTTGTCCTACGAGGAGAGGTGGCGTAGAATCAGCCTATACTCTCTGGAGTTTAGAAGAATGAGAGGTGATCTCATTGAAACATATAGGATTCTGAGGGGGCTTGACAGGGTAGATGCTGAGAGGTTGTTTCCCCTGGCTGGAGAGTGTGGAACTAGGGGGCACAGTCGCAGGATAAGGGGTCAGACATTTAAGACTGAGATGAGGAGGAATTTCTTCACACTGTGGATGCTGAATTGTTGAATATGTTCAAGACTGAGATCGATAGATTTTTCGACTCAAAGGGAATCAAGGGATATGGGGATCGGGCAGGAAAGTGGAGTTGAGGTCGAAGATCAGCCATGGTCTTATTGAATGGTGGAGCAGGATCGAGGGGCCATATGGCCTACTCCTGCTCCTATTTCTTATGTCCTCATGAGGGGGAGGAGGGCGCGAGAAAGCGAGGAGGGGGGCGCGAGAAAGCGAGGAGGGGGGCGAGAGAAAGCGAGGAGGGGGGCGAGAGAAAGCGAGGAGGGGGGGCGAGAGAAAGCGAGGAGGGGGGCGAGAGAAAGCGAGGAGGGGGGCGAGAGAAAGCGAGGAGGGGGGCGAGAGAAAGCGAGGAGGGGGGCGAGAGAAAGCGAGGAGGGGGGCGAGAGAAAGCGAGGAGGGGGGCGAGAGAAAGCGAGGAGGGGGGCGAGAGAAAGCGAGGAGGGGGGCGAGAGAAAGCGAGGAGGGGGGCGAGAGAAAGCGAGGAGGGGGGCGAGAGAAAGCGAGGAGGGGGGCGAGAGAAAGCGAGGAGGGGGGCGAGAGAAAGCGAGGAGGGGGGCGAGAGAAAGCGAGGAGGGGGGCGAGAGAAAGCGAGGAGGGGGGCGAGAGAAAGCGAGGAGGGGGGCGAGAGAAAGCGAGGAGGGGGGCGAGAGAAAGCGAGGAGGGGGGCGAGAGAAAGCGAGGAGGGGGGCGAGAGAAAGCGAGGAGGGGGGCGAGAGAAAGCGAGGAGGGGGGCGAGAGAAAGCGAGGAGGGGGGCGAGAGAAAGCGAGGAGGGGGGCGAGAGAAAGCGAGGAGGGGGGCGAGAGAAAGCGAGGAGGGGGGCGAGAGAAAGCGAGGAGGGGGGCGAGAGAAAGCGAGGAGGGGGGCGAGAGAAAGCGAGGAGGGGGGCGAGAGAAAGCGAGGAGGGGGGCGAGAGAAAGCGAGGAGGGGGGAGGGGGGGCGAGAGAAAGCGAGGAGGGGGGAGGGGGGGCGAGAGAAAGCGAGGAGGGGGGAGGGGGGCGAGAGAAAGCGAGGAGGGGGGAGGAGGGCGAGAGAAAGCGAGGAGGGGGGAGGAGGGCGAGAGAAAGCGAGGAGGGGGGAGGAGGGCGAGAGAAAGCGAGGAGGGGGGAGGAGGGCGAGAGAAAGCGAGGAGGGGGGAGGAGGGCGAGAGAAAGCGAGGAGGGGGGAGGAGGGCGAGAGAAAGCGAGGAGGGGGGAGGAGGGCGAGAGAAAGCGAGGAGGGGGGAGGAGGGCGAGAGAAAGCGAGGAGGGGGGAGGAGGGCGAGAGAAAGCGAGGAGGGGGGAGGAGGGCGAGAGAAAGCGAGGAGGGGGGAGGAGGGCGAGAGAAAGCGAGGAGGGGGGAGGAGGGCGAGAGAAAGCGAGGAGGGGGGAGGAGGGCGAGAGAAAGCGAGGAGGGGGGAGGAGGGCGAGAGAAAGCGAGGAGGGGGGAGGAGGGCGAGAGAAAGCGAGGAGGGGGGAGGAGGGCGAGAGAAAGCGAGGAGGGGGGAGGAGGGCGAGAGAAAGCGAGGAGGGGGGAGGAGGGCGAGAGAAAGCGAGGAGGGGGGAGGAGGGCGAGAGAAAGCGAGGAGGGGGGAGGAGGGCGAGAGAAAGCGAGGAGGGGGGAGGAGGGCGAGAGAAAGCGAGGAGGGGGGAGGAGGGCGAGAGAAAGCGAGGAGGGGGGAGGAGGGCGAGAGAAAGCGAGGAGGGGGGAGGAGGGCGAGAGAAAGCGAGGAGAGGGGAGGAGGGCGAGAGAAAGCGAGGAGGGGGGAGGAGGGCGAGAGAAAGCGAGGAGGGGGGAGGAGGGCGAGAGAAAGCGAGGAGGGGGGAGGAGGGCGAGAGAAAGCGAGGAGGGGGGAGGAGGGCGAGAGAAAGCGAGGAGGGGGGAGGAGGGCGAGAGAAAGCGAGGAGGGGGGAGGAGGGCGAGAGAAAGCGAGGAGGGGGGAGGAGGGCGAGAGAACGCGAGGAGGGGGGAGGAGGGCGAGAGAAAGCGAGGAGGGGGGAGGAGGGCGAGAGAAAGCGAGGAGGGGGGAGGAGGGCGAGAGAAAGCGAGGAGGGGGGAGGAGGGCGAGAGAAAGCGAGGAGGGGGGAGGAGGGCGAGAGAAAGCGAGGAGGGGGGAGGAGGGCGAGAGAAAGCGAGGAGGGGGGAGGAGGGCGAGAGAAAGCGAGGAGGGGGGAGGAGGGCGAGAGAAAGCGAGGAGGGGGGAGGAGGGCGAGAGAAAGCGAGGGAAAGCGCGAGGGATGTCTGGCCCCCTCCCCATCTGAAAATATCTTCACAGCACCATTGCAACTCTGATTCAGAATGGACACCGGCAGCGAAGGAGGACAAGCTCCATGTTACTCAAGCTGCATACAAAGTGTTTTCTTTTCCACTAACACACAAATCTTGTGTTTCATTATAAACACACTTTAGAATTATTAACAAGATCTTCGTAACTCACATTATGGCTCCATAACTGCCACATATATTTATAACATTAGGTTAAGTTAACAAAACGAGAAAAATCACAAGTATTTTTTTGTAAACGGAGCCAGGAGCTGGTCAGGCCCTGGGACATGGGATTTGAAGCTGGACCATCACTGAGACCGAGAGGCTGAAAATCAGCGAGAGGCTCAGCGGAACATAAGAAAACAGGAACAGAAGCACGACATTCAGCCCTTCGAGCCTGTTCCGCCATTCAATTAGATTCTGGCTGATCTGTAACTGAACTCCATCTACCCGCCTTGCTTAATACCCTTGCCTATCAAAAATATATCAATCTCAGTTTTAAAATTTTCAATTGACCCCCCAGCCTCAACAGCTTTTTGGCAGAGAGAGTTCCAGATTTCCACCACCGTTCATGTGAAGAAGTGCTTCCTGACATCACCCCTGAACGGCCTAGCTCTAATTTTAAGGTTACGCCCCCTTGTTCTGGACTCTTCCACCTGAGCAAATAGTTTGCAAGGACAGAAGGGGCAAGGGTGTGTTTTTTGAGGAGGGGGGTAATGACAACGGATTTGAAGAGGAGGACAGTATATGAGGAGACGGAACCTTTAACAATATCAGCTAACATGGGGAAGTTTGGTGGTCAGCAGTTTAGTGGGAGTAGGGTCAAGGGAGCAGGAGGTGGGTCTGATGGACAAGATGAGCTTGGAGGGGAGATAGGAAAGAAACTAGAGAAAGATGCAAGTTCAGGACTAGGGCAGGGGGGATCCTTAGGGGAAGTTTGGCTTGGTGGGTTAGGGGAAGGGAGGGAAGTGGCAGAGGCAGCTGAACAGATGGTCTCAATTTTAGTGACAAAGAAGTCCATGAGCACCGTGCATTTAAACACCTCAATTAAATCACCCCTTAATCTTTGAGACTAAAGGGAATACAAGCCTAGTCTATGCAACCCGTCCTCATAATTTAACCCTTTTCTAGTTCGGTGTCAAATTTTGTTTGATTACGCTCCTGTGAAGCACCTTGGGACATTTTCCAATGCTAAAGGCGCTATATAAATGCGTGTTGTTGTTGTTGTTGTTGATAATAATAATAACAATAATAATATTATTATTGTTGTAGCCCCAACATCATTCTGGTGAATCTGCACTGCACCCCCTCCAAGGCCAATATATCCTTCCTGAGCTGCGCTGCCCAGAACAGAATGCAGTTCTCCAAATAGGGTCTAATCGGAGATTTATATAACTGTAATATAACTTCCACCTCTTTGTATTCCGCAGGTCTGAGGCAACCCCATTAGAGCAGTTCTCCCATCTACCTGTGCTTTCAGGAGAAGACGACGTGGGCGGAGGGGCCCACAGAAAGCAGAGACAGAGAGGAAAAAAAACACACACAAATACAAAGAAGTAGACGGCTGATGAACTACTGTCAAAACTAGAATAATATCATTCAGAGGGATAACAAAAAAAGGGAGGCATCCAGCAAGACTGATCTTGAGGTTCAGGAGCTGCTCAGTGTAACAGAATCATTAGGGGTGCGAAGGTTAGTCACTGCTTGAAACATGAGTGACCACTCACTCTCCCGGAGATAGAAAACGTTCTACCAGTATCTTATTTCGAAAAAAAAAATGTGAATACATCAGCAACACCCAGCCCAGCCTCCACGTCATCGCCTGACCTTTCAGAGTTTATCAATATTCTGCTGAGTATATAAGAATAAACAACATTTTAGCCTCCATTTCAATGTAATTTGGAAACTCCAGCTTCACTCCCCGACATAAAAGGTGCCAAGGCAGAGAGCGGTGACCCAAAGTAAATGGCAGAGGGAGACTGCCGATTCAACAGAAAGTTCCCAGAGGCACCCCTAACTGCTCAGCCAGTTAAGGCAGTGAATACGTGACTCACAGACACGGAAAGCCTCAGGTTCTATTCCCATTCTGTGTATCTGAGCCAGGGCGGTGATAAGAGGAACAACAATTGGCTTCAGCATCACTGATTTGGGAAGTCGGAGGGGGGGGGCGCGCGGATGGTGGAGGAGAGTCAGCAATGTTTCCTGATTCCTGAACACTATCCAGTGACCCTGACTGGAAATTGTAATTGTGTGGATATTAACCAAGGGCAGGATCAGGCTCATCAGTGACGACCCCCGGTATCCAATAGCCAGCCGTGTAAAGAACGAATGAGGTACTGTACAGTGGCTCCAATCACGGTAGCCCCATCTCAGCAGGAGTCATCACCTTCAGGAAAGAATGGGGGAAAAAAACTGGAGGGGAAAAGAAGGGGCAAATCCCAGGAAATTTCCATTATAGTATTCCCAGTGCCTTCAAAGGCTACGGACAGACTGAGATTCACCAATCAAAGCAAAACTTACAAAAATATTTGTGTTTATTTTCTAACAGGATTTTGTTTCCACTATAAGGAGAGAACACATTCTTAATGTTCCATCACCATACATGGGCAATACTGCCACACATAAAATGGAAGGAATTCTGTCCTTACAATAGCTTTCAGCGTCATATCACACTGACACCACACAATAAACCTGTGTCCAATCACACTGTCTCCTTACAATAATCCCGTCTCCTATCACACTGACCCCATACAATAATCCCGTGTCCTATCACACTGACCCCAT
This sequence comes from Heptranchias perlo, assembly GCF_035084215.1. Classification (NCBI taxonomy): domain Eukaryota; kingdom Metazoa; phylum Chordata; class Chondrichthyes; order Hexanchiformes; family Hexanchidae; genus Heptranchias; species Heptranchias perlo. The sequence goes on from NC_090336.1 coordinate 19,640,630, forward strand.
ACAATAATCCCGTGTCCAATCACACTGACCCCATACAATAATCCCGTGTCCTATCACACTGACCCCATACAATAATCCCGTGTCCAATCACACTGACCCCTTACAATAATCCCGTGTCCGATCACACTGACCCCATACAATAATCCCGTGTCCGATCACACTGACCCCTTACAATAATCCCGTGTCCGATCACACTGACCCCTTACAATAATCCCGTGTCCGATCACACTGACCCCATACAATAATCCCGTGTCCGATCACACTGACCCCATACAATAATCCCGTGTCCTATCACACTGACCCCATACAATAATCCCGTGTCCTATCACACTGACCCCTTACAATAATCCCGTGTCCTATCACACTGACCCCATACAATAATCCCGTGTCCTATCACACTGACCCCTTACAATAATCCCGTGTCCTATCACACTGACCCCTTACAATAATCCCGTGTCCTATCACACTGACCCCATACAATAATCCCGTGTCCTATCACACTGACCCCTTACAATAATCCCGTGTCCTATCACACTGACCCCTTACAATAATCCCGTGTCCTATCACACTGACCCCATACAATAATCCCGTGTCCTATCACACTGACCCCTTACAATAATCCCGTGTCCTATCACACTGACCCCTTACAATAATCCCGTGTCCTATCACACTGACCCCTTACAATAATCCCGTGTCCTATCACACTGACCCCTTACAATAATCCCGTGTCCTATCACACTGACCCCATACAATAATCCCGTGTCCTATCACACTGACCCCTTACAATAATCCCGTGTCCTATCACACTGACCCCTTACAATAATCCCATGTCCTATCACACTGACCCCATACAATAATCCCGTGTCCTATCACACGGTCCCCGTACAATAATCCCGTGTCCTATCACACTGACCCCATACAATAATCCCGTGTCCTATCACACTGACCCCTTACAATAATCCCGTGTCCTATCACACTGACCCCTTACAATAATCCCGTGTCCTATCACACTGACCCCTTACAATAATCCCGTGTCCTATCACACGGTCCCCTTACAATAATCCCGTGTCCTATCACACTGACCCCTTACAATAATCCCGTGTCCTATCACACTGACCCCTTACAATAATCCCGTGTCCTATCACACTGACGCCTTACAATAATCCCGTGTCCTATCACACTGACCCCATACAATAATCCCGTGTCCTATCACACTGACCCCTTACAATAATCCCGTGTCCTATCACACTGACCCCATACAATAATCCCGTGTCCTATCACACGGTCCCCGTACAATAATCCCGTGTCCTATCACACTGACGCCTTACAATAATCCCGTGTCCTATCACACTGACCCCATACAATAATCCCGTGTCCTATCACACTGACCCCTTACAATAATCCCGTGTCCTATCACACTGACCCCATACAATAATCCCGTGTCCTATCACACGGTCCCCGTACAATAATCCCGTGTCCTATCACACTGACCCCTTACAATAATCCCGTGTCCTATCACACTGACGCCTTACAATAATCCCGTGTCCTATCACACTGACCCCATACAATAATCCCGTGTCCTATCACACTGACCCCTTACAATAATCCCGTGTCCTATCACACTGACCCCATACAATAATCCCGTGTCCTATCACACTGACCCCATACAATAATCCCGTGTCCTATCACACTGACCCCTTACAATAATCCCGTGTCCTATCACACTGACCCCTTACAATAATCCCGTGTCCTTTCACACTGACCCCATACAATAATCCCGTGTCCTATCACACTGACCCCATACAATAATCCCGTGTCCTATCACACTGACCCCTTACAATAATCCCGTGTCCTATCACTGGGAAAATAGGAACGTAGGATCATATGAAGAGGAACAGGCCATTTAGCCACTCAAACCTGATCTGCCATTCAATGAGATCATGGTTGATCTGTGACCTAACTCCATATACCCCACCTTAGCTCCATGTCCCTTAATACCTCTAGTTAACAAAAATCTATCAATCTCAGTTTTAAAAGTAACAATTGAGCTAGCATTAACTGCTGTTTGCAGAAGAGAGTTTCAAACTTCTACCAGTCTTTACGTGCAGAAACGTTTCCTAACTTCACTCCTGAAAGCCTGGCTCTAATTTTTAGGCTATGTCTCCTTGTCCTAGACATCCAACCAGCAGAAATAGTTTCTCTCTATCTACCTAATCAGTTCCCCTTAATATCTTGAAAACTTCAATCAAATCACCCTTTAATCTTCTAAATTCCAAGGAATACAACCCTTGTTATTGTAATCTCTCCTCGTAATTTAACCCTTGGAGTCCAGGTATCATTCTAGTAAATCTACACTGCACTTCCTCCAAGGCAAATAAATCCTTCCTCGGGTGCGGTGCTTAGAACTGAGCACAGTACTCCAGGTGCGGTCTAACCAGGGTTTTGTATAGCTGCAGCATAACTTCCACCCTCTTGTATTCTAGTCCTCTAGATATAAAAGCCAATGGGAGGAGAAGGCTCCGTGAATGTCCCCATTCTCAATGATGGCAGAGCCCAGCACGTGAGCGCAAAAGACAAGACTGAAGCGTTTGCAACCATCTTCAGCTCGAAGCGCCGAGTGAATGATCCATCTCGGCCTCCTCCCGATATCCCCACCATCACAGACGTCAGACTTCAGCCAATTCGATTCACTCCACGTAGTTTCAAGAAACGGCCGAGTGCACTGGATACAACAAAGGCTATGGGCCCAAACAACACTGTGCTGCTGAAGACTAATGCTCCAGAACTAGCCGCACCTCTAGCCAAACTGTTTCAGTACAGCTACAACACTGGCATCTACCCAACAAAAGAGGAAAACTGCCCATGTATATCCTGTCCACAAAAAGCAGGACAAATCCAATCCGGCCACTTACCGCCCCATCAGTCTACTCTCAATCATCAGCGAAGTGATAGAAGGTGTCGTCGACAGTGCTATCAAGTGGCACTTACTCGCCAATAACCTGCTCACCGATGCTCAGTTTGGAATCCGCCAGGACCACTCGGCTCCAGACCTCATTATAGCCTTGGTCCAAACATGGACAAAAGTGTTGAATTCCAGAGGTGAGGCAAGAGTGACTGCCCTTGACATCAAGGCAGCATTTGACCGAGTGTGGCATCAAGGAGCCCTAGTAAAATCGAAGTCAATAGGAATCAGGGGGAAAACTCTCCAGTGGCTGGAGTCATACCTAGCACAAAGGAAGATGGTAGTGGTTGTTGGGGGCCAATCATCTCAGCCCCAGGACATTGCTGCAGGAGTTCCTCAGGGCAGTGTCCTAGGCCCAATCATCTTCAGCTGCATCAATAATGACCCTCCCTCCATCATAAGGTCAGAAATGGGGATGTTCGCTGATGATTGCACAGTGTTGTGTTCCATTCGCAACCCCTCAGATAATGAAGCAGTCCGAGCCCGCATGCAGCAAGGCCTGGACAACATCCAGGCTTGGGCTCATGAGTGGCAAGTAACATTCGCGCCAGACAAGTGCCAGGCAATGATCATCTCCAACAAGAGAGAATCCAACCACTTCCCCTGACATTCAACGGCATTACCATCGACGAATCCCCAACCATCAAAATCCTGGGGGTCACCATTAACCAGAAACTTAACTGGACCAGCCACACAAATATTGTGGCTACAAGAGCAGGTCAGAGGCTGGGTATTCTGTGGCGAGTGACTCACCTCCTGACTCCCCAAAGCCTTTCCACCATCTACAAGGCATGAGTCAGGATTGTGATGGAATACTCTCCACTTGCCTGGATGAGTGAAGCTCCAACAACACTCAAGAAGCTCGACACCATCCAGGACAAGGCAGCCCGCTTGATTGGCACCCCATCCACCACCTTAAACATTCACTCCCTCCACAACCAGCGCACCGTGGCTGCAGTGTGTACCATCCACAGGATGCACCGCAGCAACTCGCAAAGGCTTCTTCGACAGCACCTCCCAAACCCGTGACCTCTACCACCTGGAAGGACAAGAGCAGCAGGCGATTACAAACACCACCACACGCACATTCCCCTCCAAGTCACACACCATCCTAACTTGGAAATATATCGCCGTTCCTTCATAGTCACTGGGTCAAAATCCTGGAACTCGCTACCTAACAGCGCATCCCATGAATGAATTTTTTAAAATTTCATTAACGTTTTTGATTATTTTCTGTACCTGTCCATGACATTTTAATGATCTATGTACATGGACACATAAGTATCTTTGGACCTCCACTGTTCCGAGCTTTTCACCATTTAGAAGGTACTCTGATCTACCCTTTTTTAGGTCCAAAGAAGATGACCTCACATTTGCCTACATTGAAATCCATTTGCCACAGTTTTGCTCATTCACTTAATTATTAATATCTCTCCAGAATTTTATGCTTCCATTTACGCTGCTTACAATGCTGCCTATCTTTGTGTCATCTGCAAACTTGGATATGTGGTTCTCTATCCTGTCATCTAAGTCGTTAATAAATACAGTGAATAGTTGAGGCCCCAACTCAGATCCCTGTGGGACACCACTAGTCACATCCTGCCAATTTGAGTACCTGCCCATTATCCCTACTCTCTGTCTCCTGCCACTCAGCCTATTTCCTAATCAAGTCAATAATATGCCCTCAATTCCACGAGCTTCAACTTTAGCCAACAGTCTCTTATGAGGGACTTTAACAAATGCCTCCTGGAAGTCCATATAAACAACATCCATAGACCATTTCCCTGTATACTACTTTAGTCACCTCTTCAAAAAATTCAATCAGGTTCATCAGGCATGACCTGCCCATAACAAATCAATGTTGGCTCTCTCTGATCAGCTGAAAATTTTTGGAGTGTTTAGTCACTCTATCCTTAATTATAGACACTAGTAATTTCCCGACAACAGATGTTAGGCTAACTGGTCTATAATGAAGAATTTTCCAATCTAAAGGAACGTTTCCTGAAACTAGAGAACTTTGAAAGATTATAGTTAGAGCATCTGCAATGTTCTCACCTACTTCCTTTAATACCCTGGGATGGAAACCATCTGATCCTGGGGATTAGCCACTCTTTAGAGCCATTATTTTCTTCATTAGTTAATTTGCTTTCATTAATTATGGTGAGTCCCATCCCTGATTCAAAATTATTTTCCTTGGGGTGTCTGGCATGTTATCCTTTTCCTCTACTGTAAATATTGACACAAAGTAATTATTTAACGTGTCCGCCATTTCCTTATTTTCATTTACAATATCACCATTCTCAGTCTTTAAGGGGCCCATATTGCTCTTGACCACCCTCTTTTTCCTAATATAACTGTAAAAAATGTTTGTGTTGATTTTGTTATCCCTTGCAAGTTTCTTTTCATACTCCCTTTCTGTAGATCTTACTATCGGTTTGGTCACCTTTTGCTGTTCTTTGTATCTCTCCCAGTCACCAGGATCTGTGCTATTTTTGTATGCTTTATCTTTTAGTTTTAAGTTGCCCCTTATCTCTTTTGTCGTCCATGGCTGTTTTTTTTTGGCAAGTAGAGCTCTTGCCCCTTACGGGTATAAACTGGTTGTGTATCATGTTGAATTCTTTTTTGAACACCTTCCACTGATGTCCTGTCCTTTTATCCATTAACAGATTTGCCCAGTTTACTGTGGACAGTCTCTGTCTCATCCCGTTGAAGGCGACCTAACCTAAACTTAGAATCTTAATACCGGATACGGGTTTCTCCCTTTCAAACACAATGTTGAACTCGATCATATTATGATCGCTATTAAATAAATGTTCACACAATGTTCGGTTGTTAATTAAATCTGGCTCATTACTCAATATTAAAGCAAATATGGCCTGCCTCCTTGTTGGTTCTAGGACATTGTTGCAGAAAGCAGTCCTGAGCACACACAGAAAATTTGCTACCTTTCTGACATCAGCTAGTCTGCTTGTCCCAATCAATATGAAAGTTAAACTCCCCCATTAAAACTACTCTGACTTTGCTGCATGCTTGTCTAATCTCTGCATTCTGCCACTTCACAGCTGCTACCAGGGGGCCTATACACAACTCCCACTACAGTCTTAAACGCTTTTCTATTTCTTAATTCTACCCATAAAGTCACCACTGCCTGCTTACCTCTTGTTATATCCTCTCTTATCAACAAAGTAATTTTATCCTTAATCACTAAGGCTACTCCTCCCCCTCTACCAGTTTCCCTATCCTTCCGATAGACCTTACAACCTGGTATATTCAGTTTCCAGTCATGTGTCAGTAACAGCTACCATGTCATACCCTCCAAGTTGAATTTGTGCCTGCTGTTCATTAAACTTGTTCCTTATACTCTGTGCATTTGCATAAAGAACTCTTATTTGGGCAACACACCCTAACCTGTCCTTCTGCTTTAATGTTGTTTTTCTCACACATTTCTTATTTCTGTCCCCACACAATAACCCCGTGTCCTATCACACGGTGCCCACACAATAACCCCGTGTCCTATCACACGGTCCCCACACAATAACCCCGTGTCCTATCACACGGTCCCCACACAATAACCCCGTGTCCTATCACACGGTGCCCACACAATAATCCCGTGTCCTATCACACGGTCCCCACACAATAACCCCGTGTCCTATCACACGGTGCCCACACAATAACCCCGTGTCCTATCACACGGTGCCCTCACAATAATCCCGTGTCCTATCACACGGTGCCCCTTACAATAACCCCGTGTCCTATCACACGGTCCCCACACAATAACCCCGTGTCCTATCACACGGTGCCCACACAATAACCCCGTGTCCTATCACACGGTCCCCACACAATAACCCCGTGTCCTATCACACGGTCCCCACACAATAACCCCGTGTCCTATCACACGGTGCCCACACAATAATCCCGTGTCCTATCACACGGTCCCCACACAATAACCCCGTGTCCTATCACACGGTGCCCACACAATAACCCCGTGTCCTATCACACGGTGCCCTCACAATAATCCCGTGTCCTATCACACGGTGCCCCTTACAATAACCCCATGTCCTATCACACGGTGCCCTCACAATAACCCCATGTCCTATCACACTGTCCCATACAATAATCCCGTGTCCTATCACACTGTCCCATACAATAACCCCGTGTCCTATCACACTGTCCCACACAATAACCCTGTGTCCTATCACACTGTCCCATACAATAATCCCGTGTCCTATCACACTGTCCCATACAATAATCCCGTGTCCTATCACACTGTCCCATACAATAACCCCGTGTCCTATCACACTGTCCCACACAATAACCCTGTGTCCTATCACACTGTCCCATACAATAACCCCGTGTCCTATCACACTGTCCCACACAATAACCCCGTGTCCTATCACACGGTCCCCACACAATAACCCCGTGTCCTATCACACGGTGCCCACACAATAATCCCGTGTCCTATCACACGGTCCCCACACAATAACCCCGTGTCCTATCACACGGTGCCCACACAATAACCCCGTGTCCTATCACACGGTGCCCTCACAATAATCCCGTGTCCTATCACACGGTGCCCCTTACAATAACCCCGTGTCCTATCACACGGTCCCCACACAATAACCCCATGTCCTATCACACGGTGCCCTCACAATAACCCCATGTCCTATCACACTGTCCCATACAATAATCCCGTGTCCTATCACACTGTCCCATACAATAACCCCGTGTCCTATCACACTGTCCCACACAATAACCCTGTGTCCTATCACACTGTCCCATACAATAATCCCGTGTCCTATCACACTGTCCCATACAATAATCCCGTGTCCTATCACACTGTCCCATACAATAACCCCGTGTCCTATCACACTGTCCCACACAATAACCCTGTGTCCTATCACACTGTCCCATACAATAACCCCGTGTCCTATCACACTGTCCCACACAATAACCCCATGTCCTATCACACTGTCCCATACAATAATCCCGTGTCCTATCACACGGTCCCCACACAATAACCCCATGTCCTATCACACTGTCCCACACAATAATCCCGTGTCCTATCACACGGTGCCCTCACAATAACCCCATGTCCTATCACACTGTCCCATACAATAATCCCGTGTCCTATCACACTGTCCCACACAATAATCCCGTGTCCTATCACACGGTGCCCTCACAATAACCCCATGTCCTATCACACTGTCCCATACAATAACCCCGTGTCCTATCACACTGCCCCCATACAATAACTCCCAGCACCCTATCTTCATACAGTAAACCAAACAAGTTAAGTGGTTTATTTTCTTTGGGGGGTGGGAACAGGAGGAGTTGAGAAAGTTGGTCGATCATTATTGCTCCAATTCCAGCTGCAGAATCTTGGCCATAGGTATACTGCTATTTAGAAAGTATGCCAGATCCAGATCACTGTAAAAGGCGGCTGTACATTTTGCCTTGCTGGTTTTGTGAATTTTGTCTCCTTTTAAAAGCTGCTGCTCTCCTGACTCAATGTAATATCCCACATTATTTATGATAGAATAGTGGATACAAGAGTGGGTGTGAGCATGCTGTCCCCTGACCCAGCATTGAACACACCTTTATACATGGTCACTGATGGAAAAGTCCAAAATGGGGTTGGGGAGGGATAGGAATGTTTCCACCTTTTAATAAATATACACTCATTTTTAGAGTTAAATTGTGCTAACCCACGTAATTCCCTGTTTGGTTGTTTAGCAGTACAAGCTCTCACTGGGAACTGAAGCAAATTTCCTCATCACCAGATCTGAATTCAATTCCCCTCCAAAAAAGAAACGAAAAAAATCTCAGTGGACTGAAAAAAAAGTATGATTTTAAAGTCAGTGTAAAGTTTAAATTAAGACATTATTTGACTTGAGTTCACCAATCATGGTGAAACCTCCAATAAGCCAAACTTCACACTCACACAGTAAGAGATATAGCAGTGGAAACAGATGGTGCCCTCATGGTCAGCTTCTGATCTGTGAGCTGGAGATGGAGAGCTGGGCCTAGGTTCGTAGGCCACACACAGTGACATCTTATTACTGTACAACATAACAAAGACTAACATTTAGGATTTGTGATCTTTTGTGTTTCAAGGAGCACTCCTAAAGTAACGGCAGAGTTTAAGATCAGGTGGCTTTCTCCAACTGCCATGAACAGTTTGATCACCATGTGGAATTTCCATGATCAACAACTTATCTGATTTATTTATCTATTGCCTTGTATTGGGGAGTCTGTAACAAGGGGGTCACTAATCTCATGTGCCCATATCCCTTTTCTGCCCCCCTTTCCTTCAACCACCAAGCCTTAAATTTTGCATTCCACAGCCTCACAATCTTCTGTGTAAACCTTGTGTCCCCTTGCTCTCGACCTTCACAATCACTGGAAACAGCATGTTTCTACAGACTCTGTTCCATCCCTTCATAATTTTAAACACCTCTATCAAATAAAACTTCATCTACTCTGTTCTAATAAAAACATTCCCATTTTTTCCAAGCCTTTCTTCATATTTGTTAAGATAAATTTATTTGCGCAGAGGACTTTTGGAACATGAAATGCTTTGCCAGTGGTTGAGGCAGCGGAACACTGCATCTTTTAAGGGAAAACTGTGTGAATATTTGAAGCAAATGATGATGCAGAGCAGAGAGAGTGGAGCAGGGGGGCTTGGTTTTTGGATTGCTCTGGCAAAGAGCTGGCACAGGCACGATGGACTGAGTGGCCTCCTTCTGTGCTGTCAGGTTCTATGGTGATAATGAAAGAGATGCTGACCTCGGCCAAAAGATTAAAGCCAATAAATCTGAGGGCCCGCCAGTTACTGACAGAAGTCAGACCAAGGGTTTCACTCCACACCTTAACCTGTCATTCTGATTCACCTGCTGACCGACTGGCTGAGTGTTTCCAGTGTTGTCGGCCTTTATTCCACTTATTGAGCACTGTTTAATAACTCAGGTTAACCCAAATGACCAGGGGATGACTGTAGTGACCAGCAATCGGGGCACCGGGAAACGTCCCCTCTCTCCGCGCTTGCTCACATTGCTCGGGCTCTGGATGTGGATCGAGCTCTTTAAAAGGGCATTTCTCATTCCCCGACTCCGCTCCAAAACAGCCGGTGATTCCGCCGCGGGCTGAGCGACATGCGGAGAAGCCAAAGAGTAAAAAAAAACCCCTGGACATCTCTCGGAGCGGAGGGCACATCAGACCGGGACAGCTCGACCCAGACCCCAGACCTCAAATCTCGACTCAGACTTCAACCAGACACCGACCCCAACTAGACCCAGACCAGACCCCAGACTTCAACCAAACCCAGAACTCAACCAGACACCGACCCCAACTAGACCCAGACTTCAACCGACCCCAGACTTCAACCAGACACCGACCCCAACTAGACCCAGACCAGACCCCAGACTTCAACCGACCCCAGACTTCAACCAGACCCCAACTAGACCCAGACCAGACCCCAGACTTCAACCAAACCCAGACCCCAACTAGACCCAGACCAGACCCCAGACTTCAACCAAACCCAGACCCCAAATCTCGACCCAGACTTCAACCAGACCCCAAATCTCGATCCAGACGAGACCCGGACCCAGACTAGACCCGGACCCAGACCCCAAATCTCGACCCAGACCCAGACCCCAAATCTCGACCCAGACTAGACCCGGACCCACTTGAGAAAGTTGTCGCCGGCCCATTTCCCTCCTGGACAATCTCAACCCTCCAGACATTTATTCACTTGGTCCTAAACTACAAGCGGGTTTGGGAACGAGCCCCGACTGCGGGGGGTGTCGGGGTCCGGGTCCCGGTCCCGGTGGGCGGCTGCACCCAGCCAGGCAGGCAGGCAGGCAGCCCCCTGGTGTTGCAGAGTCGGGGTCAGTCCCAAGGCTCCTTGTGCCCTTGGTGAGTTGACAAGTTGCAGTGTCGGGCTCGGGCTCGGGCTCAGTCCGCCCCGTGCCCCGGGCTGGTTCAGTCCCCGGGTGGGTGTCCGGGGATGGGGAGGAGGGGGGTGTCCAGCCTGTCCAGCCTGTCCCTACCTGGTGCAGGGCGGTCAGTCCGTCCACATTGGTGTAATTGATGTCAGCTCCCTTCAGCAGCAGCTTCTCCACCTCCTCCTGGTCCCCGCTCGAACAGGCTGCCAGGAACACCGCTCCCTCGTCGAACTTGACTCGGACGTGCTTAGTCCGGGGCCGGTCGGGCTCCCGGTCGGTCTCCGAGCCCAGCCAGCGCTTCAGCTGCTCCTTTCGCTTCTGTTTCGCGTTATCACTGCGGGCCTGATCCCGCTCCCGATCCTCAGCCGCCATCTTCCACTGGACTCAACCGGGAGTGTCAGATATCCCAACTCCAGCCTCCAACACACAGCCCTGCGCCATCTACACACACTCGGTATACATTACAACCAATGGATCCAACCTGCACCGTCCACACACACACACACTATACATTGCAGCCAACGGACCCTGCGCCATCTAGTCACATTCCCTATATATTGCAACCCGACCCCCCGAATCCTTCCCCATATAGAGGGATCAGAGCATATACATCTTCAACCTGTACAGCCCAACACCATCCAGACACATTCAGTACAAATTACAACCACCCCACACAGTCCAACACCATCCAGACACATTCAATATGAATTACAGCCAATATACCCATCCCGACAGTCCAACACCATCCAGACACATTCATTTCAAATTACAATCACCCCACACAGTCCAACACCATCCAGATACATTCAGTACAAATTACAACCACCCCACACAGTCCAACACCATCCAGATACATTCAGTACAAATTACAACCACCCCACACAGTCCAACACCATCCAGACACATTCAATATGAATTACAGCCAATATACCCATCCCGACAGTCCAACACCATCCAGACACATTCATTTCAAATTACAATCACCCCACACAGTCCAACACCATCCAAACACATTCATTTCAAATTACAATCACCCCACACAGTCCAACACCATCCAAACACATTCATTTCAAATGACAACCACCCTGCATGGCCCAACACCATCCAGACACCTTCAGTACAAATTACAGCCAATATACCCACCCCACACAACCCAACTCCGTCCAGTCACATTCATTCCAAATTACAGCCAATATACCCACCCCACACAGCCCAACACCATCCAGACACCTTGAGTAAACATTACAGTCGATATATTCACCCCGCATTGCCCAACACTATCCAAACATACTCAGTACAAATTACACTCCATATACCCAATCCCACATAAAATGCACCATCTACACAAACAGTACCTAAATCCACACAAATACAGTAGATATTACAACCTATATTACCGACCCCATACACAATCACTGTTACAATTCATGAATGCTCCCAACTTTTGTGACCACATCAAAAAGACAGTTTTCATAAGCAAGATCCAAGTCTGCTATGAAGTGAAATTTTCAGCCTTAGTTGTAGTTTGAAAACGACAGCACACCACAGGACTAACAATTACCTTTTTAATGGCATTTTGCATCAGAGACATTACAACCAAAAAATGCAACCCCACACAAACTGCACCATCTACACAAGCAAGATACATTCCAAGCAATAGGCACAACCCTACAGCCTGTACCATTTGCACAAACAGTAGACATTACAATCAATATACCCAACACCACACAGCTCTGTGCCATCGACACATGTTCTTTTTACATTACAGCAAGTGTACCCAACACCACACAGCTCTGCACCATTTGCATAATGACCTAAAGTTTTCAAATGGGTGAAATTCCATGCAGAAAAATGCCTGGGTGTGATTCATATCCACCTGGCGAGAAATAGACGGACTCCACTCACAGTTTCTGGGGTTAGTATAATTACCACAAATAGCAGGGAGCTCATGGGGTTAAGAATGTCAGTCAATAGGAGCTCATCATGTGGTGGGGGAACTAGCATGCTGCTGCATGGGTTTAAAGTCCTGCAGCAATTTAAAGGGGCCACAACACAAAATATTTTTTTGTGGCTTCAGAACAAAAAGTTTGCTTCTTTCAAGAATGTCAACAGGGTCCAGAAAAATAGAGTGAATGGTAAAACTTAAAAAAAGTAGGGAGCAGAAAGACTTAAGAATTGGATACACAAATCTTTAAATGCAGGAGGACAAATTGATAAATCTGTTTTAAAAAACCATATGCAATTGTAGGTTTCCTAAATAGAGGCATAGTCTATAAAAAGAGTTCTATATATAAACGCATGGAGTATAAGGAATAAATTAAATGAACTACAGGTTCAAATTCAAATTCAAGGGTATGATATGATAGCTATTACAGAGACATGGCTGCAGGATGGTCAGGATTGGGAACTAAATATACCAGGTTATAAGGTCTACAGGAGAGATAGGGAAAATGGAAGAGGGGGAGGAGTAGCCTTAGTGATTAGAGATGAAATCACTTCAATGATGATAAAGGAGGATATAACGAGGGGTAAGCAGCCAACAGAGACCTTATGGGTTGAATTGAGAAATAGGAAAGGATCTAAGACTATCGTGGGAGTTGTATATAGGACATCTGGCAGCAGCTCTGAAGTGCTAGATTGTATAAATGCAGAGATTAGACAAGCGTGTAACAAAGGCATAGTGGTCTTAATGGGAGACTTTAACCTTCACATAGATTGGGAAAAGCAGACTAGCAACTGTCAGAAAGGTAGTGAATTTCTTGAGTGTATCCAGGATCGTTTTCTTCAGCAGTATGTCCTAGAGGCAACAAGGGGGTAAGCCATACGAGATTTAGTAATGAGTAATGAACCAGATTTAGTTACCAGCTTGACTGTGCGTGAACATCTATCCAATAGCGATCATAACATGATCGAGATCAATGTAGTGTTTGAAAGGGAAAAATGTGAATCGGCTGCTTGGATTCTAGACTTGGGTAAGGCCGACTTCAATGGGATGAGACAGAGACTGTCCACAGTAAACTGGGCAAATCTGTTAATGGGTAAAACAACTCATGATCAGTGGGAAATGTTTAAAGAAACATTTAACCTGATACAGAATCGGTTTGTACCCCAGAGGGGCAAGAACTCAACTTGCCAAAAAAAAACAGCCATGGACAACTAAAGAGGTAAGGGACAGTATAAGACATAAGGAAAGGGCATACAAAAAGGCAAAAAATGGCACAGACCCAGCGAATGGAAATGTTACAAAGATCAACAAAGGGTCACAAAACAGATAGTAAGAGCTACAAAAAGAGAGTATGAAAAGAAACTTGCAAGGGATATCAAAACCAATATGAAGAACTTTTAAAGTTATATTAGGAAAAAGAGGGTGGTCAGGAGCAGTGTTGGCCCCTTAAAAACTGAAAGTGGGGATATTGTCATTGACAATGGGGAAATAGCGGATATGTTGAATAATTTCTTTGCATCAGTATTTACAGTAGAAAAAGAGGATAGCATGCCGGAAATCCCAAGAAAACTAATATTGAATCGGGGACAGTGGAGTCCCGCAGGGATCTGTCTTGGGGCCTTAATTATTCACAATATTTATTAACGACTTAGATGAAGGCATAGAAAGTCTCATATCTAAGTTTGCCGATGACACAAAGATTGGTGGCATTGTAAGCAGTGCAGATGAAAACATAAAATTACAAAGCGATATTGATAGATTAGGTGAATGGGCAAAACTATGGCAAATGGAATTCAATGTAGACAAATGTGAGGTCATCCACTTTGGATCAAAAAGGATAGAATAGGGTACTTTCTAAATGGTAAAAAGTTAAAAACAGTGGATATCCAAAGGGACTTAGGGGTTCAGGTACATAGATCATTGAAGTGTCATGAGCAGGTGAAGAAAATAATCAATAAGGCTAACGGAATGCTGGCCTTTATATCTGGAGGACTAGAGTATAAGGGGGCAGAAGCTATGCTGCAGCTATACAAAACCCTGGTTAGACCGCACCCTGGAGTACAGTGAGCAGTTCTGGGCACCGCACCTTTGGAAGGACATATTGGCCTTGGAGGGAGTGCAGCATAGGGTTACTAGAATGATACCTGGACTTCAAGGGTTAAGTTACGAGGAGAGATTACACAAATTGGGGTTGTATTGTCTGGAGTTTCGAAGGTTAAGGGGTGATCTGATCGAAGTTTATAAGATATTAAGGGGAACAGATAGGGTGGATAGAGAGAAACTATTTCCGCTGGTTGGGGATTCTAGGAGTAGGGGGCACAGTCTAAAAATTAGAGCCAGACCTTTCAGGAGTGAGATTAGAAAACATTTCTACACACAAAGGGTGGTAGAAGTTTGGAACTCTCTTCCGCAAATGGCAATTGATACTAGCTCAATTGCTAAATTTAAATGTGAGATAGATAGCTTTTTGGCAACCAAAGGTATTAAGGGATATGGGCCAAAGGCAGGTATATGGAGTTAGATCACAGATCAGCCATGATCTTATCAAATGGCGGAGCAGGCTCGAGGGGCTGAATGGCCTACTCCTGTTCCTATATTCCTATTTTCCTAAAAAGAGGTGATGCTAAACCTTATACAAATAATTGGTTAAACTGAATATTGTGTCCAGTTTTGGGCACTTTATTTGAGGAAGTAATGACAAGGCCATGGAGAGGGTGCAGAAGAGATTCACTAAGATGATACCAAGGCTTTAGTTATGGGGAGAGATTAGAGAAGCTGGAGTATTTTTTATTGGAACAAATAAGATTAAGAGGCCATATGATAGAGGTGTTCAAATTTATGAAGGATTTTAATGAGATAAATTGGAAAAAACTAATTCCAGTTATCCATGTTGATAAATAGGAGGCAAAAATTTAAGGTCATCATCAAAAGAACGAAGAGGTTGGGGAATAGCTTTTTATACAGAAGGTCGTTAGGACATGAAATGCACAGCTAGAAACAATGGTGGAAGCAGAATCCATCATGGCTTTTAAAAAGAAAGTGGATAAATGTTTGAAAAAGTACGGGGAAAGGGTAGAGTAATGGGACTAAATGGATAGCTCTTCCAGAGAGTCAACACAGACATGATGGGTCAATGGTCTCCTTCTGTGTCAAACAATTCTACAATCTAAATCGGTCAGATGAGAGGGAAACACTGTTCAGCACAAAGCAATGAAGGGCCCTTAGATTAGCAGCACAGAAGCAGCGGCAGGAGGTGATCAGGAGTGTCAATATCAAATATAACAATGCAGGCATGGCAACTCAATGTCAGAACAAGTTTAATAACCTTGTTCTGCTCCTCCAGACCCCAGGAGTTAAGCAAAAAAAAAAGTACCTGTTTGAGCCTCTTCTTCCCGTTGTCTTTGCCTGGTGCGAAAGCCACAGCGACTTCCTTGCTCAAGCCACCAGTTAGAATTGTAATCGGGTCGCGAAGACTACTTTGGGCAGATGTGTCCTTGCCGCTTGCTCAGTTGATCAGGTTAAAATTCAGAACAGTGAGTTCCTGGCAGCTTCCCGGTGGTTAAGTAACTTCAGCAATTATAACTGTCCACCCGCCCGGTAGGGTTAAAATTTTCCCCATAATGGGTGCTGCTTTCAAAAGAAGAATGCTTGCAGAAGATCAAGAGTCTGTGCAGGACTGGGGGTGATGTCAGACAGTATGCTGCAGATGGCGGAGCAAGTGACGGAATCTACTTATCTGCATGTGCAGTACCTTCATGGATCTGGCAGCTCCAAGCAGATCTGCAGTAAAGGCCCCCAACACAGAGAACCTAAGTGCAGTCAGTGTTTTTTTTAATTAATTCTTGGAATGTGGGCATCACTGGCAAGACCAACATTTATTGCACATCTCTAGTTACTCTTCAGAAGATGGTGGTGATCCTTCTTCTTGAACCACTGCAGTCCATGTAGTGAAGGAACTCCCACAATGCCATTAGGTAGGGAGTTCTAGGATTTTGATCCAGCGACATGTGTCCACGTCGGGACGGTGTAGGACTTGGAGGGGAACTTGGAGGTGATGGTGTTCCCATGCACCTGCTGCCCTTGTCCTTCTAGGTGGTGGAGGTCACGGGTTTTGGGGATGCTGTCGAAGAAGCCTTGCATTGTTTCACCCACGGATGGTCAAGCAGTTGCTTTACAGAGCGAGGAAACCAGATTGCAGAAGACTATCTCTTCCAGCATTTAAACAATTGGGGCTAGGATACATAGAAGTATATCACAGAGCTTCACTGAGCTCATTGCTACTACTAAGTCTGCTTTCCTGCAGATCAGTGGCCTTATGGAGGCAATGCCCAGTACTGGTAGCATGGCAGGAATGGGCATAAGTTGACTCTGCTCTCTCTCAGGTTTGCAGGATATGTAGGCCTTCCACCAATGTCTGCACGTGTGGCTGAAAGGGTTTAGGCCTAGGCTGCCCTTGCAGAAGCACAAAAGGTGCAGCTTGAAACAGATTCATCTCAGGGCTTAGTTGATATGAAACAAGGGCCACTTCAGTCCCAAGAGGCCTTGCATAGGATTACATCAGCCAGCCACTTCCCTGACTTTTGCCACTGAGGTAGCACATAGAAGAAGCACAAGATTAGATTTAAGACCTCCCACATCATACACTTGCGACAATAAGAAGCGCTATGGGAAGATGCACTAGGCAGGCACACTGTCTGAATTTGCATTAAAATTGCAGTAGCTCTAAAGCTGTTGTGGATGTAAACATTGTTTTTGGCAAAGTTTGGAAGTGGCTGTGATGAGGTAGTATTAATTTGGAGCTGTGTGAGTTGGTACGGAGAGAAGGGTCTGTCGATGAAGTTGGGAGGCCTATTTATGCAGTGACCATAATTGGTAGTCAAGAGAATGTCTCCCCGAGTAAGAGTAGTAAAGGAATGTCTAACTGGGGTTTTCCCTTGCATATTGTCTGGGTCTGTTGCAGACTTATTGATAGAGATTGATTACGATGATTAGTCAACAACTCCATTATCATTGTATCTTGCGACTACCAGGATGGTAGAAGGTGAACGAGATGGATCTTGGTCTTTTTTCATCTAGCTATTCCTATGGCATCAAGGGAACATATGATGTTGAGAAGCATTGGGCAAACACACATTATGGTTTTCATTAAAATAATGGATGTACTAAAGTGGCTATGCTTGTAGACATTGTTCTTGGCAAGGATTAGAAGTGGTTTTGACGAGGTCACATGAATGGGTACTGTGTGAGTTGGTGCACACAGTGAAGGTTGTGTAGATGATGGCAAGTTAGTGGTGGGACAACTGCAGGAGGGTCCCCATCACAGAAGTTCTAAAGAACCACGTACATAGGACTGTTCGTGCTGTATCTAGATGCCGTATTAAAGAGGTCTCTTGTATCAGTGTGGCACAAATGTGCCTTGCAACCACATCTTCAGGCTGCTGCTGCTCCTTAGGGAAATGCATCTCTACCTGTACCCTCAGGTGTGAGGGTATCAGTGGGAAGGTGCCATTCATCTCCAAGGCAACCTCCCCAGCCTGATGTCTCCATTCCGCCTCCGGTTTTTCTTCCAGGAAGCAAAACTGCAGGGGAATCCCCAATGGGAAACCCATTTAATGGCCCGTATGATTGGGAGGGGTACAGGAGGGAGAAAGCAGCAATACAATATATGGCAGAAAGACAAATGGAGAAGTAGTTGGCTGAAGCAAAAAGCAAGGCAGATGAGCATGATTACCACAGAGCATAAATGAAGTGATGATGACCAAAATGGGATGCATTGTATTAGTACATCATTACTGTCTCACCATCTCATTTACATAATTCCACCTATTTTAGAGTAGGCATTTCTACTAGAAATGAATCCACTGGAAATAGTGAATGGAAGAAATCATTTACAAACAAACGTACAATAGTGTTACACCTAGGGACCAGCGGAATTCTTACTCTACAGAAAAACACAAAAAGAGAGGGATGAATGGTACCATTCAAAGAGTTATGGAACTCTTACTAATAACAGTATTTTAATGTAAATCCAGTTTCTTAATTCATGTACAAAAACAGTAACAATTCAAATATTACATTCCACAGAAAGGCTCTGGTTTAAGGAATAATAAGATATTTATACAATACTGTACAGAGTAGTTCTCGATTCTAATGAGGTAATAATATGGGCGCTGTACCATCTGAATAAATAAAATTCTGTTCAATAATCTGTTGATCAGTAGTTCACAGTTTTGGTAACAAACATAAAATACTTCACAAAGTCACAGGCCTGAAGAGTTGCCATCCTGCCTCCAGTGTATGTCCTCCTGTCTCTGAGACTAGTCGTAGTGTCCAAATCCATTCAGTGAAGGGTCACCAACCCCTCCCATCATGAAACCATGAGGACTTGCAGTAAAGTTAATAGTATTCTGGATACAAACAGACCACTGCAGTGCGCCATCAGAAGCTTGGATAGGAGGAGGTCTCTCTCTGGCTGTAGAGCGATTCCATTGGACAGAGTGAAGGTGGCAAACAATTGGACTGATACATGAAGAGACCTATAAAACAAGAGAGGAAAACTTGAAAGACAGTGTTTAAGAACGCTTTAGGGCCAAGCTGATACTGCAACCAGGGGAAGCACCATCCAAATTTAAATCTTTGAGTTGACTGTTCAGAAATATAAGCCACCAGTGAGGCCTTGCAAAATTTACCCTCAAAGTCCATATTTCAAAGTAAGAGTCATTTTTTTTCCCCATTTGCTTCTGCGTCTCATGATGTGGAGACACTGATTAGTAATTAAAATTTTCTATAAAGTTTTAGCAGTGGCCAAGCAAACATCGGAACTTAACCCGGGATGGTAACCCCTACCCCGACTATTCGAAATCCTTGTCCAGTTTTGGTCTTGACAAAAAATTATAACCCTAACCACACACAGAGCGAAGCCTTCCATTGCCTGACCTCAAAATTACTTTAATTTGTGTACACACCTAAGGAAGGATATACTTTCCTTAGAGGCGGTGCAACAAAGGTTCACTAGATTGATTACTTGGATGAGAGGGTTGTCCTATGAGGAGAGATTGAGTAGGATGGACCTATATTCTCTGGAGTTTCGAAGAATGAGAGGTGATTTCATTGAAACATATAAGATTCTAAGAGGGCTTGAAAGGGTAAATGCAGAGAGGGTGTTTTCCCTGGCTCGAGAATCTAGAACTAGGGGACATAGCCTCAGGATAAGGGGTCGGACATTTAGGACTGAGATAAGGAGAAATTTCTTCACTCAGAGACTCATGAATATTTCGAATTCTCTACCCCAGAGGGCTGTGGATGCTCAGTCGTTGAGTATAATCAAGGCTGAAAATCGATAGATTTTTGGACTCTAAGGGAATCAAGGGATATGGGGATTGGGTGGGAAAATGGAGTTGAGGTCGAAGATCAGCCATGATCTTATTGAATGGCGGAGCAGGCTCGAGGGGTCCTATTTTTTATGTTCTTATGTTCAAACAAGCAGGTTTAAAAAGAAAGATAGAGAATAGAAATAGAGAGAGGAAAGAAACTAAAAGAAAGAGAAGTGACAGAGACTCCCAGATGGCTCAGCTAGTTAAGAATGTGAATACCTAAGTCGCATAAGACCAGAAAAGTTCCAAGTTCAATCCCTGGGGTTAGCTGATTTCAGCCAATGCATTTGTAGGGACAGTACAATTGGAATCATAGAAAGGTTACAGCACAGAAGGAGATCATTCGGCCCATCGAGTCCGCGCCAGCTCCATGCAAGACCAATCCAGCTGGTCCCATAGCCCTGCAAATTTTTTCCTTTCAAGTACTTATCCAGTTCCCTTTTGAAGGCAATGATTGCATCTGCTTCCACCACTTCCTTGGGCAGTGCATTCCAGATCCTAATCACTCGCAGTGTAAAATGGTTTTTCCTCCTATCACCTTTGGTTCTTTTGCCAATCACCTTAATACTAAGTCCTCTGATTCTTGACCCTTCCGCCAATGGGAACAGTTTCTCTCTATCTATTCTATCTAGACCCTTCGTGATTTTGAATACCTCTATCAAATCTCCTCGCAACCATCTCTGTTCTAAGGAGAACAATCCCAGCTTCTCCAGTCTATCCACATAACTAAAGTCCCTCATCCCTGGAATCATTCTAGTAAATCTCTTCTGCACCCTCTCTAAGGCCTTCACATCTTTCCTAAAGTGCGGTGCCCAGAACTGGACACAATACTCCAGTTGTGGCCGAACCAGTGTTTTATAAAGGTTCATCAAGACTTCCATACTTTTGTACTCTATGCCTCTATTTATAAAGCCCAGGATCCCGTTTGCTTTTTCAACCGCTTTCTCAACCTGTCCTGCCACCTTCAACGATTTGTGCACATATACCCCCAGATCTCTCTGTTCCTGTATCCCTTTTAGAATTGCATAATTGGCATAAGATTCTCATCCAACAACCCCTCTTAAAAAGTTTGTGCGTGAGGACAGGACTGAACTTAGTTGTGATGCTCTCCACAGTCAAAACCACCTGCTGACATTTAGGGCATAATTTTTACTCCGAGCCGGGTACCCCACGCGTCTACAGATATTCACTTGAGGAACCCGGAAGTGAATTGAGTGCATCACAATCTGCGATCGCAACTCAATTAAAGGTGAGTATCTGAGCATCCAGGTTTCCTACGTGCCAGGCAGCCAGATTGACAGAAGCAAAATACTGCAGATGCTGGAAACATTTGCTGAGTATTAACAGCGCTTTCTGCTTTTAAGCCAGATTAACAGGCTGTCTGCCTGTTGGCAGTGAAAGGAGCTGAGAATCAGAGAGGGTGGCCGAAGGAAGAGAGAGATCATCGAGCTTGGAAAAAGTCGGGGGGGGGGGGAGGGATCGTGGTTGACATTGGGGGATTCAGCCAGCATCAAGTTGGGGGGGGGGGGCGGGTGTCAGCCAGCATCGGACACTTGGGGGGAGTCAGCAAGCGATGACACGGGGGGGTCCAACCAGCAACGGAGATCGGGCGATGGGGGGGGGGGGACGTGGATGACATTGGGAGAGTCAGCCAGCATCGAGTGGGGGGGTGGGGAACATTGTGGGAGAGTCAGCAAGCGATGACATGGTGGGGGAGTCCAACCAACAACAGAGATCGGGGGTGTGGGGATGTGGTCAGCCAGCAACGGAGATCGGGGGGTGGGGGATCGACTGATCGCTGGGTTCCTGTCGGTGGGTGAGCTTGTTGGGCCTGGTTGAAGCACTCCTGTTCCTCTGGGCCCACAAGCAGTGATGTAAAGGCACTCACCTCATGGATCTGGCCCTTCCCACCTCCTTTCACCTGACATGATTCGGAACCGATGGGAATCCCGAACAGGTAAGGTTAAATTCATTTTAAGTTTTCCAATACACAAACTATCAAGTACCACAAGTATCTCAATGAGGTACATTGCCCTTTTAAGTATTGGCCAGCCGGCTTTAAGTGAGGGTGGGACTTCCTGGTGTCTGCTGTGCACACGCACACAAACCTGCCAGAAGTGGGCGAGTTGGAGTAGGGATGCAGTCCCACTCCAAAAAGCTGTTATTTTAACCTCCCACCCGTTCCCAACCCACCTATTCTTGGGGGTTAAAATTTACCCCTTATTGTCTGGGCGTATGTATGAAGTAGTGGCACGCACCACACACAGAACCACAGCCCAGTAAGAGTCAGAAAAGTAAGAGGGGACAAAATTGGCAGGTTGGAAAGGAAAGGAAAAAAAGAGGAGACGTTGTGAGAGTTGTATTGTGAGATTTTAGTTTTTCCTTGTGGGTGAATTTTTGTCTTCAGAGATATCAGCATACAGAATAAAACATTACTTAATCAAAATCATCATCAGGCTCTTCCAGGGCAGGTATAACATGGGTTAGATGCAGAGTAAATCTCCCTCTATGCTGCCTCATCCATCACTCCCAGGGCAGCTACAACATGGGTTAGATGCAGAGTAAAGCTCCCTCTACATTGCCCCATCAAACACTCCCATGGGAGGTACAACATGGGTTAGATGCAGAGTAAAGCTCCCTCTACATTGCCCCATCAGACACTCCCATGGGAGGTACAACATGGGTTAGATGCAGAGTAAATTTCCCTCTACATTGCCCCATCAAACACTCCCATGGGAGGTACAACATGGGTTAGATGCAGAGTAAAGCTCCCTTTACATTGCCCCATCAAACACTCCCATGGGAGGTACAACATGGGTTAGATGCAGAGTAAAGCTCCCTCTACATTGCCCCATCAAACACTCCCATGGGAGGTACAACATGGGTTAGATGCAGAGTAAAGCTCCCTCTACATTGCCCCATCAAACACTCCCATGGGAGGTACAACATGGGTTAGATGCAGAGTAAAGCTCCCTCTACATTGCCCCATCAGACACTCCCATGGGAGGTACAACATGGGTTAGATGCAGAGTAAAGCTCCCTCTACATTGCCCCATCAGACACTCCCATGGGAGGTACAACATGGGTTAGATGAACAATGAAGTTATTTCTAAGGGAATCCCCTACTTCTATTTCCCAGGACTGCTGAACTAGTGGCCTCTTTGAGTGTGACTGACAATTTGTTCCAAACTCTGGGTCTCTTTTAGGTGGCATCACACACACACCAGTAACTGTTTTGAGAGTTCATTTGAGACCTTTACAGCCATCAGAGAGGACACCTCTGTATAGGCAGGATTTTAACCCAGGTCTTGGAGGGAAACGGAAATTACCTGACCCACTACAGGTAGTCAGATCCACTAGAGAGAGGAGACTTTCATCCTCTGTTGGGGCTGGATTTGAATCCAGGTCCCAGCTGGAATTACTACCGATAGAACCAAAGGATGGAAAAGGATATGAAACACCGGTGCAAATATTTTATAGACTTCACTGTGGTGATTAAGAGATCAATGTACGTGTGCACTTCACGAGACCTGTAAGAAGAAAAATGTGGTAATAATGGGAGATTTTAACTTTCATGTAGATTGGGATTAATAGCCACATAAGTAGAAAAGGAAATAGATTTAGTGAATGCATTCAAGACAGTTTCCTAAAGCAGTATGTCTTCAACCCAAAAAGAGAGCTGGCAACACTTGATTTCGTTGGAATCGTAGACTCATACATCACATAAGGAGGCCTTTCAGCCTATCATGCTCATGGCAGCTCTTTGAAACAGCTATTTAATTAGCCCCACTCCCCTGCTCTTTCCCCATAGCCCTGCAAATTTTTCCTTTTCAAGTATTTATCCAATTATCTTTTGAAAGTTACTGTTGAATCTGCTTCCACCACCCTTTCAGGCAATGCATTCCAGATTATAAAACTTGCTGCATAAAAACAATTCTCCTCATCTCCCCTCTGGTTCTTTTGCCAATTATCTTAAATCTGTGTCCTCTGGTTACCGACCCTGCTGCCAGTGGAAACAGTTTCTCTTTCAAAACTCCTCATAATTTTAAACATCTCTATTGAATCTCCCCTTCTCTGCTCGAAGGAGAACAATCCCAGCTTCTCCAGTCTCTCCACATAACTGAAGTCCCTCATCCCTGGTATCATTCTAGTAAATCTCATCTGCATCCACTCTAGGCCTTGACATCCTTCTGAAATTGTGGTGCCTAGAATTGGACACAATACTTCAGCTGAGGCCTAACCAGTGACTTACAGAGGTTTAGCGTAACTACCTTGCTTTTGTACTCTATGCCTCTCTTAATAAGGCCAAAGTTCTGCTATACCTCTACTTTTTTTTTAACAATTATGAATAATGAACCAGAAATGGTGATTTGGTAGTAAGGGAGTATCTTGGGAATAGTAACCATAATATGACTGAATTCACTATCAGGCCTGAAGGAGAGAAAAGAGAGTCACAAACAAAACGTAACTTTGAAAGGATCAGGAGGAAGGAGGTGTGTCCATTCAAAACATATTTTGGTGTGATAGTACTGGAAGATAAGGATGTGCTGGAAGCGTTAAATGAATATTTACAGTTGGAAAGGATCGGACAATATCAGAGGTACAGGGAAGATTAGAGAAGAGCGAAGGGCAGAAATTTAGTTCAGTCCAAACAGGACAATTGTGATGAATAAACGAATGGATTAAAACGAGATGAATATCCAGGTGCGAGATGATTTCCACCTGAGAATATTAAAAGAAATAGGTGAGGAAATTAGAGGTGCATTAATTATGATCTTCCAAGGCTTTGGGAATGGTACCAGATGATTTGTACACATGACTTTCAAAATGTGTTTGACAAGGTACCACATAAGAGGCTTGTTACAAAAATTAAGGCACGTGGCATTAAAGAAAATGTAGCTACAGGGATCGAGAGGTGGCTATGGGACAGAAAATAAAGAGTTGAGTACACGTATGTTTTTTGGATTGGCGGGATTTGGGTAGGGGTGTGTCTCAGGAACTTATTTTTATAATGGATGACAAAGTCCGAGATATCTGGGGTAGTAAAATAGGCTAACTGGCCTGGTCTGTTCTGTGTTAATGACCATTCTAAACCACCCCCCGCCCAGCCAATTCCCTGTCCCTCTGACTTCAGCCTCTTGTGCATCCCCCCTTCCCCCTCCCTTCACCCCACCATTAATGGCCATGCTTTCAGCTGCGTAGCCCCACGTTCTATAATTCTCTCCCATAACCTCTCCACCTCCCTCTCCTCCTTTAAGACCCTCCTTAAAACTCACCTCTTTGACCAAGCTTTTGGGCATCCCTCCCAATATCTCCTTCTTCGGCTGGGTGTCCACTTTTTCCCCATACGCCTCTGTGAAGCGCCTTGGGACGTTTTTCCATGTTAAAGGTGCTATATAAGTGCAAGTAGTTGTTGTTGCCAGACATCTGAGAGAGTTAGGAAAATTTGCAGCGATTTGTACTTCAGCGGCAGCCAAGGTCCGAAAAACAGCACTACACCTTTAAGCATTCAAATTTCCTCCCTTTAAATGGTGTGCATCCAATCACCGGTGCTAGGTGCCTAAACCCAGAAATACAGGCAGGTTCGGGCCTGTTCAGGTAGAGCGCACTTTAGGAGTATTCCATTTGACTTGTACTTGGGGGAGGGGGAAGCAAAACAGCTCCTGACATGCTTTGGTATATTCAAAACTGCTACGCTGAACAGAGATATGTTTTGATATATTAAGCTGAGACCTGCTACAGCTTTCAGACTGTGGGCGGAACCTAGCTACCATTGTGACTTTGAACCTGAGTTATTGGAACTGCTGTGATAATTACTTTGATAACCATATGCATAGCATTTCTAAAATAGTGTTAGAGCAGCAACTTGATGTTGTCATTCATTTATGGATCTCTAGTAAGACAAGAGTTAAACTTTTCAACCAACGTTGTGCTCAGATTAGTTTTTTAATTGATCATATTCAGATTGGTTTAATTTAGTGGAAGCAAGCCAAATATAACATCATAAATTAAAATATAGAATGCAAAAGGTGAATTATTATATGTTTCATACATTAATTGTGGGCACTGTAATATCAAGATTTTCCAATTGATGTTGGGGTCCAGAATTTGGTATTTTACAGGTGGCTACGGGGCAAGGCGAACATTGATTATTACTGTGGGGGAATCAGCATGTTTTTCTAAAACATACGTCATATCTAATTTGAAGTGCCAGTATAGTTTGCTCGCTTGGTATAGACTGCCACTCAACACAGTGAATGGGGATGGTTAATATAGACCGCCACTCAACACAGTGAATGGTTAAGGTTAGTATAGACTGCTTCCTAACAAAGTGAATGGGGGCGGTGAGTGTAGACTGCTTCTTAACACAGTGAATGGGGATGGTTAGTATAGACTGCTTCCCAACACAGTGAATGGTCATGCTTAGTATAGACTGCTTCCCAACACAGTGAATGGGGACGGTTAATATAGACTGCTTCCCAACACAGTGAATGGTGATGGTTAGTATAGACTGCTTCCCAACACAGTGAATGGGGACGGTTAATATAGACTGCTTCCTAACACAGTGAATGGTGACGGTTAGTATAGACTGCTTCCTAACACAGTGAATGGGACGGTTAGTATAGACTGCTTCCCAACACAGTGAATGGGGACGGTTAATATCGACTGCCAACCACTGCAGTGAGATTGGTTGAAAATAGATCGAATCCTGATTCAGTTCGAGCAGAGTGACAGAACCCGAGTGCCAGGATTGGAAATGGATTTAACTGGTTTGTGGAGGTTCTGAAAGAGAACTAATGACTTGTTGAGGTTGAGAGACTGAGTGGCTTCTTGTTGTTCTCATCTGTCTTTCTGTTCCTTTGATTCTATGAGGGCTCTGTAATAGGTGATGGTATGTCAGTACATGGGAACTGATCTTATACTGTGAATTTTTTCTTTTGTTACCTGCAGGGCACTGGCAGCCGGGCAGGCAGGAGGTAGTGGAGCACTGGGTGTCTGACTGCAGGTAGGTCGAACAGGTCTGAGGACAGCTGCACTCACTATAACTTGATCCACCGTCGCAAGTTACACCTGAGAAGGAGAACACAGAATTGAAAGTGTTATTTATCCTGGCATTCTGAGCAAGAGTTCCCCGGGTAAAAATGATCCCAGATACCGACCTAGTAAGATTCTATGCAATTGAATTTACTAATATCACATAATTGCAGGACTCCAACAAGCACGTGATTCTTGAAACAGCTCAGTGGCTAAATGCTCTGCCCGTGGTGGTACTGAGCTGTACAGACCCAAAGGTCCTAGGTCCCAGGTCTGTGCTGTGTAAGCTGATCGCAGCCAGTTGGTGTGTTGCAAGTGGACTCAGGGCTCGGGAGTGGGAAGTAAAGGAAAAAAGAAATGCCAGCGTTGCTGTCCTTGAACAGTAACCAGCCCCCTTACTGGAAAACATGCGTTTGTAAACGTTGGAAGAGGACGGGGTCAGGCTCAGTTTGAGATGATGCCATCCCATGGGGAAATCTCCTGTCGACACACACTGTCTGCAGCGAGTCAGAAGAATGGTCACTTGGCATCTGGAGGGTGAAACCATCCCAGCAAGTTTCAGCAGCTTCAGGGGAGAACAAGAGAGGAGAAAAGGTGAGGTTGGTGGGGGAGGAGCAGCAGTGTCGGAGCACAGTGAAGAGGAGACAATGACAGGGCTTTTAGGGTTGCTGCTCAGGCCCTCACCTTGGTTGACTGTTGTTGGCAGAGTTTACAACAGGCATGTTATACTTTACATTGGGGATGTTCTGGTGGTGCAGAGCATTGCAGGCCTATGCCTGCAATTTCTAACACAATGAAGTTCTGATCTAACATGTGCTGTTGGGGAGAGTCACTGAATAGAGCTCAGAGAGAAAATCATAGGGATTATGACCCCAGCCAGCACCCACAGACCTGCTGTGCAGACTTAGTGTGGCCCCAGCTGCTCCCACAGACCTGTTACCCAGCCTTAGATCAGCACCACCTATTAGTTGGAGCAGATTACCTCTGTTGTTAGACAGGGGGAACTACAGAGGCAGAGAAAATAACTCAAGTTAGACGAAAAGGATGAAACGTTCCAGCTGGAAAACCGGTGAACAGTTAGTGCACTGATCCACCATTTCCAACCCCTGAGGTAAGGCAGACAATTCAGTCCCTAACTGGTCTGTAATTGGAGCTGACCAGTGGCGGCCGTGCCTTCATCTGCCTCGGCCCTAAACGCTGGAATTCCCTCCCTAAACCTCTCCACCTCTCTCTCCTCCTTTAAGACACTCCTCAAAACCTACCTCTTTGACCAAGCTTTTGGTCACCTGCCCTAAAATCTCCTTATGTGGATCAGTGTCCTGTGAAGCGCCTTGGGACGTTTTACTACGTTAAAGGCGCTGTATAAATGCAAGTTGTTGTTGTTAATGTGGAATTAACCGCCACTCTCACCACCTCACAGGAAGCAGCTCCAACTGACCAATCGTAGGCCAGCTCACTACGAAGCCCAGCGAACACTCACCGCACGGCGTTGCATTTCTCCAGTTTAAGATGATTCCATTTCTCAGGGCACGGAAGGCGTAGGCAGACAATACACCGCACAGGCACCGTGTCTGCTCCACACAGGCACACAGGTCGGTGAGACAGGACCGGTAATAAGGCTGAGGGTCGATGCTGTCATGTGCTGGTTGAAATAAGGGACCCTGAGAAGTGGAGGACAGAGTAGGCAGTCACCAATGGAGTCCTTCAAACAGCACAACGAATACAACCAAAAATGCTGTTATAGAGTAATGGTGGGTTAGTCATCGCCACTTTTTAATTTCCATTGTAGGGTAATTTTATTTTTGTAGCTGAATGTGAAGGACGTTAATGCTGGCAATTGGAAAATTCCTCCACTCACACCATGCCTTAACATAACTTGGTCCCACATCAGGTACAGTACAGCTAGATGAGGGTAAAGTTCCCTCTACATTGTCTGGTCAAACACGGCAGGAACATCATGGGGTTGATTTTTACCCAGAGAGGGTCTCGGGTGGGGCAAGTGCAAAATTCATGCACTGGCCTGAATTTCAGGTTCGGTGTAATTTGACTGCCGGACCTTATTTAAATACTGCTGGTCCACTTCCCATCTGGAACGGGCGTGAAGAGGGCACAGAGTGTCTTTTGACAGAAAGGCTGTCCGCCAGCTTCCAGTTAAGTGGCGGGGAGGGAGTTTCGGGAGGGTCTCGTGGAAGTGTGGAGGCGAGGCCGTGACTTTCCTGCTGGCCCCAAAAAAAGGACATTTTTTGACGAACCTGGAGGGCCTCTTCGTCCTTCCCACTAGCTGCTGACCTCTTCAGCTTAGTAGGAAAGTCACAGCGACTTCACTACTCAGGCCCCGGTTAAAATGTCACCGGGGGCCAATTGACCTAATCGGACCTTTATTTGCATAAATTCTCGAGACTCCTGACCGCTTTAGGCAGACTCCTCACCTGCCTTCAGAATCCTGCAGGTTAATATCAGAGACAGTGGGAAAGGGTTGAGTCTCGAGCGGGTAAATGACCTGCTCGTTTTTAACAGCCCAGCTGCCCTGTTTCCGCCGAGCGGGTAGGGTTAAAATCGACCCCCATGTTTTGGAATGCAGAGTAAATCTCCCACACACCGCCCCGTAAGGCACATCCAGGTTAGGCAGCAGATGCAGAGTAGAAAAGATATAGAAATAGGAAAAGGAGGGGGGAATGGCAGCATGAACAGAGGTGGTCATCATGGTGGTAGAAAGAAGGGTTGTAGAAACTATGGGACAAGAAAGGACGAAAACACTTGTCGGAGTATTTTATAGACCTGACAGTGATGATTAACAGGAATATACTTATGTGCAGATCAGGGAGGCAAGCAAGAAGAATGGGAGATTTTAAGCTGATTCCATGATCTGGTGTTCCCAGCGAGGAATTCAGTTGGCAGGACAGTTAATCACAGGCCAGCAGCCCGTGATTTCCCGTCTATTTATTTTAATGAGCATTCCTCACTGGGATCACCCAATTATAGAATCAGTGCTTATAACTTTCATATAGATTGGGAGGGAAATATTAACACAAGGGGAAAAAAAAGAGATTAAATGATTGGATACATTCAAGAGCGTTTCCCAAAGTACCATTGCTTACCGCCAATGAGGGCAAAGAGGGAGCATAAAAAAAAATCATACACAGCATCAAAGGCTTTATAGGTGTGTCAAATTAAGAGTGGTAAAGGAGGAGAGAGAGGGGCCTATTAGAAACAAATTTAGGTATGATAATAGTGGAGGATAACAGCATAGCAGAATCGCTAAGTGAATATTTTGCTTCAGTCTTCACAGAAACAACACCAGAGAAAGAGGATGCATCAGAGGCAGGGAAGACTAGGGTAGAAATTTACAAAGAGGAAAATTGTACATGATAAACTAATGGATTGAAGCCAGAGAAATACCCAAGCCTAGAAGATTTCTGTCTGAGGTTGGCAAGATCTGTGCAGCCGGTAGGATTGCAAACTCTGGTTAGACTGTATTCAGGGAGGTTTCATCACATGACCTCCTGGCCTCCAACTGCCCCGCTCCCACATGCTCCCGCCATTGGTCACCCACTATGTCAATCATTCAATAATGGCAGCTATAATACCCACAAGCCTCTGCACTCCAGAAACCGCTCTATCCATTGCGTAGTTTTATTCCGGCTGCCAACTCTGCTTGGCCATATTCCAGGAGGTTTCATCACATGACCTCTCAGCTCCAAATGCCCCGTCCCCACCCCTCTGCCATTGGTCACCCGACACGTTCATCCTCGTGGCGCAACGCCTTCTCATGCCAATTAACTCTTCATTACCCGATTGGATGATTCTTGACTGTCAGTCAAACAGCCTTTTTTCCCTCACCTCCAATATTATTTTTTTTTGTACCATTATGATTTTTCTCCTGGGTTGCTCAGAGCAGTGTCCAGGAGATTAAACTTGAATTCCTGGAGACTCCAGGACAATCCAGGAGGGTCGGCAAACCTCGGTTTTACCAGAGTGCACGTGCGCCAGGGTCTCATCACATGCTGGGCGCTGCTGTTTGTTGCAGGTCTGGCCGGAGTGAAACGAGAGAAGAAAATGTCCCTATGGTTTTCTAACAGATTGCTCGCAGGAGTCTCCGGGAGATTCAGCATTAATTCCGGGAGACTCCAGGACAATCCAGGAGGGTTGGCAACCCTTAGCTGCCGGCAAGGAATAAGTCCGTGAGGAAAGGGAAATTGTGCAAGGATTCCTATCCCCCACAGGCTGACCAAGCTCCTACAGCAAACAGCCTGGAATTAAATCACAAAAGCAATTAACTCAATAAAAGTTACCATGATAATGCTGCAAGTGCTGTTCACTGATTGGTGGTCAGGAAGTGTTGTTCCATTGCATGGGTCCTCAATATCTTTGACGCTGCACAGGCTGTCTTTCTTCTGCCTGACTCGCCAGCTGTTTCCGAACTCAATGGGAGACAATGCCACTTCTCCAGCTGGCGACCTATCACAGAGAAGCAGTCGACTGTTAGTGGCCTTTGACTCCTGCGACTTCACCGTATGAACTTGTAATTGGTAATTTAAGTTAGAAATTGCAGTGATAATTCAGCAAGTGTTTCCAGTGAAGGGAATGTCAATGCTGACCTTGTGTGTCAGTTTTGTTTTTTGGTGAATGTTAGTACTTCCCCAAAAAGAGAACAATGTACACAATGGCAATGGAATGCCTTTACTCCTTTCTCAAGCAGCTGTACCAGGTCAGATACAATGCAAGGTAGATGCAGAATAAAGCTCCCTCTACATTGTCCCATCCAGCACTCCCGGATCAGGTAAATCCTGTTAAATCCTTTACTTTGGACCCAAATTTCCGAGGAGGTTCTGCTAGTTTCCCAGAAAACAGCGAAGACCTGGTTTCAAACAATGGTCAGTTGGTGGGGACATTGTACACTGTCCGCTTGCTCAAGGAGCTGATGGAAAGAGGCCAGAATTGGTGGGGAGTTGGGCAATCTCGCTCACATATGCGGGCGGGCGCCACAGTTTCCGGCGGACAAGGGCAGACAGGGAGGCAGCAGGGGCGACTATCAGCAGTTGGAAAACCTGGAAATACTGGAAAGGAAGAGGTCCTGCTTGGGTTAAACCGAAAGTAGGCCCATTCGCGGGTTGAGATTCCCAATTTAATCCCCCCCCCTCCGCCACCGTCTCGCTCATCCTGGGGGGTTAAAATTCTCCCCTAGATGTTCAGATGATCTCAGCTTCACTGTTCTGAGATGTACACATGCCATTTCCGCACTTACACAAAATCATCTGATGAGTTTCCATTAAAATTGCCACACAGTCCGCGCATTCTTGATTGCAACGATTCAGGGACATTGATTTCTATAAAACTGTTCCCGTCCCAGGTGATGCCAAGGCCTACTGGCGACTTCAGAATGACATAGAGTCCTGTTGAAAAGAAGCACCAGAAACCATTTACCTAGAACAGATTTAACTAGATATTGCTGCAACCTTGCACACTCTCTCACAGTGCGGTGTCCAGAGTGTGCACAGCTGTTGATAAACATAACAATCCTGCAGGCCTTTCTCCAGGCAGGGAGCATTCTGTCATGCTTCCCATATTAAACAAATGGCGATCTCACCTATCCAACATGACTCAAGTGGTTACAGCACTCAGAGCACTGTTCCATTTTAGTCCAGCACCAAGGAGCTCCATATGGATGAAGACCTCTGGACTCTGTAAATATTTACTTTTTCAGGGAATGCGTATGAAACCTCACCTGTGCACAGTTACAAATTTATTAAATGTTAAAGTCAGGTGCAACCAAACAGAGTGGATAGATGTTAGTATTGGATATTGGTGTCTTTTCAGGAAGTGGTCCTGTGAGCCTACACACTTCGGAAATGTGTGCATTTTAAAAGCAAAACTTTGAGATCGGATGTACAGTTTGCTTTTTATGAAAAATCCTTGTGGCTTAAGTGGGGAGGAAAAGCATTTCAGTAATTTCCCTTTCCTTATTCGTGCCAGTTTTAGTTTTGCTCACAGCCTGAAATGGTGTGATGGGAGTATGAAAATGAATTATAAAATAATACACTGTTAAGGGCTTGATAATGACTGATTAACTTAATGAATCGAAGGAGCTTATTAAAGGGTAGTTAGTGGCTGAAAATAGCTCCTATGTCAAGGAGCACTTGCAATTCCACTCAGTGAGGGACATGGAAAGGAGATTTGTGCTGTTTACTCACATTCAGAGTGTGAATAAAACTTTAAGAGGACCAAGATCAGCACAATAATAAGTGATGGATTTAGGGAGGAATTCCATCTGGGAAGTACAAAGATCAATCGCATTGGGCCTGACAAGACTGTAATGGGATTTGAAAATTAGGATGGGGATTTAGAAATCAATATGCTGGGGCAGAGGGAGCCATTAGAGATTTGTAAGGATGGAGGTGATGCATGTACAAGACTCAGTTCAGGAGAAGATGTGGGAGTATGGATTAGCCAAAACTTCGAGTGTGGAGGCAGGGAAGCCAGCACGGAGGAATTTGAGAAATCAATACTTCTGACGATGAAGTCGTGGATTAGGGTTTCAGCAGTGGTAAGGGAGGGTGGGCAATGTTCCAGAAGTGGAGGAATGAACTCTTGGTGAAGGAAGCAAGAAAGATGAAAGAAAGACTTGCATTTATGTCGCACCTTTCACGACCCCAGGACGTCCCAAAGCACTTTACAGGCAATTAGGTACTTTTGAAGCGTAGTCACTGTTGTAATGTGGGAAACATGGCAGCCAGTTTGCGCAAAGCAAGGTCCCACAAACAGCAATGAGATAATGACCAGATCATCTGTTTTAGGTGTTGGTTGAGGGATAAATGTTACCCAGGCCACCGTGAGAAACTCCCCTGCTCTTTATTGAATAGTGCCATGGGATCTTATACACCCACCTGAGGGGGCAGACGGGGCCTCGGTTTAACATCTCATCCGAAAAACATCTCTTCCGAAAAACAGCACCTCCGACAGTGCAGCACTCCCTCGGTACTGCACTGGAGTGTCAGCCTGGATTATGTGTTCAAGTCTCTGGAGTGGGACTTGAACCCAGAACCTGAGCTAATGCCAGTACACAACACCAGGGGCTGATGTCAAGCTTTAAATGTAGTGCCAGGGGTCACACGCTGGCTGTGCCAAAGGTCCTGAATGTGACAATTTGACTGCTGGGTGTCACACCTGAGTCATGAGCTGCACCCAAACTACGTGTCACACTAGAGCTAAATGAGACTCAGTCATCCATGGCTGTTACTGAAGATGGAGGAGCATGCACCTCTCTTGCCCTGTGTTGGATAAGTCCCAGGATGAGTTGAGCTGCATACCTGAGAGCTCCCACCTCCTTTGCCCTGCCCTCATTTCTCCGCTGGGTGAGAAGCATACCTGAATGTTGAATGGAGATGTTTGGTGCATCAGTGTAAGGAAGTTCCACTTCTGTGTTGTTAACGTGAACTGGGCTCCCAGCAGAAAGCTCGATGGTTCTATTTTCAATCTGTACAATCAGGACCTTTGTCCCAGGATCAGTGGAACTGCCATTCCATTTACTCTTGTAAACTACCTGAAGAAACCAAACAGTTATTAGGAAGCAGCCATGACTTGTTTTGTGAAGTTATCATTTGCAATTTACATATATATTTATTAAAAATCACTGGAAATCAGGGACAGGACTGGAGTGGGGTGTTTGGGCACTGGGGTTGAGTCAGGTGCTGGCCATTGCATCGGCTGGAGGAGGCAGGCTGGAGCTGAGGCTACAAGTAAGGCCAGGCCTCCGAATAGGGTGTGGATGCAAATGGCTGGGGCTAGGGCCTGGGCCGTTACCTGGCAAGC
Source organism: Heptranchias perlo (assembly GCF_035084215.1). NCBI lineage: Eukaryota > Metazoa > Chordata > Chondrichthyes > Hexanchiformes > Hexanchidae > Heptranchias > Heptranchias perlo. The sequence continues at coordinate 19,675,697 of NC_090336.1, forward strand.
CTGGCTGTGGGGAAGGTAACAGGGTTGGTGGGGGTGGGGAGTTGGGATTGGAAATGCTGGGCATAGAACTGTTCTGGGAGTGGCCACCACTGAGCAAGCAAGCAATTACGCTTAGACAGCAGAAGACCATAGAGTTGACCGTCCATTACCGTACTATATGGCTTCATTCCAAGCATCAGAGAGTTCCACTGGATTCTTGCTGATCTGACATTGCCAGGTTAACAGAACAAAATCCAGGTTGGTGTCTCTTCCTGACCTCGATTCCAATCTTCAGTGCCCAGTTTGCGGGAACTTTGTGTCTGAGATGGGCAATGCGATCAAAGATGCCCGGTGGTGATGATTAATGATGACTTCAATCTTCTCATGTCCGGTTCTCGTTGTTACATCTGTGTTGCAGACGCAGTCAAACCATCTAACTCCCAGCAGTCGCCTCCGACAGTGCACATAAAATACTTTCAAGCTCTTGATATCTTGCTTAAGTAGCGTCCATGTTCCAGAGCTATACATTAGTATTGGAAGTATGCAGCTCTGATAGATCCTATAATGGGTGAGCAGCCCACTCCGCCAGATTACTACCCACGCGAAGATGATGGAAATTTACTCCTTTGTCCCTCAACAATAATCATCTCTGAACACTCAAGGGCACCGGGCATTGCCCCTCCACAATAATAACAAGACAAAGCTCAAAACCACAATCAAGCGCATGAACATCAACAAGGCAACAGAACACAAGAACATAAGAGGGTTGTCCTAAGAGGAGAGATTGAATAGAATGGGCCTATACTCCCTATAGTTTAGAAGAATGAGAGGTGATCCCATTGAAACAAATAAGATTATGAGGGGGCTTGACAGGGTAGATGCTGAGAGTTTGTTTCCCCTGGCTGGAGAGTCGAGAACTCGGGGGCATAGTCGCAGGATAAAGGGTCGGCCATTTGAGACTGAGATGAGGAGGAATTTCTTCACGCAGAGGGTTGTGAATCTTTGGAATTCTCTACCCCAGAGGCTGTGGATGCTGAGTCGTTGAATTCAAGGCTAATTTTGATAGTTTCTGGACTCTAAGGGAATCAAGGGATATGGGGATCAGGCAGGAAAGTGGAGTTGAGGTCGGGGATCAGCCATGATCTGATTGAATGGCAGAGTAGGCTCAAGGGGCCATGTGGCCTACTCCTGCTCCTATTTCTTATATTCTTATAAGAAATAGCAGCAGGAGTAAGCCCTTGATTCCCTTAGAGTCCAAAAATCTATCAATCTCAATCTTGAATAGACTCAATGACTGAGCATCTACAGCCCTCTGAGGCAGAGAATTCCAAAGATTCACAACCCTCTGTGAATTAACAGGATTAACCAGAAACTTAACTGGACCAGCCACATAAATATTGTGGCTACAAGAGCAGGTCAGAGGCTGGGGATTCTGCGGTGAGTGACTCACTTCCTGACTCCCCAAAGCCTTTTCACCGTCTACAAGGCACAAGTCAGGAGTGTGATGGAATACTCTCCACTTGCCTGGATGAGTGCAGCTCCAACAACACTCAAGAAGCTCGACACCATCCAGGACAAGGTAGCCCGCTTGATTGGCACCCCATCCACCACCCTAAACATTCACTCCCTTCACCACCGTCGCACAGTGGCTGCAGTGTGTACCATCCACAGGATGCACTGCAGCAACTCGCCAAGGCTTCTTTGACAGCACCTCCCAAACCCGCGACCTCTACCACCTAAAGGACAAGAGCAGCAGGCACATGGGAACAACACCACCTGCACGTTCCCCTCCAAGTCACACACCATTCCGATTTGGAAATATATCGCTGTTCCTTCATCGTCGCTGGGTCAAAATCCTGGAACTCCCTTCCTAACAGCACTGTGGGAGAACCTTCACTACACAGGCTGCAGCAGTTCAAGAAGGTGGCTCACCACCACCTTCTCATGGGCAATTAGGGATGGGCAATAAATGCCGGCCTTGCCAGTGACACCCACATCCCATGAACAAATTTTAAAAAACATGAATAGCAGCAGGATCACCAAGTATAACATCAGCCTAAGAAAGAATATTAACAATATCAACAAGAATACCATGAGTGACACTAAGAACACCAACATGTACATCATTATCAATCACACCATCACGAATATCAACATCAAGAACACCAACATCAACAAGAACAACACTATTAACAAGTACACTGTCAGCACCAAGAACAGCAGCATCATCAATAATCTCGATGTGTCTATGCCCTGCTGCTGTTTTTTCACCCTCCTCCTTGTATGTTCGTTGTAAGGCAGAGGTTCTGGGAAGGATGTTCCAGTCAGATGGGGTGTAGTGGCTCAAAGAGTGACCATCACAAGAGATGTGGAGGGAATGGAGAACAAGGAGTGACCCAGCCTCAGAGAAGCCATGTGCGCTTACAGGGACTGATCACTCAGGTTGGGTGGAAAGAGGTGGATGAGGGATTTGGAACGGAGGATGAGGATTTTGTAGTCAATTCGCTAGAGTACGAGCAGTTAATGAAACATGGCAAGGATTGATACGTGGGACTTTGTGCAGGTAAGGATGTGTGCCGCAATATTCTGAGTGTGTTCTCATTATGGAGGGTGGAGGTGGGCTAGAAAGAAAAGTGTTGGAGAGGTTGAGTCTGCACAAGGTAAACTCTGGATTAAGCTTTTGGCTAAAATGGGGACAGAGTTGGGGCAGAGTAATGTTATGCAGGTGGAAGAAGACAGTCTTGCTAACAGAATAGATGTAAGAGAAAGCTCTATTTGGAGTCAAGCAGATTCAACTGGAAGTGACAACAGGGAGGGTGATGATGGATTTGCAGGTACTAGCATGTCCAGTATTCTGTTGACAGTAGATATGTGATTACGGTCATCTCCAGTATACTGCAGATGGTAGATATGTGAGTATGGTCATCTCCAGTATTCTGTTGATGGTAGATATGTGAGTATGGTCATCTCCAGTATACTGTTGACGGTAGATATGTGAGTATGGTCATCTCCAGTATTCTGTTGACGGTAGATATGTGAGTATGGTCATCTCCAGTATTCTGTTGACAGTAGATATGTGAGTATGGTCATCTCCAGTATACTGTTGACGGTAGATATGTGAGTATGGTCATCTCCAGTATTCTGTTGACAGTAGATATGTGAGTATGGTCATCTCCAGTATTCTGTTGACAGTAGATATGTGAGTATGGTCATCTCCAGTATTCTGTTGATGGTAGATATGTGAGTATGGTCATCTCCAGTATTCTGTTGACAGTAGATATGTGAGTATGGTCATCTCCAGTATACTGTTGACAGTAGATATGTGAGTATGGTCATCTCCAGTATTCTGTTGACGGTAGATATGTGAGTATGGTCATCTCCAGTATTCTGTTGACAGTAGATATGTGAGTATGGTCATCTCCAGTATACTGTTGACAGTAGATATGTGAGTATGGTCATCTCCAGTATTCTGTTGATGGTAGATATGTGAGTATGGTCATCTCCAGTATACTGTTGACAGTAGATATGTGAGTATGGTCATCTCCAGTATTCTGTTGATGGTAGATATGTGAGTATGGTCATCTCCAGTATTCTGTTGACGGTAGATATGTGAGTATGGTCATCTCCAGTATTCTGTTGACAGTAGATATGTGAGTATGGTCATCTCCAGTATACTGTTGACAGTAGATATGTGAGTATGGTCATCTCCAGTATTCTGTTGATGGTAGATATGTGAGTATGGTCATCTCCAGTATTCTGTTGATGGTAGATATGTGAGTATGGTCATCTCCAGTATTCTGTTGATGGTAGATATGTGAGTATGGTCATCTCCAGTATTCTGTTGATGGTAGATATGTGAGTATGGTCATCTCCAGTATACTGTTGACGGTAGATATGTGAGTATGGTCATCTCCAGTATTCTGTTGATGGTAGATATGTGAGTATGGTCATCTCCAGTATACTGTTGATGGTAGATATGTGTGTATGGTCATCTCCAGTATTCTGTTGATGGTAGATATGTGAGTATGGTCATCTCCAGTATACTGTTGATGGTAGATATGTGAGTATGGTCATCTCCAGTATACTGTTGACGGTAGATATGTGAGTATGGTCATCTCCAGTATTCTGTTGATGGTAGATATGTGAGTATGGTCATCTCCAGTATTCTGTTGATGGTAGATATGTGAGTATGGTCATCTCCAGTATACTGTTGACGGTAGATATGTGAGTATGGTCATCTCCAGTATTCTGTTGATGGTAGATATGTGAGTATGGTCATCTCCAGTATACTGTTGACGGTAGATATGTGAGTATGGTCATCTCCAGTATTCTGTTGATGGTAGATATGTGAGTATGGTCATCTCCAGTATACTGTTGACAGTAGATATGTGGGTACTGGCCTGTCCAGTATTCTGTTGCTTTGCAGAACAGAGCATTGGACAGGGAAATGACCAACATCCAGAATAAATTGATCCTGTCTTCAGCAAAGGAAATGGCATCCACTGCAGAACAAAGTCATTTGGGTCAACACTGTCACAGATTCATTCCCCTGTGCAACTGTCTGATTCTTTCCCCCATTCCCATGCCCCAAACATCTCCCTTCAGGTTAATGCCCATCTGTTTTTTGAGTCACTGTATGAAAATTTCCAAGATGCAAGGGGTAATTTTATGAGTCTGCCCTGTCGGTTGATGCCTTGCCCGGCAGCATGGTGCATGCTGCCCACTTACGGCCGAATTCCCAATACCTGACGAGAGCAGTACACTGTCCCTCTCTCATTCACTGTAAGTGACCACTGGATACTGGACGAGAGCGGTACACTGTCCCTCTCTCATTCACTGTAAGTGACCACTGGATACTGGACGAGAGCGGTACACTGTCCCTCTCTCATTCACTGTAAATGACCACTGGATAATGGATGAGAGCGGTACACTGTCCCTCTCTCATTCACTGTAAATGACCACTGGATACTGGACGAGAGCGGTACACTGTCCCTCTCTCATTCACTGTAAATGACCACTGGATACTGGACGAGAGCGGTACACTGTCCCTCTCTCATTCACTGTAAGTGACCACTGGATACTGGACGAGAGCGGTACACTGTCCCTCTCTCATTCACTGTAAGTGACCACTGGATACTGGACGAGAGCGGTACACTGTCCCTCTCTCATTCACTGTAAGTGACCACTGGATACTGGACGAGAGCGGTACACTGTCCCTCTCTCATTCACTGTAAGTGACCACTGGATACTGGACGAGAGCGGTACACTGTCCCTCTCTCATTCACTGTAAATGACCACTGGATACTGGACGAGAGCGGTACACTGTCCCTCTCTCATTCACTGTAAGTGACCACTGGATACTGGATGAGAGCGGTACACTGTCCCTCTCTCATTCACTGTAAGTGACCACTGGATACTGGACGAGAGCGGTACACTGTCCCTCTCTCATTCACTGTAAGCGACCACTGGATAATGGACGAGAGCGGTACACTGTCCCTCTCTCATTCACTGTAAGCGACCACTGGATACTGGACGAGAGCGGTACACTGTCCCTCTCTCATTCACTGTAAGTGACCACTGGATACTGGACGAGAGCGGTACACTGTCCCTCTCTCATTCACTGTAAGTGACCACTGGATACTGGACGAGAGCGGTACACTGTCCCTCTCTCATTCACTGTAAGTGACCACTGGATACTGGACGAGAGCGGTACACTGTCCCTCTCTCATTCACTGTAAGTGACCACTGGATACTGGACGAGAGCGGTACACTGTCCCTCTCTCATTCACTGTAAGTGACCACTGGATACTGGACGAGAGCGGTACACTGTCCCTCTCTCATTCACTGTAAGTGACCACTGGATACTGGACGAGAGCGGTACACTGTCCCTCTCTCATTCACTGTAAGTGACCACTGGATACTGGACGAGAGCGGTACACTGTCCCTCTCTCATTCACTGTAAGCGACCACTGGATACTGGACGAGAGCGGTACACTGTCCCTCTCTCATTCACTGTAAGTGACCACTGGATACTGGACGAGAGCGGTACACTGTCCCTCTCTCATTCACTGTAAGTGACCACTGGATACTGGACGAGAGCGGTACACTGTCCCTCTCTCATTCACTGTAAGTGACCACTGGATACTGGACGAGAGCGGTACACTGTCCCTCTCTCATTCACTGTAAGTGACCACTGGATACTGGACGAGAGCGGTACACTGTCCCTCTCTCATTCACTGTAAGTGACCACTGGATACTGGACGAGAGCGGTACACTGTCCCTCTCTCATTCACTGTAAGTGACCACTGGATACTGGACGAGAGCGGTACACTGTCCCTCTCTCATTCACTGTAAGCGACCACTGGATACTGGACGAGAGCGGTACACTGTCCCTCTCTCATTCACTGTAAGTGACCACTGGATACTGGACGAGAGCGGTACACTCCCTCTCTCATTCACTGTAAGTGACCACTGGATACTGGACGAGAGCGGTACACTGTCCCTCTCTCATTCACTGTAAGCGACCACTGGATACTGGACGAGAGCGGTACACTGTCCCTCTCTCATTCACTGTAAGTGACCACTGGATACTGGACGAGAGCGGTACACTGTCTCTCCTTCTCACTCTCCCCTTGATAAGTGATACTGGCAGCTGGATGCATGTGCCAATAGATGCCTTGTTGATACCCCCCACTCTCCTGCGGGAAGGGCCTCACCTCCCATCAGTGTCTATAAGTCTTCCTGTGGAGGTGTCTGCTGAGACCAGCACCTTACCCAGTGGGACTGAACCCAACCACAGGTGGCAGAGTCCTCTTGCAAATGGAATACACTCATCGTTGGTCATATCTGTTTTCGGCTAAGATTGGAGCAAGGATCATTTGCCCACCATTTCAGCCCATTTGGGTAACTCATGATTGACACAATTGGAACACAAAATAGCAGCTCAACCATCATATAAACAGTACTTACGTTGAAACGGTTTGACTCACAGTCCTGGGCTAAAAGATAGGCACAGGTTCCGCTGAGGTCATAGAAGAGCCCATCAAAGGTCACATAGTGTGATTCTCCGAACACAGTGCAGGAAGCCCCCTCTGCAGGAAGACAGTGATACAGTCACGGTGAGCAATTCAAGAACGTATTTAAAAAGAGAAAGAATTTGCATTTACGTAGCACTTTATCACTTCCTCAGGACACAACAAAGCATTTCACATCCTATGAATTACTGTTTTGAAGCGTCACTGGTTGTGTAGGCAAATATGGCTCCCAATATGTGCACAGGTGAGTCCCACAAACAGCAAATGAGATGAAAGACCAGTTTAATTTGTTTGCGGTGTTGTTTGAGGAATTTTGGTCAGGACACTGGGTGAGCTCCCTGTTCTTCTTTGAATAGAGCCATGGGATTTATTTCATCCATTGGACTGGTTATCAGTTTAGCATCTCGTCGAAAAGACGGCACCTCTGACAGTGCAGCACTCCCGCAGTCCTGCACTGAAATGTCAGCCTCGATTATATGCTCAAGACCTGGAGTGGGGTTTGAATACACAACCTTGTGACTCAGCTGAAAGTACTACCACTGAGTCAAACTGTTGCGTGCACGCTGTTGGCTGGAAGCCTCACCCACCAGAAGCACATGTGGGGAAATCACGGGCATGATCCCCGTAATTTTCCGTCCACGACCGTGAGGTGGACTCCTGGTGGGCTGGCTTCTCGCGGTAATGGCGCATTCGTAAAATCAGCCCTGTTATTTACCCCCCTCTCCTGAAGATGCTGCCCCTTGCTGGTGTACGGGGTACCAGCAACCCTTGCAAAGTGGCCATTCTCCATGGAGGAGCCCCAGTAGTGGCTGTTAGCAGGATATTCAACCATGGGGGCCACCTGACCCGAACCCAATCCTGCCCTCATCCGATGTCCAAATGTCCACTTTGTAGCAGGGGTCAGTGGTCAGGAGCAGGAACACTGGCTCATTTTGCCCTTCTCTGGATCAGGGTTTCTGAGGCAGAAATTAAGCTCTTGAATTGTTGGTTCCATTGAGAATCAGCACAGAAAAGTAAACGTGGGACCTTCCTTGTCCGTTTGGCTCATGTTCCACATGGGACAATACGTTTACCTCATGGAGTCATTTTTGTTTGAAAGATCCAGCTATCATTGTAAGGAGCAGCTCCCAGCCTGTCATTTCTCAGTGTGTGTTTTTTGAACAAATTTTCTTTTAATTTGAGGTGTGTACAGAGTGACCTCCTTCTCTGGCAATGCCACTCGCTGAGTAGGATATTGGAGCAGGTGTTAACAGCTTTCTCCTTGTCCTCAGTGGCTCCACAAAGGGGACACACAATTGCCTCCATCCAAAGGACAACTAATGAGTCTTGAAAGTGTGATCAGGGTCATCAATACTAGGCCTGGACTGACACCAGAGTCCACTGTGCCAAGCAGCAGACAGGTGCTCGTCAACAGAACCGGACCCGTACCCCGACAGAACCAGACCCGTACCCCGACAGAACCAGACCCGTACCCCGACAGAACCAGACCCGTACCCCGACAGAACCAGACCCGTACCCCGACAGAACCAGACCCGTACCCCGACAGAACCAGACCCGTACCCCGACAGAACCAGACCCGTACCCCGACAGAACCAGACCCGAACCCCGACAGAACCAGACCCGTACCCCGACAGAACCAGACCCGTACCCCGGCAGAACCAGACCCGTACCCCGACAGAACCAGACCCGTACCCCGGCAGAACCAGACCCGTACCCCGACAGAACCAGACCCGTACCCCGACAGAACCGGACCCGTACCCCGACAGAACCAGACCCGTACCCCGGCAGAACCAGACCCGTACCCCGACAGAACCAGACCCGTACCCCGACAGAACCAGACCCGTACCCCGACAGAACCAGACCCGTACCCCGACAGAACCAGACCCGTACCCCGACAGAACCAGACCCGTACTCCGACAGAAATAGACCAGCATTCCAAAGGAACCAATCTACTGCCCCAACAGCACCAATCCACTGTTCCTATCGAACCAGAACCCCAATCCCAACAGAAGCACAACAACACACAAAGAGAAGCAGACCAGCATCCCGACAGAACGAACCCACTACTCCAACAGAACAAGAAGACGCATCCCAACAGAACCAGAACAGCACACCAGGAGAATTAGATTTTCACCTCATCAGAACCATACCAGCACTCAAAGAGAATGAGACAAGATTCCCATCAGAGCTAGTCCAGCACGCTACTGAACCTGTCAAATGTCCTTAATAATCAGAACGGTAACCATCAGCAACAGACTAGCACCCCAACAGAAGCAGAGCAGAACCCCATCAGAAGCAGAGCAGAACCCCAACAGAAGCAGAGCAGAACCCCATCAGAAGCAGAGCAGAACCCCATCAGAAGCAGAGCAGAACCCCATCAGAAGCAGAGCAGAACCCCATCAGAAGCAGAGCAGAACCCCATCAGAAGCAGAGCAGAACCCCATCAGAAGCAGAGCAGAACCCCATCAGAAGCAGAGCAGAACCCCATCAGAAGCAGACCAACACTCCAACAGCACCAGAGCAGCACCCTCGTAGAATGAGAACAGCGCCCAAGGGTTCAGAGATTGGAAGGATCAATCTGATGCATTTGACGACTTACTTGGTTTGGTTTTTGGTTGGCAGCTCATGCAGCACTCTCCGTCAGGCTGGGACAAGATGTGCTGTGCCGGGCAGGAGATGGGAGTAGAGCAGGGTTTGGATTGGCACTCCACAGTTCCATTGTTACAATGACAGAGATCACAGCCATCCAGCCAATGGGACTGAGCCTGCCGCAAACGGAGCAGAGAGAGAGTACATCACTGGACAGCACCACCAGCACATTCCTTACATCTACAGTATGATAAACCCAGCAGTAGTACAGCACCAAGGGACCCAGCAAATAGCAGCTGAAAGACCCAATGCCCATGGACCTCGGAGACAGGGGCTCACACACCTAGGGTCCATGGGCCTAACAAATAGGGATTCCTACACCCAGGACAGCAAAAACCTTATATACCCAGATCAAGGGGACCCTCTAACAGGATGTCTCCCACCATAGCTGGGTGCTGTTATTAACAGCCTAGCTCAGAACAGTTTACTTATATTGGTTGTATATTTTTCTCCTCTAATTTTCCTTTTGAATATTTTCTTTCCTATGGAAGGCACTGACTCTTGCTGGGGCACTGGTCCACAGACTTTGGGCATCTGGTACTCTGTATCTAATCAATACCGAACCTGACCTAGGAGTTTGCTGGGATAGTATAGAGGGTGCTTTACTCTGCACCTAACCTGTACTGTAGATTGATGGGGAGTACAGATACGCTAGAGCAAAAATTATAAAACTTTCTGTTTGTTGTTGCTGACACCTATCTCTTTGAAGAGAATCTGTCACTCTGACCTACAGAATAGAGGAGTGTCACTTATTCTAGGTGTGATACAATCTTTTCCCACACACCATTAGCCTAAATGAGTATATCTGGCTACCTATTGGGAGAATTCCATTGTGGACTATTATACCCTGAATGTGCAGGGAAATTGAATCAATTCTGAAGATTTTGTTGCCAACCCTCTTTGAAAGCGATCAGGTGCAGCGTGTTAATCAAGGGCTGCACAAGTGTAGGTATTTTGACTCATCTCCCCGTGAGACATCGGCCAGGATTAGCCTCCTGGTGGCGTCCTGGTGGCCTGTCACTCCAACACCACCAGAATCCCATCCCTGAAAACCGGCACTGCATGGTGGACTCCCAACTGATTCCCACCGCCAGGTGGGAGCCCGACATTGACCGGTCGCAAAACCCCAGCAGGACCACCACTGTGGAACCAAAAGAGGCAGCCGGGCAGTTAAAGGGCTACAAAGCAACCTGGGGTGCTAGTGGCGGTCTCCGAGGCCTGCACAAGAACGTAAGTGGGGGATGGAATGGAGGGAAGGGATGTCACAACAAGGCCCTCTCCCACCACTGGGGGAGCCCAGGATGCTCACCACCAATTCCTGGGGCCCACCACTACCACCACCTTCCCCACGGTGGCAGGGGGGGATTCCCACCAGGGACCCAGACACTGCCCCATTCCCCCACTATTTACACGTGGCAGGTGGGAAAGGAGCGGCCAGTGGGGGCAGGAGGAACAGTAATCCCAATCAGGGTGGTGTGGCGGTCGAGAAGAAAGAAAGATCTTGCATTTATATAGCGCCTTTCACAACCTAAAGTGCTTTACAACCAATTAAATACTTTTGAAGTGTAGTCACTGTGGTAATGTTAGAAACACGGCAGCCAATTTGCGCACAGCAAGATCCCACAGTGTGATAATGACCAGATAATCTGTTCTTTTTTATTGATTTTGATTGAGGGGTAAATATTGGCCAGGACACCGATGAGAACTCTCCTGCTCTTCTTCGAAATAATGCCGTGGGATCTTTTACATCCACCTGAGAGAGCAGATGGGGCCTCGGTTTAACGTCTAATCTGAAAGGATGAGAGGCCCCGCTGCCCACATTTTCTGTCATTCTGAGCCGCGACTGTGGAGGAGAATCGCGGACATGGTATTGTAATGAACGGTAAACATTACGCACGGAGGAGGCATTTTGGAAAATTCTTGTCACACATCTCCTGGGAAAAGTCAGCTAACCTCACCTCATGTACTTGGCCCTGATGCACACACCTGTGTGAGTTAACACATACTGGACAGCATTGGTTCCTGGGGGTCTCCTGCTGCCTTAAGCTGCACAGCAGGGACGGGCACTGTCCCTTCTGTGACCTGCACATAACCATCCCTTTCTGCGAATATAAAACAAAAAAATGAATTGGAACAAAAATCGTTTTTACCAGATTTATTAAATTTACAATTCAAAGTACCCAACAATCACACCCACCACAACCTCAATCTGTCACCCTGCCCCAGTCTACAACCTGCAAAAATATCACTGTCCGAAGGAAATAGCAGCATTGCTGAAGTGCCTGCTTCCTGCCACTAGATGGGAGTGTAACATTAGAAACTCCACCCTCCAGCAGTGCTTTATCTCAAACCACTGGTGTCCACTGACTCTCGAGTCCTGAGGAAGGGCTGGAGCTGAAACGTTAGCTTCTGCGGAGAGAAGTGAGCAGCTGAATGTTTACAGCATTTTCTGTTTTTGTTGCAGATTTCCAGCATCTACAGTATTTTGTTTGTTGTTTGGTGCTCCCTGATTCTCAGCCGATTCTTATTATTTACCTCAGTCCACCTGCCGCTGAAACCTTCTTTCCCGTCTTTGTCATCTCCTGACTCGATTATTCCAACGCTCTTGGTCTGGCCTCTCATCCTCCACCTTCCTCAAACCTCTGCTGCCCGTGTCCTATCATGCATCAAATCCCACTCATACATCGCCCCAATCCTTGTTGACATTCATTGGCTCAGTCCCCCAAATCCTCAAATAGTAAATTTTTAAGCTTGTGGTTTAAATCTTTCCCTGTCTTGCCCCTCCCGATTTTTGTAACCTCGAAGAATAAAATATAAATCGAACAGCAGGACCCTGTTGTGCTTACAATATAATAATCCCTGTAACATTTTAGACTTTCACCTATTCTACCTAGCAGCCACTTTGATTTAATTTACATTATGTTGCAGCTATAAGGTCAGTTTCAATTTACAAAGGGTTAACTCCCAGACATACACAAGCATGTAGGTTTACAATAGGTTTTGTCTCATGAGATACTTTTCAGCCTGCCTTCCTAATCATTAGGAGAATGCACATGACAGCACATGTGAGACTAGGGCAGCAGGAACATGGGAACACCACCACCTGCACGTTCCCCTCCAAGTCACACACCATCCCGACGTGGAAATCTATCGCCATTCCTTCATCGCCGCTGGGACAAAATCCTGGAACTCCCTTCCTAACAGCACTGTGGGAGAACCTTCACCACACGGACTGCAGCGGTTCAAGAAGGCGGCTCACCACCACCTTCTCAAGGGCAATTAGGAATGGGCAATAAATGCTGGCCTTGTTAGTGACGCCCACATCCCATGAATGAATAAAAAAAATGCAGCGACATATAAAGGGTCTATTGTTACAATCCCGGGTCACGCTACGATTTAACTGGATTTTGGTCAGTAAAGTGCGCTATGGATCAATGGAGACAATGAGGTCAGGTTACGGAGGAGTGGCCAGTGATGCTGAACACGAGGATATCTACTGTAAACCCAATGCATTTGCAGCAATCCCAATGGATCAAGCCCCTTTCCGCTCACTCCCACTGTACAGAATCCCAAAGGGCCAACCCTCCTTCCTGCTCACTCCAATTTTTTAGAATCCCACTCCCTCCCACTATACTGAATCTCAATGAAGCAAAACCTGGGAGCTGAAAAAAAAAGTACTAATATCTTTGAAGTTGATTAACCACATTTGTTATGTTCACGAGGGCCATCACTTGATGGAGAGGGCTGATTACAGTCTGCTCCAGGGATGAATCCATGGAAATCTCTCCATTGTGTTGGTAACGTTCCTTTAATTGAAAGTTAATGCGTTAACACCTCTGTTTGACTGTTTCCAAACTCTGTTTCCCTTTGGATGGGGGGGGGTCCACTAAATATCTACTCACCAAGCAACGACACTGAAGACACGGGTTATCGTGTGGAATCAACACAGATCCGTCGGTATAGTTCACGCCATTAACCATACAGCCTATTAAGAATAATTGAAAAGCAAGCATTTAATAACCCCCAGAAATGTTACTGGAAAAATTCCCCCTGAATGAGTGAGAGTTGCAGAGGCTGAGCCATGGGCAGCGCCCATGTTAACCCAAGGAACTGTTCAAGTGAAGTCGGCTTTTTGTTTGTACAGTGATTTGTATCTAGTAAGCAAAAAATGAGTAAATTGTTACTGCCACTTGTTTCAATGACATGTTGGTTGGTTTGGTGTCGGCAATGTATTTACAAACCTCGGAATAGCCATCAATCCTGGAATTTTCTATTGACTGGTGTGCACGTGAGGCCACTATTGACGACTCCGCAGGAAACAACCTCAAAAAGCGTTTAAATTCATTTAAAATTTTAAAATTCAAAAATTCAAAAAATAAAAAAGTTATTTTTTTAAGTCATCGGCTGCAAACAATCTGAATCCTGTGTCAATAAAGTATTTTCCATTCCGGGGATTTTTTACATATTGGGATTAGGGCCCTGGAGAAGGCTGTTTGCAGCAGCAACACGGATACTGTTGCCAGGGGCATTGGGCATCACACGTAGTCTGGGTATTCTGCGGCGAGTGACTCACCTCCTGACTCCCCAAAGCCTTTCCACCATCTACAAGGCACAAGTCAGGAGTGTGATGGAATACTCTCCACTTGCCTGGATGAGTGCAGCTCCAACAACACTCAAGAAGCTCGACACCATCCAGGACAAAGCAGCCCGCTTGATTGGCACCCCATCCACCTCCCTAAACATTCACTCCCTTCACCACCGGCGCATCGTAGCTGCAGTGTGTACCATCTACAAGATGCACTGCAGCAACTCGCCAAGGCTTCTTCGACAGCACCTCCCAAACCCGCGACCTCTACCACCTAGAAGGACAAGGGCAGCAGGCACATGGGAACAACACCACCTGCACGTTCCCCTCCAAGTCACACGCCATCCCGACTTGGAAATATATCGCCGTTCCTTCATCGTCGCTGGGTCAAAATCCTGGAACTCCCTTCCTAACAGCACTGTGGGAGAACCTTCACCACACGGACTGCAGCGGTTCAAGAAGGCGGCTCACCACCACCTTCTCAAGGGCAATTAGGGATGGGCAATAAATACCGGCCTCGCCAGCGACGCCCACATCCCATGAACGAATAAAAAAAAAACGTGTGACTTCTCCAGGTGTAAGAGACAGGATATAGGACAACAGAGGAGACTTGCATTGCATTAGTCGAAGTTTAAATCTAGGTCTTGGATGTGAAAAGATTGTCCCGTTCTCTACTGTTCACACAGTCTCCCTAGACAATACATTTCTTGCAGGTACATCTACTGGATCACAAGTTTCAACCTGTCCGCAAAGAGATGCCTCCTTCTCTCTATAACAGTGATGCTTTCTCATTACTGCTGAAGCAAGGATCATTGAGGTTCCAACTGGGCCCACACCTTCACCTCAGTACGAGCAGATATTGATACCGACGCCTACTTCTTTCAATCAATACATGCCTTTCCAAAGTAGTCTTGATTAACGCTTCTTACCTTGACAGAGGGGGCAGCACTGTCCCTCTTCTTTCACTGGGTTAGTACATTCCCCCTGCGTCAAGCAGCTGATGCGACTGCAGCTTATCACTGTGTCCTGTACAAGAATTTGAAGGCAAATCATTAGGTTACAGTCTCTGTTGAGAGATAGTTAACAATGATAGAGTTCAAATACCCAGGTCAAAGTTACATAGATGGCTTCAGGAATCACTGTTTCAGGAATTTCCTTTATCCTATTGGGGATATTTCCCCCCTCTTTTTCATTTATGTCTGTTCTTGTTTCCCATTACAAATACGCTTTTGGAGAGGGTCTGGTCACCCTTCCAAGTGTTGGCTGCTGCTTTCTGCTGGCCAGGAATGGTCACATCTTCATCCACCATCTCCACAGCAGTGTCTTGCAATACATTGATCCTGCACTGGTTCCTGCTGTGGAGGAGGACACAGACACCATTGCTGCTTCGCCAAGTGAGAGAGGGAAGAATCAGTGCACCGATAAAGTGCCTCATCACATCCTCAGGATGTCCCAAAGTGCCTCAAACGCAATGAATCAATTGTGAAGTCCACTCACTGTTGTCGTGTCGGTAAGCACGGCAGCCAGCAAACATCAAGTGAGAAGAACGACCAGTTAGTCTGCGTTTGGTAGTGATGGGTGAAGAATCAACGTTAGCCAGTGACCAAGTCACTGGCGTGCTGTGTTCTTCAATGTGATTGCTTAAAGCAGTTTTGGCAGAGTCATGGTCGGACGCTGATGCCCGTATGCCTTGTCAGCCGAGGTATGATCCATGGAAAAAGAAGGGACAGGGAGAAAATAAAGATTGGTTCGAATCAGCATTTCGCACCGAGCAGTCCGGGTCACAGTAATGTGATTTACAGTTGATCTGTCAGGGTTATATAAAAGATGCCAGCTCCATTTGGGCCATACCTACGGCACATTAGGTTACTCTCCATATAAGCTAAGTGCAAGTATACTTTAAACCTAGCTACTGACCAAACACAGGCACCTGGTACAGGGATCTCCATTAGGAACACTCTGCCCATGGCTGAACACCACTCCACCTTCATCCACGCAACCTGAAGAAACAGATAACAAAAAATTAAATCAAGCAAATCTTAAGGCACCAGATATCTAACATACAAGAGGCAGAGGGGAAATGGCACCAAGGACACAGTGCCAAGAAGCAGAGGATTTAGGGTGCCAAAGACTGAAGAGGACTCGATACCAAGGAATGCAGGGGAAGTGGCATCAAAGGAAGGAGGGGCCATGGAGTCAAGGTGCAGATGTGATTCTGAGAGAAAGTATAATTCAGACAGTGCCTGTATCTCTCGGGGAGTGTACCAAACAGACAGTGCCTGTATCTCTCAGGGAGTGTACCAAACAGACAGTGCCTGTATCTCTCAGGGAGTGTACCATTCAGACAGTGCCTGTATCTCTCAGGGAGTGTACCATTCGGACAGTGCCTGTATCTCTCAGGGAGTGTACCATTCGGACAGTGCCTGTATCTCTCAGGGAGTGTACCAATCAGACAGTGCCTGTATCTCTCGGGGAGTGTACCATTCAGACAGTGCCTGTATCTCTCAGGGAGTGTACCATTCGGACAGTGCCTGTATCTCTCAGGGAGTGTGCCATTCAGACAGTGCCTGTATCTCTCGGGGAGTGTACCATTCAGACAGTGCCTGTATCTCTCAGGGAGTGTACCATTCAGACAGTGCCTGTATCTCTCAGGGAGTGTACCATTCGGACAGTGCCTGTATCTCTCAGGGAGTGTACCAATCAGACAGTGCCTGTATCTCTAGGGGAGTGTACCATTCAGACAGTGCCTGTATCTCTCAGGGAGTGTACCATTCGGACAGTGCCTGTATCTCTCAGGGAGTGTGCCATTCAGACAGTGCCTGTATCTCTCGGGGAGTGTACCATTCAGACAGTGCCTGTATCTCTCAGGGAGTGTACCATTCAGACAGTGCCTGTATCTCTCGGGGAGTGTACCATTCAGACAGTGCCTGTATCTCTCAGGGAGTGTACCATTCGGACAGTGCCTGTATCTCTCGGGGAGTGTACCATTCAGACAGTGCCTGTATCTCTCAGGGAGTGTACCATTCAGACAGTGCCTGTATCTCTCAGGGAGTGTACCATTCAGAGTGCCTGTATCTCTCAGGGAGTGTACCATTCGGACAGTGCCTGTATCTCTCGGGGAGTGTACCATTCAGACAGTGCCTGTACCTCTCAGGGAGTGTACCAATCAGACAGTGCCTGTATCTCTCAGGGAGTGTACCAATCAGACAGTGCCTGTATCTCTCAGGGAGTGTACCATTCAGACAGTGCCTGTATCTCTCAGGGAGTGTACCAATCAGACAGTGCCTGTATCTCTCAGGGAGTGTACCATTCAGACAGTGCCTGTATCTCTCAGGGAGTGTACCATTCAGACAGTGCCTGTATCTCTCGGGGAGTGTACCATTCAGACAGTGCCTGTATCTCTCGGGGAGTGTACCATTCAGACAGTGCCTGTATCTCTCAGGGAGTGTACCATTCAGACAGTGCCTGTATCTCTCAGGGAGTGTACCATTCAGAGTGCTTGTATCTCTCAGGGAGTGTACCAATCAGACAGTGCCTGTATCTCTAGGGGAGTGTACCATTCAGACAGTGCCTGTATCTCTCAGGGAGTGTACCATTCGGACAGTGCCTGTATCTCTCAGGGAGTGTGCCATTCAGACAGTGCCTGTATCTCTCGGGGAGTGTACCATTCAGACAGTGCCTGTATCTCTCAGGGAGTGTACCATTCAGACAGTGCCTGTATCTCTCGGGGAGTGTACCATTCAGACAGTGCCTGTATCTCTCAGGGAGTGTACCATTCGGACAGTGCCTGTATCTCTCGGGGAGTGTACCATTCAGACAGTGCCTGTATCTCTCAGGGAGTGTACCATTCAGACAGTGCCTGTATCTCTCAGGGAGTGTACCATTCAGAGTGCCTGTATCTCTCAGGGAGTGTACCATTCGGACAGTGCCTGTATCTCTCGGGGAGTGTACCATTCAGACAGTGCCTGTACCTCTCAGGGAGTGTACCAATCAGACAGTGCCTGTATCTCTCAGGGAGTGTACCAATCAGACAGTGCCTGTATCTCTCAGGGAGTGTACCATTCAGACAGTGCCTGTATCTCTCAGGGAGTGTACCAATCAGACAGTGCCTGTATCTCTCAGGGAGTGTACCATTCAGACAGTGCCTGTATCTCTCAGGGAGTGTACCATTCAGACAGTGCCTGTATCTCTCGGGGAGTGTACCATTCAGACAGTGCCTGTATCTCTCGGGGAGTGTACCATTCAGACAGTGCCTGTATCTCTCAGGGAGTGTGCCATTCAGACAGTGCCTGTATCTCTCGGGGAGTGTACCAATCAGACAGTGCCTGTATCTCTCAGGGAGTATACCAATCAGACAGTGCCTGTATCTCTCAGGGTGTGTACCATTCAGACAGTGCCTGTATCTCTCGGGGAGTGTACCATTCAGACAGTGCCTGTATCTCTCGGGGAGTGTACCATTCGGACAGTGCCTGTATCTCTCGGGGAGTGTACCATTCAGACAGTGCCTGTATCTCTCGGGGAGTGTACCATTCAGACAGTGCCTGTATCTCTCAGGGAGTGTACCATTCAGAGTGCTTGTATCTCTCAGGGAGTGTACCAATCAGACAGTGCCTGTATCTCTCAGGGAGTGTACCATTCAGACAGTGCCTGTATCTCTCAGGGAGTGTACCATTCAGACAGTGCCTGTATCTCTCAGGGAGTGTACCATTCAGACAGTGCCTGTATCTCTCAGGGAGTGTACCATTCAGACAGTGCCTGTATCTCTCAGGGAGTGTACAAATCGGACAGTGCCTGTATCTCTCAGGGAGTGTACCATTCAGAGTGCCTGTATCTCTCAGGGAGTGTACCATTCAGACAGTGCCTGTATCTCTCAGGGAGTGTACCATTCAGACAGTGCCTGTATCTCTCAGGGAGTGTACCATTCAGACAGTGCCTGTATCTCTCAGGGAGTGTACCATTCAGACAGTGCCTGTATCTCTCGGGGAGTGTACCATTCAGACAGTGCCTGTATCTCTCGGGGAGTGTACCATTCAGACAGTGCCTGTATCTCTCAGGGAGTGTACCATTCAGACAGTGCCTGTATCTCTCAGGGAGTGTACCATTCAGACAGTGCCTGTATCTCTCAGGGAGTGTACCATTCAGACAGTGCCTGTATCTCTCGGGGAGTGTACCATTCAGACAGTGCCTGTATCTCTGTGGAAACCTACCATTCAGACAATTATATTAGGAAAAAGAGGGTGGTCAAGAGCAATGTGGGCTCCTTAAAAACTGATAATAGTGATATTGTAAATGAAAACAAGAAATGGCAGACAGGTTAAATAATTACTTCACTTCAGTGTTTACAGTAGAGGAAGAGGATAGCATGCCAGACACCCCAAGGAAACTAATTTCGAATCAGGAACAGGGACTCACCATAATTAGTATAAGCAAATTAACAGTAATGAAGAAAATAATGGCACTAAAGAGTGACAAATCTTCAGGACCAGATAGTTTCCATTCCAGGATTTTAAAGGAAGTAGGTGAGAACATTGCAGATGCTCTAACTATAATCTTCCAAGGTTCTCTTGATTCAGGAACCGTTCCTTTAGATTGGAAAATTGCACATGTCGCTCCGCTATTTAAGAAAGGTGAGAGAGAAACCAGGGAATTATAGACCACTTAGCCTAATATCTGTTGTTGGGAAATTACTTGAGTCTATAATTAAGGATAGAGTGACTGAATACTTGAAAATTTTCAGCTGATCAGAGAGAGCCAGCATGGATTTGTTATGGGTAGGTCATGCCTGATGAACCTGATTGAATTTTTTGAAGAGGTGACTAAAGTAGTGGACAGGGGAATGTCTATGGATGTTATTTATATGGACTTCCAGAAGGCTGTTGATAAAGTCCCTCATTAGAGACTGTCAGCTAAAGTTGAAGCTCATGGAATTGAGGGCAAATTATTGACCTGGTTAGGAAATTGACTGAGCGGCAGGAGACAGAGAGTAGGGATAATGGGCAAGTGCTCAAATTGGCAGGATGTGACTAGTGGTGTCCCACAGGGATCTGTGTTGGAGCCTCAACTATTCACTCTATTTATTAACGACTTAGATGACGGGATAG
Organism: Heptranchias perlo; assembly: GCF_035084215.1. NCBI lineage: Eukaryota > Metazoa > Chordata > Chondrichthyes > Hexanchiformes > Hexanchidae > Heptranchias > Heptranchias perlo. The sequence goes on from NC_090336.1 coordinate 19,696,045, forward strand.
AGAGCCACATATCCAAGTTTGCCGATGGCACAAAGCAGTATAGATGGAAGCATAAAGTTACAGAGAGATATTAATAGATTAAGTGAATGGGCAAAACTGTGGCAAATGGATTTCAATGTAGGCAAATGTGAGGTCATCTACTTTGGACCTAAAAAGGATAGATCAGAGTACCTTCTAAATGGCGAAAAGCTCAAAACAGTGGAGGTCCAAAGAGACTTAGGGATCCATGTACATAGATCATTAAAATGTCATGGACAGGTACAGAAAATAATCAAAAAGGTAATGGAATTCTGGCCTTTATATCTAGTGGACTAGAATACAAGGGGGTAGAGGTTATGCTACAGCTATACAAATCCCTGGTTAGACCACACCTGGAGTACTGTGCTCAGTTCTGGGCACCGCACCTTAGGAAGGATATGTTGGCCTTGGAGGGAGTGCAGCGTAGATTTATTAGAATAATATCTGGACTCTGTTAAATTACGAGGAGAGATTACACAAGCTAGGGTTGTATTCCCAGTAATTTAGAAGATTAGGGGTGATTTGATTGAAGTTTTCAAGATATTAAGGTGAACTGGCAGGTTAGAGAGTGGGAAAATACTTCTGCTGGTTGGGGAATCTAGGACTAGGGGACATAGCATAAAATTAGAGCCAGGACTTTCAGGAGTGAAGTTAGGAAACACTTCTACACGCAAAGGATAGTGGAAGTTTGGAACTCTCTTCTTCAAATGGCAGTTGATACTAGCTCAATAGTTCATTTTAAATCTGAGATTGACAGATTTTTGTTAACCAAAGGTATTAAGGGATATGGGACTGAGCAGGTATATGGAGTGAGGTTACAGATTGAATGGCGGAACAGGCTCAAGGGGCTAAATGGCCTACTCCTGTTCCTATCTTGCTATGTGCCTGTATCTCTCAGAGTGTACCATTCAGATAGTGCCAAGATCTGAAAAAGAATGGGCTAATAAATGAAAGTCAGCATAGATTTGTTAAAGGAAAATTGTGTTTGACGAACTTGATTGAGTTCTTTGATGAAGTAATGGAGACAGTTGATGAGGGTAGTGCAGTTGATGTTGTGTATATGGACTTTCAAACGGCATTTGATAAAGTACCACATAATAGACTTGTTAGCAAAATTGAAGCCCATTGGATTAAAGGGACAGTGGCAGCGTGGATACAAAATTGGCTAGAGGACAGAAAGCAGAGAGTAGTGGTGAATGGTTGTTTTTCAGACTAGAGGGAACTATACAGTGCTGATTCCCAGAGGTCAGAATTAGGACTAGTGCTTTTTTTGATATATATTAATGACCTGGACTTGGGTGTAGAGGATATAATTTCAAAGTTTGTAGATGACACAAAACTCGGAAATGTGGTAAACAATGGGGAGGTTAGTAACAGACTTCAGGAGGACATTGACAGACTGGTGAAATGGGCAGACACATGGCAGATGAAATTTAACACAGAGAAGTGTGAAGTGATACATTTTGGTCGGAAGAATGAGGGAAGGCAATATAAACTAAATGGTACAATTTTAAAGGGAGTGCAGGAACAGAGAGACCTGGGGATGAATGTACACAAATATTTGAAGGTGGCAGGACAAGTTGAGAAGGCTGTTAAAAAAGTATAGTGATCCTGGACTTTATTAATAGAGGCATAGAATACAAATGCAAGGAAGTTGTGCTAAACCTTTATAAAACACTGGTTAGGTCTCAGCTGGAGTATTGTGTTCAATTCTGGACACCACACTTTAGGAAGGATGTCAAGGCCTTAGAGAGGGTGCAGAAAAGATTTACTAGAATGGTGCCAGGGATGAGGGACTTCAGTTCTGTGGAGAGACTGGAGAAGCTGGGGTTGTTCTCCTTAGAGCAGAGAAGGTTAAGAGGAGATTTGATAGAGGTGTTCAAGATCATGAATGGATTTGATAGAGTAAATTAGGAGAAACTGTTTCCAGTGGCAGAGGGTCGGTAACCAGAGGACACAGATTTAAGGTGATCAGCAAAAGAACCAGAGGCCACATGAGGAAACATTTTTTTAAGCGGTGAGTTGTTCTGATCTGGAATGCACTGCCTGGAGGGGTGGTGGAAGCAGATTCAATGGTAACTTTCAAAAGGGAATTGGATAAATACTTGAAGGGAAAAAATTTACAGGGCTATGGGGAAAGATCAGGGGAGCGGGACTAATCGGATAACTCTTTCATAGAGTCGGCACAGGCATGATTGGTCAATGGCCCCTCCTATGCTGTTACATACTATGATACTATGATGTCTCAAGGAGTGACCCATTCAGACAGTGCCTGTATTCCTGAAGGAGTGTCCCATTTAGGCAATGCATGTATCCCTGAAAGATTGTCCCATTCAGGCAGTGCTTATATCTTTCAGGGAGAGTACCATTCAGATAGTGCCTGTATCTCTGAGGGAACATTCCATTCAGACAATGACTATCTCTCAGGAAGTGACCCTTTCAGATATTTCTGAGGGAGTGTATTGTTTAGCCAATTTATGTATCTTCGTGGCAATTGTATTCTTGCTGTATGATTTTTTAAAATAATGTATTACTTTTCTGGTTTCTCATTTTGTTCTCCCCCTGTGTCACACTCCATGCCCTGCTGAGATTGGAGCAGTAGGTGTCCTGCTAATGCTGCTGTACTTCACCCGCAATGAGCTGTGCAAGAATCTTGGGAGCAGGGAAAGTGCTTGGTGCATTATAAATGAACAGCCTACAAACAGCCTGTTTACCTTATACAGGTGTTAGTACTAATGGAATCATTAATACTATGATTCTGTCACCAGTTCAAAATATAGAATCAGAAATATGTACAATATATTGTAAATGCAATTGTGCTCCTGATTTCCTGTAAATGTAGTGTTGAAGAGACTGAACATTTTTGTTCCTGTCCACTGACAATCTGACTCTATTCTTCAGGCACCTCATTGGACACTAACACAGGCAACGGGCTCACAATCACTTCCGACCCCCCTCTGCCGACCGCACTTGTGTTAGGTGGCCTGACATCACTCAGATCCTCATTATCCATGTATCACTTAACCTGGAAATTTTTCTTTTTTCCTCTGGCCATGTACTTACTCAAGTCTTCCTGGACGATCTTGTCTTTGATACTCCCAGTAGCTAGTGAAGAGGCTGTTGTTGGTGGAAGAAGCACAGTTTGTGGTTCAGCGATCGCTTGGGTTTCACTGTTTGTACTAGTCTCCATATCTGCAGGATGTCCAACTGCTGGTTGTTCCGTTGTTACAATCCTTCGACTCTCAGGTGACGTCTTTAATCCCTGTGCTAACTTGCTCCTAACACTCCAGGGTACAATTCTATGCAGGTTATATTTCCTGGTTGCTGGCCTGGCTGAAGGAGTGAAGGATATTAACCTGACTTCTGGGCCAGAGGTCGGAGGTTGAGCTGTTGCTCTCCGAGGGCTTCGGGAGAACCGTGTGGGTGCTGGTTTCTCAGGGATCGCGTTGTCTGTGATAGGAGGGTACAGTGCTGAGCTCTCAGTGGAAGATGAAGCCACTGACACTGAAGAATAAAGGGAAAAATTTAGCAAACAAGACCAGAGGCCAAGAATTAAGCCCCTGTTACTGACATCACAAAGACAAATTCAGATGAGGGAATCCATTTGGCCCATCTAGCTCATCCTTCCATAGAAACCTCTGGTACCCCCTTTCACAGCATCTAATTGCCTCTTGAATGATTCCAGAGTTTTTGTCTCTACGAAGAAGAGAACTATTCACTTTTTGGGTGAATAAGTGCTTCCTAACATCAGTCCTCAAGTGATCATTAATACCGAGGCCGGGAACTTCCTCAGAGCTGCTCCCGTTTCACCGGTGTTCCTTTGCCAGAAATGCGTTGGAAACTCCGTTAACACACGTAAACAAGTTTTCCGCTGCACTTCCAGTGAAATATCACTCGTGGAGCCGGAGCAGCTCCGAGGGATTTGCCGGCCCGATATCCCTTTATCCTACAGTTGTGACTACCTTGAAATGACGATGCTCAGGATTTACGTTTCCGATTCAACTTAGTATCAGATACCCCTGTAAGGTCCCATCTCATTCAAGGCTCAAGAGCCAGTTACCCACTAGAATTGAGGAGTTAGATGGATTTTTCCATACATAACCTGACTTTTTAAGTCTCTCGTGTTCCCATTGAGAATGTCCCATTAGACTGGCTATTGGAGAAGCTAATGCTCTTCAGAGCCTGTCCTCACCCAGTTCCAGTGCTTACGATACTTACGGTCAGGGCACAAGGGGCAGCAGGTGCCAGGGACATGAAGCAGAGGCTGTTCACACTCCAGCTCTGTGCAGCTGTCTCCTTTCCAGTCACACTCCACATTACCTTCCTGAGGTGAGAGAGGCAGAGAGCAACGTTATAACAAAAAGTATCTCAATGTAAATAGGAAGAGCATTGAGTGGACAGACATCTGAAAAGGAATCTGACTTGGGCATGAAAAAAAAAGGCTTACATTTATATAGCAACTTTCATGATTTCAGGATGTCCCAAAGCACTTTACAGTCAATAAGTACTTTTGAAATGTGGTCACCGTGTAATGTAGGAAATGCGGCAGCCAATTTACACACAGCAAGATCCCACAAAAAGCAATGTGATAACGACCAGATAATCTGTTTTAGTGACATTGGTTGAGGGATAAATATTGGCCTGGACACCAGGGAGAACTCCCCTGCTCTTCTTCGAAGTAGTGCCCTTTTACGGCCATATGAGAGGGCAGGGGGGGCCTTGGTTTCACGTCTCATACAAAAGACAGCACCTCTGACAGTTGAAGTTGAGATATAGCATCTGACATGTAAACTTCTGGCCTGTATGGTGTTTTTTTTCAAGGGGGATTTCTGATCTGCTGGAATTGAGGCCAGGGCTTATGATCCCGGGTACATGGAACAGATAAATCACAAGCCAACTCTGGAGCTACAGAGAGACGCGTCGCATTGGGACAAGCTCCCTTCAAAGGAAATTCCAAAGAAGGGATGCATTCCAGAGGAAACTCATTTTATAAAATTGGCATCGTAGGTTTATTTTCTGTATCATTTCTGCCAGTTACTGTAGTTACAGCACATGAAAACACCAACATCATGGCTGTTCATTTATTTAATGAATTTGATTACTGCTATGAATAATTATTACAGATAGCAATAATTCTCTGATTTTCTGTCTATAAGCAGAATAATGGCGAGTACTAGTAGCAAAGATTGGCCTTCAATTATGTTTTCTTGAACTCCCTTCCTCCCAGTTTGAACCCCGAATAGCATGGAAGGAGGCCATTCGGTCCATCGTGCCTATGCCAGCTCTTTGAAAGAGCTATCCAGTTAGTCCCACTCCCCTGCTCTTTCCCCATAGCCCTGTACATTTTTTTCCCTTCAAATATTTATCCAATTCCCTTTTGAAAGTTAATACTGAATTTGCTTCCACCACCCTTCCAGGCAGTGCATTCCAGATCAAAACAACTCGCTGCGTAAAAAAATGTTTCCTCATGTCGCCTCTGGTTCTTTTGCCAAGTCCCCTGATTTTTTTTCAGTGACAGGATTGAGGTCAGGTTAGTTTTAGTTTCTTAAATTTGAGCCCTCTCACTATTGCTGATGGCCGCCTCCCTCTTGCCTGTATCTGGCTTTTGAGGACATTTGCCATAGGTGCACATCACTGGTGGTGGGTTTCTTTCACTCAGGCGAAGACTGAAGCAGCCCTGCAGTGGAGAGTGCTCCTTGGAATCACGCTTCAGCTACATGCTGCTTGAGAGACCGCTAAACCAATCAGAGCTGCGGAACTTAGGGAGTTGGTCTGAACAACCACTGCACAGTCTTGGATGGTGAGTTTGGTGCCACACAGCTCACCGTGGGGAAGAAACAATACCGCTGGGTGTCCCGACTCACTGTTCAGTACCTTGCATCTCCTTGAACCAAGCTCCAATCCAGCATGTGTTGTCTAATTGGTGGAAGTACGAGAGAAACCATGGAATGAGGAGAGGCTATTCACCCCACCAAACATGCTCCTTCCAAAAACCATGAACAACCTAGCCTGTCATGAAGTCTACCCCATTATCTTCATCCATTCTCACATCCCCACTGTTCAACCCTGGCCAATAGTGCAGGAACCATCATGTCCTATGGAGTATTTGGTCTTCTCACCTATGGCAAATGTCCTCAAAAGCCAGATACAGGCAAGAGGGAGGTGGCCATCATCATTAGTGAGAGGGCTCAAATTAAAGAAACTAAAACTAACCTGACCTCAATCCTGTCAATGAAAAAAAATCCCCATGACCAATCCCATTCTCAACCAGATATTTATCTGGCTACTTTTTATCGGTGTTAATTGTCTCAGCCTCAACTCCTTTCCCATGTATTTTTTCCACAGGACCACTTCTCTGGAGTCATACAGTTTAATATCACTTGAAGCTTGTGACTTTTAATCCTTTGCCTTTGAATTCTGCGCTCACTGTTAAAGTGAAACAGCCTGTTTGCATCCATCTACTGGGAGAGCACCTACCGTACAGAGACAGATGACACAGGGGTCTGTAGCCGAGATGTAATACCCCCCGTCTTCCAGAATCTGACCATCGTACAGACACACTATGGAAAGAAGGATAAACACACAGGCTGGAAAACACAGTTACTGTCAATCATATGCCAGATAAAACTTTTTAAAAACTCAAGTCACAAACCAGATTTAAATAGATTCTACCATCAGTCACACACCAGATTTAAATACATTCGACCGTCAATCACACACCAGATTGAAATAGATTCTACCATCAGTCACACACCAGATTTAAATACATTCGACCATCAATCACACACCAGATTGAAATAGATTCTACCATCAGTCACACACCAGATTTAAATAGATTCGACCATCAGTCACACACCAGATTTAAATAGATTCTACCATCAATCACACACCAGATTTAAATACATTCGACCGTCAGTCACACACCAGATTTAAATACATTCGACCGTCAGTCACACACCAGATTTAAATACATTCGACCGTCAATCACACACCAGATTGAAATACATTCTACCATCAATCACACACCAGATTTAAATACATTCGACCGTCAGTCACACACCAGATTTAAATACATTCAACCATCAATCACACACCAGATTTAAATACATTCAACCATCAATCACACACCAGATTTAAATACATTCAACCATCAATCACACACCAGATTTAAATACATTCGACCGTCAGTCACACACCAGATTTAAATACATTCGACCATCAGTCACACACCAGATTTAAATAGATTCTACCATCAATCACACACCAGATTTAAATACATTCGACCGTCAATCACACACCAGATTTAAATACATTCGACCATCAATCACACACCAGATTGAAATAGATTCTACCATCAGTCACACACCAGATTTAAATAGATTCTACCATCAATCACACACCAGATTTAAATACATTCGACCGTCAGTCACACACCAGATTTAAATAGATTCTACCATCAGTCACACACCAGATTTAAATACATTCTACCATCAGTTGGCATCAAGGTTGGCAGTGGGAGAGGATAAAGGTCTGCAGGTAAAGCTCACAGTAAAACACACAGGTGATGTAGGCACTGAGTTTGCTGTTACTGCCTCCTCTGCTAGTGAGTGCAGACACTGATCTTACCTGAGCACGTAGGGCAGCATTCACCAGGCACAGAGTGGGAGTGGTCACAGGATGGTGGGTCACAGGTCAGAACTTCACAGCTAACTTCTCCCAGCTGTTTGAGAGAGATAGTCAGACAATGAGGAGAGAGAGAGAGAGTCACAGAGAGGGGAGATGGAGAAAGAGAAATAGGGTGATATAGAGAGCCAGACAGAGAGACAGAAAGGCAGACACCGTGAAAGGTGGAAAACCATAAAGCAGCATTTCCCAGAAATTGCAAGAGAGACGGAGAAAAAGAGAACAAAATTACAGCACCTGCGATATCATTAAACATTCCATCAACACAGACCTGAACTCTGCTCCTAGCTTTAATTCGAATAAGTATGTTAAATACAGATGTCAATAATAAAAGTTCTAAAGCCAGCATTCACCAATACTGGCCTGGTGGTTGTTAATTAGGGCCACAATGCTAATTTGTAATCTATGTGCAGTTTAACGTAAGAACCAGTTAGATGTATAGCAAAGCTACCTCTACTCTGGCTCATGAAACACTCAGCTACAACACAGGTCAGCTGCAGAGTAAAGCAATCCCTGAACCACCAATACTTACTATACAGCCCACATCAACATGCAGCCCACTTCCTGTGATTGAGCCTTTCTGTCTTATTTGATGTGCAGCCCCCTCCTGCTCACTGTGTGTCCCAGTCCATCTCTCCCCCCACATCGTATCTTATATTCTCCTGTAATAAACATCACTGCTCCCTTCTGCTCTCAATCTTGCAGCAAGAATCAAGAGAACATTCCCTCATGGAGCAGAACTCACTTGGCAGTTGCACTGGTAGCAGGGTCTGTTTTCAGGCTGAAATGACTGGCCATTGGTGACCTTCCTCCCCTCGTAGTTGCAGTCTGAAAGGAAAAGACCACGTGAATAAGGGAATGTGGCCACTCTAGAGATGAGCCCAGTATCTAAACACTCACTTCATTGTCAGTAACTGCTCACCATGGACTGAGTAATCCTTCCTTTCAGAACACACCATTCAATGAGACTGAGACTTGAGGCTGAGGTGTGCCTGTCTATTGATACTGATACACCGCTCGGTTCAAGAGTGTTTCTCCTCTTTGTGAGAGTTTGTACTCTCGCAGCTCCGGCAGAGGCTCGACCTGCACCGGGACCTCCACCAATCTGAGAGGTGTGTAAATGCAGCTGAGGGTGACTCTCACTGCAAGTTCCCTTCACCCCCTTTGCAGAAACAGCTCTGCACAGCGATACCTCTGAGACCAGGAACTCAAAGGAGCGGGTGATCGTGTGTGAAAGGCTACCTACCATCTCTTTATGATTCTGCACTTTGCTGCTCCATGTTCAATCTCATATCAGATATCAGGAGGCTTAGAGCAGTGAGGGAGAAAGACAGCAGGAGAAGGTTTAGGGCAGTGAGGGAGTCAGACACCAGGAGGAGGTGCTGGATATTGAGGGAGACAGACACCAGGAGGAGGTGCTGGATAGTGAGGGAGACAGACACCAGGAGAAGGTGCGGGATAGTGAGGGAGTCAGACACCAGGAGAAGGTGCTGGATAGTGAGGGAGTCAGACACCAGGAGAAGGTGCTGGATAGTGAGGGAGACAGACACCAGGAGAAGGTGCGGGATAGTGAGGGAGTCAGACACCAGGAGAAGGTGCTGGATAGTGAGGGAATCAGACACCAGGAGAAGGTGCTGGATAGTGAGGGAGACAGACACCAGGAGAAGGTGCGGGATAGTGAGGGAGTCAGACACCAGGAGAAGGTGCTGGATAGTGAGGGAATCAGACACCAGGAGAAGGTGCTGGATAGTGAGGGAGATAGACACCAGGAGAAGGTTTAGGGCAGTGAGGGTGACAGACACCAGGAGAAGGTTTAGGGCAGTGAGAGAGACAGACACCAGGAGAAGGTGCTGGATAGTGAGGGAGCCAGACACCAGGAGAAGGTGCTGGATAGTGAGGGAGTCAGACACCAGGAGAAGGTTTAGGGCAGTGAGGGTGACAGACACCAGGAGAAGGTTTAGGGCAGTGAGAGAGACAGACACCAGGAGAAGGTGCTGGATAGTGAGGGAGCCAGACACCAGGAGAAGGTGCTGGATAGTGAGGGAGACAGACACCAGGAGAAGGTGCTGGATAGTGAGGGAGACAGACACCAGGAGAAGGTGCGGGATAGTGAGGGAGTCAGACACCAGGAGAAGGTGCTGGATAGTGAGGGAGTCAGACACCAGGAGAAGGTGCTGGATAGTGAGGGAGTCAGACACCAGGAGAAGGTGCGGGATAGTGAGGGAGTCAGACACCAGGAGAAGGTGCTGGATAGTGAGGGAGACACACAGCAGGAGAAGGTGCTGGATAGTGAGGGAGCCAGACACCAGGAGAAGGTGCTGGATAGTGAGGGAGTCAGACACCAGGAGAAGGTGCTGGATAGTGAGGGAGCCAGACACCAGGAGAAGGTGCTGGATAGTGAGGGAGTCAGACACCAGGAGAAGGTGCTGGATAGTGAGGGAGACAGACACCAGGAGAAGGTTTAGGGCAGTGATGGTGACAGACACCAGGAGAAGGTTTAGGGCAGTGAGGGAGACAGACACCAGGAGAAGGTGCTGGATAGTGAGGGAGACAGACACCAGGAGAAGGTGCGGGATAGTGAGGGAGTCAGACACCAGGAGAAGGTGCTGGATAGTGAGGGAGTCAGACACCAGGAGAAGGTGCTGGATAGTGAGGGAGACAGACACGAGGAGAAGGTGCTGGATAGTGAGGGAGACAGACACCAGGAGAAGGTGCGGGATAGTGAGGGAGTCAGACACCAGGAGAAGGTGCGGGATAGTGAGGGAGTCAGACACCAGGAGAAGGTGCTGGATAGTGAGGGAGTCAGACACCAGGAGAAGGTGCGGGATAGTGAGGGAGTCAGACACCAGGAGAAGGTGCTGGATAGTGAGGGAGACACACAGCAGGAGAAGGTGCTGGATAGTGAGGGAGCCAGACACCAGGAGAAGGTGCTGGATAGTGAGGGAGTCAGACACCAGGAGAAGGTGCTGGATAGTGAGGGAGCCAGACACCAGGAGAAGGTGCTGGATAGTGAGGGAGTCAGACACCAGGAGAAGGTGCTGGATAGTGAGGGAGACAGACACCAGGAGAAGGTTTAGGGCAGTGATGGTGACAGACACCAGGAGAAGGTTTAGGGCAGTGAGGGAGACAGACACCAGGAGAAGGTGCTGGATAGTGAGGGAGACAGACACCAGGAGAAGGTGCGGGATAGTGAGGGAGTCAGACACCAGGAGAAGGTGCTGGATAGTGAGGGAGTCAGACACCAGGAGAAGGTGCTGGATAGTGAGGGAGACAGACACGAGGAGAAGGTGCTGGATAGTGAGGGAGACAGACACCAGGAGAAGGTGCTGGATAGTGAGGGAGACAGACACCAGGAGAAGGTGCTGGATAGTGAGGGAGACAGACACCAGGAGAAGGTGCTGGATAGTGAGGGAGACAGACACCAGGAGAAGGTGCTGGATAGTGAGGGAGACAGACACGAGGAGAAGGTGCTGGATAGTGAGGGAGACAGACACCAGGAGAAGGTGCTGGATAGTGAGGGAGACAGACACCAGGAGAAGGTGCTGGATAGTGAGGGAGACAGACACCAGGAGAAGGTGCTGGATAGTGAGGGAGTCAGACACCAGGAGAAGGTGCGCGATAGTGAGGGAGACAGACACCAGGAGAAGGTGCTGGATAGTGAGGGAGACAGACACCAGGAGAAGGTGCTGGATAGTGAGGGAGACAGACACCAGGAGAAGGTGCTGGATAGTGAGGGAGACAGACACGAGGAGAAGGTGCTGGATATTGAGGGAGACAGACACCAGGAGAAGGTGCGGGATAGTGAGGGAGACAGACACCAGGAGAAGGTGCTGGATAGTGAGGGAGTCAGACACCAGGAGAAGGTGCTGGATAGTGAGGGAGACAGACACCAGGAGAAGGTGCTGGATAGTGAGGGAGACAGACACCAGGAGAAGGTGCTGGATAGTGGGGGAGACAGACACCAGGAGAAGGTGCTGGATAGTGAGGGAGACAGACACCAGGAGAAGGTGCTGGATAGTGAGGGAGATAGACACCAGGAGAAGGTGCTGGATAGTGAGGGAGACACACAGCAGGAGAAGGTGCTGGATAGTGAGGGAGACAGACACCAGGAGAAGGTGCGGGATAGTGAGGGAGACAGACACCAGGAGAAGGTGCTGGATAGTGAGGGAGTCAGACACCAGGAGAAGGTGCTGGATAGTGAGGGAGACAGACACCAGGAGAAGGTGCTGGATAGTGAGGGAGACAGACACCAGGAGAAGGTGCTGGATAGTGAGGGAGACAGACACCAGGAGAAGGTGCTGGATAGTGAGGGAGTCAGACACCAGGAGAAGGTGCTGGATAGTGAGGGAGACAGACACCAGGAGAAGGTGCTGGATAGTGAGGGAGACAGACACCAGGAGAAGGTGCGGGATAGTGAGGGAGACAGACACCAGGAGAAGGTGCTGGATAGTGAGGGAGACAGACACCAGGAGAAGGTGCTGGATAGTGAGGGAGACAGACACCAGGAGAAGGTGCTGGATAGTGAGGGAGACAGACACCAGAAGGTGCTGGATAGTGAGGGAGACAGACACCAAGAGAAGGTGCTGGATAGTGAGGGAGACAGACACCAGGAGAAGGTGCTGGATAGTGAGGGAGACAGACACCAGGAGAAGGTGCGGGATAGTGAGGGAGACAGACACCAGGAGAAGATGCTGGATAGTGAGGGAGACAGACACCAGGAGAAGGTGCGGGATAGTGAGGGAGACAGACACCAGGAGAAGGTGCTGGATAGTGAGGGAGACAGACACCAGGAGAAGGTGCTGGATAGTGAGGGAGTCAGACACCAGGAGAAGGTGCGGGATAGTGAGGGAGACAGACACCAGGAGAAGGTGCTGGACAGTGAGGGAGTCAGACACCAGGAGAAGGTGCGGGATAGTGAGGGAGACAGACACCATGAGAAGGTGCAGGATAGTGAGGGAGTCAGACACCAAGAGAAGGTGCTGGATAGTGAGGGAGTCAGACACCAGGAGAAGGTGCTGGATAGTGAGGGAGTCAGACACCAAGAGAAGGTGCTGGACAGTGAGGGAGTCAGACACCAGGAGAAGGTGCGGGATAGTGAGGGAGTCAGACACCAAGAGAAGGTGCTGGACAGTGAGGGAGTCAGACACCAGGAGAAGGTGCGGGATAGTGAGGGAGACAGACACCAGGAGAAGGAGCTGGATAGTGAGGGAGTCAGACACCAGGAGAAGGTGCGGGATAGTGAGGGAGTCAGACACCAAGAGAAGGTGCTGGACAGTGAGGGAGTCAGACACCAGGAGAAGGTGCGGGATAGTGAGGGAGACAGACACCAGGAGAAGGTGCGGGATAGTGAGGGAGTCAGACACCAAGAGAAGGTGCTGGATAGTGAGGGAGTCAGACACCAGGAGAAGGTGCGGGATAGTGAGGGAGTCAGACACCAAGAGAAGGTGCTGGATAGTGAGGGAGTCAGACACCAAGAGAAGGTGCTGGACAGTGAGGGAGTCAGACACCAAGAGAAGGTGCTGGATAGTGAGGGAGTCAGACACCAAGAGAAGGTGCTGGATAGTGAGGGAGTCAGACACCAAGAGAAGGTGCTGGATAGTGAGGGAGTCAGACACCAAGAGAAGGTGCTGGATAGTGAGGGAGTCAGACACCAAGAGAAGGTGCTGGATAGTGAGGGAGTCAGACACCAGGAGAAGGTGCGGGATAGTGAGGGAATCAGACACCAAGAGAAGGTGCTGGATAGTGAGGGAGTCAGACACCAGGAGAAGGTGCGGGATAGTGAGGGAGACAGACACCATGAGAAGGTGCAGGATAGTGAGGGAGACAGACACCAGGAGAAGGTGCTGGATAGTGAGGGAGACAGGCACCAGGAGAAGGTGCTGGATAGTGAGGGAGACAGACACCAGGAGAAGGTGCTGGATAGTGAGGGAGACAGACACCAGGAGAAGGTGCTGGATAGTGAGGGAGTCAGACACCAGGAGAAGGTGCTGGATAGTGAGGGAGACAGACACCAGGAGAAGGTGCTGGATAGTGAGGGAGACAGACACCAGGAGAAGGTGCTGGATAGTGAGGGAGACAGACACCAGGAGAAGGTGCTGGATAGTGAGGGAGACAGACACCAGGAGAAGGTGCTGGATAGTGAGGGAGACAGACAACAGGAGAAGGTGCTGGATAGTGAGGGAGACAGACACCAGGAGAAGGAGCTGGATAGTGAGGGAGACAGACACCAGGAGAAGGTGCTGGATAGTGAGGGAGACAGACACCAGGAGAAGGTGCTGGATAGTGAGGGAGATAGACACCAGTAGAAGGTGCGGGATAGTGAGGGAGACAGACACCAGGAGAAGGTGCTGGATAGTGAGGGAGTCAGACACCAGGAGAAGGTGCTGGATATTGAGGGAGACAGACACCAGGAGAAGGTGCTGGATAGTGAGGGAGACAGACACCAGGAGAAGGTGCTGGATAGTGAGGGAGACAGACACCAGGAGAAGGTGCTGGATCGTGAGGGAGACAGACACGAGGAGAAGGTGCTGGATAGTGAGGGAGACAGACACCAGGAGAAGGTGCTGGATAGTGAGGGAGACAGACACCAGGAGAAGGTGCTGGATAGTGAGGGAGACAGACACGAGGAGAAGGTGCTGGATAGTGAGGGAGACAGACACCAGGAGAAGGTGCTGGATAGTGAGGGAGACAGACACCAGGAGAAGGTGCTGGATAGTGAGGGAGACAGACACCAGGAGAAGGTGCTGGATAGTGAGGGAGTCAGACACCAGGAGAAGGTGCTGGATAGTGAGGGAGACAGACACCAGGAGAAGGTGCTGGATAGTGAGGGAGACAGACACCAGGAGAAGGTGCTGGATAGTGAGGGAGACAGACACCAGGAGAAGGTGCGGGATAGTGAGGGAGACAGACACCAGTAGAAGGTGCTGGATAGTGAGGGAGACAGACACCAGGAGAAGGTGCTGGATAGTGAGGGAGACAGACACCAGGAGAAGGTGCTGGATAGTGAGGGAGACAGACACCAGGAGAAGGTGCTGGATAGTGAGGGAGACAGACACCAGGAGAAGGTGCTGGGCAGAGCAGTGAGGGGGAGGGTCACAAGACACAGCTGATGTCCTTCAGAAGCAAGGAAAGAAAATCACAGGACAATTAACTCTCGCCTCTTTCCTGCACCTGCTGGTGACAATTCTCAGTCAGAATCGCTTCACAATATGGACCTTAGAACAAGTAAGCTGTGCTACTTTGGTGTGAGGAACTGAATTATTATCTGTGGGGACATTTTCATTCCCCAGAATACTTCTTCAATCCTGTCATTTCATCTACGTTTGGTAATTCATCTCTTCATATGTCAGGGGCAGTGACACTTCGCAGGCAGTTTCTCTAATTGTGTCATCACCAATCATCGTTTAAACGAAACTATTCAGAATATTCCATAGATTTAGACAGCGATGCGTTAATTCAGCTTACTGGGGCTCCGCTGCACCAAACTGGCCTATCCCTGCCAAGTGGTAGGACGCAAGTTCATCCTTGTAATTCCCGCCTCCTGAGTTCCCAATCTCAGCCACATCACTGCACGGAAACAGGGAGCAGAGGTCAGACGCTTCCTCAGCAGAAGGAAGGGAAAACAGGAAGGAGATTCTCTGTGTGCACCTCCCCTTTCCACTGTTGCCCACCTATTCAGTAACATTATAATTTGCAAACAATCTTGCAACACCAGGTTATAGTCCAACAATTTTATTTTAAAATCACAAGCTTTCGGAGATTATCCCCTTCGTCAGGTGAATGAGTGGAAGGTTCTCAAATCGCATATCTTATATTAGGCTGGGACAGCATCACACCAATCAAAAGGTGAAAAAAAAAGTTATGTGTTTTAATATTCTCTCTCTCTCTCTCTGCCATTTGAGTCTCCTTCTGTCTGTCTGTATAATTGACACAATGTATATCCAGTGTACTGGGACGTGCTGTTCTCCGTGACTGGCCTGTTTGAACAACAACGACACCTTTTGATTGGTGTGATGCTGTCCCAGCCTAATATAAGATATGCGATTTGAGAATCTTTCACTCATTCACCTGACGAAGGGGATAATCTCCAAAAGCTTGTGATTTTAAAATAAAATTGTTGGACTATAACCTGGTGTTGTAAGATTGTTTACATTTGTCAACCCCAGTCCATCACCGGCATCTCCACATCATTATAATTTGCGTATGTGCATAACATCCTGCTGATCAAAAAATAAATCTATAGATTGTCTCTCATAGATTCCTTGTGAACAGACAGAGTGTACGGGCTGAGGATTGTCTGCCCTCCTCGATATCTACATGGTCCAGAAGACATATTGGGGAAATGCAAATGCTTCCTCATTTTGAGAGGTATTAAAGGTGAAATCTTCCTCGTTTCTTCCATATTTTACCCTTTCTACAGGTCTGGTTTTTTTTGTCAAATTTCTCCCCTCCCATCCTAAAAGTACGAGAGTACTGTTCTGCAGCACCACCGCCTTCTCGTGCCTCACCATGTGACCAGTCTTCGCGTGTTAGCCCAGACAGTGAGTGCTAGAAAGATATTCAACCGTAGGAGGAGGAGGGCATCACATCCTAGCCTGATTCCTGTCCACACCCAATGTCCACACACACACTTTCCAGTGGGCGTTACTAGATACTGATCAGGAGCAGGAACCCTGGCTGACTTCCCTCAGCCTGGGGGTGCTGAGGCCAATTGTAATGTCCCTACTGCTACTCTTGACGATCAGCTAACTCAGCCAATCTCGGGATAAAACCTAGCACCTTGTTGATCAGTACCGTGCCGTTCAGTACCACACTGGGTTTCTGGTGACAGTTCACATGTCCTAAAAAACTAAAGGATGATTGTTTAGGATATCATGGTGACCCACTTACCCATGCAAAGGGGGCAGCACTCGCCTTCAGGATGGAAAGGATAGGTGCAGCTAACTTTGCACTCTATGGGAGAGCAGGCAGCAGACCCAGACTGTGTAAGAATAGACAAAGCAAAATGTTAGGAGGTGCTGCAGTCCTGTTGGGTCAATACCAGTGACGAAATGAAGCAATTAATGAAAATAAAGAATAGAACCCGAAAAACTATAATGTGAATGTGCTGTAGCCAATACTAACGTGTAAGAGGCAAAGACTCAGGCCTTGTCTGAATATCAATTCAGCCTGAATTTCTCCTTGAACTGGTTTCTCATAGCTCTGATCGTATTCTTCAATCCCCTCCATCTGCAAGACTTACCTTCTCCTGCTGCAAGTCAGTCCCTTTCCAGGAACTACCACAACCTTGCCAATCTTCTCACCAGGAGATATGCCCTCTCTGTTTAGAGGTGACTGGCCACAGCATGTCCATTTGATCATAAGCCTTGCCAGGTGGAAGATGGTTGGCGCGAACCTTCACTTGGCGGCTTAGCTCACGGGTACAGCGGAGCTTAGGCCTGTGCCACCTCGCTCAGTCCTATCCATTTGGTAATCTTTATGTCATATATTGATAGAACAGTAAAATAAATTAAATCTAAGCCACTGCCACGAACGGCCTGAAGTCATGTGACATAACCAACGTCACTTCCAATAACATCAAATGTCCCAAAAGACTTTCTGTAAAAGCGTCGCCGAATCCAACTTAATAGAAATTAACTAAGGATTGAAATACTAAAGAACCATACACACCCACCAGACAGATGCAGGTGAGGCAGGAGTCTGCAGCCGATGGGAAGGTCTCATTATTCTGATAGGTCACCCCACCATAGGCACAACCTTCAACAAGAACATGCATGTTAGTGTTGGATATGAATCTGACTTACAATCACTACCAATTGGTAAAGGATATCAGTGAGCACGTATGCCTACCATAACCCCTGTGGGCGTGCAGTAGTTGTCGATTGGCTGCCACGAAGAGGTTACAACGTTGTGTTGGATATTTTTATGTTTTTTACTTTCACCTCTTGGATGAGCAAAAATTAGAACTGCACTGACACTCCAAAAGGGAAAGAGCAAACCTTGAGCATGTCTTACAGGCTTATGTACTTCAACTGAAAGTGCAGTATTCTAGCCAAGATCCAGCCTTCTACACCCACAGCAGATGCATTCCAAACAGTGACAGAGCTCAGACAACGCTAAAATTCACACACCATTGTAACATTACGAACACTCCCTCGGAATGTGGGAAGGATATTGATTTATGGAGTAGGGTTTCCTGCTCCATATACTTAATTTTTCTGGTTTTGGTTAGTCAGGTACCTGACCTATGGGAAAATTCATCGTCATGTTTTAAAATGTCTCCCAATCAAACTATTGAGAAATGTACACCAGTAGAACGTCTGTTTGTCTGAAATGGAGTGAACAGTCTCTCCCTGTAGAAACACAGCTCACTCACCTAAGTCTAGAGAGCTTAGGTGCAGGTTAGTAGAGCCAAGGCCTAGGGACCACTGAACGTATGCAGGTGTAATGCTGGCATTTAAGCAGCTAAAACTGCCCAGCCCACCAGTAAAGAGCACTGGTAAGGTTCCTACTTCTTGTTCAACTAGGGCCAATCTACCGGTTAAGGCATTGGTTTGCAGAGTCGAGTGGGAAGAATCCCAGGTCCTAGGTGGTTTTGAACCTGCATCATTAGGCGTGTCATCTTGGAGCCAACCCAACCCCAAAGAGGCCCGCTTACCTCCCCCCAAGGATCACAGACACTAGTTGGTCAGTGTGATTAAGAGAATGGGGCTCAGGGATAAGTTCGGAAGTTGCACCCACACCCACTCTGTAGTCTGCACCATGGCCATAGCTGCCTCATATTTCTACTGTGGGGTAAGACCAACCAGGATTGCCCGGTCCCATTTTTCTTCATCCTAGCTGTAGAACCACGAGAAGCGACCATAAGAGTGAATGCAGACATCAGTGGAAGAGCCTGAGGAGCAGATATGAACTAAAATGAAAACAGAAGACAAACAGGAAAAAATATGAGCATCTCACCTGTGTAACACTTGAGGAGAAAGTGTTGGATTTTGCCAGTGGGTATGGAGGGAAATGATCTCTTGTGCACACAACACTGCCTAATACCACCTTTATGGGTGTCTAAACAAAGACAATAAACACATGGGAAAAGACCCAACCATTTGGCCCATGTGTAGCACCAGCCACTTAATCTAGGTAGTCATGTAAGGGGGTTTGGCAAAGCAAATTGCGGAGGCTCTGGCCACAATCTCCCAAACCTCCTTAGGTTTGGAGGACTGGAGGAATCCAATTATTGCACTCCTGTTCAAAAAAGGGGAGAGGGATAAACCCGGCAATTGCAGGCCAGTCAGCCTAACATTGGTGGTGGGGAAACTTTTAGAAACAATAATCTGGGACAAAATTAATTGGCACTTGGAAAGATATGGGATAATAAATGAAAGCCAGCATGAATTTATTAAAGACAAATCATGTTTGACTAACTTGATTGATTTCTTTGATGAAGTAACGGAGAAGGTTGATGAAGATAGTGCAGTTATGCTGTGTACATGGACTTGTTAGCAAAATTGAGGCCCATGGGATTAAAGGGGCAGTGGCTGCGTAGATACTTAATTGGCTAATAGACAGAAAGCAGAGAGTAGAGGTGAGTGGTTGTTTTTCAGATTGGAGGGACGTATACAGGGGTGTCCCCCAAGGGTTGGTATTAGGACCACTGCTCTTTTTGTTATACATTATACATTAATGACCTGGACTTGGGTATACAGGGTATAATTTCAAAGTCTGCAGATGACATGAAACTGGGAAATGTAGTAAACAGTGAGGAGGATAATAACAGACTTCAGGAGGACATAAACGGACTGGAGAAATGGGCAGACACATGGCAGATGAAATTTAACGCAGAGAAGGGTGAAGTGATTCATTTTGTTAGGAAGAATGAGGGGAGGCAATATAAACGAAACTAAATTTTAAAGGAGGTGCAGAAACAGCGATGTAAGCACACAAGTTACTTTGAAGGTGGCAGGACAAGTTGAGAAGGCTGGTAAAAAGGATATGTGATCCTCGGCTTTATAAATAGAGGCGTAGAGTACAAAAGCAAGGAAGTTATGCTAAACCTTTATAAAACACTGGTTAGGCCTCAGCTGGAGTATTGTGTTCAATTCTGGGCACCACACTTTAGGAAGGATGTCAAGGCCTTAGTGAGGGTGCAGAAAAGATTTACTAGAATAGCATCAGGGATGAGGGACTTTAGTTACATGAAGAGACTGGAGAAACTGGGGTTGTTCTCCTTAGAGCAGACAAAGTTATGGGGAGAAGGTTTGATAGAGGTGTTCAAAATCATGAAGGATTTTGATAGAGTAAATAAGGAGAAACTGTTTCCAGTGGCAGAAGGGTCAGTAACCCAAGGGGATAGATTTAAGGTAACTGGCAAAAGAATCAGAGGCGATATGATGAAAAAAAATGTAAGCAGTGAGTTGTTATGCTCTGGAATGCACTGCCTGAAAGGGTGGTGGAAGCAGATTCAATAGTAACTTTCAAAAGGGAATTGGACAAATATGTGAAGGGGAAAAATTTGCAGGGCTATGGGGAAAGAGCAGAGGAGTGGGACTAATTGGATAGGTCTTCCAAAGAGCCAGCACAGGCACAATGGGCTGAATCCTTTTGTGCTTTATCATTCTAGGATTCTGTTTTTTTTCCCCGCTCTAGCCTGAACTCTCCTCAATTTATTTAATCCCCAGAGGAAGGTGAATAATCACAGAGAAAACTGCTCAGAGAGTACTCTGTGAAATATCCCCCGATTCTGAAAAGCAATGAAGCAAAAACTGTAGATATGAATCTAATGCTATAAAGAGAGCCATGTGTTCACAGACACGCTAACAAACACACATGCACACGTACGTATTCACACAAACAACCACAAGTGCACAGACACACACATAGTAGGAAAACCACCTGCAGAGCAGTCTGGACAGCATTGGCCAGGAACCAATATAGGGTGTGCGCAGGTCTCAAAGCACTCCGTCCTCTTACAGACAATTGAACCGTCTGCCTGAAATGAAAGAGACAATGAGAACAAAGAACAACAGCTTCATCTAAACAATCTGGGAGGAAGCGACTAAGAGACCACAGCCAGTATATGGATACCTTCCTGAGGGACTGAGAGACACCAGTCAGTGCGCAGAAGTCTTTCTGAGTGAGGGATTGCAAGATACCATTCAGTGTACAGATAGCTCCCTGAGGAAGGGACTGAGATACACCAGTTGGTGTATAGATATCTCACTGAGGGAACTGAGAGGCACCAGTCAGTGCAAGCATATTTCTGAGGGAATGACTGAGACACACACATAAGTGGACAGATATTTCCCTTATGAGAGGCTTAGATACCAGATATGTCCTTCAATATCACTCAGTAAAATATTCTTCTTACTAAGCATTTACATCGGCCAAATTTGATATTCGAATAACCAAAATTTAAAATTCTACTTGCTGATTGGTCCGTTTGTTCCTCCCACTGTCTGTCTCTGTAGTTTGTTCCTCCCACTGTCTGTATCTGTAGTTTGTTCCTCCCACTCTCTGTCTCTGTAGTTTGTTCCTCCCACTCTCTGTATCTGTAGTTTGTTCCTCCCACTCTCTGTCTCTGTAGTTTGTTCCTCCCATTCTCTGTATCTGTAGTTTGTTCCTCCCACTCTCTGTATCTGTAGTTTGTTCCTCCCACTGTCTGTCTCTGTAGTTTGTTCCTCCCACTCTCTGTCTCTGTAGTTTGTTCCTCCCACTCTCTGTATCTGTAGTTTGTTCCTCCCACTCTCTGTATCTGTAGTTTGTTCCTCCCACTCTCTGTATCTGTAGTTTGTTCCTCCCACTCTCTGTATCTGTAGTTTGTTCCTCCCACTCTCTGTATCTGTAGTTTGTTCCTCCCACTGTCTGTATCTGTAGTTTGTTCCTCCCACTCTCTGTATCTGTAGTTTGTTCCTCCCACTCTCTGTATCTGTAGTTTGTTCCTCCCACTGTCTGTATCTGTAGTTTGTTCCTCCCACTGTCTGTCTGTATCTGTAGTTTGTCTTTCCTGACTGGACTCACCTGACACACACACACTTCACAAGGATCACCAGGTGACCATATCTGTCCAACCGGGAACTCAATTCCGTTGTCGTCTATAAAACAGCCTGTTAGGGACAA
Organism: Heptranchias perlo; assembly: GCF_035084215.1. Classification (NCBI taxonomy): domain Eukaryota; kingdom Metazoa; phylum Chordata; class Chondrichthyes; order Hexanchiformes; family Hexanchidae; genus Heptranchias; species Heptranchias perlo. The sequence goes on from NC_090336.1 coordinate 19,717,858, forward strand.
AACAGGAATGGTGAAATTCCTTGCTGCGTTTGCTATTAACAATCATTCGCATCGGTTCCTCCGAGTTTCCTGAAAGTTTAATCTGTATAACCTACACTAAATGGTACGGTGAATCAGGTACTGTCTGTATGAATCAATACCCTGTGTATTTATCGACGGAAATATCAAGGGAGGTAATGCTTGAATTTTCATGGAACCTTCTGAAACCAGATCATGAACATTTTAAAAAGAAAAAAAACTACAAATGCTGGAAATCAGAAACAAAAGTAAAATTACTGGAAATACACAGAACAGTCAGCATCTGTAAAGAGAAAAGAGAGGTTAACATTTCGAATATAACCTTTTGCCAGAACTGAAGACTGAAATATAAGCATTTTAGTAAGATTGGTGAAACAGAAGGGCGGATGAGAGAAACAACAGATATTCCAATTAAAGTGGAAATGAATGGGATTGAGTAACAGCAAACTGCTTGATGGAAAACAGTTCAATGATGTAAAAGGTCAACTGAGTGAGGGAATGGAAAGGCATTAAAAGAGCAAATGAATGCGCAAGTGGTTGCGCATTCATTTTTTTTTTTCCTGTTTGTTTTTTCCCTGTTTGTTTTTTTGTTGAATGTGTATTCGGAGGTTCTGCAGGTAACACCTCTCTGTCTGAACACGGTGATTGCCTTGGCAACGGGCAGTTGCAGGGGCAGTCTGTAAACACCATGTTTTATTGTTCAATATGTATAAATGCGTAGGCTTCAAGGAGATCTTGAAACATTTGCCTGAGGAAGGAGAAAATCTCCGAAAGCTTGTGAATTTAAAATAAAATTGCTGGACTATAACTTGGTGTTGTAAAATTGTTTACAAGTGGTTAAGACATTGAAAAGAAGGGAAAGGCAAGAAAACAGGGGAAAGTGGAGAAAGAAAAAAAGCCTGAGGATGCAGGAGGCCCGAAAAGAAAACAGAAAATTGTTGGGATAACAGTTCGCTGCCAGTCCTGAAAAGAGAAAAAAAAAACAGGCCAACATCTGGTTGCAGACTGCCTTCTGATGATGGATCTACACCTGAATTATCTCCCAACCTGTCGGCCCTTCTCCTGGACAATGACAGACCCATCTCACAACAGCAGCATCCATACCCCCCGCTATAAAGAAAATGGGGCATAAAGGTCTGAAGTTACTAAAGTCAAAGTGCAGTCCAGAGGGTTGCAGAGTACCCAGGAGGGAGATGGAATACTGTTCCTGCAGCTTGTGTTGAGCCTTGTTGGAACGCAATAGGAGCCAAAAATGGAGAGGTCAGAATTGGAATGGGAAGGGGAGCTAAAATATTGAGTCACTGGGAAGGCAGGGTCACACTTTCAGACAGAATGGAAGTTGTTCAGCAAACCTGCCACTTAATCTGTATTTGGTCTCACCAATGTCGAGGAAGCCATAGCATGAACAGTGAATACAGTATACTAGATTGGAGGAAGTACACATAAATTACTGTCTCACATGGAAGAAGAATTTAGCATCTCCACATTTTTTTCCCCTGTCACCATCTGCCTCGATTTTCTTGGCTTTTTCTTTGTAAGAGCCTATTCCGAGTCTTTTCAATGCCTTAAGCTAGTTGCAGTTTTTTTTGTTCTCCTAATGCCTTTTGCGTTGCATTGCTGATGGTCTTTTATATCATCGAGCACTCTTCAATTAAGCATTTTGCAGGCCACTCTACCCATTAACAACTTCTCTGTGACTGGAGTCTCTGTTGTTCCTCCTCTCCCCCAACACTACTAAAATGCTTCTGGTCCTGATAAAGGGCTGCATCCAAATGTTAACATGACTTCCCTCTTTACAGATGTGAACTGATCTGCTGCGTATCTCCAGCTTTTTCTGTTTTTGCTTCATGGTTATTTCAATTGAGCATTTAGCCCAAGGCGGAGCCCTGCATAGCACTTGAGGAACTGCGTGAGATAGTCCGGTCCTGGCTCACCTTTGACGGTTTTATCCTGGCGGCAGGTAAAACAGCATTGGCCTGGCTCTAGAAACCAATCCTCTCTGGCACAGTCCAGCACTGGGCAGGGGCTGTAGGAACACTCCACCTCACCATTCTGAGGACACAATCAGACAACTTTAATGATTAAAACAGAAAAATTAAATCCATTCATGTAAAAATCAATCAATTGTAGCCCTGATTTTATATTCACTATTTATGGTGATGTTATTGGTACCACTTTGTGTTTAATTTGTCAATATTTCATAGGTTTTTGCATCTATTTGGTAACAAAAGGATTTCAGTGTAAGTTATATTAAATTGATGATATTCAGCTAAATTTAACGCACAAGAGATTAAATCCACGGAGCGCGAGCTGGGAGGTGTAGGTTAGGTTTACGTAAACTAGCCATTTGAATTTGAGACAATGGAAGTCATTCAGACATCCCTTTTAAACAGTCACCCCCCCATTATGTTGGGATGGCTCCATTCAGTCCAATCAGCAGGTGGTAGTTGCAGGGAGCCCTCATCTGGGAAAGGGGGTAACTGCTTGATTTGCCTATTGGGCAAGTCCAAGTCACAGAGATCTAGCAGATGGTCAGAGATTAGCTACCCTGGCTTTCTGTCCAACCAGGTAACAAATGAACAAATAAACACATAGTCAGGGGCAATGTGGAAGCCATACCTGGAGAGAAAACAATTCTCTTGTTTAAGTTTAGAACCAACCAATTTCAGAGAATCCTTCAACCAGAAGAGTCAATTTCGCCCACTAACGGGGACTTATGTGGGAGTGACTGGTGATGCTTAACTGAGAATATCTAGTGCAGATTAAAAATTTGTGACACTGCCATACCTTTCAAAGCCGCTGCTCTCACCATATGCAAATCAGCATCCAATTGCTCATTGTAAATAAATGGATAATGAGCTGTGAGTGTAGCACTGTATCACAGCCACCACCTTCATGATGGAGGAAGGGACAGACTCACAATGCACGTATACACATCCAGGGGTTGTCCTCTCACGTGCTCAATACTGTGGAAACCGTGTGGCCCCCAACATTTCAGGAAGCAAACTTGTGGTCACAATCCCCTTCATGCACATGAAAGCTGGCATACAAACCTACAAACTCACCAACCAAAGGTTGAGGTCTTGGATGATCCTTTGTAACAATCAGAAAAGAATATAAAATACTTTCATCTATTCCACCAAAGTTATGGTGAGGAAGGAACGGCTCGCAATGGCTGGAGTTGGGATGAAGGGCCTTTACAACGGTGAGGTTTATGATGAGAGGGATTTGCATTGGCTGGGGTTTATGAGGGTGGGCATTGGATTGGCAGGTTTTGCAATGAGAGAGGTTCAGGATGAGAGAAGAGGGGGGGTCTGTAATCGTGGGGATTGGAATGGTGCAAAGCTGTAACTTCCTATAGAACATGAGTTACTGTTAATTGCAAGACTGAACTGAAGATAAGACATTAGCAGACATATTTATCCACAGATATTTATTTTGTAGTGACCTGTGCTTTGATAGTGTATGAGCAATCTGCCAGTAATGTGGTACTCTCCAATAGATCACAGACATGGATGTTGTGCACATTTTACCATAAACCAGTGGTCACTGGCAGTTTCCAAATCTATCTGTATCTATTTCCCCTTCAGAGCCCTCTGCCCCTGCTCGCCCTGGTCCAAGTATCACCTGCTACCAGCTCTCTGTCAATGCTGCAGTGGATTTTTGTACTGTCCTGGGCTGATACTTCCTGGGATTTCCCCTCTCATGGCAGAGAGCTGCTGATGCTGGACAGTGGTATGACTTAGATCAAGAACTGTGTCTATAAACATTTCAGGCAGGTTGTAATATGACTATGGATTTCTCTGTTCAGCGTTTAATGTCCGGTCAGCAAGACAGTGTCAACATTCCTAGTCTTACAGTTGAGGCTCGTAACCTCTGTCTCAGGGATACGGTGCTTCCTGCGTCTGCTTCTAATCAACCATGAATAATATCCAAACATGGAAGCATTGGCGGTCACAACTATCTATGATATTTAGTAGTTGTCAAACAGCCAAAGGAAAGTCTCTTTGACCAAAAGAACAGTCTTCCTCTGGGAACTCCCATTTCCAAACCAAAAGAGGACTCAACCAATGGACTTCTTCCTCCCTACTCCCACAGTTACCCCTGACCCACAGGACAGGTAATGATGGGAGAACAGGCACTTCTGGGAGTTGTCAAGTAATCTGAAACAGAAGGGGATCGGGGCATGCATGCAAACTATTTTATGTTGATCGGTGGCTGGCTCGGAGAGGATTCTTATACTTTTTTCTCCTCTCCAGGTTTCTCCACTCCTCCTCTCCTAGAGGCGCTGAGTGTTGCTGAATACAAGTGCCAACCACCCTCCAGTACCTCATCCAAGTGGCCATTCTTCATGTGTAAGCCTAGAAGGGAGTGCTGGCATGCTAATCAACTGTGAGAGGCATCACAGTCGAGCTGGATCCTTTTCTCGTTTGATGTTCACATGCGTGTACTGGTTAGTTAATAGGAGTTGGACCCCTAGATGAGTGTCCCCTCTCTGGCCCAAAGGTGCTACGTTCAATTGGAATTCCTCCATTGTTGCTCTGGCACAGATCAGAGACGAATTGAGGACCTTCTCTTCTGTGTGGCTCAGCTACTCACCAGACAAATTTATGGAGCCAACAGTAGAACCCTAAGCTTGAGATTTGTTGCCACAATCCCCAGAATTTTATGATCTTCTATTGTTACCTGTCTTGTGGCCTGCAGATAGGAGACTATGATGGTATGAGGGTGGAATTGATTAAAATGGACTGGGAAAATAGATTAAGGGATAAGACGGTACATGAGCAATGGTGTTCATTTAAGGAGTTATTTTACAACATTCAAAACAAATATATTCCACTGAGGAAAAAAGGGTGTAAATAAATGACAGCCATCCGTGGCTAAGTAAAGAAATTAAGGATAGTATCCGACTAAAAACAAGGACATATATGGTAGCCAAACTTAGTGGGAGGATAGAAGATTGGGAAGTCTTCAAAAGACAGCAAAAAGTAACTAAAGGATTGATTAAGAAAGGGAAGATAGATTATGAAAATAAATTACAAAAAATATAAAAACAGATAGCAAGAGTTTCTATCGTTACATAAAAAGAAAAAGGGTGGCTAAGGCAAACGTAGGTCCCTTAGAGGATGAGACCGGGAAATTAATGGTGGGAAACATGGAGATGGCAAAAATGCTGAACAAATATTTTGTTTCAGTCTTTACGGCAGAGGACACTAAGAATATCCCAACACTGGACAAACAGGGGGCTCTAGGGGGGGAGGAGCTAAATACGATTAAAATCACTAAGGAATTGGTACTCAGTAAATTAATGGGACTCAAGGCGGATAAATCCCCTGGACCTGATGGCTTACATCCTAGGGTCTTGAGGGAAGTGGCAGTGGGGATTGTGGATGCTTTGGTAATAATTTTCCAAAATTCTCTGGACTCGGCAAAGGTCCCGGCAGATTGGAAAACTGCTAATGTAACACCCTTATTTAAAAAGGGTAGTAGACAGAAGGCTGGAAATTATAGACCAGTTAGCCTAACGTCTGTGGTGGGTAAAATTTTGGAGTCTATTATTAAGGAGACAGTAGCAGAACATTTGGACAAACATAATTTAATAGGACAAAGTCAGCATGGCTTTACAAAGGGGAAGTCATGTCTGACAAAATTGCTTGAGTTCTTTGAGGACATAATGTACAGGGTGAATAAAGGGGAACCAGTGGACGTAGTGTATTTAGACTTCCAGAAGGCATTCGACAAGGTGCCACATAAAAGATTATTGCTCAAGATAAAGAATCACTGGATTGGGGGTAATATTCTGGCATGGGTGGAGGATTGGTTATCTAACAGGAAGCAGAGAGTTGGGATAAATGGTTCATTCTCGGACTGGCAACCAGCAGCCAGTGGTGTTCCGCAGGGGTCGGTGCTGGGTCCCCAACTCTTTACGATCTATATTAACGATTTGGAGGAGGGGACCGAGTGCAACATATCGAAGTTTGCAGATGATACAAAGATGGGAGGGAAAGTAGAGAGTGAGGAGGACATAAAAAACCTGCAAGGGGATATAGACAGGCTGGGTGAGTGGGCGGAGATTTGGCAGATGAAATACAATATTGGAAAATGTGAGGTTATGCACTTTGGCAGGAAAAACCAGAGAGCAAGTTATTTTCTTGATGGCAAGAGACTGGAAAGTACTGCAGTACAAAGGGATCTGGGGGTCCTAGTGCAAGAAAATCAAAAAGTTGGTATGCAGGTGCAGCAGGTGATCAAGAAGGCCAATGGAATGTTGGCGTTTATCGCTAGGGGGATAGAATATAAAAACAGGGAGGTATTGCTGCAGTTATATAAGGTATTGGTGAGACCGCACCTGGAATACTGCATACAATTTTGGTGTCCATACTTAAGAAAAGACATACTTGCTCTCGAGGCAGTACAAAGAAGGTTCACTCGGTTAATCCCGGGGATGAGGGGGCGGACATATGAGGAGAGGTTGAGTAGATTGGGACTCTACTCATTGGAGTTCAGAAGAATGAGAGGCGATCTTATTGAAACATATAAGATTGTGAAGGGGCTTGATCGGGTGGATGCGGTGAGGTTGTTCCCAAGGTTGGGTGAAACTAGAACTAGGGGGCATAATCTTAGAATAAGGGGCTGCTCTTTCAAAACTGAGATGAGGGGAAACTTCTTCACTCAGAGGGTAGTAGGTCTGTGGAATTTGCTGCCCCAGGAAGCTGTGGAAGCTACATCATTGAATAAATTCAAAGCAGAAATAGACAGTTTCCTAGAAGTAAAGGGAATTAGGGGTTACGGGGAGCGGGCAGGAAATTGGACATGAATTTAGATTTGAGGTCAGGATCAGATCAGCCATGATCTTATTAAATGGCGGAGCAGGCTCGAAGGGCTGATTGGCCTACTCCTGCTCCTATTTCTTATGTTCTCATGTTCTTAGATAATGAAGCTCCAATTGATTGAGGGAGAGGTGAAAGACTTGGGCTGATGACCAAACCTTCTCCATGCTGAGTGGGTTGCATCTTGGTTAGTGAGTGGTACATGGCTTGAAGGGCCCTAACGGATAGGAACTAAAGGACCTACACTGGAGCAGAGGAATAAACAAAACCATTTCAGAGAACGTTTTCACAATGCACATAAAATGTTCAATAGAAATATAAACTTTTCCTTTTTCTAACTGGAAACTGGGAACTTTTTTATTGTTGGTTGTGACCTACCAGCTCCAGATAACCCAGCATTGAATGTTTTCAGCAACTTACCAAACACACACAGCTGATGCAGTCAATGCCAGCCCGAGTGAATTCTGCCCCATGGGGATATACTATGCCCTGGTCAATACACTCAGCTATGGAAAAATAAAAATTAGATCACAATACAGTGTTACTGAGATGTTGTTAAACATCAGTTTAATTAAACACATTTTAAAATTCATTTGGGTAATTTGCTCTGTATGCTAGAGCTCTCACACACACTGATTTTACATTGTGTGATAATTCTGTGCAGAAAAATCAAGTGGTGCTAACTTTTACCGACTGTCCTAAAATTGTAACACATGTAACACATGTTAACACACTAACCCTGTATCAACAGTACTTTTTTCTAGTCGAGGAACAAGTGCAGGGCTCCCCACCCCTCCCTGCCACCCCACTCCCCCATCCCCACCCACCCCTTCCCCCCCCCCCCCGACCCCCCGACCCCAGCCGCCCCACCCCCGCCTTGCTACAACATACATGGCTAAAAGTGGAAGTGGGAGGAAGTAGAGACTGATCTCTGACGGAGCAGGGAGGCTATGGCCCAGAGAGTACAGGATCCAAAGACAGTTCTATTTTGTCTCTAAATCACAGGCTCAGACACGTAAAGTTAGGCTGTTCAACAACTTATCAAGAAATTATTAACAAGTACTGAGAGCTTTTAAAGTGCAACTGAATTTCCCAGTTTGTTACCAAGATTCCAGAAGCAAAGGTGGGAGCCATCATTATAGCAGGTCAGAATTTGGGGTCAGGACTGACGTAGACCTCAGTACTGGTGCCGTCCATTTTTGTTTTTAAGCTGGATGTGTCGTCCAGGATCTCAGAGGCAGGAGGGGAGATGCAGTGCAGCCCAAGGCTCAAATGAAGGGGACGTGGCACTCACGACTGGAGTGGGGAGGGAGTAGATCTGAAGATGGAATACTTAGGGCAGGTGGGAGAAAAGAGGCAGAGTGGGCCACAGGTAGGTCCAAGCCAAATACAACTGTACAGAGAAGCAATGGGGAGCTAGCACGGGTTCTTTAAATTGACTCCAAGACTTGTGCAGACCCAAGCATCTTTATGCCATTTCGCTCCGAGAAGCACATGATACTCCACTCACCACAAAATTCACAACATTGAACCCAACACTTTAATTAAAACCTATCCGCTCAGCCTGAGCCTGGTTGGAGGTCATAATGAAGACTAGAATGGTGAGGTCTCTTCACTCTTATGGCTATAAGTGAGAAATGAATTTGAGGTTATCTTGACTGGTTCCTGATGGATGCTAATCCATAGCGTGAAACTATCCATAATGCAGCACAAATTGTTGCTCAGAGCATTCACGAGGGTGGCTGCAGGGGAAATGGAAAAAGTCACGCTGTTGCATTAAGGGTGTTCTCGAAGGTTGGTGAGAAAGCACATTATTGGGACAATGTAGAGGGTGCTTTATTCTGCATCTTACCCATGTTGAGAATTCTTGATGGGGTAATGAAGAGGGAGTTATCACCTGATTGATTTATATACTCTATTGTATAAATCACAGTGGCAATGGTGTACATTGAAAAAATTGGAATAATGCACAATTTGCCCATAGTTGTATAGAATTTGCAAAGATGTGTATTTTGGCAAACTTTGACAGCATGGAAATGTTAGCCTCTATCAAATTATACTGCTTTGGGCTTATTGATACCATTTCTTCTTTAAATAACTTTGATAGCAAGATTCCTCGACCCAAGTGTGAGATTCATACCTCTCCTGAACACTTGGGTGTCCATTTGGTCCTAAGATTGAATCCCCTTTCTGTGGGAAGAGTTGGATGGTTGATAATGTTTCCCATCATCCTGCCTTCTGATTATTAAGGAATGAAGAATGATTTGGATGGAAATGTGGGAAAACTAAAGGAACTTTACAGAAACTCAGCTGAAATGTGAGGCAAAAATGGAGTTTTGGCTTACATTGATTTTTAAAAAAAACTTATACCGTGTACTACAGAAGCAGCTGTATGGAGTTAATAGTCAAGACTACATAAGTTTCTTTGTCCGCAGCAGTTAGCAGCTCAGATTAGAGTTGTTTGGGATAGAATCATAGAAAATTTACGGCACAGAAGGAGGCCATTCGGCCCATCGTGTCCACGCTGGCTGAGAAATGAGCCACCCAGCCTAATCCCACTTTCCCGCATTTGGTCCATAGCCCTGCAGGTCATGGCTCTTCCGGTGCACATCCAGGTATTTTTTAAATGAGGTGAGGGTTTCTGCCTCTACCACCCTCTCAGGCAGTGAGTTCCAGACCCCCACCACCTTCTGGGTGAAAAATCTTTTCCTCATTTCCGCTCTAATCCTAGAAGGTTTGTTTTGAAGTGTTCACAGCTCCGAGGGGATGCTGTTAATTACAATCTGAAACATGCTACTGTTAGAGTTGGCTTCAATGTCCCACAGAAGTACCATTCTGACATCTTGCAATTCAAGCGATTAAATTCACAGAGTGTGGCACTGTTCCAGGCAGACTTCTGGATACCCCCCTGGTTATACATCAAAGGATAGGCCTCTGGCTTTGATTGACAACTATTTCCGGCCCTTTGAAGAGAAGGCAGGGCCCTTGATAGGCGAGAGTCCTCTGTAATTGGCTGGAGAATTCTCCTCAGATTGATATGAGCAGTTCTCAGAAAAAGATAGGGAGAGGTTAAAGTGTAGGTGCAGCTCATACTGAGAGGCTGTAAGTCTTTCTGGTTTTAAAGTCCCATGCCAAACTGAAGCTATGACAAAAAGTCTATTTTGAGGCAATATCTAGTCTAAAAACATGGCAAGAAAATCATAGTTGAAGGGACTTGCAATGATTTTCCAAATGCCACAAGCTCTCAAAATTAAGACAGACTCTTCTGAATCCAGTAATCAAAGAGTTATCATTTTCGGAAGTTCTGGGGCACTATAGTTATCAAATCATGTACTAACCTGGACAAGTAGGACAACAATCCAATAGGGTGGGTTTCTCACACGTGACAGGGGGGCACTCAGGGGTGATGCACTTCACATTCCCAGACTGACAGAAACACAAACCATAGGTTATTACATAGCCAGTCAAAAGCAACAATACACTGGTAAGCACAATGCCACAAGTAAATCCCTTATACTGAGCATTTACTTGAGTTCTCTCAATGACACGGTGGGCTAGTGTGATGTAGATTTGTGAATTAATTGGGTGATTGCAAGGAAATACCTAGGACAAGCTCATCACAGCAAAAGTTAAAGATATAGAAAATTGCAGGGTGACTGCTTTAACACACCTCTAGTCTGCCAGTTTCAAAACAGAGACTGGGATCAGACTAATGCTCCTCTGTTGTTGACCAGTGAATAATGAATGATTTGGATAAAGCTAAAAAAATGACAAAAACCAAAGAGGCTGCAACAACAATTTTAAAAAAAGGCACCAAAATAATACCCTTGAGAAAAGATGGCATTAGGGGCCTCCTCCCCTCATCTACATTATTATTTTTTACCTGCATGAGATGCTTTAACTATAAATGAATTTAAGTCAGAACATATACATATACATAATGTAACTTACCTCAGGCCTGGAAATGGTTTAAAACTTCCCACCACTAAGGAATTTTAAATTAACTTCTCACGCACTTGTAACTGTTACTTTATGCTTTAATTTAAGGAAATTAATTCACAGAAAGAGTACACAAAAGAGCTGGCCAGTAGGGGAAGGAAGGGCTGCAAGAACACACAAGGTCAGATGCAGTAGAAAGGGTACAAAAGGAAGAAGAGATGAAAGATTGGAGACACAGAGAGATACACTGAGGGATTGAAGATTTACAGAGATACATTGAAACATTGGTGGCTGAGGGATAGATACAATGAAGGATTGCAAATAGATGGGTGAGTAGATCATGGGATTGGCACACGAGGAATGGCGATTGAGGGAGAGAAACGCTGATGGAAATGTAAATTGAGGGATTGAGACACTGAATGATTGGATATGGAGGGGTAGACTGTAAGTCAACCTCCTTCCTTCTGGCAACACGCTTCGAGTAAGCACGAGATAGTTGAGTGTACGGAACAGACTTTATTTATACAGTATAGGTGACTCGTGCACTCAGTGCAAAGGGTAGCAATTGAGGTTCTTCTCACTCCAGCTATCTGACTTAGCCCTGCAACCTCACCCTCTTTTATAGCTGGTTGTTTACTAGAAAATGGTATTACATACATAGACAGACCTTCAGAATACTAACTCCTTTACGATTAGGTACCTCCCGACTATATAAAGGACACCGTGTTTACTCCAAAACATCCTATATTCTTACTGTGGCTAATTAGTAAGTACTATAGTTATGCATAATTAATCACTCATGGTCCATTCTAGCCATACACTCCCTTGCATTCCAGCTGATAAAAAGACATCTGGAGTGGAACAGAACCCTTTTTTCTCCTGTTTCATGTTTCATCTCTCCTTGTGTTTCCAGGCAACCTACTGGCCCATCAACCAGTTATGGTTACTGTAGTTCATTATGGTTACTATAGTTCCGTTTGATTATTAACTCTCAACTCTCCAACATGTCCAACATAGACACATTGATGGACTGAATACTGCAGGAAAGACCCACCTAAATATTGGCGAGGAAGGGATAAGTACACTGAAGGATTGAGATGGAGCAAAAGACACAATGAACATCTGGAAATAAAAATATAGACACATTGAACGAATAGAGATCAAGAGAGCGACATGCTGAAATGTTAAACCACAGCCCTAGCTGCCTGTTCAAGTTAACGTACAAGATCTCACAAGATCCCACGCCACTATTCGAAGAAGAGCAGGGAGTTCTCCTGGCATCCTGGACAATATTCCTCCCTCAACCAACACCAAAGGTAGATTAGCTGCTCATCCATTCATTTGTTTTGCGGGATCTCGCAGTGCGTAATGTAATTTTGGCTGCCACATCTACCTACATACAACAGTAATTACAGTTAAAAAAATAATTCATTGGCTGTAAAGTGCTTTGGCCTGTCCTGAGGATGTAATAAGGCATCATATAAATGCTCTTTCACTCTATCTGTCTTTCTCTTCCTAACACAGTCAGGTATCATTCCCTACTCCTCGACCTGGAGAGCTTGGGCTTCTCCTGCCTCTGAATGGTGCTCAAACCCATCACTCAGTCCCCATTAACATGAATGTAGTGATCTTGAATACCACTGGTTCGGAAAAGTTGTCACCATTGTTACACTGTGACGGCCTATTACAGACAGGATATTCTACTTACGATGCAGACACATAGGGTACAATTGTCATTGGAGGGAGAGAAAACATCTTCGTGGTTCACAACCTTGCCTTCATAGAGACACTCTGAAACACATAAAAACAAAGCAGCTGGCTAGCATGTGACCTACTTCATTAAATCAAATGATAAACAATAGTAATATTATGAATAACTAGTGCTATAAATTCCTAATAATTATTCAGAATGTTTGAAATTTGAATTGCTCCTACCTGTTCATGTGACTAACATTTAGTTTTAGTTTGAAGTTAAAATTGTACAATATTTACTTTTATATAATACAATTATTAAAGGATACGATTATTACTTTACTGATCTAACAGCAATAATGATCTCCAAGGGGTAGTGTCTAAACATTCACTGGTATGGTAGAACCCTAAAAAACACAAGTAGTGCTGTTTATTACCATCTAAATATCCTGATCCTTGCCATATATGGTTGTAAAGACAACAGATCACAGCACTAATCCCACAGGAAAACCCATCCACTCTAGGCTAAAAGATGTTCCAACTGCCCATGAATTACCAGGATAATCTGTGAATAGGATACATCTGGACCCTTTCTGTCACTCATTAAAGTTAGCCAGGGTGCATATGAGTAGGCCTTTCAGTCGCTCAAACCATTCAATAAGATCATGGCTGATCTGCGGTACAAAACCCACTACTCACGTAAAAAAATAAAGCTATGTCCCTGATTTATTAACATTGAAGGATAACGGGCATCATAGGAATTGGGTGGTGCCAATTCAGCCCAAATGGACAGGATGAAAGTCTCCTCTCACTGATGCTGTTCCCCCAACACTTTTGACTTTGTTCATAACAAAACGAAGTTTTCCATAAACAGACCAGCTCTCCTATGAACTGAAACCTGCACCCATGCCATGTGTGTGTTAACATGTCCAGGTGTAACAATTAACCTTAACCACAGCACATAGATTATGTGTCTCTCTCAGAAGGTAGAAAAAAACATACTGATAGAACAAATTGTACAGGCTAAACTATTAGATTTATTTACAGATGAATTAATTCACAGAAACCCAACAATAGAGCAATACTGAAGTCACCCATTATTAAAGACACGACAGTAGGAATTATTGCACAAACTACTAATGAGCAGGTGCTCACACATCAACTGTGCTTGCCAAACCATAACTTTCCTCCCATTCACTATAAATGAACAAGTTGTGACAAGTTGTATCCTGACAAGGTTTCAGATCAGACAACCTGACCTGGTCCCATGGACAACTCATCTCCCAGACTTCATTTTGAAATGTGGTGAAGAAAGTTTCCATTTTAACTCCACCATTGTGGCTGCAATATGCACGATCGACAGGATTCGAGGCAGCAACTCACCAAACTTACTTCAGCGGCACCTCCCTCCCCGCGACCTCGAACACCATGAAGAGCAAGAGCAGAAATGTTATGGGAACGCCATCACCTCCAAGATCCCTGTCAAGTTACACACCACCCTAATCTGCACATATATCACCGTTCCTTCATCGCCACTGGGTCAGAATCCTGGAATTTCCTACCGAACAAATTGTGGGAACACCATCACCATAAAGGGCTGAAGCAGTTCACGGAGAAGAGGCACCACCACCTTCAACAGGGAATGGGCAGTAAATGCCAGCCTTGCCCACATCCCAAGAATATGACACAAAATTGCCCAGAATCTGGCATAAATTTGGCGATCTTATTCAGAAACGCAAGGCTGGCTGGTGTGAAAAACAGAAAAAATCATGTTTGTAGAATAAGAGAGCTCTTCTGAAGTTAGCATGAAGGCACCTTATGAGGATATAAAGAAATGCTTTATCCGGTATCCATATCTAGTCCTAGAATACTTGATGGAACAGTGCAGAAGGAGACACATTGGGCTCGATTTTCGCACCCCCGATCGGGTGCGTTTGTGGAGGTGGGGCTGTGAAAATCGGGGATTCCCGGGGTGGGTCTGGAGCCCGGCTCCAACCCGCCCACTTCCGGGTTCCCCAGTGATGCGCTGACATGCGCGCGCAGCCCCCGCATGTGGGACTCCCGCAGGCAATTAAAGCCGACGGGGTGCCACTTAAAGTATTTATTTAGGTATTTCGGGTCGTTTAGAGACCTGATTAATATGTTATTTTAGGAGGGGTGGGATTTTGCAAACAACTGGGACTGTTTCCCATACTGGGGGAAACACTCATAGTTCAAATGGACGTGTTGCAGCAATCAGCCTGTGGCAGCTGCAAAGGTCCATTTGACAGGTGGTGGGGGGGAGACCCTCACTCATTGCAGGAGGCCACTCTGTCACTTTGGACAAAGTTTGGCCTCCACCACCCTCCTCCTAACAATAAAATTTACAAACTTGCACACTTACCCGGTGTCCAGACACATGTACCTACCTTGCGGACCCCCTCAAATGTACATCTTCCGGATGGGGGCCGCCATAGCTGCAGTCATGACCTCCTCGGAGGGCGAACAGCATCACCAGCCTCGCCGTCCACCTCTGACACGTGGAGCCCCACAACACAGTGCTGTGACACATCCACCTGCACAGCAGGAGGGAGGGCAACCGCAGAGAGAGATGCGTCGCAGAAGGCACTACCCTCACCACAGGGTCCACAGACCGAGGCTCAGCTTCCTGGACCTCTCTGAGCAGCAGTGCACACGGAGGCTCAGAGTCACTCGCCATGTAGTCATGGACATCTGCAGCCTCCTTCATGCCGAGTTGCTCCCGGCTGGCCCGAGCACCATCTTCTTACCTGTCGCTGTCAAAGTCACCACTGCCCTCAACAACTTCTCCTCCGCATCCTTCCAGGATGCCACCAGGGACATCGCCGACGTCTTTCAGTCGTCTGCGCAAAAGAGCCCTGCAAATACACGTACACCCACTCTGCAGTGACACAATGGGTGGCATCAGTTGTGGGTCTTCATAGTGATCCTCAGGAAAGGGCATTATTGCACAAACCAGACAAGATTCGCAAAGATGTGGCAATAGTGGTGACGATATAATATGTAATATGAATTGATCAGAAATTAAATATAAGTAAAAACCATGACAAACCCTCAAACACCCTTGTGCATCCCCTTCATGTTCACGACACGTTTGCCTTACGCTTCCTACTGCACATATGTGATGCATGCCCTGTGGCTGCAGCACAGGTAGTGGCAGGTTGAGTGAGGCTGACTGTGAAAGAGATGCATGAGAGGGTGAGTATGAGATAGAGCCATGAGATTGTATGAGGATTGGGTTGAGTGGTAGTGGCGGGATGAGTACTGGCAAGGTGAGTAAGTGCAGGTAAGATGAGGATGAGCTTTGAGTGGGTGTGAGGAGTGATGTGATAGAGTAGTGTTGGCAGTGAAGAAGGAGATGTGGGGTGGGGGCGGTGATGTGGCAGACGGAGTGTAGGGGACAGTAAGTGTACTCACTTTGGCTGACATTGGCACATTGGAGCGCCTCCTGCACTGTATGCAGGTGCGCGATACGTTGGTGGAGCAGGTGACCTCCTCTGCCACCTCGAACCAGGCCTTCTTGGTGGCAGAGGCAGGCTGCTTCCTCCCGCCTGCCGGGGGGAAGATCTCTGTCCTCCCCCTCCTCCTCACCCCATCCAATAAGACCTGGAGTGAGGCATCGTTAAACCTGGGAGCAGCCTTCCCCCTGGGCTGCTCCATGCTGTAATTTTGCCTATTTCCTGCAGCATCAGTCAGTGGAGGACTGCCCCTTTAAATAGGGCTCCTCCAGCTGACAGCCTATGATGCGCATGCGCAGTCCGCCCGCTGCGCAGCTTTCCAGCGCGAAACCCGGAAGCACAGGTAAGTGGCTCCAATTAGCCTGCGATTCCGTCTGGAGCACCCCGATTTCACCGGCCGCATTACCCACGCGCCCAGTCGACCCCCTGCCGTGAACCCGCCACCCTGCTAATATCGGGCCCGTTGTGTCCAGCCTGTGTTATACCTGGCCTGGAAGTGTTTGATGCTGACACTGGTGCCTGAAATGAAAGGTTTTCCATTGCACTAACACTTGAGAGCATGAATATTTCACAAAAAAATTCATGAAGAAAGTGAAATGTTCTGTATTATCAGAATATTTCTGACACTGGTACAAGGTGATCTGCTTTCTGTATTTATTGAATATATTGGATGAATCTTTTTACTCCAAGGGGATTTCTCTAGACTACTATAAGGTCAATACTCACGATCACATGTTCCACAGCACTGTCCTTCCCCATGGACTGGATGGCTACAGGAAGTGTTGCAGATAACAGGTTGGCAAAACACCTCCCCTTCCTGAAAGGTCAAGAGCATGGGGTCAACCACAGATCCTGAAGCAAAAATCCAAATCTTTTAGGGTTTTTTTTACATACTTGATCCTGATCAGATCAGATCATACTTGATCCTGATCAGATCAGACTGCAATGCATTCTGATACATTCTCTCGCATCATAGAATCATAGAAGCACAGAAGGAGGCCATTCGGCCCAACGAGCCCATGCCGGCTCTTTGTAAGAGCAATCCATTTAGTCCCATTCCCCCGCTCTTTCCCCTTAGTCCTGCAAATTTTTTCCCTTAAGTATTTATCCAATTTCTTTTTGAAAGCCACGATTGAATCTGCTTCCACCACCCTTTCAGGCAATGCATTCCAGGTCATAACTACTCGTTGCGTTGAAAGGTTTTTCCTCATGTTGCCGTTGGTTCTTTTGCCAATCACGTAAATCTGAGTCCTCTGGTTCTCAACCCTTCTGCCATTGGGAACAGTTTCTCTTTATTTATTTTATCTAAGCCCTTCATGATTTTGAACACTTCTATCAAATCTCCTCTAAACTTCTCTGCTCTAAGAAGACCAACCCCAGCTTCTCCAGTTTATCCACGTAACTGAACTCCCTCGTCTCTGGAACCATTCTAGTAAATCTTTTCTGCACCCTCTCTAAGGCCTTCACATCCTTCCTAAAGTGCGGTGCCCAGAATTGGACACAACACTCCAGTTGTGGCCGAACCAGTGTTTTACAAAGATTCATCATAATTTCCTTGCTTTTGTATCTATGCTTCTATTTATAAAGCCCAGGATCACGTATCCTTTTTCAACCACTTTTTCAACCTGTCCTGCCACCTTCAAAGATTTGTGCACATATAACCCCAGGTCTCTCTGTTCCTGCACCTCCTTTAGAATTGTACCCTTTAGTTTATATTGCCTCTCCTCGTTCTTCCTGACAAAATGTATCACTTCGCAATTCTCTGTGTTAAATTTCACCAGCCCATTCCAACAGCTTGTCTATGTCGTCTTGAAGTCTATCACTATCTTCCTCACTGTTTACTACTCTTCCAAGTTTTGAGTCATCTGCAAATTTTGAAATTGTGTCCTGTACACCCAAGTCCAAGTCATTAATATATATATAAAAAAAGCAGCGGTCCTAGTACCGACCCCAGGGGAACATCACTGTATACCTTCCTCCAGCCCGAAAAACAACTGTTCACCAATACTCTCTGTTTCCTGTTGCTTAGCCAATTTTGTATCCATGCTGCCACTGTCCCTTTTATTCCATGGACTTCAGTTTTCCTGACAAGCCTTTTATGTGGCACTTTATCAAACGCCTTTTGAAAGTCCATATACACATCAACCGCATTGCCCTCATCAACCCTCTCTGTTACCTTATCAAAAAACTCAATCAAGTTAGTTAAACACGATTTGCCTTCTTATCTCCTTGATTTGTGCCCTCGCCAATGCAGTCTTTGCCCCCAGTCTCTGCCAGTGACTTCTCCCACCCTCACACAAAAATCAATTGGGATCAAAAATTTAAAGAATCATTGTCAACTGGGATGTCTGCAATGTAAATCACATAAGAGCAGTCAAGTTTGGGGAAAGGCCATTCAGCCCATCAGAACTTATTCCTCTAAATCTTGCTCCTCCTAACTCTCCAAGTCCAACATTTAATATATTTTAAATGGCACTAATATGTTAGTCTTCACTAGTTTACTTAAGATTATCCCAAACATTTAAGTTTTCTTTTCCAATCTGTTTTAAATTTACTTTTCGCTCATTTAAATTTGCCCACTGGTTCCATTATATTCATTAACTTTGAAGTAATATTCTTGGTTTAATTTATCTGTACCTTTACATTTAAGATATTTTATATGCCTCGACCAAGTCTAGATTGACGAGATTAACCTTCCCTCATAGCTCATCCTATTTACACTTGGGGTCATTCTTGTTGCTAATGTATGTAATTCTTTTTGTAGTGTAATGATCAAAATTGAACATGATAGTCCAGATTTTTCTGTTCCTATAGAAACATTTGTAACCTTAAACTCTTTTACAGAAAATGGATTCCTCACCACATTTTGCCCACTTGTACGCTTAGCATGGGACTTCCAAGTTATCATATTACACAGCAAACTAAAGTACATTACTGAATTGATCTTGCCAACATCATTAGCGTAGCAACTGGTTATGCTTCTCAATGATATATTCAGCTTTACAACAGACCTAAAGTCACATTCAACAGCTAACCATCTAATGCTTCTAGAAGTTAATATAGATTATAAAAGAAAGACTTGTTGATCTATGAATCATAAGTGGAGGTGGGGGGCGGAGGTGGGGGGGAGAGGCTGATATTCTATAGAGTGTCGAGAGCTTCAGGATTTAGTTACCCGTAGCATCAATCCTTACCTGACAGGAGCAGGTCAAACAGGGATGGGACGCTGAAACCCAAGAGCTGTTATGAGCATGGATGCTCCCATTGGAAAGGCAGGCTAGGAAGGCAAAGCAAAAAGATTCTGTTCAGTACATTACAAAATATGAAGCAGGTAATGTAACCTGTCCATTAAGTCCATTTCCTCCACAGGTAGTGGACAATTTATCCTACCATGAATTTGACTCAATACATTTAATCTCCTGAGGAAGGTGACTAGCCACAGTTAAGACTGCTGAGAAAACACCTTCAATAATCTGGGAAAAAAGCAAAACACTAATCTGAAATAAAAACAGGAAATGCTGGAAACACTTAGCAGGTCAGTCAACATCTGTGGAGGGAGGAAGGTAGGGTGAACGTTTCAGGTTGGTGATCATTCATCAGAACCCGGTTCTGATGTTCAGACTGTATTAGGGTGCTTTACAAAGTCCTGAGAAAGTGGTGGTAAGTTAACTGAGTGCTAGATGCTGTGCAACATAACCATTCCATCAGGCATGTGCATGTTTGTGGAAAGTGAATGACGATGAGCTATAATAGAGGAGGAGGATGATAAGCTAGCAGCTGCTCAGCAGGCAACAAAGGAAGCAACATGGATTCATCAAGCTCTGTCTGAGCAGTTTTTTCCTTGAGGCTTGCCTTTAAGTTCACTGGACATTCTTTACAAAATAACATTTATCAGTGGTACTGTGTATGTGCAAACTTTAATCTGAAAATATGCAATGACTATAACATTTAAGGTGATGTGTTGTGTTTGTATTCAAAATACATTTGCACAGAGAAGGTATGTGATTATACTCGTAACTCTGGAGCATATTCTCAGCTTGCACATCACCGGTGCTGCATGTCACCTCCATCTTTGAAGATGAGAGGTTTTCTGCAGATTCCAACCACCCAACTATGCTCTTTGCCTTCTATTGAATGTAGCCTTTTTCTGTAACACGATAAATATGCATTTAATTTCCTGTCCCACCTGCACAGTTTTATAAGCTTATATATAGTGAACTGATGTAAAGGAAGTTTGAGAACGTTTGATAGCTGAGTGAATGCATAGTGATTGTCAGCTGCATTTGTGAATAATTAGAGTCAGTCTTCAATCTTCTTCACTGCATTTGTGAATAATTAGAGTCAGTCTTCAATCTTCTTCACTGCATTTTTGAATAATTAGAATCAGTCTTCAATCTTCTTCAGCTGCATTGTTCTAGGTTCTCCTTTTGTGATCCTGCTGGGCTCGTTCTCAACAATATTTCTTCTCTTTGTATTGCATTCGCAGCAAGTTACTGGATCAATTCAGGTAAATGTACTCAAGCAAACTCAACCAATACCTTTAACTTACTTTGATTGTCATCATTGGTTACTTATGTATGTGGCAGTCTGCATATATGACAGAATATATTTATGCACACTCATTCTCATTTCTCACCTTGGCACTTAACTCCCAATCTGACACCTTCTTGTGGATATTTCCCACAGCTTTCCAGGTACCTGATGCTGTGTTGAATTCCAGGAAAAAGGCCTCCCAAGCTTGCTTTACTGACTGAGTTATTCTTCAATGGTCATCAGATCTTGATCCACAAATCCTACTTTGCGACCTCTGAGCTCTCTCTCCGTTTCTCAAAAAGATGATGTAATCCATCATTGGATAGGCCCATAAGTGCTACCTATATCACTTAAATTGCTAATTAGCTGGTTGAGCAGCATTCAAGCAAGCGCTTCTGATTGGCCACTTCCATTTAACGTACCGCTTGTAAACTAAGAGTAATTTCATCCCTTCGGAGCTAAATTCAGACAGTTTAAACTAAGCTGTATCAGATTTCCTATAAACCTTGGCTGGATTGAAGCCAAGCTCTGAGAGGTGAACAGAGCTGCCCACTGTCTCTTTAACAATAGCACAAAACACAAAGCATTCAGATGTTTGGCACAAACTGAACATGGGGCTAGCAGACAAAGAAGGGCCATTTACTAAAGAATTAGTGGGTTCCTCTGTCCATTCACGCGTGGCATTGGATTATTTACAGAGTGTAACCAAACAGAAATGCTTTAGTGATATCAGATTCCTAATCTCATTCTATGCGTGGCACAGAGCAATAAGCATTTGGACAGTATAGATGCAGTTAAGGGGAAGCTGGATAAGCACATGAGTGAGAAAGGAATAGGCTGATATGCTGATAGGGTTAGATGTAGTGAGGTGGGAGGATGCTCGTGTGGAGCATCAATGCTGGTATAGACAAGTTGGGCTGAATGAATCCATGTCACTCTATGTAGCACTCCTTCCAAAAATAACTTAAAAGATAAGATTCAGCTTTCACTCCATACTGCAGGTCATGTTTCACATTAACTCAACCAGGACCCAGGGCAGATTAAGCCCACTGCTTATACTTTCATTAGGATGACAGCTTTCCATAAATTAAATTTCCTCAGTGAAAAAAAATTGCAATCATTTTTATCAATTTACAAAACCATTGACAGAACAGCAGCATTTCAAGATCTGCAAAGAAGGAGTGTGACTACCAGGACCCCATTTAGAAAAGGAATCTTGCCATCAAACCCCCATTAAAAGAGGACTACAGCCATCAGGAACCTTTTTGAGGCAATCTCACCAAACGGACCCCTTTTAAAAGGGATGTCAACATCAGGACCCTTTTCAAAGAGGCTGTTTCACTTTCAGGGCCCCTTTTAAAAAGAAAGTATCTCCATCACGATCCCTTTTAAAGAGTGAGCCTCCCTACTTAAACCTTTTTCAAAGAAATGAGTCTAACCATGAGGAGCTCTTTCAAAGAAGCTCTAAACCAGGAGCCCTTTTTAAAAAGAAAATCTTGCCACCGAGTCCTTTTTTGTAAAAGGTCCTTTCAAAGACAGTGAATGGAACTAGATGACGCAGGCCATCTCAAATCCAACCCAGACTGATAGGATAAAAGTGTCTATCTGCTGGCTATAAGATTTGATATGACTTGAATCTCGTTAGTAGTGAGCAGGAACCCATCTCCTGCTGACGAGCATGAAATTGGCAATCTCAATCAGAGAGGCCACAGAATGGTTGGTGGGGCAAATGGAACAAGGTTACACTGGTACAGTAGGGGGTTCTTCTGAGGTTGAGGCTGAAGCATATCATTAATCTTACTTCTTTGAAGCCCCGACTAAAAACATGTGCATTTTCTAACATAGTATGTTACAACACAGAATGAGGCCATTCAGCCCATCGTGCCTGTGCCGGCTCTTTGAAAGAGCGATCCAATTCGTCCCACTCCCTGCTCTTTACCTGTATTTTTTTCCCCCTTCAAGTATTTGTCCAGTTCCCTTTTGAAAGTTATTATTGAATCTGTTTCCACCACCCTTTCAGGCAGTGTGTTCCAGATCATAACAATTCTACACAAAAAAATGTTTCCTCATGTCGCCTCTGGTTCTTTTGCCAATCACCTTAAATCTGTGTCCTCTGGTTTCAGACCGTTCTGCCACTGGAAACAGTTTCTCCTCATTTACCGTTCTGATTTTGAACACCTCTACCAAATGTCCTCTTAACCTTCTCTGCTCTAAGGAGAACAACCCCAACTTCTCCAGTCTCTCCACGTAACTGAAGTCCCTCATCCCTGGCACCATTCTAGTAAATCTCTTCTGCATCCTCTCTAAGGCCTTGACATCCTTCCTAAAGTGTGGTGCACAGAATGAACACAATACTCCAGCTGAGGCCTAACCAGTGCTTTATAAAGGTTTAGCATAACTTCCTTGCTTTTGTACGCCATGCCTCTATTAATAAAGCTCAGGATCCCATATGCTTTTTTAACAGCTTTCTCAACAGCCCCGTCAGCGGGAGATGGGTTCCTGCTCACTACTAACGAGATTCATGCTGACCAAAATCACCTCAAGCCTTATTGCCAGCAGATAGAGACTTATGTCCTGCCACCTTCAAAGTTTGTGTACATACACCCCCAGATCTCTCTGTACCCCCGATAAAATTTTTACCGTTTAGTTGCCTCTCCTCGTTCTTCCTGCCAAAATGTATCACTTTGTAATTCTCTGCATTAAATTTCATCTGCCATGTGTCCGTCCATTCCACCAGCCTGTCTATGTCCTCTTGAAGTCTATCACTATTCTCCTCACTGTTTACTACACTTCCAAGTTTTATGTCATCTGCAAATTTTTAAATTGTGCCTTGTGCACCCAAGTCCAAGTCATCAGTATACATAAAAAAAAACTGTGGTTCTACTACCGACCCCTGGGGAACACCACTGTATACCTTCCTCCAGTCTGAAAAACAACCGTTCACCACTACTCTCTGTTTCCTGTCACTTAGCCAATTTCATATCCACGCTGCCACTGCCCCTTTTATTCCATGGGCTTCAATTTTGATGATAAGTCTATTAAGTGGCACTTTATCAAAAGCCTTTTGAAAGTCTATTCACACAACCCAACCACACTATCATCAACCCTCTCCGTTACTTCATCAAAGAACTCAATCAAGTTAGTCAAATATGATTTTTCTATAACAAATCCGTGTTGACTTTCATAAGAACATAAGAAATAGGAGCAGGAGTAGGCCATGCGGCCCCTCGAGCCTGCTCTGCCATTCAATAAGATCATGGATGATCTTCTACCTCAACTCCACTTTCCTATGCTATCTCCATATCCCTTGATTCCCTTAGTGTCCAAATATTTATCAATCTCAATCTTGAATATACTCATTGACTGAGCATCCACAGCCCTCTGGGGTAGAGAATTCCAAAGATTCACAACCCTCTGAGTGAAGAAACTTTTCCTAATCTCGGTCCTAAATGGCCGACCCCTTATCTTGAGACTATGACCCCTAGTTCTAGACTCTCCAGCCAGTTCTAGACTTCTCAACATCCACCTGTCAAGCCCTCTAAGAACTTTATATGTTTCAATGAGATCACCTCTCATTCTTCTAAACGCCAGAGAATATAGGCCAATTTTACTCAAACTCTCCTCATAGGACAATCCTCTCGTCCCAGGAATCAATCTAGTGAACCTTCATTGCACCGCCTCAAAGGGAAGTATATCCTTCCTTAGGTAAGGAGACCAAAACTGTACACAGTATTCCAGGTATGATCTCACCAGAGCCCTATATAATTGCAGCATGACCTCCTTACTCTTATACTCCAACCCCCTTGCAATAAAGGCTAACATACCATTTGCCTTCCTAATTGCTTGCTGTATCTGCATGTTAACTTTCTGTGATTTGTGTACAAGGACACCCAAATCCCTCTGAATACCAACATTTCTTAGTCTCTCATCTTTTAAAAAATATTCTGCTTTTCTATTCTTCGTACCAAAGTGGATAATTTCACATTTCCCCACATTATACTCCATCTGCCACCTTGTCGCCCACTCACTTAACCTGTCAACATCCCTTTGCAGCCTCTCTGCATTCTCCTCACAGCTTACTTTCCCACCTAGCTTTGTATCGTCTGCAAACTTGGATACATTACACTCGGTCCCCTCATCCAATTCATTGATATATAATGTAAACAGCTAAAGCCCAAGCACTGATACTTGCGGCAACCCACTAGTTACTGCCTGCCAACCTGAAAATGACGCGTTTATTTATACTCTCTGTTTTCTATCTGTTAACCAATCCTCAATCCATGCTAATATATTACCCCCAATCTCATGAGCCCTAATCTTGTGTAACAACTCCTTGTGTGGCACCTTATCGAATGCCTTTTGAATATCCAAATATACTGCATCCACTCGTTCACCCTTATCTACCCTGCTAGTTACACTGTCAAAAATATCTAATAGATTGGTCAAACCTGATTTCCCTTTCATAAAACCATGTTGACTCTGCCTTATCATATTATAATTTTCTAAGTGCCCTGTTACTACGTCCTTAATAATAAATTCTAGCATTTTCCCGACTACTGATGTCAGGCGAACTATCCTATAATTCCCTGTTTTCTCTCTCTCTCCTTTCTAGAATAGTGGGGTAACATTTGCTGCCTTCCAATCCATGGGGACCTTTCCAGAATCTCGGGAATTCTGGAGGATCAAAACCAATTCATCCAGTATCTCTGCAGCCATCTCTTTTAAAACCCTAGGATGTAGGCCATTAGGTCCAGGGGATTTGTCAGCCTTTAGTCCCATTAATTTCTCCAGTACTCTTTCTTTACTAATCTTAATGACTTTAAGTTCCTCACTCTCATTAGACCCTTGGTTGCCCACTATTTTCGATACTTTTTTTGTATTTTCTACTGTGACGACAGATACAAAATATTTGATTGACGTCTCTGCCATTTCTTTATTCTCCATTATAATTTCTCCTGTCTCTGCCTCTAAGGGACCCATGTTTACTTTTGCTAATCTCTTCCTTTTTACATACTTGTAGAAGCTCTTACAATCTGTTTTTATATTTCTTGCTGGTTTACTTTCATATTCAATTTTCTTCCTCTTTCTCAATTTCTCGGACATTCTTCTCTGATTTCTAAAACCCTCCCAATCCTCAGGCTTACTACTCTTTTTACAACATTGGGAGCATCTTCTTTTATTCTAGTACTATCCTTAACTTCTCTAGTTAGCCACGGTTGGATCACTTTTCCCGTGGAGTTTTTACTCCTAAAGGAATGTATATTTGTTGAGAATTATGAATTATTTCTTTAAATGCTCACCATTGCTTATCTACCATCTTATCTTTTAATCTAATTTCCCAATCTACCTTAGCTAACTCGCCCCTTATACCTATGTGATTGACTTTGTTTAAATTTAAGACCCTAGTTTCGGGCTTAATGACATCACCCTCAAACTTAATTTGAAATTCTATCATATTATGATCACTCTTCCTCTTCATTTATTAGCCCATACTTCTGCCAATTAATTTTCTCCCGGATTATGTGACGGGTTGCACCCCAACGGAGCTGGGACCAATGTCCTCGCGGGGAGGTTCGCTAGTGCTGTGGGGGGAGGGGGGGTTAAACTAATTTGGCAGGGGGATGGGCACCAGGATGTACCAATGGAAAGGAGAAACAAGGGGCACAAAGGATCGGGGGAGACAGATAGTATTATAGTATTAGGTGGGATCAGACCAAGATAGAGTACAAGAAAGTCTAAGACTGGTTTGCAGTGCATGTGTGTAAATGCACAAAGCATGGTAAACAAGGTTGGAGAGCTGCAGGTGCAAATAGCCACATGGGAATATGATGTTGTGGCGATAACGGAGACCTGGCTCAAAAAAGGGCAGGATTGGGTCTAAATATTCCTGGATACAAGGTGTATCTGGAGAGATGTAAGGAATCTTACAACACCAGGTTATAGTCCAACAAATTTATTTTAAAATCACAAGCTTTCGGAGATTATCTCCTTCGTCAGATGATTGAATGAAAAGGTTCTCAAATCGCATATCTTATACGATGTTGGGACAGCATCACACCAATCAAAAGGTGTCGTTGTTATTCAAACAGGCCAGTCACGGAGAACAGCACCATGTTCTCCGCAGCCTTCAACATGTCATCGATGACGACGAACACCTCGCTAAGGCCATCCCCACGACTCCACTGCTCGCCTTTAAACAGCCACCCAACCTCAAACAGACCATCGTTCGCAGCAAGTTACCCAGTTTTCAGGAGAACAGCGTCCACGACACCACACAACCCTGCCACGGCAACCTCTGCAAGACATGCCAGATCATCGACACGGATACCACCATCACACGAGAGGACACCACCCACCAGGTACATGGTTCATACTCCTGTGACTCGGCCAACGTTGTTTACCTCATACGTTGCAGGAAAGGATGCCCCGGAGCATGGTACATTGGCGAGACCATGCAGACGCTGCGACAACGGATGAACGGACACCGCGCAACAATCGCCAAACAGGAGGGTTCCCTCCCAGTCGGGGAACACTTTAGCAGTCAAGGACATTCAGCCACCGATCTTCGGGTAAGCGTTCTCCAAGGCGGCTTTCGAGACACACGACAACGCAAAATCGTCGAGCAGAAGTTGATAGCCAAGTTCCGCACCCATGAGGACAGCCTCAACCGGGATCTTGGGTTCATGTCACGCTACACGTAACCCCACCAGCAAAAAGGGGGAAAAAATGTATATGTTTTTTAAAATTCTCTCTCTCTCTCTCTCTCTGCCATTTTGAGTTTCTTTCTGCCTGCCTGTGTAAAAGACACAATGTATATCGAGTGTACTGGGACGTGCTGTTCTCCGTGACTGGCCTGTTTGAATAACAACGACACCTTTTGATTGGTGTGATGCTGTCCCAACATCGTATAAGATATGCGATTTGAGAACCTTTTCATTCAATCATCTGACGAAGGAGATAATCTCCGAAAGCTTGTGATTTTAAAATAAATTTGTTGGACTACAACCTGGTGTTGTAAGATTCCCTACATTTGTCCACCCCAGTCCATCACCGGCATCTCCACATAATATCTGGAGAGAGAGGATGTCTTGGAGAGGTCAGGGGCAGAATCTATTTGGTTGGTGTTAAGAAATAAAAAAGGTGCCATTACACTACTGGTTGTATTCTATAGGCCACCAACTAGTGGGAAGGATATAGAGGAGCAAATTTGCAGGGAATTTACAGAGAGGTGCAGAAACTATAGAGTAGTGATAACTGGGGACTTCAATTATCCTAATACAGACTGGGCTAACAATAATAATATCAGGGGCAAAGAGGGGGAGGAATTTTTAAAATGTGTTCAGGGTAACTTTCTTAACCAGTATGTTTCCGGCCCAACGAGGAAGGAGGCCTGTCTGGACTTGGTTCTAGGGAATGAGGCAGGCCAAGCGGAGCAAGTGTCAGTGGGGGAGCATTTAGGGAGCAGCGATCATAGTATCATAAGGCTTAGAATAGCTATGGAAAAGTACACGGACCATTCTAAAGTAAAAATACTCAATTGGAGGAGGGCCACTTTCAATGGGATGAGAACAGATCTGGCCCGGGTAATTGGAATCAATCAGATCTGCCTCCCATGAGGCAGAAAGTTAGGGCAACTAAAGCCATTGCTCCCTGGATGACAAAAGAGATAGTGAGTAAGATGAAACATAAAAAAGGGGCGTATGACAGATGCCAGGTTGATAACACAAGTGAGAACCAGGCAGAATATAGAAAGTTCAGAGGGGAAGTGAAAAAGGAAATAAGAGGGGCAAAGAGAGAGTATGAGAATAGACTGGCGGCCAACATAAAAGGGAATCCAAAAGTCTTCTACAGGCATGTAAACAGTAAACGGGTAGTAAGAGGAAGGGTGAGGCCGATTAGGGACCATAAAAGAGATCTACTCATGAAGGCAGAGGGCATTCCATGCTGTGTAAAAAAGTTTTTCTTCATGTCACCTTTGGTTCTTTCGCCAATCACCTTAAATCTATGTCCTCTGGTCCTTGATCCTTCCACCAGTGGGAACTGTATCTCTCTATCTACTCTGTCTAGACCCTTCATGATTTTGAATACCTCTATCAAATCTCCTTGCAACTGTCTCTGTTCCAAGGAGAACAAGCCCAGCTTCTCCAGTCTATCCACATAACTAAAGTCTCTCATCCCTGGAATCATTCTAGTAAATCTCTTCTGCACCCTTTAAGGCCTTCACATCCTTCCTAAAGTGCGATGCCCAGAACTGGACACAATACTCCAGTTGTGGCCGAACCAGTGTTTTATAAAGGTTCATCATGACTTCCATACTTTTGTACACTATGCCTCTATTTATAAAGCCCAGGAACCCGTATGCAAAGTATTCATTTAGTGTCTCAGCTATACCCTTTGCCTCCACAAGAAGATCTTTTTTGTCCCTAATCGGCTCCACCCTTCCTTTGACTACCGTTTTACTATTTACATGTTTATAAAAGGCTTTTGGGTTCCCTTTTAAGTTAGCTGCTAATCTGTTCTCATATTCTCTCTTTGCTCCTCTTATTCCCTTTTTTAGATCTCCTCTGCACTCTGTATTTAGCTTATTTCTCTACTATATTATGAACCTTACTCTTTTCATAAGCCTGCTTTTTCTGTTTCATTTTAATCTCCATTTCTTTAGTCATCCAGGGAGCTCTAGCTTTGGATGTCCTTCCTTACCCCCTTGTGGGAATGTTTGTACTCTGTACCTGAACCATCTCCTCCTTGAAGCCCTCCCATTGTTCAATTACTGTTTTGCCCACCAATTTTTGATTCCAATCCACCAGGGCAGGATCCCTTTTAAGTCACTGAAATTAGGCCTCCTCCAGTTCAGTATTTTTTACACTTGATTGTTCCTTGTCCTTTTCCATAACTATTTTAAACCCAATGATATTATGATCACTTTTGTTTTTATTTGTTTGCTGACAATTTTCCTCCCTCCTCTCCTGAAGAAGCAAGTGGACAGTTTCACAGGCACAGCTCACCCTTTGGTCACTCTTCATGTGTGAGTATAGAGCATGAGCGTCGGCAGGCTGTCATGGATGCAGCAATGGCAGGACTATCTGTCCTTGCCCGACATCCACACAGCATTTTGTTTTCATTTTTGAACATTCACGTTTTTTTCTTTTATCTCCATGGGACGATGCAGTGAGTTGTCCTTTTGTCAGCTCAGTCAGTAAATATTACATCATACCTGGAGCAAAACATGATTGGGGTTTTATGTGCTCTCAGCTCATTGATTGTGTGCTAAATACTAACTACTACTACTACTAAATTCCCGTCCATCAGCTCAGTACCGATGATGGGGCTGAATTAATTCACTCCACTGTTGTCGGTTCTGAACTAGCCTGGTCGCTTCAGTCATCTGTATACCTTTCTGCAACAAGTCACTCTTGACGTTGTCTCTCCAGCACTTGCTTGGTCTTCCTCGGCTTCTTGTTCCATGTACCTCTGTATGCAGGGCCATGAAAGGTATTCTCGCTGTTTCCATTCTTGAAACGTGCCCAAACCATCGCAGTCTTCTTTCTTGGATCTTCTGTATAAGCATTGTTTCTTGTTCTTATTATATTATTCCTGATTCTTTGTATCCTGGATACTCCCAGTATTCCTCTCAAGCAACTCTTCTCTGTTGTTCATACCTATTGCTCGTCAACTTTTCTCATGTTGCAACATTTAAATCCGTATAATATGGGAATAACCATCACTTCATAAATTCTTACCTTAGTTTTTACTAAAATATCTTTAGCCTTCCATATCCTGCTTAATCTTCCAAAAGCAGCAGAAGCAAGTCCAATCCTTCTTTTGATATCTTCTTCACAACTCCCATCCTCTGACACTACCCCACCAAGGGATATAAACTTTTCCACCTGTTCAACTGCATCCCCTCCAACTGTAATGTTTAAGTCTTCCTGATGCTTCCCAAATGAAATTGATGCGCAATCCAAATTTTCTACTCTCCACATACACCTATCAGTTAGTTTCTGCAAATCTGTTTTAGATTTTGCTATAAGGTTAATGTCATCAGCAAATCTGAGACTCCTCCAATATCATCCTTTAGTGCAAGATTCATTACTGTTTCCAGTACTACATTAAATAAATCAGGTGACAGTGTGCATCCTTATCTCACCCCAACTGTTGATCTGAACCATTGGTTCCCTATCCGCTCTAACAGCGCTCAGGGACTTGTTATAGATGTTTTCTATCAGTCTGACAAGTTTCTCAGAAATACCATACATCCTCCAGACATGCCATAACCCTTCTCGCCATGCATCATCAAAGGCCTGCTTAAAATCTACGAAGTTGTTGTAACAATGGATCTTGTGTTCTATAAATTTCTCTGATAGCTGTCTTATCACAGACATTTGATCTATTGTACTTCTTGTTCACCAGCTTGTTCTTCATGCAGTACCACTTCTACATATCTTTCCATTCCCCTCTGCAGTGTCTTAGTAAATACTTTTCTGGGTATACTCAGCTTCATTCCTCTGCGATTGCTGCATTCGCTCTTGACTTCTTTTTAGAAAATTGGTATTATTATTGCCTTTCTCCAGTCTTCAAGTACTTGCTCTTCTTCACAAATTTTGTTAAACAGCCTTTGCATCATTTCACAGTGTGTTCCTCACCCACCAGCAACAACTCTACAGTTATATTATCGATACCAAGTGCCTTGTTCCTTTTCAAACTATCAGTAGAAATCTTTACCTCGACTACCAAGAAATCCAGCATCAACTCCCCTTCAATTGTGCAGGGCAGATTCTCCCAAACTGATTGTGTGCTAAATAAGGCTTAATTTTCTTCCCTTTTTAATGCCCTCACAGGAATGCACAGGTATACTCGATGCACTTCCTTGGAGTTCAGATGTGTTAAAACTAGCAAACAACAGAAGAGCCAATTACAATTTACGTGTAATAATGCTCTTGTGAACACCTTTGATAACTGCATAAATCCGATAAAGAATGGTCAATGCACCAATTCAACTGTGGACTTTGCAAATATGAGTGGTAACAGAGGGAGAAAGAAGAGCCTTGCAAGGCAATTTCACACGTAAATCCCTGCAGATTATTGTGGACAATAAGACCAAAGTGAAATGTCTTCCGTGGGTTGGAAGGGCAATCCACTACTAAACAGAGATAATCACATCTTATATGGAAAGGTGTGCAGATAAGGGATCTGTTTTGAAGAAAAATGTTAAGGTAAGCCAAAGGGATGACCATCAACTACCTCACTCTATTATATATGGGGATGACCGTCAATTACCTCACACTATTATATATGGGGATGACCGTCAATTACCTCACACTAATATATGGGCATGACCATCAACTACCTCACACTATTATATATGGGGATGACCATCAATTACCACACACTATTCTATATGGGGATGACCATCAACGACCTCATACTATTATATATGGGGATGACCATCAATTACCACACACTATTATATATGGGGAAAACCAACAACTACCCCACACTATTATATATGGGGATGACCATCAACGACCTCACACTATTATATATGGGGATGACCATTAACTACCTCACACTATTATGTATGGAGATGACCATGAATTACCACACACTTTTATATATGGGGATGACCATCAATTACCACATACTATTCTATATGGGGAAAACCAACAACTACCTCACACTATTATATATGGGGATGACCATCAATTACCTCACACTATTATATATGGGGATGACCATCAATTACCACACACTATTATATATGGGGATGACCATCAATTACCTCACACTATTATATATGGGGATGACCATCAATTACCTCACACTACTATATATGGGGATGACCATCAATTACCACACACTATTATATATGGGGATGACCATCAATTACCTCACACTATTATATATGGGGATGACCATCAATTACCACACACTATTATATATGGGGATGACCATCAATTACCTCACACTATTATATATGGGGATGACCATCAATTACCACACACTATTATATATGAGGATGACCATCAATTACCTCACACTATTATATATGGGGATGAACATCAACGACCTCACACTATTATATATGGGGATGACCATTAATTACCACACACTATTATGTGGGGATAACCATTAACTACCTCACACTTTTATATATGGGGATGACCATCAATTACCACATACTATTATATATGAGGATGACCATCAATTACCTCACACTATTATATATGGGGAGAACCAACAACTACCTCACACTATTATATATGGGGATGACCATCAACTACCACACACTATTATATATGGGGAAAACCAACAACTACCACACACTTTTATATATATGGGGAAAACCAACAACTACCTCACACTATTATATATGGGGATGACCATCAACTACCACACACTATTATATATGGGGAAAACCAACAACTACCTCACACTATTATATATGGGGATGACCATCAATTACCACACACTATTATATATGGGGAAGACCATCAATTACCTCACGTTATTTTATATGAGGATAACCATCAATTACCTCACGTTATTTTATATGGGGATGACCATCAATTACCTCACGTTATTTTATATGGGGATGACCATCAATTACCTCACGTTATTTTATATGGGGATGACCATCAATTACCTCACGTTATTTTATATGGGGATGACCATCAATTACCTCACGTTATTTTATATGGGGATGACCATCAATTACCACACACTATTATATGTGGAGATGACCATCAATTACCTCACGTTATTTTATATGGGGATGACCATCAATTACCTCACGTTATTTTATATGGAGATGACCATCAATTACCACACACTATTATATATGGGGAGAACCATCAATTACCTCACCAGGGATCTGGGGGTCCTCGTGTAAGAAAATCAAAAAGTTAGTATGCAGGTGCAGCTGGTGATCAAGAAGGCCAATGGAATGTTGGCTTTTATTGCTAGGGGGATAGAATATAAAAACAGGGAGGTATTGCTGCAGTTATATAAGGTATTGGTGAGACCGCACCTGGAATACTGCATACAGTTTTGGTGCCCATACTTAAGAAAAGACATACTTGCTCTCGAGGCAGTACAAAGAAGGTTCACTCGGTTAATCCCGGGGATGAGGGGGCGGACATATGAGGAGAGGTTGAGTAGATTGGGACTCTACTCATTGGAGTTCAGAAGAATGAGAGGCGATCTTATTGAAACATATAAGATTGTGAAGGGGCCTGATCGGGTGGATGCGGTAAGGATGTTCCCAAGGATGGGTGAAACTAGAACTAGGGGGTATAATCTTAGAATAAGGGGCTGCTCTTTCAAAACTGAGATGAGGAGAAACTTCTTCACTCAGAGGGTAGTAGGTCTGTGGAATTTGCTGCTCCAGGAAGCTGTGGAAGCTACATCATTAAATAAATTTAAAACAGAAATAGACAGTTTCCTAGAAGTAAAGGGAATTAGGGGTTACGAGGAGTGGGCAGGAAATTGGACATGAATTTAGATTTGAGGTTAGGATCAGATCAGCCATGATCTTATTGAATGGCGGAGCAGGCTCGAAGGGCCGATTGGCCTACTCCTGCTCCTATTTCTTATGTTCTTATTATAAATGGGGATGACCATCAATTACCACACACTATTCTATATGAGGATGACCATCAATTACCACACACTATTCTATATGAGGATGACCATCAATTACCACACACTATTATATATGGGGGAAACCAACAACGACCTCACACTATTATATATGGGGAAAACCAACAACTGCCGAACACTATTAAATATGGGGAAAACCAGCAACTGCCGCACACTATTATATATGGGGAAAACCAACAACTGCCGCACACTATTATATATGGGGATGACTATCAATTACCACACACTATTATATATGGGGAAAACCAACAACGACCTCACACTATTATATATGGGGAAAACCAACAACTGCCGCACACTATTATATATGGGGATGACCATCAATTACCACACACTATTATATATGGGGATGACCATCAACTACCTCACACTTTATATATGGTGATGACCATTAATTACCTCACACTATTATATATGAGGATGATCATCAACTACCTCACACTATTCTATATGGGGATGACCATCAATTACCTCACACTATTCTATATGGGGATGACCATCAATTACCACACACTATTATATATGGGGAAAACCATCAACTACCTCATGCTATTATGTGGGGATGATCATCAACTACCACACACTTTATATATGGGGATGATCATCAATTACCTCACGCTATTATATGTGGAGATGACCATCAATTACCACACACTATTATATGTGGAGATGACCATCAATTACCACACGTTATTTTATATGGGGATGACCATCAATTACCTCACGTTATTTTATATGGGGATGACCATCAATTACCTCACGTTATTTTATATGGGGATGACCATCAATTACCACACACTATTATATGTGGAGATGACCATCAATTACCACACGTTATTTTATATGGGGATGACCATCAATTACCTCACGTTATTTTATATGGGGATGACCATCAATTACCTCACGTTATTTTATATGGGGATGACCATCAATTACCTCACGTTATTTTATATGGGGATGACCATCAATTACCTCACGTTATTTTATATGGGGATGACCATCAATTACCTCACGTTATTTTATATGGGGATGATCATCAATTACCTCACGTTATTTTATATGGGGATGATTATCAATTACCACACACTATTATATATGGGGAAAACCAACAACGACCTCACACTATTATATATGGGGAAAACCAACAACGACCTCACACTATTATATATGGGGAAAACCAACAACTGCCGCACACTATTATATATGGGGATGACCATCAATTACCACACACTATTATATATGGGGATGACCATCAACTACCTCACACTTTATATATGGTGATGACCATTAATTACCTCACACTATTATGTATGAGGATGATCATCAACTACCTCACACTATTCTATATGGGGATGACCATCAATTACCTCACACTATTCTATATGGGGATGACCATCAATTACCACACACTATTATATATGGGGAGAACCATCAATTACCACACACTATTATATGTGGGGATGACCACCCACAACCTTCTGACTCAGTCATGCGTCAATGAACATATTGGACATCTGTGGGAAAGATGTAGTGACTATTGTAAGCTTCTTTCCATGACATTCTCTGATACTGTACAAAGGCCGGTTCTCATTAATTCTCTGATACTGTACAAAGGCCAGTCCTCATTATTTCTCCGATACTGTACAAAGGCCAGTCCTCATTAATTCTCTGATATTGGTCAAAGGCCAGTCCTCATTATTTCTCCGATACCGTACAAAGGCCTGTCCTCATCACTTTTCTATTACTGCACAAAGGCCAGTCCTCATTAATTCTCTGATACTGTACAAAAGCCAGTCCTCATCACTTTTCTGTTACTGCACAAAGGCCAGACCTCATTACTTTTCTATTACTGCACAAAGGCCAGACCACATTACTTTTCTGTTACTCTACAAAGGCCAGACCACATTACTTTTCTGTTACTCTACAAAGGCCAGCCCTCATTACTTTTCTGTTACTCTACAAAGGCCAGCCCTCATTACTTTTCTGTTACTCTACAAAGGCCAGCCCTCATTACTTTTCTGTTACTCTACAAAGGCCAGCCCTCATTACTTTTCTGTTACTACACAAAGGCCAGCCCTCATTACTTTTCTGTTACTCTACAAAGGCCAGCCCTCATTACTTTTCTGTTACTGCACAAAGGCCAGTCCTCATTACTTTTCTGTTACTCTACAAAGGCCAGCCCTCATTACTTTTCTGTTACTGCACAAAGGCCAGTCCTCATTACTTTTCTGTTACTCTACAAAGGCCAGCCCTCATTACTTTTCTGTTACTCTACAAAGGCCAGCCCTCATTACTTTTCTGTTACTGCACAAAGGCCAGCCCTCATTACTTTTCTGTTACTCTACAAAGGCCAGCCCTCATTACTTTTCTGTTACTCTACAAAGGCCAGCCCTCATTACTTTTCTGTTACTCTACAAAGGCCAGCCCTCATTACTTTTCTGTTACTGCACAAAGGCCAGCCCTCATTACTTTTCTGTTACTACACAAAGGCCAGTCCTCATTACTTTTCTCTTACTACACAAAGGCCAGCCCTCATTACTTTTCTCTTACTACACAAAGGCCAGCCCTCATTACTTTTCTCTTACTACACAAAGGCCAGCCCTCATTACTTTTCTCTTACTACACAAAGGCCAGTCCTCATTACTTTTCTCTTACTGCACAAAGGCCAGTCATTATTAATTCTCCTTTATGACCTGATCGAGGTCTTTAAGATAATTAAAGGGTTTGATAGTGTAAACGTGGAGAAAATGTTTCCACTTGTGGAGGAGTCTAAAACTAGAGGTCATAAATATAAAATAATCGCTAATAAATCCAATAGGGAATTCAGGAGAAACTTCTTTACCCAAAGAGTGGTAAGAATGTGGAACTCGCTACCACAAGGAGTAGTTGAGGCAAATAGCACAGATGCATTTAAAGGGAAGTTAGATAAACATATGAGGGAGAAAGGAATAGAAGGGTATGCTTATAGGGCTAGATGAAGTAGGGAGGGAGGAAGCTCGTGTGGAGCATAGACCATTTTGGCCGGAATGGTCTGATTCTGTGCTGTAGACTCGATGTAATGAGGATTGGCCTTTGTACAATAACAGAGAAATAATGAGGATTGGTCTTTGTGCAAAATGGAAAAGTAATGGGGATTTATCCATTATGCACAAAGGCCTGTCCCCATTACTTACCGTTACTGCACAAAGGCAAGTTCTCATCATTAATTCTTCTGCTGTAGCAATAGGAAACGGTGCAAGGGGCACAAATTGACCCAATAGCCGACAAATGGCTCCTGGGATGGTGCACCTGGGCGGGTTGCTGAATAGTACAGAGCCAAGCAAAATCTGACACCATGCCAATGTGCCTTTGACTATTAATTAGCAAGGGGTTTGTATTTTTTGGTGAGGGGACAGAAAACTCAAACCTTCTTTCCTTATGTAACTGGGGTTTAAATGGGCTGTTAAACCTTGAGGAGATCGAGAGTCCCTGGCATCAATATTTGGCATCTTATGACTGGAGGCACAGGTCAGATTATGGATGAGTTTTTTCAAACTCAAAACCTACTCTGAACTTTGCTTCCACTTTTGCTGTTGCGATCCACAGAAAACAGAATGTGCAGCTCAGGGGCAAATCAAGACTGTGCAGATACTCCCTTATAAATCTCATCGGTATCTAAAATCTTGCAAGTCAGCTGGAGAAACTCAAGAGGCCACTGGCGAACTAATACAGTGTATCAGAACTAGCACATAATCCTGAAAGTTTTAAAAGGGAGACACCTGCACACTCTCAATTGTTCTTTCTTCCTGTGTTATAAAACCGATAAGAATGTGTAGTTTGAGAGCAGTCAGCTTTGCACAAAATCTACCCTTCCTAAAGGGTGAATTTCCGCAGGTGTACTCCTGATTGTTCACTGTAACTTCAGTTGAACAGCAGCGGAAAACCTGAAAAAATGGTGTTTCACCTCTCTTCACAGCACCCCCCCTCCCCTCCGCACGATTTGGTTCGCTTTATCCCCATTCCAGAGATCACTTTATGGCATTATGAAAGTACATCAAATGCCTGCCTTCAGGCCGCCTCTCACAAGCAATTCTTTTCCCTGACAATTTTCTCCTTCGCTCTCCCCCCGCCTTCCAAAGCTGCTGACTTCTTTCTGGGGTATGTTATCATGGGCGGAGACGGCTCTGTGGTATCCTGCCCAAAAGCCTTTTCTTTATGGGCGGAAAATCATCAGAAACCTCAGAGAAACCAGAGAGGAAATAGCAGAGGCTTTAACAATCATTTTCCAAACTTCACTGGATACAGGCGTAGTGCCGGAGGATTGGAGGACTGCTAACGTTGTACTGTTTTTTTAAAAAGGGAGCAAAGGATAGACCGAGTAATTACAGGCCAGTCAGCCTAACCTCGGTGGTGGGCAAATTATTGGAATCAATTCTGAGGGACAGGATAAACTGTCACTTAGAAAGGCACAGACTAATCAAGGACAGTCAGCACGGATTTGTTAAGGAGAGGTCGTGTCTGACTAACTTGGTTGAATTTTCCGAGGAGATGACAAGGAGGATCAATGAGGGTAGGGCAATTGATGTAGTCCACATGAATTTTGGCAAAGCTTTTGACAAGGTAGATTGGTCAAAAAATTAAATGCCCATGGGATCCAAGGGACTGTAGCAAATTGGATCCAAAATTGGCTCAGTGGCAGGAAGCAAAGGGTAATGGTCGATGGGTGTTTTTGCGACTGGAAGGCTGTTTCCAGTGGGGTGCCGCAGGGCTCGGTACTAGGTCCTTTGCTTTTTGTGGAATACATTAACGATTTGGACTTAAACGTAGGGGGCACGATTGAGAAATTTTTGGATGACACAAAGATAGGCCGTCTGGTTGATAGTGAGGAGGAAAGCTGTAGATGCAGGAAGATATCAGTGGACTGGTCAGATGGGCAGAAAAGTGGAAAATGGAGTTCAATCCGGAGATGTGTGAAGTAATGCATTTGGGGAGAGCAAACAAGGCAAGGGAGTACACAATAAATGGGAGGATACTGAGAAGTGTAGAGCGAGTGAGTTAGCTTGGAGCACATGTCCACAGATCCCTGAAGGTAGCAGGACAAGTAGACAAGGTGGTTAAGAAGGCATATGGAATGCTTTCCTTTATTAGCCGAGGCATAGAATATAAAAGCAGGGATGTTATGCTGGAACTGCATTAAACACTAGTTAGGCCACAGCTTGAGTACTGCGTACAGTTCTGGTCACCACATTACAGGAAGGATGTAATTGCACTAAAGAGGGTACAGAGGAGATTTAGGAGGATGCTGCCAGGACTGGAGAATTTTAGCTATGGTGACAGTTTGGATAGGCTGGGGTTGTTTTCCTTGGAACAGAGGAGGCTGAGGGGTGATTTGATTGAGGTGTACAAAATTATGAAGGGCCAAGATAGAGTGGATAGGAAGGACCTATTTCCCTTAGCGGGGGGGTCAATAACCAGGGGGCATAGATTTAAAGTGATTGGTAGAAGGATTAGAGCGGAAATGAGGAAAAACTTTTTCACCCTGAGGGTGGTGGGGGTCTGGAACTCACTGCCTGAGAGGGTGGTAGAGGCAGAAACCCTCAACTCATTTAAAAAATACCTGGATGTGCACCTGAAGAGCCGTGACCTGCAGGGCTATAGACCAAATGCGGGAAAGTGGGATTAGGCTGGGTGGCTCGTTTCTCAGCCGGCGCGGACACGATGGTCCGAATGGCCTCCTTCTGTGCTGTAAATTTTCTATGATTCTATGAAATGGCATAAACATTGGGGCCATGCAAATGAGCTAAAGCTGCAAATGGAGGCGGGTTCAGGTCAGGTCAGGTGCAGTGAACATGGGGTGAGCTATGGCAGGGTGGAGCCAAACAGACAGAGAGGAAAATCGGCCCCTTTATTTACAAATGATATGGCCCATAAATTGTAAATTACTGACTTGATGTCCCCTGATTATATTTCCTGACAGCAGGAAAAATAAACAGAGCCCGCCAGTACTCCATCTCAAGGGTCAAATAAAATAAGATGGCGTGCAAGTGTTGATTGAATTGACCTACAAGGTTGGAGTGGGATCTCCCAACGTGGTGAGGAACATGTTGAACAGGGCCTGGGATCTATGCAAATGAGGTCCCAAAACTTCGCTATATCCATTCAGCAGAGATGGCAAGGTGAGCCACTACCTGCTGAGAGGAAGAGAGGCCAACAGATCATACAGGTCTGACCTGTGATAACTCAGCCAGGGCAGCAGTACAGATGCTGCAATTGACCTCAGCAACTCCAAGTTCAGGAGGGAAAATCAGCTTGGGCTCCTCCTCCAGATCACTATCCAGTGACTCCTGCTGAGTGACCAGGGGCTGAGTGGCCGGGTCCTGCTCCTACTTCTTGTGTTCTTTAGATATGAGGTTAGGATCAGATCGGCCATGATCTTATTGAATGGCGGAGCAGGCTCGAGGGGCCGATTGGCCTACTCCTGCTCCTATTTCTTATGTTCTTATGAAAGTGTGCATATATGGAGAAACATTCCTGGGTCTGCACCAGGATGCACTGGGTCGTCTGGGCGAAGCAGATATCAGAAAATCGGGCAGGACAGAGCGCTCGCTCATAAAGAAACCGGCCTGATTTTCCATCAGTTAATTTAAATCCTCTGGTATCTGTGCACCTGGCCTCAGATGAGAGCAGACCTGGACCCGGTTGTGATGGTCCCCTACACAAAATGAATGGCAATTGGGTGATGTACCAAAGGGTACACGGTGCCCGTGGAACAGTTCCACAGTGGTCTCAGGAGAGGAGGAGGGAAGGAGAAAATTTTCTTTCTAATGATTGCGGATGGATTCTTGGCACTAATCTGTCACCTTACCTCAGGCTGTAGGAATTTACTTACACTTGCAAACTGGGCAGCAGTGCCCTAGCACCAGCTCCATCTTTCTACAAGGCAGCGAGGGGCACATGGTACACGAGACTGTTCCCAGCTGGCAGAAGAAAACAGACAAAAGAGAAAACAGAATTCACTTCCAATGTGATCTACTGCCAGATTCAGGAAAGAAAGAAAGAATGACTTGCATTTATATAGTGCCTTTCACAATCTCAGGACATCCCAAAGCGCTTTATAGCCAATTAAGTACTTTTGAACTGTAGTCACTGATGTAATGTATGAAACTCGGCAGGCAATTTGCAGACAGCAAGGTCCCACAAACAGCAATGTGATAATGACGAGATAATCTGTTTTCGTGATGTTGGTTGAGAGATAACTATTGGTCAGGACGCTGGGGAGAACTCCGTTGATCTTCTTCAAAATAGTGCCATGGAATCTTTTACGTCCACCTGAGAGGGCAGACGGGGCCTCGGTTTAACGTCTCATCCGAAAGACGGCACCTCCAACAGTGCAGCACTCCCTCAGTACTGCACTGAAGTGTCAGCCTGGATTATGTGCTCAAGTCGCTGGAGTCGGGCTTGAACCCACAACTTTCTGACTTAGAGGCGAGAGTGCTACCAGTGAGCCACGCCTTCAAATACAGAGTTCAAAAACGGCAGGAAGAATGTCGCTGGGTGAGAAGGCAAGACTTAGGCCTGATTCACATTCATCATGCAGTCTGTTTAAGAGCTGTGATGCCAGGGTATCCACACACTACATGTTTCCTCAGTTATCTGGGTATTTCTTAAACACCAGCAACTGCAGATAGTTACAATGAGGTGTTGGTGATTGAAGGGCCCATCCCTGGCATTCTGGCCAGTGCCCACACTTAATTACATCTGCACTGGGAGTGTACATCCAAACACAGCAATTATTAATTGAACTGCACATGCTGTAGGGCAATGGGAGTCAACACACTTGAGATTGCTTCTCTTCTCATCTTAGCCTGAAAATCCCATACCAAGAACAGCCTGTAATTAGCTCAATCTGGGTGGGGGAGGTGTTCGGAGCAGAACCCATTTCCACCAGGTTTCCTCTTCTTCTACTTGCCAGTCCACTCCCCCCACCCCCCACCCCGCCCCTTAGGTTTTGACACTACTTTGGGAGGCAGGAGGACAGGCTCCCTCGGCAATCCAGCCAGTTCCGTCTATTTTACGGGTCCACTTTCATGAAGCAGACATACTTTCTGTACAGTGGCATTAGAGGGCCCCACAAAGCCCCTTACAAATGGCAGTCCGTCCAAGAGAGGACGACTGCCACTTGGGAAGTGGTGCATCGATCGCAGAGCAGCTAGGAGTTTGAAATTTGTTCAAGGAGCGCTGAGACCCGACCGCAGGAGCTCCTCTCCCTAATGGAGCGGCAAGGCGCTGCTCCAAAATCCACCCCTCGGGAATCAAACACAATGAAAAACGTTTGGAGCTCCTCACCCGGCAGGTGCACACGACACACTCAGACACTGTCCAGTTAGCACCGTTCTGTTGCAAGGTCTCGTTGTACCAGCAGGATGTTGGTGGAGTCCTGGGAGTAGCAACGATCGCAGCTGGCAAGGGCTGCTTGAGAGATTCCATTACTGGAGCCCAG
This sequence comes from Heptranchias perlo, assembly GCF_035084215.1. Lineage (NCBI taxonomy): Eukaryota > Metazoa > Chordata > Chondrichthyes > Hexanchiformes > Hexanchidae > Heptranchias > Heptranchias perlo. The sequence continues at coordinate 19,760,484 of NC_090336.1, forward strand.
GCGAGCGAAAATTCTGGGAAATAACACATTACAACTCAGTAACACTGTATCCGCAGAGTGTAATACTTTCATTTAAAATGCATCGTGATTGCTACATCTCTAGAAAGTTTTGTGCTGGAACAAGGACTGGCAGGTGGTTAAAGTGCCTGGGCATAAGTACATAAGAAACTATAGAAGCATAGGCCCATTGAGTCAGTTCCCTTCACGGGCTCTGAGCAACCTGCTGGAGCACGGACTCTCCCCGTTCTGTTCAACCTCCTGAGGAAGATGCATAACCAAAGGGAAAAGTGCCAAGAGGAGAAGGTTTCTCCCCCCGACATTTATAGGCAGAGGTGCACATACCCGTCAGCGACCACATGGAACTGGATACACATGCTCCAAGTCAGCAGACAGCTAGACATGAAGCTGCGCCATCTGCTGCAAGGATGCCTGCAGCTAAGAGACACTCAGCTCAGTACCTGCACTGCCCTTTTAAGGAACCCTGCTGTCCACAAGGCATTAAGGAAGTGGCTCCAAGCAGTTTATGCAACACCGTCATCTGCCCTTCTCTCAACTAACGGCTGCTAATTATTATTAACTTTATAGACAAGGTTGAAGTACAGTCCAACCAGTTTATTCACCTACTTTATGTCATGTGTCAGTGGCGTTACATCTTTCCTCACAGTACTTCCTCTTAGTACTGGTTTATTGTGTGTCATTTCCAACCTCTACCTTGTGCAGGGGAAGAATTGGGGGGGGGGGGAAGAGTGGAGTGGGGCGGGGGGAGGTGGAGGATTGGCGCAATACAAAAGCGTAATGGCAGCTCCCAAGAAAGCAGGTACAGCCCTTTATAATAGACTGCTGGTGATCACACACCAGTTACACATGAATGGAGTGTAAGTCCTAGCAATTCATGAAGGCAGTGGGGTCGTATGAAGGAGCCCACAGGGCAATGAGAGCGCAGTCAATGTTGCCCTGGACCTGAGAGAAGCCCTATCCTGCTGCTTGTGGATGTCCACGGGGAAAGCAACAAAAGTGTTTACTCTTGCAAACATGGCATCAGTCACCTGTGTAATGTAACGACCGATGTTACTGATATCTCCCATGGCAGACTGAGGGGATCTGAAAGCAAAACTGAGCGTTCACATCTAATTTTTTTTTTCCAAAGCTCCATTCACTAACCTGCAAGTAAAACAGAACTGACAAATTAAATTGAAGGCAAAAAAGTTGAGGGCTGCAGTGACCTTGACTGCAACAGGCAATGAGGTGCTAGCTGTGGCAGTTGGTTGCAGGTCTTGTCGCAGGAGGCAACGTAACTGTGACAGCTAAGAACTGAAGGGATGTTGTCCTGAGCCTGTAATCTCTGTTGGGAGGACACCTCCTTCTGTTTGGTCTTCTTACAACTGCAGCTTTGTTTGCTCCTTCATTCATTCTGCTGTTTCTTCTACTCTTGCCAAATTGGAATTGTCAGAGAAAAAGTGTGTTGCCAAAAGCTTCTTAAGAGTTCAGAACACTCAACAGCCAATACAAGTACTTTGAAATCATCCGAAGTAGCCCAAAACCACTATGTAATACAAGCAAAATGTCCTCCAAACCTTTCTAGCATTTTACCAGAAGATGCCTTTAAATATCACTGGAATTGGCTGCCTCCCAACATGTACCACCCCTGGTCTGTGGACGGGATCAGGAACTAGTGGTAGCAATGGGTGCAGAAATGAAAATGGCATCAGGGGTCGTGACCCCGATTTGCATCGTTTCCGGGGGGAGCTCTGGCCACCTAAATCGAGGTATTCCTGAAAATTCCTGGTGGACAACTGATGCTTCCATTTTCCATGTGATTTTAGTCTTGCTACCCCCCCCCCCCACCCCACCTCCAATTTTAAGGGGCATGAAAATCACCCCTGCTATTTTTTAGGTATTACGCTGATCCTGTTTCTGTGCCGTAAAAGACTTTGACTCTATGGGCTCAATATTGCCAGGGCTGCGTGTTCGCGGCAGGGGGGCTATTGGGCACGTGGGTAACGCGCCCGGTGAAATCAGTCTGCCCCGCGCGCGATCGCAGCCTAATTGGATCCACTTACCTGCTCCTCCGGGTTCCCCACTGCTGATCTGCGCGTCGGGCGGGCTGCGCATGCGCAGTAAGCTCTGTCAGCTGGAGGAGCTCTATTTAAAGGGGCAGTCCTCCACTGACAGATGCTGCAACAAATAGGAAAAAATACAGCATGGAGCAGCCCAGGGGGAAGGCTGCTCCCAGTTTAATGATGCCTCACTCCAGGTATCATTAGATGGGGTGAGGAGGAGGGGGAGGACAGAGATCTTCCCCCCGGGGGGCGGGAGGAAGCGGCCTGCCTCTGCCACCAGGAAGGCCTGGCTCGAGGTGGCAGAGGAGGTCACCTGCACCACCAACATATCGCGCACCTGCATACAGTGCAGGAGGCGCTTCAATGACCTAAGTAGGTCAGCCGAAGTGAGTACACTTACTCATTCCCCTACATTCCGTCTGCCACATTACTGCCCCCACCCCACATCTCCTTCTGCACTGCCAACACTACTCTATCACATCACTCCTCACACCCACTCAAACCTCATCCTCACCTTACCTGCACTTACTCACCTCGCCAGTACTCATCCCGCCACTACCACTCAACCCAATCCTCATACAATCTCATGGCTCTATCTCATACTCACCCTCTCATGCATCTCTTTCACGGTCAGCCGCACTCAACCTGCCACTACCTGTGCTGCAGCCACAGGGCATGCATCACATATGTGCAGTAGGAAGCATAAGGCAAATGTGTTGTGAGCATGAAGGGGATGCACAAGGGTGTTTGAGGGTTTGTCATGGTTTTTACTTCTATTGATTTCTGACCAACTCACATCACATATTATATTGGCACCACTACTGCCACGTCTTTGCGAATCTTGTCTGGTTTGTGTAATAATGCCCCCTCCTGAGGATCACAATGAAGTCCCACACCTGATGCCACCCATTGTGTCACTGTAAAGTGGGTGTAGGTGTATTTGCAGGGCTCTTTGGTGCAGACGACTGAGAGACGTCGGCGATGTCCCCGGTGGCACCCTGGAAGGATGCAGAGGAGAAGTTGTTGAGGGCAGTGGTGACTTTGACAGTGACAGGCAAGAAGATGGTGCTCGGGCCAGCCGGGAGCAGCTCGGCATCAAGGAGGCTGCAGATGTCCACGAATACATGTCGAGTGACTCTGAGCCTCCATGTGCATTGCTGCTCAGAGAGGTCCAGGAAGCTGAGCCTCGGTTTGTGGACCCTGTGGCGAGGGTAGTGCCCCCTGCGACGCATCTCTCTCTGCGGTTGCCCTCCCTCCTGCAGGTGGATGTGTCATAGCACTGTGTTGTGGAGCTCCACGTGTCAGAGGTGGACGGCTTGGCCAGCGAGCTGGTGATGCTGTTCCCCCTCCGAGGAGGTCATGACTGCAGCTATGGTGGCCCCCATCCGGAAGATGTACATCTGAGGGGGTCCGCAAGGTAGGTACATGTCTCTGGACCCCGGGGTAAGTGTGCAAGTTGGTGAATTTGATTGTCAGGAGGAGGGTGGTGGAGGCCAAACTTTGTCCCAAGTGACAGAGTGGCCTCCTGCAATGAGTGAGGGTCACCCCCCCACACCTGTCAAATGGACCTTTGCAGCTGCCACAGGCTGATAGCTGCAACACGTCCATTTCAACTGGGAATGTATCCCCCAGTATGGGAAACAGTCCCAGTTGTTTCTAAAATCCCACCCCTCCTCACATATTCCCTTAATCAGGTCTGTTAATGACCTGAAATAGCTAGATAAATATTGTTAAGTGGCACCCCGCCGGCTTTAATTGCCTGCGGGAGTCCCATATGCGGGGGCTGCGCGCGCTGTCAGCGCGTCTGTGGGGAACCCGGAAGTGGGCGGGTTGGAGCCGGGCTCCCGACCCGCTCCAGGATTCCCCGATTTTCGGAGCCCCCCCGTCAGGAACGCACCCGATACCGGGTGCTAAAATGGAGCCATATGATTCAATATCTTGGGGTATCATTTAGCTTCTGTGTATTTCTTGTAAATAAATCTAGCTAATAGTTTTAGTATGTGTGCATTGCTCTGACATTGGTTCTCATCTTATGGGAGAGTTAAAATGTGATAGATATCCCACCTGGTCTTTAGTGGGCTATGTACTGCAATTAGGGATCTATTGTGAATCCCACACATGCTGTCCCATTCATGGCATGTTTAAAGAAGCAGATTTTGATTGAAGGAACACTCAGTCTGGTTATAGAAACTGCTTTTACCCATGAACTTGAGACTAATGTGTTATGATCTGTACGGATCAGTAAGGTCTAGGTTCTATCCCTGCTCTGTGATGAGTTAGCTGATCCCAACTGGGGTGCTACAATTTACCTCTCCGTCCCTGGGTTAAGGAGGTGCAAAAAAAAAATCAACCCGGGTTCGCATTCCTGATTACCACCAGTGACCCCTGCTTGGAAAGTCCATGTGCGTAGACACTGCGTGAGGACAGGGTTGGGCTTGTCTGTGATGCACCCCACGTTTGAACAGCCTGCCAATATTCACAGCCATGGCTCGCATTGAAGAATGGTCATTTGAGCAAGGCAGCCGAGGATGACTGGCACCCAATGGAACTGTGCCTCAGCGAGAGGAGGTGAGGTAAAAAAAAAAATGGACATGGGCGTGGGTTTTTTTTTGTGCATATATTATAAAGAGTAACAAACATTCCTCAACAGATTTAAAGAAGCAATAAAATCTCAGGGCTCAGAAGATTAACGCTGCACTTGGTTGTCTCCACTTACGATGTTGCCTGACCTCCTTGATGTACTCTGCCTGCAATTTAGAGAACTGTTGTCTGCTTGCTCTCTGATCACTGTCTATGTACTTACCTGTGCAGGTGTCATTCCCGTTTAAGTGAAATCCTTCTGGGCATGTACAGTAGAAACTTCCCTCAGTGTTAACACAACGATGAGAGCAGGGGCTGGATAGGCACTCATCAATATCTGAGAAAATAAAAATGACCCACATCAGGCAACAATCAATTCACAAACTCAAACTCTCAGACATCATAAGTGCAAAATTGTCAGGCGTTGGGAAAGGAGAATAGTGGATACGCGGGCACCGTTACACTGGGCACTCGTGCTGGAGTGGTCGGTTTTCTTGCATTCCAACAGAGGTTTGTTGAACGTATGAACTGTGCACTCAAATCCCTTCACTCTATCTCTGTGGTATTCGGAAGGCTGGATGAAGGGTTTTCTGCTACACAATCTACTATTGGTGAGGGACCAGCACCAGTCAGAAATAAAGTGGCAACAAAAATCAAAAACCTGCAGATGCTGGAAATCTGAAACTAAGACAGAAAGCGCTGGAAACACTCAGCAGGGTCGGTCGGCATCTGTGGAGGGAACAGATGAGTTAATGTTTCAGGTGTGAACCCTTTGAACGACAATGGCCACTGCAGCCAATTCATGGGACGAGTCTGTTGAAGAAGTGTTAAAGACGTCTGTTAGTGAGGGATTGTGGAACCTCTGTGATGTGGATTATTCAGTCCTCCGGCAGATGAGTGGACATCCAGGGGTATCTGAGCAGAGGAACAGCAGCAGCCGCCAAGTGACAAAGAGGTCAGCCCTGCGTCAGCATCAGACTTACATAAGTGGCTTAAAGGGCTCTTCTCAAAGAGGTTCATCAACGTGGGGAGCACGTAGCTCGCGGCTGCATACACTATACATATTTAGAACTGCACATCCCAGAGATCAGCACACTAAGAAATCATAATGAGTGGGTAACATGTGCACTGAAGGGACACACGCACGCACACAGTGACAGACATTGACAACAGACGAGATCAATAAAGCAGGTCTTTTTCAGTTCTGTTACGAATTGAAAAGGAAACTGAGGCCTAGGTTTTCCGATTGTGACGCCAATGTTAACCCATTCATTTTAAGCGGCCTCACCATCAGAAAACCTCGGCCAGTATTTAATTTAACTATTAAAAATGGAAAGGAAAAAATGTGCAGCTCTTCATACAAAGCAAAAGTCACATTTGTACAGGTACAAATAAAGTCTCTCCTGAAAGAAGTGGGCGATGTCTTTCTCCTTCACACCTCGCTGTCAGCCTGCAGTGCCTGGTACCTGTTGGCAACTTTTCAGCACCACCTTCCTCCTCCTCCTCCTCCTCCTCCTGGTGCTGCCAGTCACACAACTCCATTGTCAGGTCTCTCTTTCAGCACATTGTTAACAAACAGAATTGGTTGTGATGCCCCCCAACACTCACAGACTAGGCTCAAACATGAAGAATGGCCACTTGGACAAGGTACTGAAGGGCACCTGTGGTACCATATCCCAGCATGAGTCAGCACCTTCAGGAGAGGAGAGGGAAAGAATAATTGCCTTGTCTATAATCTGCAAAATTCCAGTAGTCTATTAACCTCTCATCAGCCACTTGAAATCATTTCTTGTCTGTCTCTGAAAAAAACACTCCTTAGGCCTGAATCTGTATAATCTGAGCCAAGTACTTAATAGCTCGCTAAGAGCTCTCTGATAAAATTCCAGGCCGTGGCCACCTCTCCCTCTCACAGTGCTTGGCAGCGAAAGAAGAAAAACTGTGTGAAATGAAGCAGATTAATACATAAAGCACACACAGTGCTTGGCTTATCACCATGGCAATTATGCATGGTTGAACGAAAGTGGACACAAACCATCAGCACTGAGTCACTTTCTGCCAGAGATCTGTATCCAGATTTATAGACTACCCAGTCAGGCTGTCATTAATAAAGCTTTGCGTTGATTTATATCATCACTGAGTTTACTAATCTGTGCATTGGTCTGTGAATAGGACACACATACAGATGGGAGATAGAGGATATCATACATGCCATGGTGTGAGGCGATACTGAGACAATGAGCGGTATGGACTGTTTAACACAATGTCACAAGGCAGGTCACTCATTTGGCCACAGTCGACGAGTGTATCATGTCTGAAATGCCTTGCCCTACCGCCAGAGGAGTGCAATCTCCCGTCCACACGCGCTGGGCCGGTAACTCGCCGGCGTTTCTCTTGCTTTATTCCACCAGAGGACAACGGAAATCAAGAGAAAACTGTTGGAAATCCCACAGCCACGTGGGCTGTGAAGAAAGAAATAGGGAATACAGGAAAAGGGAGACAGAAAGACCAACAACAACAACTTGCATTTATATCGCGCCTTTAACATGGTAAAATGCCCCAAGGATCTTCACAGGAGCGTAATCAGACAACAATTGACAGCCACGTAAGGAGATATTAGGACAGGAAATTAAAAGCTTGGTCAAAGAGGTAGGTATGAAGAAAGTTCTCAAAGGACGAGTTGGAGAAACGGAGAGGTGTAGGAAGGGGATTCCAGAGCTTAGGATCTAGATGGCTGAAGGCACAGCTGCTAATGGTGGGAAAGAAGGAAGTGGGGGATGTACGAGGCCAGAGCTGGAAGAGTACAGAGTTCGCGGAGAGTTGTACAGCTGGAGGAGGTTACAGAGATAGGGAGGGGCGAGGCAATGGAAGGATTTGAACACAAGGATGAGAATTGTAAAATAGAAGTGATGGTGGACCGGGAGCCAATGTAGGTCAGTGAACACAGGGGTGATGGGTGAATGAGACTTGGTGAGAGTTAAGGTACGGGCAGTAGACTTTTGGATGAGCCCAAGTTTATGGAGGCTGGAAGTTGGGAGGCTCGCCAGGAGAGCATTGGAATAGTCAAATCTGGAGTTAACACAAGCATGGATGAGGGGTTCAGCAGCAGATGGGCAGAGGGGCGGAAGTGGGCGATATTACAGAGAGGGAGTAGGCAGTCTTGGTGATGGAGAGGATTATGGGGTCAGAAGCACAGCTCACGGTCAAATGGGATGCAGAGGTTGCAAACAGTCTGGTTCAGCCTGAGATAAATGGCCAGGAAGGAGATTGGAATCGGTGGCTAGGGAACAGAATTTGTGGCAGAGGCTTTAGACAATGGCTTCAGTCTTCCTAATGTTCAATTGGAGGAAATTTCAGCTCATCCAAGACTGGATGTTGGACAAGCAGTCTGACAACACAGAAGCAGTGGAGGGGTCGAGGGAGGTGGTGGTGAGTTAGAGATGAGTGTCGTCGGCATACAAGCGGAACTTGATGTTGTGAGTTTAGATGATGTCGCCGAGGGGCAGAATGTAGATGAGAAATAGGAGGGGCTGATGATAACTCCTTGGGGGACTTAACGGGTACGGTAGCATAGTGGTTATGTTACTGGACTAGTAATCCAGAGGCCTGGACTAAAATCCAGAGTCATGAGTTCAAATCCCGCCACAGCAGCTGGCGAATTTAAATTCAATTAATTAATTAAATTCAATTAATTAAATAAAAATCTGGAATTAAAATACTAGTATCAGTAATGATGGCCATGAAACTACCGGATTGTCGTAAAAACCCATCTGGTTCACTAATGTCCTTTAGGGAAGGAAGCCTGCCGTCCTTACCCGGTCTGGCCAAAATGTGACTTCTTAATTGCCCTCTGAAATGGCCGAGCAAGCCACTCAGTTGTAAAATCTCGCGACGAAAAGTCATAACAAGAATAAAACCAGACGGACCACCCGGCATCGGACCTCGAGGCACCGGACACGACAACGGCAAAACACCAAGCCCAGTCGACCCTGCAAGGTCCTCCTTACTAACATCTGGGGACTTGTGCCAAAATTGGGAGAGCTGTCCCACAGACTAGTCAAGCAACAGCCTGACATAGCCATACTTACAGAATCATATCTTTCAGCCAACGTCCCAGACTCTTCCATCACCATCCCTGGGTATGTCCTGTCCCACCGGCAGGACAGACCCACCAGAGGTGGCGGTACAGTGATATACAGTCAGGAGGGAGTGGCCCTGGGAGTCCTCAACATTGACTCTGGACCCCATGAAATCTCATGGCATCAGGTCAAACATGGGCAAGGAAACCTCCTGCTGATTACCACCTACCGCCCTCCCTCAGCTGATGAATCAGTCCTCCTCCATGTTGAGCACCACTTGGAGGGAGCACTGAGGGTAGCAAGGGCACAAAATGTACTCTGGGTGGGGGACTTCGATATCCATCACCAAGAGTGGCTCGGTAGCACCACGACTGACCGAGTCCTGAAGGACATAGCTGCTAGACTGGGCCTGCGGCAGGTGGTGAGCGAACCAACACGAGGGAAAAACTGACTTGACCTCGTCCTCACCATTCTACCTGTCGCAAATGCATCTGTCCATGACAGTATTGGTAGGAGTGACCACCGCACAGTCCTCGTGGAGATCAAGTCCCGTCTTCGCACTGAGGACACCATCCTCTACCACCGTGCTAAATGGGATAGATTCAGAACAGATCCAGCAGCTCAAAATTGGGCATCCATGAGGCGCTGTGGGCCATCAGCAGCAGCAGAATTGTATTCCAGCACAATCTGTAACCTCATGGCCAAGCATATGCCTCACTCTACCATTACCAACAAGCCAGGGGATCAACCCTGGTTCAATGAGGAGTGTAGAGGCGTACCTAAAAATGAGGTGCCAACCTGGTGAAGCTACAACTCAGGACTACGTGCTGCTAAACAGCGGAATCAACATGCTATACACAGAGCTAAGCGATTCCACAACCAACGGATCAGATCAAAGCTCTGCAGTCCTGCCACATCCAGTCGTGAATGGTGGTGGACAATTAAACAACTAACAGAAGGAGGAGGCTCTGCAAACATCCCCATCCTCAATGATGGCGGAGTCCAGCACGTGAGTGCAAAAGACAAGGCTGAAGCATTTGCAACCATCTTCAGCCAGAAGTGCCGAGTGGATGATCCATCTCAGCCTCCTCCCGATATCCCCACCATCACGGAAGCCAGTCTTCGGCCAATTCGATTCACTCCACGTGATATCAAGAAACGGCTGAGTGCACTGGATACAGCAAAGGCTATGGGCCCCGACAACATCCCAGTTGTAGTGCTGAAGACTTGTGCTCCAGAACTAGCTGTGCCTCTAGCCAAGCTGTTCCAGTACAGCTACAACACTGGCATCTACCAGACAATGTGGAAAATTGCCCAGGTATGTCCTGTCCACAAAAAGCAGGACAAATCCAATCCGACCAATTACCGCCCCATCAGTCTACTCTCAATCATCAGCAAAGTGATTTAAAGTATCGACGACAGTGCTATCAAGCGGCACTTACTCACCAATAACCTGCTCACCGATGCTCAGTTTGGGTTCCGCCAGGACCACTCGGCTCCAGACCTCATTACAGCCCTGGTCCAAACATGGACAAAAGAGCTGAATTCCAGAGGTGAAGTGAGAGTGACTGCCCTTGACATCAAGGCAGCATTTGACCGAGTGTGGCACCAAGGAGCCCTAGTAAAATTGAAGTCAATGGGAATCAGGGGGAAAACTCTCCAGTGGCTGGAGTCATACCTAGCACAAAGGAAGATGGTAGTGGTTGTTGGAGGCCAATCATCTCAGCCCCACAACATTTCTGCAGGAGTTCCTCAGGGCAGTGTCCTAGGCCCAACCATCTTCAGCTGCTTCATCAATGACCTTCCCTCCATCATAAGGTCAGAAATGGGGATGTTCGCTGATGTCTGCACAATGTTCAGTTCCATTCGCAACCCCTCAAATAATGAAGCAGTCCGAGCCCGCATGCAGCAAGACCTGGACAACATCCAGGCTTGGGCTCATAAGTGGCAAGTAACATTCGCACCAGATAAGTGCCAGGCAATGACCATCTCCAACAAGAGAGAGTCTAACCACCTCCCCTTGACATTCAACGGCATTACCATTGCCGAATCCCCCACCATCAACATCCTGGGGGTCACCATTGACCAGAAACTTAACTGGACCAGCCATATAAATACTGTGGCTACGAGAGCAGGTCAGAGGCTGGGTATTCTGCGGCGAGTGACTCACCTCCTGACTCCCCAAAGCCTTTCCACCATCTACAAGGCACAAGTCAGGAGTGTGATGGAATACTCTCCACTTGCCTGGATGAGTGCAGCTCCAACAACACTCAAGAAGCTCGACACCATCCAAAATAAAGCAGCCCGCTTGATTGGCACCCCATCCACCACCCTAAACATTCACTCCCTTCACCACCGGCGCACTGTGGCTGCAGTGTGTACCATCCACAGGATGCACTGCAGCAACTCGCCAAGGCTTCTTCGACAGCACCTCCCAAACCCGCGACCTCTACCACCTAGAAGGACAAGAGCAGCAGGTACATGGGAACAACACCACCTGCACGTTCCCCTCCAAGTCACACACCATCCCGACTTGGAAATATATCGCCATTCCTTCATTGTCGCTGGGTCAAAATCCTGGAACTCCCTTCCTAACAGCACTGTGGGAGAACCTTCACCACACGGACTGCAGCGGTTCAAGAAGACGGCTCACCACCACCTTCTCAAGGGCAATTAGGGATGGGCAATAAATGCCGGCCTCGCCAGCGACGCCCACATCCCGTGAACGAATAAAAAAAAAGAGGTTACGGAGTAGGAAGAGAAGCAGGAGATTCTCTGGCTGCGACTGGATAGGTAAGAGTAGAACCAGGCGAAGCCAGTCCCACTCAGCTGGACAACGAAGGAGGATGGTGTGGTCAATTGTGTCAAAAGCTGCAAATGGGTCGAGAAGGATGAGGGGGGATAGTGCACCACTGCTCCAGTCACAGATGATATCACTTCTGACTTTGATTAGGACCGTTTCAGTGCTGTGGCAGGGGCGGAGATCTGATTTGAAAAGTTCAAACATGGAGTTGGGGGAAAGATGGGCACGGATTTGGGAGGCGACAGCATGTTCAAATGTGTGCATTTAGGGTAGGAATATTTTGGAAATAAATTAAAAGAGTAAGAAGAAAGGGCAATGAATGGAACTACATTAACTCACCTTCTCTCACCCCTCCCACTCCTCAATTATATTTTGATCAGTTCTATTAAAATAACTCAATTATTGAACAGTTTTCAGATCCAACAAGAGGTCCACACATCACGAGGAGACTTTCCACTGCTTTCCACCTGTTTCTTTGCTCAAAAACAAGAAACCGTCAGTTAATAATCTGACGGGGACCTTATGCATCCATTTGCCCACCTGAATCACCGTTCTTTAAATGGGTGCCCAGCACCCCTGCCCAAAACAGGCTGGAGGCTGTTTAAATATGCAAATCGGGGTTATACACCTGTTGTAGGAACCCGTTTGAAACTTTCAACGAGAAAAAGCGAAGCACGAGTGGCACATGCTAATTCCACTTTCTCTAGGCATTGAGAGGCCTAACTGGTGGTCATTAATGTGACTTCTAAAAGGTTAGTTTAACCTTTTTGTAGGGCCAGGAGGAGCAGCAATGCTCCCCTGGGCCCCACAAAAATCTTCTAGACCGCTGTCAGCCTATTCTCGTGGCACCCCCCCGCCAACCACCGCCCCCCACCCCACCAACCCCCAGTATCCGCTCAGTTGGCGCCTGCAGCTCGCCAAGAAAATGTTAATGAGACCCAAACCTGAAAGTGGTTCGAGCCTCCCGACTGCCAGGTTGGTTGGGTTTTTAAAACAAATTGTTCTCTATCTTTATTTTCTGCTCTATTTTAGATAGCGTAGCCCAGGTCTAACAATTGCACTCAATCACGGTAAATTGCATACCGAGACTAGGCAGAATGTGAATCTGGATTAAAGAAAATATCACACTGTTACACAGCTAAACTACTATTCAGGATTTATTTACAAATAAAGTGACATATAGAGGCAAAAGGTTACCGACAAAATACCGAACAACTTGAGCGAGAGAGCTGGAATCTGTCCAAAAAGGGTTAGTATACCCTCTTCAGAAGGGTACCTTTTTACAGTTTGTTGGAATAGAATCTGCTAATTGAACAGATTCTTTGGTGCACAAATGGCAGTCTCGGAATGTATGTTTTAGGGATAAGATTTTATACATGGATCATTGCAGCGTCAGGCAACCACAAAGTCTGGTGCATTTTCACTGGAACTGAAGACCAGCAGCCAGAACTGGGATATTTACCCTGTGTAACTTCTTTGATGCAAAGACTTTTCTTTTGAAGCAGTCAAGCAAACCAAAAGTTAAAAGACCTCAAACTTTGGCAGAAAACCAGACAAAAGCATGTAACCGTTGCATTTACTCTTGGAATTCTCCACCAGACTATTTTCACACATGGCCACAACTGGAAATGTCAGGGTAACTTGTGTGAAGCTCCATTTCCGACACGGAGCCCTGCTCAATAGGGACGTGGCTCAAAGTTGCGAGCACACGAGGTCAACGCACCCAATTTGAGGTGCTCCTGACCTTCCAGTGATTAATTTTAAACGATCAAAAACTTGGGAGCGTCGCAAATCGGGCCCACTGATCTATGGTCCCTTTAAGTGAGGCTCTGAGTCTGGGAGGGGAGCCTTACAAGTATTTAGCCTTACACCTCCGTCTGGCAAAATCTACATCCAGTAACACTTTAATCATGCTGCCCCGACACGAAGGGAATTCTTTGTCTGTTAATCCATAGACAGCAATGCTACCTGGTTCAGATATTATGGGCTCAATTTTCCCGGGAAATTGCGGGTGCATTGGGGGTGGGGAGGGCTCCGAAAATCGCGGAAATCCCGTTCGGGTTCGGAAGCCGGCTCCAACTCGCAATTAAAGAGCCAAATGCACCTCATTGACGTACTTAAGGCACTTTGCTTGTGACCGATTACTTGGTTGTAACAATTTTTAATTTACCTGGGTGGCTTGCCCAACACTTCTGATTCACACCTGGTGAAACTAAGTGTGAAGGGCCGGATCAGGGAAAGAGAAACAAAATAAAGTACATCAAAAACCATTGAAGGAAGTTAAAACACAAAATCAGCCTACCTTTCCACCTTTCTCCGATGTCCGATGTCTCCTGCTCCGATGCCCCCCTCTTCACCCCCTCGATGGTCCCCCTGTTCCCCCCCCCCGATGTCCTCCCAATATTGCCCTCTTCAGCGCCCCCCCCTATGTCCCCCCAACCTTTCCCTTTTCACCACCCGATGTCCCCCCGACCTTCCCCTCTTCATCCCTCCTCTCACCCCCGATCTTCCCCTTTTCACCCTCCCAATCTACCCTTCTCGCCCCCCAGACATTCCTCTCTTCACCCCCCCCCGACCTTCCCCTCTTCACCCCCCTCTCACCCCCGACCTTCCCCTTTTCACCCTCCCAATCTACCCTTCTCGCCCCCCTGATCTTCCACTCTCCCCCCCTCCCGAACTTCCGTTCCAGCGCCGGATGACGTCTCACTCTCTCTCTTTCTCTCCCCTCCGCACCTCACGTTGCAGCTCCTGATGACAGCCAGCCTGTCAATCAGACTGTCAATCAGCCTGTCAATCAGGCTGGCTGCCGGGCACGAAACCTGGAGAGGACGTTAATCATCAGCAATCAACACGCGATCGCGCCGGAAACGGTAAGTTTTGTTTATTCGGGTTTGCCACGCGCACCTTCACCACCCCCCCACCCCGACCCCGCTGCCAACCCGCCACCATTTCAAAATTGAGCCCTTTGTAACTTAATTTGAAAGGCTCCACTGACAGCACAGAGCCCCATGCCTAGCGAATGCAGTCACAAAATCAGGCACACAGGCACCATGCATTGTACTTTGTGGAGATAAAATTGGCTCGAGTTCAGGATGCTGCACGGACGGCACAGTGCAAACCTCTTTAGAGCTATGAAGATTATGTCAATTGGTCACATGCCTAATTTCACTTCTTTTCTTGCCAGCTCCAACTCGGTTACAGGCCTCGCCTGTATAATGGGTGTAATAATGCTGCACTGCACTGGCCTGCAGAAGTGGGCTTTTTATGGCTGATGTCAATTTGAAAAGTAGTTATAAACTTTGCGGTCTCTTTTTGAGTAAGCATTTCTTTTGGCTGAATTTTGCTTAGTTCAAAAAATTTATGTTGTTGTGGAGGGTTGAATTTTTGCATTGGAAGACTTTTGTTTGCCAATAGTTTTCTATTAAATTGCTTGCAGCGTGCAATTTAACTTGCAATGATGCTAAGGACTGGGATTTCTTAAAGAATTCCTATTAATGCTCCCTGATTTAAATTGAACAATATTACAGGAATGGGACAAAATGCTTAACCTGAATGAAAGTGGGCACCTAAATCTTTTTTTCCTCATGATTCAGTGATTGATGTTGGTAACTTAGAAAAAAAATATGTATATCACTCTCCTCTGCATCCTTTTCCCTCCTCCCAACCTATACAGCGTAAGCAGGTGCTGACCCCTTCTAACCTCCATCTCTGGAGGATAAGCTTCCAGCCACCAACATCTAGGTCTGACAAGGTGCTGCCTCTCTGGTCAAGGATCTAGTTTACACTCCTATTCAGAGAGTACACTGAGCAGAAACTTTTAAAAACTTAATAACTTAGTAACTTCTTGACCCAGAGTATGGTTAGAATGTGCAACTCGCTACCACGAGGAGTAGTTGAGGCGAATAGCATAGATGCATTTATAGGGAAGCTAGATAAACAAATGAGGGAGCAAGGAATAGAAGGTGGAGCATAAATACTGGCATGGTCCAGTTAGACCCGTTTCTGTGTTGTATATTTTATGTAATTCTACATAATATATTTTAACCCATTCAACACCTCCCAACCCAGGGCGAGCAGGCACGCCTCCAAATACTATTTTGCCATCCTAGGATGAATTGGCATGGTATCTCAGAACCCATACAGTAATTCGGAGTTCAGCAGTAAAGCTCATTCTAACTCATTCACCCTGGGGCAGCCACAAGGCGATGCTGTCCACCCAACACTATGCACGGGCAAGGCACTGTCAACCCAGCCCCATCCAGAGGTAAACACAAGTAAGGCCTGCCAACCCAACTCAATCCCATCCAGGTGCAAACACAAGCAGATACAGTCAACCCTATCCCATCCATGGGCAAATACATGCCAGTACAGTCAACCCAATTCCATCCATGGGCAAACACAAGCAAGTACAGTCAACCCAATCCCATCCAGGGGCAAACACAATCAGGCATGGTCAACCCAATCCCATCCATGGGCAAATACATGCCAGTAGAGTCAACCCAATCCCATCCATGGGCAAATACATGCCAGTAGAGTCAACCCAATTCCATCCATGGGCAAACACAAGCAGGCATGGTCACCCCAATCCCATCCAGGGGCAAACACAAGCAGGCACCGTCAACCCAATTCCATCCAGGAGCAAACACAATCAGGCACCGTCAACCCAATTCCATCCAGGGACAAACACAATCAGGCACCGTCAACCCAATCTCATCCAGGGGCAAACACAATCAGGCACCGTCAACCCAATTCCATCCAGGGGCAAACACAATCAGGCATGGTCAACCCAATCCCATCCAGGGGCAAACACAAGCAGGCACCGTCAACCCAATTCCATCCAGGGGCAAAAACAAGCAGACACCGTCAACCCAATTCCATCCAGGAGCAAACACAATCAGGCACCGTCAACCCAATTCCATCCAGGGGCAAACACAATCAGGCACCGTCAACCCAATTCCATCCAGGGGCAAACACAATCAGGCACCGTCAACCCAATCCCATCCAGGGGCAAACACAAGCAGGCATGGTCAACCCAATCCCATCCAGGGGCAAACACAAGCAGGCACCGTCAACCCAATTCCATCCAGGGGCAAACACAATCAGGCACCGTCAACCCAATTCCATCCAGGGGCAAACACAATCAGGCACCGTCAACCCAATCCCATCCAGGGGCAAACACAAGCAGGCATGGTCAACCCAATCCCATCCAGGGGCAAACACAAGCAGGCACCGTCAACCCAATTCCATCCAGGGGCAAAAACAAGCAGGCATGGTCAACCCAATGCCATTCATGGGCAAACACAAACAGGCATGGTCACCCCAATCCCATCCAAGGGTAAACACAAGCAGGCACGGTCAACCCAATCCCATCCAGGGACAAACACAAGCAGGCATGGTCAACCAAAAGCCATTCATGGGCAAATACAAGCAGGCATGGTCAACCCAATCCCATCCAGAGGCAAACACAAGCTGGCACGGTCAACCCAATCGCATCCAGGGATAAACACAAGCAGGCATGGTCAACCCAATCCCATCCAGGGGCAAACACAATCAGGCATGGTCAACCCAATCCCATCCAGGGGTAAACACAAGCAGACATGGTCAACCCAATTCCATCCAGGGGCAAATGCAAGCAGGCATGGTCAAACCAATCCCATCCAGAGGCAAACACAAGATGGTATTGTCCAATCAACTTCAGTAGAGTAAATACAAGCTTTGATGATCTTAATGGCCCAAGTTGCTATTTCTCATGTCTGACTGTATGTAAGTTAAAGCAAGTACTGCCAGCCGAATGTCCAAGCCAACATTAGAGAATTCCTGCTCTGGGAAAAGCGGCCAGATGCTGAGGAAGAGAAATCAATGCATCTTCATGATATGACTGTTTTTTTGCAATGTACTTGATTCACACTTCACTCTTTCACAGGATGCCACACAAATAGGAAACAGATTTAATCGATAACAAGAAAAACAACACAGAGGAAATGAAACACCATACATTGTAAATGTGGTTCTATAAATCCCCAGACAAGTTATTGACAGTGAAAGGGTCTCACACACACGTACACATCTGAATCTGAATGCGCATTCACCGAATGTTTCAAGCACTGCAACAAATCTATTTAAATATTTTCATGTGGTTGCAAGGCTTAATTGTGTGTAATGTGGTTTACTTTATGATGCAAGAGAAATCTAATAGTGATAATTAACTGGAAGGTGTGTTTAACAGTTGGTATTTACAGCCCCCTTTATTGCCCTGCCAAGAAGGAATGTTACACCATGTCATTTATAATAACACACCATATCCATTAGCCCCCAGATTTACAGCCCTGCCATTGCATTAGCTTGCTTCAGAAATATGCCAAAGATCAAAACTTAAATCAGTGAACTTAGACCAAAGTCTGGGCCATTAGCCAGGCAATTAAAGCAATGCCAACCCTCCCCCCCTCCCCTCGCCCCCCACCCCTCCCTCCCCCCTCAACCCAGACAACTATAAACTTTAGTCATGTCACTCCAATCTTCCTGCTGGTATTTGGATTACATCTACTAGGGGGTAAATTTTAACTCCCAAGAACAGATGGGTTGGGGGCTGGTGGGGAGAAAAATACTCTGTTTTCAGAGCAGGAACAGGACCCGGCTCCAACACACCTGCCTCTGGATTTAACCCAGGCAGGTTTGTCTGCGTGTGGAGAGCAGACACCAGGAAGTCCAGCCCCCACTTGAAGCCGGTGGACTGATACTTAAAAGGACAATGTACCTCATTGAGATACTTGAGGTACTTAATATTTTGTGCATTGGAATAATGAAATAAATTTAACTGTACCTGTTCAGGTTTCCCATCGCTTCCGATTCATGTCAGGTGAAAGCAGGTGGGAAGGGCCGGATCCAGGAGGTGAGTGTTTTTATTGCACTGTTTGTGATCCCGGAGGAACAAGAGTGATTCATCCAGACCCAACAAGCTCAACTGGCCTACGGGCCCCCCACAATCGACCACCCCCACCCCCTGCCACTGATGATGCCCCCCTCCCCCGATGGTGGAACCCCCCCCCTGCCATGTGGACCCCACAACCTCCAACTCTTCACCCGACTTCCAGCGATCTCCGATCTTCTTCTCAGAACCCCGACCTCTTCCTCGGCCGCGCCCCCCGACCTCTTCCTCGGCCGCGCCCCCCGACCTCTTCCTCGGCCGCGCCCCCGACCTCTTCCTCGGCCGCGCCCCCGACCTCTTCCTCGGCCGCGCCCCCGACCTCTTCCTCGGACGCGCCCCCCGACCTCTTCCTCGGCCGCGCCCCCGACCTCTTCCTCGGCCGCGCCCCCGACCTCTTCCTCGGCCGCGCCCCCGACCTCTTCCTCGGCCGCGCCCCCGACCTCTTCCTCGGCCGCGCCCCCGATCTCTTCCTCGGCCGCGCCCCCGACCTCTTCCTCGGCCGCGCCCCCGCAATCTTCTCCCCTGCCCCCACCCCGATCTTCTCCCCGCCCCCCCCCCCCACCCCCGATCGTCTCCCTGGCCCTCCCTTCCCGATCTTCTCCCCGGCCTATGATTCCTCACTCCCTCTTATCCCCGGATGCAGCAGGTCTTGCTGGCCGCCAGCCAGCATCTCAATCAGGCAGGCTGTTGGGCGCGAAACGCGGAAGTGCAATTGATGGGCCTCATTAATGCTTACCTTCCGGGTTTCGCATCTGGCAATCATTCCCCCCCAGCCCCCTGACCCCCACCCCCCCACCTACCCACCCCACTCCCTTCTGGGCTGGAAGTTAAAATTTACCCCCAGATCTCTAGATACAACTCACATCGAAAGTGGATTGTTACCGAAGTGCATCTGGTCTGATGATTGCAGAGTTCTGATGAGTGCAAAACAAACCTGTTTCTCTCTAGGACAGGAGGAGGACAGGACAGGATCGATGCCACATCCTGTGCATGCGCTCTTATACATCACACCCTGTGGGTGCATGCGCATTTAACACAGTACATTGCAACACAAAACAGGTGTAATGCGCCTGAGCCAACTATTGTTTTCTTTGACTACAGGCAAAACTGCAGGCAAGAGGTACATGGCAGGCACGGTGGTGGAACACATGGGTGCAGCGAGCCAACTTGCCACTGAATCCAGCATCGTTTTACACTGCAGTCCATGAGGAAACATACATAGAGGTCAGTTTACATTACAGCACAAATCAAAGCAAACGTTTGGCCAACTTCGTACTTGTAAACCGAGGTCAGAATTTGAGCTTCACCCAAAGCTGCAGCTGCCAATGTAAACTGGACAACAGATGACATTGAGTGAAAATTAACAGGACGGTAGATGACCAAAAAAAATGCAAATCCACTGAAATATCTAGAACTGGGCTCGTTCTTTTCAAAGCTACAAAGAGCAAGATTTAACTAAACCGCGTGAGGTTCCCCTGAGAGCAGCTCTCCGTCAACAGAAACATGTGAGCAAATGCAGAGGAAATCTAAAGATAACACTGAACACAAATTCGCTGCATTGTTTCCAGACTGGCTACTGACATGATTCCTATGGAGAACTGTCATTTCATAATAATAAATTCATCAGGAAGACGCACTCAGACTGCCCTAGTTATTACGGGACAGTGTTTCTCCGTGAAAACCAAATCAGCAGACAGCCAGACACTCATGGGGATTAGTGACATGCCAATGTCCACACTCACTGTTTAGGCAGGGTACCTGAGGACAGCTTCCCTTGTTAAATGGGAGGGACAGCAAGACTGCCTCTTTGAAGAGAGTCCAGGGGCCACAGCAGAAAATATGTGTCAAATTCTGTCCGAAATATCGAACCAATAGATTATTATTCAACAGAGCATCTAACCAGTGACAAACGCACAAACGCGGAGAGATATTTGTGAATTATGGATTCTTCCTGTTCAGAAAAGTGACGCCATGCCTGACCACCAATAGACACAAATGTTGTCCATATGGAAAGACAAAAGTAATTTCTTACTCCCAAAAGGCAGATACAGTGGTCGCTTCCAATGGTGTTGAAGTAGTGGTGAGTGCAGATTGCAGATTCTTGGTAAAGAGGTCCACATTGACCAATGCATTCAGCAATATCTGCAACCAAGCCACACAAGAAAAGGCCAGTAGGTCCATCAAGTCCACCCCTTCGCAATCTAACTTCTTTGTTACATGTTTCACCTCAATTATTTAATTTATTGAGGGCAGGTTTTGCTCTGAATCCCAAACATTACCAAGTGAAACTCCAGAATGTTCACTCCTGGCTGGTTGTTTCCCACAGATATATTTTCTTGGTCTCAGCAGCACAGGAACCCTTGTACATGTCAGTCTAAATTGGGCAAGTGGATGATTATCCACAGGGGGAGTAGGAGGAGACAGGAAGAAGCAACACAAGAAAACCCTGTATGTCTGGACTTGTCCCAAAGTTTTAATACCTACGATGAGGACAAGGACAGAGGTACAGGGGAGAATAAGCAACACAATGGTATTGTGCAGTAAGAGATTACCGACAGAGAAAAGAGTGACACTATTCACAAGGATAGGTGATGTTAGAAATTGGTACTCCATTATTAGAGGCATTGACAGCCTAATCTGTAGAAGCAGTCAGGAGCCACAAACAGCGTGTTGCCTGCCAGGCTAAGGTAAAGGACGTAATGGAGAACGTGGAAAAACCTCTGTGAAGGAAGGGAAAACAGTCAGAAGTCATGGTTCATGTAGGAACCAATAACATATTGGAAAGAGTAGACGGAGGTCTTGCTAAGGGAGTTTGAATAGCTGGGATCTAGATTGAAATGCAGGATTTCAAGGCAGTAATCTCAGGGCTAAACATGGAGCCACATGCTGGACCAGTCAGGCAGAAACAAATTACATACGTCAATTCATAGCTAAGAAACGGTGTGGACGGAAGAGTTTTAGCTTCCTAGGTCAATTTCCAGGGGCAGGGTGAAGCTATCCAGATGGCATGGGGAGAGGCATAAACAAAACAGACCACAAAAAAGGAAATGAATGGTACAGAATAAGCTTTCCAACAAAATAGCCAAGTTGGAATTATATCGTGCAAAAGGGAGAAAAATAGCTGTAGAGGTTTTCTACAGACCATGAGGACAAATGAACAGGGGGACAGGTTACTTTATGAAGAGACAGGCATGTACGGACAGAAAAGTTATACTGTGGTGGGAGTTTGACTAACCCATTGTTAACGGGGAATGCCCGTGGTCTCAAATCTGAGCTCCTCAGTACTGTATGACTGCTTTCTGGCCGAGAGCGTAAGAGATGCTATGGGTTGCAACTCATATCTCGATGATAGCATACTGGGAAAGGAATGACCGGCATCCTTAGGTGCCAATACCAAAATCAATCCTCAGGCATACAACCATAAGAGGGCCAGCTTCAAGGCAATGAGGGAAGAACTTAATTCATTTCACTGGGGGGTAGAAATCAAGAAAACGTCAGTTAAGAACAAAAGGAATACCTTTACAACTTACTATTGAATACTAAGTATATACCAAAGATTAGTAAGTACAGATTAAAGGAATGTGACTACAAATGGATTAATAAGATAATATGAAGAGAAACAAACTCTGCAAAACCTACAGATAAAATGGAGAAAAACCACTGGTAAGAAATTAAGAACCTCTTAAAATATTTATCAGGGTGCTCAGGGTGGAAAAGAGAACTAGAAATGTGGACAGCTTTAGAATTCAAACACAACAGTGAGACATTCTTCCAGTTATGTAACAGCAACAGGGTTATGAAAGGAGAATTAAGATTTCTTAAAGGACGCAAATGGGGTTGAAACAGAGAATGAACTAGAAACATAAGAAATAAGAGCAGGAGCAGGCCATATGGCCCCTCGAGCCTGCTGCACCATTCAATAAGATCATGGCTGATCTTTAACCACAACTCCACTTTCCCACCCGATCCCCATATCCCTTGATTCCCCTAGAGTCCAAAAATCTATCGTTCTCAGCCTTGAATATACTCAATGACTGAGCATCCACAGCCCTCTGGGGTGGAGAATTTTAAATATTCACGACCCTCTGAGTGAAGAAATTCCTCCTCGTCGCAGTCCTAAAATTGTTGACATGCTGGCCATGGTGTTCCGCCTGTACACTTACCAACCCACGATTTTCCACCATTTGTTTTAGTGGATGGGGAAATCGCATACTGCTGAGCGCACAAGCAGAAAACCTCAGTGATTTCTTCCTGGAAGTATTTACTAGGGAAGACAATAATCGTATGTCACCCAACAAACTTAATGAATTTGGTATTATGTTCATGGAGATCCTCGAAGGCTTAAAAAGCACAGAATCGATACATGCCCAGGATGAGATTTCATGTACCTGAAAGTGCTACGTGCGACTGGAGAAGAAAACTACAAAGTGTTGACATCATGAGGAAGTCAAAGAATACGGGGGAAGTCGCAATGGATTGGAAGCAAGCCAATGTGCCTTAAAGGAGTCAAATTATAGGGGACTTCCAAAAACTTCAATCTTTCATGCAGTCTCACTTATCAAATGAGGAAGGGCTGCTGCAACGCTGGAAACACTATCACAACCAGATGAGATAACCACCACAATGGCCAGATAAGTTAAGATTTAACAACAGCTCATTTCACAATCGCATTGTGGCTCTGCTGTAAAAGTCAGTTTTGTCAATCTCAATGCAGCCATCGGAGGGAAAGGTCAAAATGGGCAAAGAAGTCACTTTCCACACTACTTAGTGTGAATTGTAAACAATTTTACAACACCAAGTTATAGTCCAACAATTGGCAATGGGCAGTTGAAAAGACTATCTGTAATCACCAGGTATTGTTCTGTGATTTATAAATGCAAGAGTTTCGAGGATTTCTTGACATTCACCTGAGGAAGGAGGAAGCCTCCGAAAGCTTGTGAATTTTAAAATAAAATTGTTGGACTATAACTTGGTGTTGTAAAATTGTTTACAATTGTCAACCCCAGTCCATCACCGGCATCTCCACATCATACTTAGTGTGAGTGAAGATTGGTTTAGGAGATAAAGAAGCTGAACTATGGAAACTGGATGGACAGCCATGACCAATTCAGAGTAGTAATCTGAATACTGACATCACATTTTGCTGCAAAACAGAGGCTGGTATCCTCACCTGTACAGTCAACCCCATTGGGTAGGAGGCTAAATCCAGGGGAACACTCACTTTGGCAAGACTGGCAGGCACCGTCAGCTGTAACAACAAATGGGACGCAATGTTAGAAGCTTGTTATGCAAAATGTAAGGCTCTATATGCATTAGCTGCAGATTAAAATTCCCTCCACAATGTCCCATCAAGCACTGCCGGACCAGGTACAGCACAGGTGTGTGGTAAAATAAAGTACCTACTACTTTTACCCCAACGTTGTGTTTCAGGAGTTCCACAACATTGGCGGTGCACCCAGGGATTGGACAATAGCAAATGTTACCCGATATCAGAAAAGTGGGAGATGAGAAATTTTAGGACTGATAGTGTGCAGTGGGGAAAAGCTTCAAGAGTGTGAGATTACTATCAATGCTAACCTGAGAAGCATGGATTCAGAACTAACAAACAAATTCACAAATCTACTGGAATTCTTCAAAATAGCAAGTAAAAAGAAAAAGACTTTAATTAAGTAATTATTGTATGCGCACTTCCCAATGAATAGAATTTACTGACATTTTCGGAAGACACTAAAAGCATTCCACATGTGAGACTTTAAAAGATTAAGACTCATGGGATTAATGGCAACTGGGCTAAGGAAAAGCAGCTGGATTTTAAATGTAGCAGATCAACAGAAGGCAATGCCAAATGGAACAGGAAACAGAAAACATGTGTGCACAATGAAGCCATGTCCATTAGCAAAGATGGAAAGAGAAGGATTTGGGTGTGATTATTGACCACTGAAAGTATTCAATCACGTGGAGTAAATCATGCTCTGCAGACATCTTATCACTACTTGGCTGCATGTCAAAACATCATTTACCTTGTATTGATCATTGTGAGGCTACATTTGGACATTGTGTGTAGTTTTGGCACCGTACCTTCAAAAGGACATTGATGTGTTGGAGAAAATTCATAGAAAAGCAACAAAGATGATTAAGTTTCCAAGGTCTAAGGAACAACTCACAAAACTAAACATTTTCACTGCAGAAAAGAAAACTGAAGGGGACATGGCCAAGTTTTTAATATTCAGAGAGGAATGTTTGATGTAGATCCAAGCCTTCTACTTAACTTGGGTTGTTAAAACAGGAGGGCATGAGAGTAAAATCGAAGTCTCAAGTGAGACTGAAGATTTGAAGAATTTTCCCCCTGGAAAATAAAAAGGTGGAACACGGGCAATGGAGAAAACCTGTCACTCTCATTAAAAGCTCGAAAATCTTCTCTGTGGTGCCGAAAAGGGTCCCAATGAAATGACGTTAGGCAAAGTAATTGACCAAAATCCCACAACATCAGTTGATGTGTTGATTAACTGCTATATAAAATGCTGAGCATGTCTATGGTTAGGAATGGATTTGAAGATTATAAAGATAAGCAGAGAGAAAGATGATTGAGTACTCCAAAATGGTTTGTCTGCTTTTAGATCCATTGAAACATGATCTGTGGAAAGCTATGGTTGAATAATAAAGGTGTGTGTAGATATCATGGAGTTTAGCTCAACTACCTTTGACTTTGCCCAAACTCATTTCATTAAGACCCTTCCATGCAGCACAAGCCTCCAGTTAGCGCTGCAGATAAACACATCTTCTCCGCTGCAGAATCAGAAACTATGTGGACATCTGCAGCTGGTGTCTGCGAGGATAGCATATCACGTGCACGAGATGGGGGGACTTACGGATGCACGAGTGTCTGTCAAAGTGGAGCCGATAACCAGGATGGCACGTGCAGTAGTAGCTTCCAGCTGTGTTGACGCAGTTATGAGCGCAGTGGCTGTCTCCAGAGGCAGCACATTCATTCGCATCTTGAAACCAAGAAGAGTAATTTATACCCATGATATATTAAAATTGGTATGTCGCAGCCTTCTGCCTGTGATTAGGTAACTCTCCGAATAGGATATTCCAGTGTGATGTGTCACTGTGACTACTGCCACTAGATGGTGCTGTGGAACAGCTTTTATATATATCTCAATCTATCTATCTATCTATCTATATATATGTATCTATCGATAGAGTACATTTCATTTGTGCTCTCCAAGTTTATTTTCGTCTTCAGGTAAGCAAGTTCAGCTTGTTTTTTTAAGTTTTTATATTTCAAAATTAACCTTTTCCCCCCCGTTTTTCCTCTCTTCCAGTAGGTTTTGCTCCAAAATGTATTTTCTCCATTGAACCACAAGCCACTTTCCTTCTGGACCCCTGGAGCACCTTGGGCCTCGGCCATTGGGCCACCAGCAATCCACTCATCTACCCTCCTTACTGTCCCGCTCCGCCTTTTCACGCATCTGTCCCATTTTTCACCTTTTTACTTGCTCTATTGGACGGGGGCAGGAGGTCGACCGGCAGCATGTTAGTGAGACCGGGCAGTTACAATCATCGTGGCCTCATCCTGCTATGTGCAGGCCGAAACCAGCGGCTTACCACCGGAAACCCGCTGCCAATTAAAAACCCGCCCATTGTCTGTTGCACGGTAAAATGCCCATAGGCTTGTAAAACTAAGTATAAAACTCCTCTCGTTGTAAAGCTGTGTCACAGGAGATTTTCAAGTATGTTGGTGTATATATATATAAAAAAAATTAAAAGTACCCCTTCTGTGGTGGTTTAGGGCAGCATTACAGACCCTGAACTAGACCAGCCCAAACTGGGTAATTGTGTGAACTGAACCAGCCGTGTCATTTAATTGTACTCCTGAAAAGTTTCACTTTCCTAATGTAATCACAGAATTTATCTTTGATCTGCATTGGAATACAGTTTGACCCCCGCACATGCTGGGAGAGGGCACAATTCTCACACCTTACCTACGGTCACTGCATATGATCTAAAATAATGTATGAAACCCCAAGCTCTGGTTTGCAGTGTGTGCTAAGCTTATGCACTTTACCCATGTAAATGGATCCCATGCATTTCTCCGCTTAATGGGATATAATCAGTTGCCTGTCAGAATGACAATAACACCAGATTGTAGCTTGGAGTGACGTGTCTGCTCCCATGAGCTTTTGTATGATCAGTCAGCCTGACACACAAGATGCCGCTGGCCCACTGCCACAGAGTTTGGCCCAATTATGAACCAGCATGTGATATTAGGCTGAGGAATCTCTCTCATTATCTCGACACACTTGCCAGTTTTCACTGACGAGATAAATTCAAAACAATGAGACACCATTGGAGTAGATAACCATCCACTTGCTATGCGCCTGAGTCAACATCCTAGTTGTTAATTGTATCCATGTGATTTATATCTGTTAGTGTTAATTGTATTCAGATGGTGCATATCAATTGGGAACTCTCTTGCATCCATTTATTGGGTGTGGTGTGGGTGTAAATGTGGAGCTCTGTGAATAAAGGCTTGGAAGCAACTGAAGATTAGGCTCTAGTATTCTATGCTTCACCACCTGGCTATCCGATTTATAACACTAGCTACCCCACAGCACCTTGCTACGCTGTTGTTGAATTTACAAGAACAGGATCCTTCTACCGGATCTACCACTGGGCACATGCACGTGAGTATCCACTTATGGCAGGGCGCCACGCTATGCTCATCTGGTTTTTAGTTTAACCATAAGTGCCCCGGCTACAGCCGCCGGTAGTGTGCAAGCAGCTACTGCGAGCCACAGCTGAGAGCTGCATAAGGAGCAGTGTCTAGAACCAAATGGAAGAGGCTGCATGGACAATGGCACTACCACTAGCCTATACACCCTCTCCAGCACCTCCACCCCACTCCACCTGTGGGATGTAATGTGTGAAAGAGTATGGATACTGCGCCTTCAATCAACAAACATAGAATCATAGAGCACAGAAGGAGGCCGTTCAGCCCATCATGCCTGTGCTGGCTCTTTGAAAGAGCTATCCAATTAATCCCACTCCCCTGCTCGTTCCCCATAGCCCTGCAAATTTTCCCCCTTCAAGTATTTGTCCAATTCCCTTTTGATCTGCTTCCACCACCCTTTCAGCCAGCGCATTCCAGATCATAACAACTCGCTCCCCCCTGGTTCTTTTGCCAATTATCTTAAATCTGTGTCCCCTGGTTACCGACCCTCCTGCCAGTGGAAGCAGTTTGTCCTTATTTACTCTATCAAAACCCTTCATGATTTTGAACACCTCTATTAAATCTCCCTTTAACTTCTCTGCTCTAAGGAGAACAATCAAAGCTTCTCCAGCCTCTCCATATGAATGAAGTCCTGCATCCCTGGTCCCATTCGAGTAAATCTCCTCTGCAACATGCAAAAGTAGTTCTCCAATTTACTACACCCAGTTTGTAATTGTGACAGTGGAACATATATCCCCTCCCCCAAGACCTCAACAAAAAAAGTGTTAACTGACCTTGACAGTGGCGCCCATTCGTGTGCTGTGTGTATCCACGTGGACAGAGGCACCGGAAGCTGCCCAGTGTATTTGCACAGTGGTGGGAGCAGTTGCTGTTCTCACACTCATTCACATCTGCCGACACATGGGTGTGTAAAAACAAGACATTATCACGAGTTCTTATCATTTTTCTTTTTTTGATATTATGTGATTTTTGTCCTTATTGAGGTGAGGAATGTTAGCTGAGAATGGAACACTTCCCATTTTCACTCCTTGCCACCCAGCGTCGGAATCAAGGACTTCCAGGTACAGTCACTACGCAGTTAGATTCCGTGAACAGAGTGGGCAGGTCGGTATCTCAGTGAGGCAGGACTTCTGCCCACTGCCCCGAGACCATCGCAACCCTGGCCCATTTTCCTGGGTCGGGAGCATTTCCCATGCAGGATTCTTGCCATGTACTGTTGCAGCCCCAGAAGACACAGTGGGAGATTTAAAAGGAGTGGAAAAGCCCGAAGACAATCCCAACATTTCTTTTAGACCTCTGCTCAGACTGAGCCGAAAAAAAAAGAGTGAATGCATTGGGCTATTTTGGAAGGAGAGGAGTCCTCTACTAGGCCCCCTCTCCCTCCGTTAATGACCCGAGCGATAGCATAGAGCAGTGATTCACTACATGGGCTCGTCATCTGGGAAAACAAGAGCATGCAGCCGAGGGAACATAACTCCAATAATAACACAAAGACAACAAACCACATGGATGCACAAACAATTCCCCCAACCCATCGCAAAAAAATCCAAAGAATTTCTGTGGAATTTTGTCAGCAAAGACACACAGACAAGAAACACAAGAGTGGAACCCCCTGAATCGCACCTCACCATTAGCACAGCTGCATGAATATGACGACCACAGCTTGTGCCTCCTGGATACTTAGTAAAATCTTATCCAAGTCAGATGTAAAAACCTCATTCTTCTGTGGATGGCTCTGCACTATCACCTTAAGGATATTAAAAAAGGGAGATTTATCTTCTCCCCCATAAGGAAATGTTTCCTCACAGCAATTGGGGTGATGTGAGAAATTCAGTAATGTGATGTACTGTGCGAGCAACACTGGGTCACTCTGGAGCCTTACGCTGAATCTCCTACTTGTCATATCACATCATTGCTCAACACTAACATATGGGCAATGAATGGAGCATCACTCTGTTAAAGGCCCATTACTGGGATTAATTCACTCGTGAAAAATCCTCATTATTCACTAATATCTGTAATCTGTGTAATTTTCATACAACATAACCAGTAATACACTGCCACCGGCATCATATCTTTGATTTGTATCAATATTATCCTGGTACAACTGCAAAACAGTAAGAATTACTTTCTTAAACTTGGGCCCATGTTGTACCGTTTTAAGGACTAAAAACATCACAAAACTCGGGTAAACTTTGTTACGAATCTTTACTAAACACCCCTGTGTCAGTATCTACCACTCATTACCACAGAGCAGCTCTGACTGTGCGTCTACTGCAATGACCCGCACTTTATAAAAAATGACCCCTGCCACTGGATTTTGAATGGCACCGTCAGGCTAGATTGGTGGGCAGAAGCCGACTCCAAATACTTCAGGGGCATCTCTCCTTCCTGATGCCGGTTCTGAATGCTCCAGGTCACCAACCCTTGTCTTGTGATGGCAAAGCGTCAACTTAGCTAAATTTGTTGTATTCTCCCTGATGCCAGGATGTCCCTGGTATAATGATCAGACATAATTGATCAGAGATCAGGCAACACGCAGTACTCCTGATTCTGGCGGTGGCACATCACTGCTTTCTACAAATACCTACAGAAAAGGAGTGGAGAATGTCTGGGGGTGGGGGTTATTGCCCGTGCTACAAATCAGAAAGAATAACAAAAGGATTGTGTTCTTTTAATTACACCAGCTATTTTTTGCCCCATGAAAACATTATTTAAAGGTGAACCTGTATTTGTAAAAGAAAAATTTTCAGCTCAATAGCGACTTTAGGTTTCATAATTTACTTGACTTATAGTTTTACTTCCAAATATCCGTCAATTCAGTTCTCTACTGGAACTGTCCTGATTAATGTCAGCTGCTCTCACCCCCACTCTCCTCTGGTGCCAGCTAAATACATGTTTTACATTTACACATTAGGTGGAGAAAAGCGTATTTAGAATAGGATGCTCACCACTAAGAGTATGTAAGAGGTAGCTCCTCAGAAGGGGGGAAATTAACACAATGCTGGACCACTGCGTACAGGCTAAAACTACATGACCAGATTTATTTACAAATAAAATCACACGGAGAAACAGAAAGGTCAGCAAGCTTCTTTTCAGTCTAGTACTTGATGAGAGAAATTCGTTTTATAAGAGAATAAAAACCACTTCTTACAGTCTATTGGGACACAATGATCTTTTGAATAAATCAAATGTGTTTCTTTTTCCTTTTTCACAGACTTTCAAGATAAGATGTTACTCTTAATATACTGGAGTCATGTGCACTTCTGCAGCTTGAGTGTGTTCACCAAAACTAAATACTAGCAGCCAGAACTGTAATATTTTTCATAAATTTCTTTTGAAGTAGACAAGTATCCAAGATGTTAACAGTTTTTACAGCTTGACAGACAACCTGATAATGCACTTTAACAGGCTGGGTTTCGCACTTGATGACGATGGGAAATTACAACTCTGTCTGTGCAAGTATTAACATTTCAAACATGCCATTCCAGCCACCAGAGTAACTTCATCTTAAGTGATTTCAAAATTGGCATTGCTCCATTACTAGCAGACTAACCATTTCTTATCTTCCATTTTGAACTTAGCGAAGAGGGAGCAGCCTCTATTTTGAACCTTAGTTATTTTTTAAGCAAACAAACAAACCCATATGAACATAGGAACATAGGAACAGGAGTAGGCCATTCAGCCCCTCGTGACTGTTCTGCCATTTGATAAGGTCATGGCTGATCTGTGATCTAACTCCATATACCCGCCTTTGGCCCATATCCCTTAATACCTTTGGTTGCAAAAAAGCTATCTATCTCACATTTAAATTTAGCAATTGAGCTAGTATCAATTGCCGTTTGCGGAAGAGAGTTCCAAACTTCTACCACCCTTTGTGTGTAGAAATGTTTTCTAATCTCGCTCCAGAAAGGTCTGGCTCTAATTTTTAGACTGTGCCCCCTACTCCTAGACTCCCCAACCAGCGGAAATAGTTTCTCTCTATCCACCCTATCTGTTCCCCTTAATATCTTATAAACTTCGATCAGATCACCCCTTAACCTTCTGAACTCTAGAGAATACAACCCCAATTTGTGTAATCTCTCCTCGTAACTTAACCCTTGAAGTCCGGGTATCATTCTAGTACTTCACTATGAAATGAAGACATTGGCCTGGAATTTTCTCAGTGCTACTCTCGTTCCACCGCCATAACCTCGCCGGAAGTGCGGAGGAAATCCTGTTTACGCAGCGCATTCGATGAAGTTCCGGCAGCGGAGCGAGAGCAGCACTGAGGAAATTCCGGGCCAGAAGCTCCTATTTTGTCACAGTGCATTCAACTGAACTCAAGCAACTAAAATCAGTCTCGTTAGCTATGGGACTGAGAGGTTTTTATCTTTCACCACAGCAAGTTCTGATTCCATCTCCAGCATCTATACCTTGAGACGATGCAAATATCACCATTGCTTCGTGCAAAAAAAAAATTAAAGTATCTTCTTCACACATTAATAGTGTGTAAACCTCTGTGACCACTCCAGCTGTTGTATTAGAGGTCAACACTATCCGAGCAATTACTGAATATCCTGAGACTTGTCAAGTATTGCCCATTAAGTGTGACATTCATTCATTTTGGTGTTATAAGGTATTTTGATGTAGATCACTCATAAAATTAAACATAGCTCAGTGTATTTGAAAAGGTCTGGGATCTATCTCACTCTTTGTGATTATAAACCTTTTTTCGATGTTGGCGGTCCTGCACATATTATCTCTCAATTAACTTTTTTTTTTACTTTATTCCAATATGACATAAGATTATCCTGCTACTTCCCCACGATGTACTGCATCGCGAACTCTGCCAGTCATCTGCCACCTTCACAGATACTTCATGGGGGTTGAGGTGCATGTCTGACTGGCACACAAAGCAATAACATACTACTGTGCTCCCACAGCTGCAAGTAGAGTCATGGTATGGTTCCAAGCTCTCATTCTTGTCTAAGTAGAGAGACAAAGGCCAAATAAAATACAGGATTTAACATCATTCAGGGTAGCGTACGTTGGAAACATCTGGCTTGACTGAAGCTGGCTTTCAGCACTGCTCAATAGTTGAAGCCTTTGGCACCGGCCTCTGAGAGTTGTTGGGTAGAGGAGGCCCAGAGGTCTTCCTGCAGAATTTTATTTTAAATACCGTTTGCAGACCTAATCTATCACTTGAACTGAAACAAAAAATGCTATTATATCGTCAGAAACAATTTTCATCATTTTCACCCACATCAGCAAAAGTTGATGTCCTGGCAGAGCGAGAGGCCAGCAGCCAGCTGTAAATTTTAATCTCAGGTGGCCATTTTTTTTTAAAACTTAGGCCCAAAATGGGCGTGAAGTTGGCCCTGTGTCCGCGGCAGCTCACCCAAGGTCACTGTCGGGAGGCCCCATCCATTTTGCAGGCGCCAAATAGGCGCTCCATTGTAGCTCGCTGGTTTTGGAAGGCGGAAAATCAGCCAGTATCTGCACGGAGCCGGTCGGTAGGTCGGGCCTAATGGGAGGGGGCGGATGGAGGCAATTCTGGGGTGGATGTACCCGACCATCCGATATTAAGGAGTTGGAAATGGGTGGTATTGATGATAGGGCACATATGGGGTTTGCAGCTCAGCTGAGGAGCTACAGTACACTGAGGTTGTACAAGCTCAGGTTCAGCCTGGTGGAGCAGCCAGAAAGGAAGATAGGATCAGTGACTAAGGCACAAGGTTTCTGAATCGGAGCTTCGGTCTCTCCTATGTTGAGTTGAAGAAAATTCTGGCTTATCCAGTACTTGATGTTAGACAGGCATGGCAGCATAGCGACAGGTGTTGATGGCGGTATCAGAGAGGTTATGTTTGTAATCATCAGTTTACATATGGAAGCTGATCCTAATATTTGCAGATGACGTTGCTATGGGCAGCACAAAGATGAGGAAATCAGAATACCTGTCATTCCCTGCAACCACCAGGGACTCAGGACACACCTGTAGAACTAACAATTTACAAATCAACGGACTGATTTCAGTCTTGGATCATATCATTCCAGGAGTCAATGTGAATATTACTCACATGTGTGCACTGTTTAATAATATTATATATTCCGAGGTGATTTTCCGCGGCATTGCTCACATGTAGTCTGTGGTCTGGAGCAAAGTTTAGCTGCTAAGATAGAGTTGTGCTTGACTTGACCTGACCCTTAGACAACTACACCTGTCCCTGCAGTTACAAGCATACTACAATTTCAGTACGTACAGTGTGCAGCATTTCCCACGATGCATCGACAGGATTTTGTCAGTCCAACTGTGAGGATCTGTCTTCTCAAGTTTGCACTAGTTTTTCCAAATGATTTGAAGAAAAAGTGGAGGTCCAATTTCAAAAGCCTTTTCAGGTAGCATTTTCATGTGTTTTTTATATAGGGAGGTTGTATGTAAGAGGGAGAGTCAGGCAGAGCAAGATAGAACGAGACAAATACTTGATTGCAAAGCTGTGCTTCCTCTTGTTTACACTTGAATTCCAGAATAAATAATTGTTTGTTGAAAAGTAAATTATTTTTCTGAGTGGAAAATTTGAGGCATGTCTTTGTACAGGGTATATTATAGCAGGTGGTTTTCCAAATATTTTAGAATGTTTGAAGATTAATTTCAGTTGTTTGAGGTGAAGTTTCATAGGAATTGTGAAATGTCTAATTTTTAGCTTCAGAAAGGGAAGGTACATTGGTGAGAGAGAATTATCGGTAGAGAATAAGAGAAATAGGATAATTAAGACAGTTGTACTTGAATTTTTTTATACTCAGAATTAAAACAATAATTTGTTTGCAGAAAATTTTAATTACGCAGCTGTGTTACCTAATTATCCAGTTACAGTGGGTAAGGAAAATCAAGCTTTCACGTTAAAACTACGACCAACCCCTCCCTCCCTCCAAATCCCAGGATCCTCACCTCAGTTCTGCCAAATGCCAGTCCTACCAAAGCCTCAGAAAGTTGCTACCAAACCCCAGGACCACACCCCACACTATTACCAAAGGCTAGGAGGCACTCTATGTAGTCCTAGATTTCACATTTTCACGCCCCCCCCCTTCTCTCCCCACCCAAGGCTTCCCCTCCTCACCAGTGCTCCCACACCCCACAACTTTCATCCCATTGTCCCAAGATTCCATGGCGTTATCCGAAGAAGAGCAGGGTTGTTCTCCTGGTGTCCTGGCCAATATTTATCCCTCAACCAACACCAGCAAGAACAGATTAACTGGTCATTATCTCATTGCTGTTCATGGGTCCTTGATGTATGCAAATTGGCTGCTGTATTTCCCTACATTACAACAGTATTTCTTTGGCTATGAAGCGCTTTGGGACTTCCTGAGGTTGTGAAAGGTGCTATATAAATGCAAGGTTTATCTGATTTCTTTCTTTTCTAGAACCAATGAGCCCCCAGTGTTGCTGTTGCCTGGGATTACCTCCACTATTGCCAAACCCTGCAACTCCCCCCCTCCATTACTTTCACACCCTTCAACTCCCCCCTCCATTACATCCACACCCTGCAACTCCCCCCCTCCATTACATCCACACCCTGCAACTCACCCCCTCCATTACATCCACACCCTGCAACTCCCCCCCTCCATTACATCCACACCCTGCAACTCCCCCCCTCCATTACATCCACACCCTGCAACTCCCCCCCTCCATTACATCCACACCCTGCAACTCACCCCCTCCATTACATCCACACCCTGCAACTCACCCCCTCCATTACATCCACACCCTGCAACTCACCCCCTCCATTACATCCACACCCTGCAATTTACCAACTCCATTACTTCCAAACCCCAGAAATCACCCAGATATTCCACTCCCCAGCCCTACCAAACTCCAGGGACTTTTATTGCATGTGACCTTACCCCAGGACCATCCTCAATGTTACCAAAGCCCAGCATCCCCACAATTACTGCTAATTCCCACAACATTCACCTTCCCCACTACTTCGAAGGCACACAAACCTACTTCGAATCTGCTAGATGAAGCCTGCCATTTTCCTGATAAGGTTTAAAAAAAAAGTAAATAATAAATGCATAGGGAATGAAACAAAAATAATATTCAAAGCTACTGCTTTATAGTCTACATGTAAAAATAGACAATCACATAATTTAATCAGTGGTAATATTGGGTTGCAGCAAAAAAAAGAATAAAATTCCCTCTCCAAAACAAATCAGTCATTCCTATAATAACTGAGGCGAGATTACATAAACCAGGCTTGTATTCCCAGGAATATATTAGGTTAAGGGGTGATTTCATTGAGGCTTTTAGGATTTTGAAAAGAATTGATAGGGGAGATAGGGAGAAACTTTTTCTGCTGGTGGGGGAGTCTAGGACAAGGGGACATAACCTTAAAATCAGAGCCAGGCCATTCAGGAGAGAAGTTAGGAAACATTTCTTCACACAAAATGTGGTAGAAGTGTGGAACTCTCTCCCACAAAAAGCAGTATATGCGAGCTCAATTAATCATTTTAAATCTGAGATCGATAGAATTTTGCTAGCCAAGGATATTAAGGGAGATGGAGTCAAGATGGGTAAATGGAATTAGGATACAGATCAGCCATGATCTCATTGAATGGCAGAACAGGCTCGAGGGGCTGACTGGCTTACTCCTGTTACCATGTTCCTCTGCCCCTAAACCGCCCTCCCACCCCCAGTTCTCCCAGGCCGTTAACTGCTGTGTCTGTACAAAACATTGGATGTTCAGAATTGTTCATGTTATCATGGCCTTGCTTAGTTACTCATATAATAACATTTGTAATA
The DNA here is from genome assembly GCF_035084215.1 of Heptranchias perlo. Lineage (NCBI taxonomy): Eukaryota > Metazoa > Chordata > Chondrichthyes > Hexanchiformes > Hexanchidae > Heptranchias > Heptranchias perlo. The sequence continues at coordinate 19,796,441 of NC_090336.1, forward strand.
AAAGCAGGAAATGCTGGAAGTGGACAGAATGTCAACCAGAATCTGAAGAGGAAGATAGTGCAACATTCTGGCAACCCTTCATCACAATTATACTCAAAACATTCACTCTTTCACATGCTGACTGACCGGCTGTGGTGTGCAGCTTTCATTTCAGATCTCAAGCATTCCCGATTTTCTTCTTACCAATACCAGAAATCCGTAGCCCGCTTACAAGCAAAGGTAGGGAGTGTAATCAGTAAGGCACCAATGTGTCTTTTTTCCACATTAGGTCAAGTCTGTCCCAGATTCCATGAAACTGGAGGTTTACAAGGAAGTGGAGTTCCACCAGCTTCATCCTTGCCAAATTGGAGCTAAACCTAATAGCTGCTTTGCTGGCTTTGAGAATGTCAGGTCCAAGAGTGTGAATAAAGGACATTACTACAGCCTTGAGAATAATTTGAATGCACCATGTTCAAGTAATGCACAATGAAGTCAATGCTTAAAGGTGTGGCGGGTTATTGGACATTTTATGAAAGTGAACATGGTGGCACCATTTTACAACACCAAGTTATAGTCCAACAAATTTATTTTAAATTTCACAAGCTTTCGGACGCTTCCTCCTTCCTCAGGTGAATGTTGTGGAAATTCACCTGAGGAAGGAGGAAGCCTCCGAAAGCTTGTGAAATTTAAAATAAATTTGTTGGACTATAACTTGGTGTTGTAAAATTGTTTACAATTGTCAACCCCAGTCCATCACCGGCATCTCCACATCATGGTGGCACCATGCTGTGCTTTATAGAGAGAGTAGAAAACGAGTACAGTAGCCACATACCTATACACCTCTGTCCATCGAAGAGCAACTCATAGCCGAGGGGGCACACACACTTGAAACTGCCCATAGTATTGATGCACTTGTGCTCACAGAGTATGCGTCCGTGTATTTCACACTCATCTACATCTAAATTCACAGAGAGGGGCACAGTAAATGTCATAGGTTTCAGGAATGTAACCACCAGCACCGACTGCACTAAAAATCAGCATTTTCTACACATTGGGCCGGATTTTGCTCTAAAAATCAAGGCCAGCCGTTATTTCAGTGCAAATGGGTAGGGGAACTTCCGGCGACCGCACATGCGCAGTTAAACGCAGAAATCCGGCAGTTGCTCTACCAGATGCCCTGCTCCTCCAGAAACTTTGTGGAAAGGAGATCTCGCCAGTTGACTCCCCATAGAAATGACTGCAACACCATGAAGTTCCTGCACTGCCCTGCCCTGATGGAAATTAAATAATCTCGCCAGAAAAAGATATGTCAAATTTTTTGAAGTGTAACCAAAATTTTTAATGGCTTGGTAAGTCTTGACTGCAAACAACCTCTCTGGCACTGAAAATTTACTTTTACAAGTGTGGAGTCTCATTCCTTCAGATTTTAATTGTTATTGGACTTTCACAAAAAATGTTACATTTTATTTTACTTTTTCTTTCTGGCTCTTTTATTTCTGTCTTCTAATTCAATACTTCTTACCCTTTCTTTATTTCACTTTCTGTAACTGATTTTACATTGAATTTACTATTCTAACTTACACTTCCTGGTTCTGTGTCTGTGTTGCTTACTAACGTGCTTCAATCTGATTGATTATGGGGATACGCAATAGCTTGCCCCATTCACACAGGTCCCAGGTGCCCAGAGGGCACCGCGCTTGATCGAGGACCAAGTCTAACGAGCAGCAGGCACCATTCGTTTGCTGCTCAGAGCAAAATGTTATAAATTGGATAGCCAAGTGGTGAAGGATAGAGCCTGGTCTTCAGTTGCTTCCATGCCTTTATTCACAGAGATCCCTCTTACACCCACACACCACACCCTACATAAACTCTCATATCAAAAGGTTACAAGAGAGTTCCCAATTGACACACACCACCTGAATACAATTAACACTAATTGATATAAATCATATGATACAATTAACACAAAATCCAGCCCATCATCAGCATTTGCTACTCTAATGAATAACACCTACTACCCTAAATACAGTACTCACTACACTAACCATCACCTCTGGCTACGTTAATCACTAACACTTAATACACTAATTGTCAGCATTTACTAAAATAACCACTAACACTTACTACACATATAATCAATTCTTAGTAAACCAATTATCAGATCTTACTATGCTAATCGCTTAGCACTTATTACATAATCATTAACATTTAAAGTACTAATCAGCATAGACTATACTAAACAGTAAAGCTAGACATCACCCACTATACAAATTGTCAGTTCTTACTTCAATAATCACTCGGACCCATTAAACAAACCATAGCTCCTTTCCCGACCTCAGGACATCCCAAAGCACATTACAGCCAATGAAGTACTTTTGAAGTGTCGTCACTGCTGTAATGCAGGAAATGTGGCAGCCAATTTGAGCTCAGCAAGGTCTATACTATACAAGCTATTAACACACTATACTAACTATTAACACACTAATCATTAGCACTTACTACACTAACCATTAACACATACTACACTCATAATCAGCACTTACTCCACTTATCATTAATATTTACTAGAATAATTATCTACATGTACCACACTAACCATTAACATTAAACATCATTAGCCCCATTCTAGGAGCACAAATCTAAACTGGCACTTCAGTGTAGTAGTGGGAGAGTGCTACATTGCCTGAGGTGTTGTTTATCAATGAGCCATCACAGCAAGGGCTCGCCTTCCCCTTTCATATGGACATAAAAGGTCCCATGACACTGTTTGAAGAACAGCTGGGTCTGCAGGTGTCCTGACTATAATTTCACCCTCAACCAACACCAACAATTGGCTGCCAAGTTTGTGTACATAACCACAGTGACTACACAAGTGATTCTTTCGATGATATTTTGGGATAGCCTCACAACATGAAGGCTCACAACATAAGTAAATTGTTTTTTTACACTAATCATTAGCAGTTATTGCACAAACCATTAACACTTAATACGCCAATCATTAACACATAATATTAATCACTGGCATCTACTACACTAACTATTATCAATTAATATACTAACTATTAATATTTACTACATTAACCATTAGCATTATGTTAATCATTAGCACTTACTACATTGATAATTATCACTTATTACACAAATACTTAGTACACTAACATTCAGCACTTACTAGACCAAACATCAATATTTACGACATGAATTATTACCACTTACTAGACTAACAATGAAATTTGCTACACTAACCAGTGAAGAGTTTCCTCAGCTATAATTATTGTCGAGAGTATTTGAAAGAGAATATGGCACTGTGTTCATTGTTAATGAATTATCTGATCAGACTCACAAAAGGAGACATTTATTCAAACCCACCACTGAACAGAACATTACCAGATGTTATTCTGATAATGTGGATCTGAATGGCTCTTATCACAATCAGTAGCAGGATTGTTACCGGGAAAATAATCCTGAGTAGAAATGATTTGGCAGTAAAAATGTCATTTATTAACTCACTCTGTTCATGGTTCACAGGAGTAAAGACATCACTGGCAAAGACAAAATTCTAACCTAGAATCAATAGATTTTTCCCACGCTGCAGGATCGGGTAAAATATTATTGACTTGGCCTGTTGATGTTGCTGCTGCCTCACAGGAAGCAGAAAACAGTCTGACTCCTCTCGTTTTAAACAACTTTTAAAGCAAGTATGCACAGGAAAACTGGGAACGACATCTGAAGTTAATGGAAAAGAAAATTTGGCGGGGAGTATCATGGACGGCCAATCCGCTAACACCTATTATACATCCCCGCTGAAGTTGAAAGTTCGTCCCTTTCTCTCTCACAGTAATACTGTTTAAAAGCGCATCCAATATAAACTGCCTGATTAAGGCTTTTGAAACTAGTCCTCCAGTTTTTCATCAAATAATTTTGGAAAACAACCCAACAGATATGGAAGCAGGAAACTGAGAAGAATTATTCTGGCAATTGAGTTGACTAAATGCAACTGGTGCATTCTGGGAAACTGTGCACATTGCATGTGCTCAGACTCCAAAATCTGCCTCCGGCCAACAGTAACAGCTTTGAGCAAAGATATCGAGCTTAATTTTCAAATGGAAGTCTGGGTGTGTTGGGGGCAGGGGGGGGGCAACGAAAATTGGGACAATCCGGAGCGGGTAAGGAAGCAGGCTCCAACCTGCTGACTTCCGTGTCTCGCACAGACGCATCTGTTTGCGTGCGCTACAGGAATCCGGAAGTCCCACCTGCAATCAAAGCCGGTGGGCTGTTATTTAAAGCAGTCATTAAGATAGTTAAAGTTGTTAAAGTATTTAATTAATTTTATGGTGATTGAGGCAGGGAGCGGATTTTCATTCAGCTTCAGCGTGTTTCCCGTGGCCTCTGAAACACTCCATGGTGAAGGAGTCGTGTTTCAGCCGGCTGCCAGTTGGGCATTTAAATCCCTGTTTGACAGATGGGGATAAAAGGTGAGTTATTGCAGCAGGGCACTCAGTTCTCTCAGACAAACTTTTGGCTGGGAGATCTTAGTGTTTAGACTGAAAATTCTTGGTTTCCACTCAGAATTGTTCTGTTTACACATATTTACCAACTTTTCAGACCCCCTCAAACTGACACCATCAGGATGGGGGGGCGCGATGGCTGCATTCACCAGTACATCCGAGGACGAGGAACATCACCATCCTCGCCAAGCACGGCGTGCACTTCTGCCACCTGGAGCTCCACAACACAGTGCTGCACCACAGGGACCTGCACAAGAGCACAGAGGGGAACAACTGAGGGAGCGACATTGCAGGAGGCACTACCCTCGCTAGAGGGTCTACAGACCGAGGCTCAGCTTCCTGGACCTCTCTGAGGAGCAGTGAATACGGAGGCTGAGCGTGCGTCGCCAGGTGGTCACAGACATCTGCAGCCTCCTTCATGCCGAGTTACTCCCGGCTGGGCCTCGCGGCATCTTTGCAGTTAAAGTGACCACTGCCCTCAACTTCTTCGCCTCTGGATCATTCCAGGGTGCCACCGGTGACATTGCCGGGTCTCTCAGTTGTCTGCACACAAGTGCATAAGGCAGGTCACCGACGGCTTGTTCCGCGGGGCCTCACAATATGTCAACTTCCCCATGGACAACCTCAGCCAGACGGAGAGGGCAGTGGGATTCCACTCTGTGGCTGGCTTCCCACATGTACAGGGTGCAATCAATTGCATGCATGTAGCACAGCCAGTTTTTCCACACGAGCCAGGACTGTTCATCATCAGAAAGGGATATCACTCCATTAACACTCAGCTCATTTGTGACCACCGCAAAGATTCCTTCATATGTGCACCAGATTCCCTGGCAGCTGCCACGATTCCTTTATTCTGAGAGAATCCAACATCCCGGGCCTCTTCCATACACCGAGCACCCTTAAGGGCTGGCTCCGCGGGGACAAGGGCTACCCCCTGCACACGTGGCTCATGACACCTCTGAGGAACCCCATCAGCATCGCATTATAGTAGTGTGTTGTGTCCTGCACAACATGGCGACAGCCATTTGATGCCACCCAGCGTTGATATAACGACAGCCACATCGTCACGAGATCTATAATTGAACATGCGACAGGGCTGCTCAAGATGTGATTTCACTGCCTCCATCATTCTGGGGGTGCGCTTCAATATGCATCAGTTTAGAGTGGGTCACATTGTAGTAGTGTGTTGTCTCCTGCACAACATGGCGCAACAGAGAGGGGTACCGGTAGAGGAGGCCCCATCCCCTCATCCACCATCCACCATCCACATCTGCCATCCACATTGAGAAGGAGCAGGAGCAGCAGGAGGAGGAGGAAGAGGAGGAGGAGGATGAACCCATGGGCAGAGCAGTGGCCCACCTGGCTACTCGTGAGGCCAGGGAGTCTCTGATATGTGAACAATTCTCGTAAGATCAGAAAGTGAGAAGAGTCCAGTCCTCACACCACCTGGAAAGAGCAGCGCCAACACCAGCAGCACCACTCCCCCCAACCTTCCCTGCACAAAACAGTCCTGGAACTACACATACACCCACTGTAAAGTGACCCAATGGGAGGCATCAAGTGTCACTGTTCACGGTGGACCTCATGAAAGGACCTATCACAAAAGCCAGTCAAGAATGGGCAAGACGTGCAGTAGTGGTGAGAATGATAACATTTAATGTGCCTTTAACAAAAACCAAATGTAAATGAAAAACATGACAGTCTGTCAAACACCCTTGTGCATAATCTTCGTGATCACAAATCCTTAGCCTTTCTCTTCCTACTATTTCAACATGGTGCATCCTCTGTGGCTGCAGCAGAGGTACTGGCTGCTTAGATGCTTTCAGCCTATACCGTCTGGGCTTTGCAGCCCATGATGACTCCTCCAAAGACTGCTCCGCCTGCACCTGTGCTGGCTCAGACTCGGCCACCTGGAGAGGAGGCAGCTTTGCGGGTACTGGTTGAGAGGGGGGCAACGGATGAGACGTGGGAGTGCTTAGAGTGGCGTCCCCACTTCCATGTCCCCTTTCGCCATCATCCCTCTCCTGGGCCAGGCCCACATCACTCATACCACTCTGCTGGTCAACAGTTTGGAGGACATGTGTGATGGAAGGCCACTTCTAAAGTATTTGTCAGCCTGTTTAAGACGGCAGAATGTTGTTCACCCTGAGTCCAAACGGCCATTGTCAGGGCCTGAATGGATACATTTGGGAGCCGTGCTTGAAGCTCAACAGAGGCTAGCCTTCTCTCCATCACTGAAATTCCTGCACTTACCTGCGATATTATCTCAGACATTTCCGCAGTTACCTGCGACACTATCTCAGATATTTCAGCAGTTATGTACGACACTATCTCAGACAGTTGTTCACATCCCTGTGACACTATCTCAGAGATTCCCTCCCGTACCTGTGCCACCATTCTACTAATGCAGGAGGTGGACTCCTCCATCCTCTGCGCTATTGTGGAGAGTGTGCGTGGCACCTGTTCCAGTAACTCGCAAATGTGCTGCTGTCCCTCGATCATTCTCCTTTTAAAGGATGGCCCCCGGGGTTCAACATCTGCATCCAGCTGAGCAGAGCCTGGAGACGACTGCGCCCACCAATGCGGACTCTCCACAGCTGCCCCTGCCACCAGTGTCTGCTCATGCTCACTTGTGTGTGGTGACTCACCGGGTGCCAACCCAACTAACTGACTACTAGGATCCACCGAGGTGTGAGTATCTGCACTGGTCGATGGCTCGCTATGATGTGACGGTGCACCCTCAGAGGCAGGGAGCTCCCCTGAGGAATCGCCCTCTCCCGTCACTGCGGTCGTTGAAAGGCCTGTAGGAGAACAGAAGGCAATATTAAGCATCATCACAGATGTGTCATGTTGCGATGAGCATACTGAGGTGTTCAACATGGCAAACATTGTTAACATCAATTCATATTGTGTGTGATGAATGTTAAATTTGTGTCACCAGACGTTTGTGGGGTGTCAGTCTTGGCGTCCCTGATGGACAGGCACTCAAGGGTGCGGCTGATCTCCAACGTCTCCTGCGTCTGTGAGGACCACTATTTGTTGTGGCCCCCCCTCCAGTCCGCGCCCTCGCGTGTATTTTGCACTCTCTTCTCCCAGAAGGGGAGAAAGTACAGACGTGTGAGTGAGTGATGGGGAAGTGGTCAGCCGATGAATGCATTGCTTTGGGTGAAGCTGACCGTGAAAGAGGTGCATCAGAGGGTGAGTATGAGACAGAGACACCACATTGGATGAGGATTGGGGTGAGTGGTCGTGGTGGGGTGACTAATGAGGAGGTGAGGAAGTGCTGAGGAAGTGCAGGTAAGTTAAGGACGACCTTAAGTGGGTGTGAGGAGTGATGTGATGGAGTAGTCTTGGCAGTGTAGAATGAATTGGGGGGGTGGGGGAGTGATGTGCACCGCGGAATGCAGGAGAATCAGGAAATGTACTCACTTTTGCTGTCCTAGTTAGGTCATTGAAACGCTTCCTGCACTGTATCCAGGTGCGGCAGATGTTGCTGCTGCTGGTGACCTCCTCTGCCACCTCGAGCCAGGCCTTCTTGGTGGCAGAGGCAGGGCGCTTCCTCCTGTCGGCCGGGTAAAACAGTTTCCTCCTCCTCCTCACCCCAGCCAGTAGCACCTGAAGTGAGGTATCACTGAATCTCGGAGCAGCCTTGCCCCTGTGCTGCTTCATATTGTGTGTTTTCTGGGTCTTTGCTCCAGCAAAATCCTTTGGAGCAATGGCCCTTTAAATAGAGACGCTCCAGCTGACAGCCTGTCGTGTGGGTGTGCAGTCCGCCCACTGCGCAGCTTTCAGACGGCAAACCCGGAAGCCCTGTTAAGGGCCACCAATTAACTCGCGATCGTGTGGGGAACGGTAAGTTTTTATTATCCGGGTTTGCCGCGCGCCCATTGACCCCCCCCCACCGCCACCACCATCCCACCACCCTTTGAAAATCGAGCCCATCAAGTATAAGCTCAGATCTTTGGGGAAAGTTGAGGCCATCAAGGAAAGAATTTTAGTGAAAGTATTAATGGACACAAAAGATAATTCAATGGCTAAATTTAATCGTTATTGTAAAATATATAATTTTCTATGCTTGTAATTTGTTTAAAACTTTATTTTTGGACATTCAAAATTTAAATTACTGACAGTTGAAAATATTTTCAAAAACATTTTGTATTATTTCATTGGTTCAGTTTTTATCTTTTACAAGTTTTTGGTAGGTAGTCCTGACTGGTCAATTGGGACTGTTTGTTTTTGTAAGTCCTTAGTGGTTTCTAACTTTTTTCCTCACTTTTGATTTTTACGTTCCCTACCTCTTCAATTCTGAATTGTTGCTATTTTATTTTACATAGAATTATATAGAATTTACAGCAAAGAAACAGGCCATTTGGCCCAAGTGGTCTATGTGGGTGTTTATGCTCCACATGCACATCCTCCCACCCTACTTCATCTAACCTTATCTGCATATTCTTGTACTCCTTTCTCCCTCATGTACTTCTCTAGCTTCCCATTAAAGGCATCTACGCTATTTACCTCAACTACTCCATGTGGTAGCAAGTTCCACATTCTAACCATTCTCTGGGTGAAGAAGTTTCTCCTGAATTCCTTATTGGATTTATTGCTTTGACACAACCAAGAAAGTGTGACGACAAAAGTGTGATGTTAAAAGTGTGATGGTAAAATTGTGATGGCGATAGTGTGACAGATAGGAAGCGCGTGCTAGACCCTAAACTTTTAATATATTGTAGATTTATTTTTACTGAGCTATGCACCTCACCATGGAATGGACTGTGCTGACTCTCCACTCATAAGTCCCACCTTGTAACATACCTACACAGGATTGGCTGTCGGCAGCAAGTAAATATCCATGGTCACAAGAGCAAAAGAAGCTCCCTGCAGTGTTAATACATGTTTGTTGGCAGGTCCTCCGACCGAGGTCTGAGCATTCATCCCAATCTGTCAAAGACACAAAACAGCAGCCTCATATCAAGCATTGCTTTTAAAGTTGGTGACAATTACAGAGGGTATCACACCTCAGCCCCTATTGTGTGTGAGTGATTGGGGTGGATGGGGGGAGTAGGTGTGACATATTCACACGATTTAACATTAAATGGGGGTTTGCTTTATCAAAGCACAACAACATGGAATTAAATTTAATAAATGTTATTAGCCATTAAAAATAAGTTCAACCTTAAGAAAGTTTCTTAACTTCTATGAAGATTATGCAGCTTCCAGTGATGCTCAGAAATTAAACAGATTCTTAAACTTAAAAGCTGAAAGGCCATTTCTTTTGCAATCTCCATTAAACAGCTGTTCTGGGCTCCCCGAGTGACTCAGCACTGAGTAGATGAGCCATACAACAGGGGAGTCCCACTTTTGATTTTGGTCAGGCAGCAGAGATGTAAAGAAAGAAAGACTCACAATTATATAGCACCTTTCATGACCTCAGAATGTCCCAGAGTGCTTTACAGCCAATGAGTACTTTTGAAGTGTAGTCACTGTTGTAACGGAGGAAAAGCAACAGCAAAGTCCCACAAACAGCAATGAAATAAATGACCAGATAATCTGTTTGTAGTGATGTTGATTGAGGGATAAATGTTGGCCAGGGCACTGGGAAGAACTTCCTTGCTCTTCTTTGAATAGTGCTGTGGAATCTTTTACGTTCACCCGAGAAGGCAGACGGGTCGTTGATTTAACATTTCATCTGAAAGACGGCACCTCCGACAGTGCAGCACTTCCTCAGTACTGCATTGAAGTGACAGCCCAGATTATGTGCTCAAATCTCTGGAGTGGGGCTTGAACCCACGACCTTCTGACTCAGAGGCGACAAATGGATCAAGAGTTGAAACGGAGAATTGTTGCAGAACACTGACTCAAGCAGTAATGCACGCAACAAATGTTTGAGAGAGAAAATAGCATAAATTACCTAGACACTGGCCTTCGATCATCTGAAAACCCTCAACACAGGCACAGCGATAAGATCCCATGGTGTTGAGACAACGGCTGTTGCATAGGGAGACATCCTCCTTACACTCATCAATATCTTACAGCAAGGAAACAGATTTCGTTAGAGCCAGCTAAATAGTAAAGTTCTGGGCACAATCTAGATTTCTAATGGTATCTTATCTACATTTCTATCAGTACCTTACTCTGAATCTAGATTACTTCTACTGTTTTCACCCTAATCTAGATTTATAACAGTACCTTGGTCGCCATCTAGATCTCAGGAAGTATCTACTCAAAATCTAGATAGCCAGTACTGACATAGTGTGAATCTCGATTTATGATAGCATCTTAGTTTGAATTGTGATTTTGAACAGTATCTTAGTTTGGATCTAGTTTTCTAGAGATATTTTACTCCGCATTTGGATTTCTAGCAGGATCTCAATTTGAACTTCCATTTCCAACACTAACCTGTCCTGAAACTAGATTTCCTTAATGCATCTAAAGGCATGTTACTGGGTATTTAGAATGTTACCTGAATATAGGTTTTCAAACTATTTTAGTCCCAACCTAGATTTCTAACACTATCTTACTCTCAATCCAGATCTCTACAGGTACCCGAGTCTGAGTCTAGATTTCTGGTCACATTCTATTCTGCATCCAGCCTCTAGTGGTATCAATATGAATCTAGATTTCCAGCAGTATTACAGCCTGAATCTATTATTTTTAGCCATACCCTGACTGACACTGTTGCAAACATGGACCATTCACTCTGTTTATTTTTGCTGTTCATACTGCTAATCATCATGAGCTTTCCCCCGCCTGATTTTAGATTCAAAAAAGATGGTCACCTCGTGTGTAATGCTGGGCCACTCAGGTGAGACAAATGTAAGGAGTCTTACAACACCAGGTTATAGTCCAACAGCTTTATTTAAAATCACAAGCTTTCGGAGCTTTCCTCCTTCGTCAGGTGAGTGTGGGATTCCATAAAGGTACAGCATATATAGTCAGAGAACAATGTCTGGTGATTACAGATAATCTTTTCAACTGCCCGTTATCAAGGCAATCAAAGGAGTTGAATAGTGTTCAGACAGAGAAACATTACATACAAGACTACTGAATACACAGTCAGAACACAAAGACAGAGAGAGAGAGAGAGAGAGAGAGAAACATCTGAAAGGAAGAGAAAGAGAGAGAATGACCAGTTGTATTAAAAACAGATAACTTTTTTTCGCTGGTGGGGTTACATGTAGCGTGACATGAACCCAAGATCCCGGTTGAGGCCGTCCTCATGGGTGCGGAACTTGGCTATCAATTTCTGCTCGACGAAAGCTTGTGATTTTAAATAAAGCTGTTGGACTATAACCTGGTGTTGTAAGACTCCTTACATTAGTCCACCCCAGTCCATCACCGGCATCTCCACACTCAGGTGAGAGACTAAGTGAAAGAGGCCATCTGGCATCAAATTCAGTAGCAGCCTAGTCACCCGATTAGCTTGTACAGAAAGTTTTGGCAATTGCCTTAGTCCAGTAGTAAAGGCCCATAATAGGTGAAAAGATTGTGAAATTTGGCATAATAATATTTTGTGAGGTACTGAACATTTTCAGAAATAGGGCATCATGAAAGTGACGGTGACTGGACAGCTTTAAATAGAGCCAGTAGATGATTTATGCTGAAGAGTCAGTCGTAATGCCATATAATCTGGAATTGATGTTGGTAAACCCCAAAACCTTCTCAAATTCTACATGTATATAAAAAAAATTATAATTAGCCGTATTTATTTTAATGCTGAAACATGTCACCCAATGCCAACATTGACTTGGGTGGAAGACATTGTTAAAATTCAAGAACAAATGGTAATCAGAGTTTGAAAGTCTACAGAGGTAATACTAAGCCTGTATAATGCAGTAGTCAGACTACACTAAGAATACGGTATCCATTGTGGGCAATACATAAAGCAATATGTGCATTGCTCTTTTCTCACCTATGACTTTTCTTAAATATTGATCATTACTATCACTTTGTCGCTGTTTCTCCATCATTTCCTTTACGTCGAGTAAAACTTACATTGTCACACTTTAGGGGCCACACTTTTGCGTTACACTTTCTGACTGGCTCAAAAATCATAATTATAAAAAAAACACCCAATCAGAACTTAGTAGGGAAAGTACGAACCGAAAGTGAGAAAGGCAGCTAAATATCTACCAAAAGAAACCGAGCATGTCTGAAAGCAGCAAATCAAGCAGGAGCAGTGAAGGAAATCTACTAATAAAAGAAAATGCAAGCTTAATTCATTCAAACACTCCACAAAATTTGTGAAGTTAGTTTGAGTTGAATTTTCCACTGAAAGATTAATGGTAAAAGTAACATTTATAATATTAACTGATAAAAACTAATTAATTCCGAATAAAATGCTTATCTTTACTTATAGAGTTACCTGCATGGTTTAAACTCCTCAAAAATATTTTTGTCTAAGAAGTCTCTTTCTGTGTTCTGAGCCGAAAGCTCAACTTAAGAGTACTTGGTGGAGCTTAAATAATTGGGTTGGGCTTTGCTGACCATTTTTTTCTGTGAATGCATCGGTTCCTCCTAATTGGCTGCTATTCATGTCAATCACAGCAAGCCCTATCACATTCAATTTTGGACTTGCTGGTTGTTAGTCCCACCCCTTTCAGTCTGAGGAATCAAATTGTCCAACTTTTTTTCCTTAAGTACCCAGCCCAATCTTACTCTGCTCACTTCAATGGCCTTACTTGACTCGCTCTCTATGTTCCCTTCTGTGATCTTACCTGACACACCTTGAAATCCTTCCCAGCCCAGCCAGCCACAAAGATGTCCGTTCCATTCCCTAACCCCTGTCCTTTTTGGCCTGCCTTGACACAGGTTCGTCCCAGGTCAGCCCACCCTGTTGTTTTTACTCATTGTTGTGGTGCTGTTCCTGTGTTTGGCTCTTGCACTGTACTTTTCGGCTTGACTTGTGATACTGTGCCGAACACAGTGTTGCACGCACAGTCAGCAAATACAGTTTTTTTGCGAGCATAGTAACTGGAAGTTGAATACAACTTCCCAGCCCAACCGCTGGCATGTCCACCTGGCCACCTTCACCGTTTCCTGCCCATCTACTCACTCCCTGCTCACCTGCCCTCCGTGCTTCTCAGCCCACCAGCTTGCCTGCTCAGCCCGAGTGTTCCCGCCTTACTGCTTGCTCACCTGCACTAAATGTTTTCCACCTCCTTGCCCACTTCAAGTGTTTCCACACCTGCCTGCTGTTGAGCACTACCAGCCACCTTGCTCACTCACCTGCCCAAGGTCCTCCCGGCCCACCAGCTTGCCTGCCTATCCCACATATTTTCTGACTCGAGAGTGAGATGCGAAGGACCAGAGTGAAAGAGAGCAGGTGGTGAGTAAGAGGAGCAAAAGTTGCGGAAGAAATGAAGAAGAGTGGAAGAGCAACATATAAAGAAGGAAAGATAGCAAGAAATGACGGACGAGATGTGGATAGATATTTCAGTTGATTCCCCCATGTCATTGCTCATGGATAGTCAGGGGTTAGGGGCATAATTATGACCATTAGAAGTTAAGATAGAGTTTTGTTTAACCTGGTTTTCCCCTGCTCAGATATGAATAGCAAGTTCTGGCTTGCCCAATGTGCTTGTGAATCATAATTTTAAAAAAAATTTACACAGATAAAAATCACTTACCTTAGATAAAATTCCCAATTCAGGTTTCTAGACCTATATATATTAAAAATTCAGTTACCTCACACTCTTCTAGGATTTTCTAGTATAATTCAAGGGGCTGGACTTTCAAACAGCAGGTGCTGGCACACAGACTTACTACCATATGTAACAACGAAGCAGTTGATAATCGTTTAAATGTGAAATGTTACCTGAAAAAAGCTTTAAAATTCAGACGTCCAAGTCCCATCTTCCACCACCCCTACTTCCAGCTGTCCTTTCCCTGGCACCTTCCAGTGTGCAATTGCAGGAGATGTTAACACCTGTCTGTTTATCTCCCCTCATACCACCTACTCTCCAGGACCCCAAACATTCCTTCCACATGAGACAACATGTACATCCTCTAATCTAGTATACTGCAACTGCCCAATCAATGTAGCCTACTCTACACGGGGGACACCAAATGCAGATTAAATGACTGTTTCACTGAACATTTCTTCCCGATGGTTTGCCACTTTAACCCCTACTCTCGTTTCCACTCTGATCTCTCCCCATCTTTGGCTTTAGTAACTTCAGACCATGGCCAATCAATCCATTAACTCACTCTCTGTGATTGCTTATCTGTTCATGTTCTCTCCTCTCCCCTTTCTCTTTCTATTTTTTTCCAACCTTATGAAAATACCTCCCTATCTTCAGTTCTGATGAAGGGTACACACTGAAAGGTCACGACCTGCCTGTTCCCTTTACAAATGCTGAGCGAATTGCTGTGCATTTCTCTGTTTTTATTTCAGAATTCCAGCATGTGCAGGATTTCCTTTTTATTTTTAAAATCAATTTTGTTGACTGTTTCCAAATCATTTGGAAAGGTGAAGAAATTCAGAAATCCTTTGACAGCATGAGGGAATACAGGGCCCAGTTGCACTGAGAAAATCATACTGATGAATCTCAGAGTTTGGAGGTTCTTCTCCTCTCAGAGATTGGGGACTATTCTCTCAACTCTCAGAATTTGGAGAGTTCTTATCTCCTCTCCGCATTTGTGGTCTCTTTTCCCCTCCATACAATGGCTCATCTCCCCTCCCTCAGAATTTGGGCTGGGGGTGGGGCGGGGGGGGGGGAAGTGGGGAAGGCCTGTTCTCCACTTCCCCTTTCTTCTTCCCTCTTTACCTTCACATGTGCTTCTGTCAGCCAGGAGTCGGAAACCAGCACGGCAGGAGCAGAGGTAGCTGCCAAAGGTGTTGTGACAAGAATGGCGACACACACGGCTCTCCCCCAGCCATCGGCACTCGTTCACATCTGTAGTGACAGAAAACCGCAGTCGTCACACGGGTCAATGACAAAGAGACAGTAAGGGCAGAATAACCCTGTCACTGTGACTATACATGGGTAAACCAAGCTGGTGGCAACCAAATCAGATCAATTAAACGTGGAATTCAGAATGTATGAGGTCAATTTTAACCTAATGGGAGGGAAAGTAGAGAGTGAGGAGGACATAAAAAACCTACAAGGGGATATAGACAGGCTGGGTGAGTGGGCGGAGGTTTGGCAGATGCAATACAATATTGGAAAACGTGAGGTTATGCACTTTGGCAGGAAAAGTCAGAGAGCAAGTTATTATCTTAATGGCGAGAAACTGGAAAGTACTGCAGTACAAAGGGATCTGGGGGTCCTAGTGCAAGAAAATCAAAAAGTTGGTATGCAGGTGCAGCAGGTGATCAAGAGGGCCAACGGAATGTTGGCTTTTATTGCTAGGGGGATAGAATATAAAAACAGGGAGGTATTGCTGCAGTTATATAAGGTATTGGTGAGACCGCACCTGGAATACTGCATACAGTTTTGGTGCCCATACTTAAGAAAAGACATACTTGCTCTCGAGGCAGTACAAAGAAGGTTCACTCGGTTAATCCCGGGGATGAGGGGGCGGACATATGAGGAGAGGTTGAGTAGATTGGGACTCTACTCATTGGAGTTCAGAAGAATGAGAGGCGATCTTATTGAAACATATAAGATTGTGAAGGGGCTTGATCGGGTGGATGCGGTAAGGATGTTCCCAAGGATGGGTGAAACTAGAACTAGGGGGCATAATCTTAGAATAAGGGGCTGCTCTTTCAAAACTGAGATGAGGAGAAACTTCTTCACTCAGAGGGTGGTGGGTCTGTGGAATTTGCTGCCCCAGGAAGCTGTGGAAGCTACATCATTAAATAAATTTAAAACAGAAATAGACAGTTTCCTAGAAGTAAAGGGAATTAGGGGTTATGGGGAGCGGGCAGGAAATTGGACATGAATTTAAATTTGAGGTTAGGATCAGATCAGCCATGATCTTATTGAATGGCGGAGCAGGCTCGAGGGGCCGATTGGCCTACTCCTGCTCCTATTTCTTATGTTCTTATGTTCTAATTCACCAGACGGGAAACACGCGAGATCAGGTGGAAGGTCAGTTTTACACCCTTCCCATTGGCTTCGATGGAGAGTAAAACGGGGTGGGAAATAAAACCAGCATTGCACCCAATCTCGTCAGTCTCCCGACGGGCGGGCGAGGATAAAATTGACCCCATAAATGTTTCCTTTTCTGTGCCTCCTCTTCTGAAGGCACTGACTCTTGCTGGGATACAGTTACACAAGCTCCAGCTGATCGGGGTTGCTGACTCGGAGGAGTTACTGAGCGTAAGCACGTGACAGCGAGATTACTATCAACAGAGATATAATCAGTAAAATAGGGTTATAGTTAGTAATATTCAGAGTTGTGGGGGGTGTGCGTGTGTGTGCACATGTTAACTCATCTCACAGGTACTGCCAGGTTCTGTAACTCCTCCAAACCGTTAACATTGCTGTTGTCATTAGTACGCATTGTTTAAACAAAAATGTTCTGTCAAATCATTAAGCTGCTTTACTTCACAACAAGTAAACATACAGATTCGATGCACTAAATTCAATCAGCACAACTTACCTTTGCATAATAATACAAAATAAAGATTGCTTTAACGAAAGGTTTCCTATCAGCCAGGGAGAGCAGGAGTGCTCCTCCAGGCTCTACAAGGAAACCGAGGGCCCCGGACATTCCTTCCCCGATTGTCTCCCCCCACCTCCTATTTGACAGCCGGGGACCGTTCCCATGGATCCCCGGCCGCGGCCTCCTGGCCTGACGTCATTGACTCCAGGTTTGGGAGGGAGTCCGGTCTGGTATACTTAAATGAGGCCCGGGAGTTAAAATGGCCTGGGCCTCGTGTCGGCAAGTCAGAGCCAAGCTGATGCTCACCCCCCGCTGGCCCCACTGCTCGCCTCTCACCCGTTAAAATCGGCGCGATGGCGACTTACCTTTTCGGCCCACACCTGGGTCTGCTGCTCCTTGGAGCCGGGTTTCCCTGGCGCGGACGACACCAGGCATTAACCTCATGATACATCGAGTAAGATGACCCACTGATTTGGGCCAGTGTGACATAATTGCTTCTACCTTCTAACATCTTGAACTCACCAGAAGTTCTCATAGCCGTCCTGCTTTAAAAAGCCCATCTCCAGTGTCGGCTTTTAGTCAAACTGACTAACTCCCACCCAACAGTGGAATCCACCAGCCTAACTTGGAAATGACCCCGGCTGAGTTCAAGTGGATTAAGTTGTAACAGTAGTAATGAGTGCGAATGACCACGAGAATGTTAAACTATCTTTCACTGTCGGCAGCACACTGCTTCTGATGCCCCTTCTGAACCCTCAGCTCCCAGCTCTGCAGTCCTGTGAATTTAAACCCTCGAGAGCTCAGTTTATCCGAATAGTAGCATTTTTAACAAATATTAGACTAAGGTCTCCCCCCACCCCAAAGTATCACCCTGTCCTCCAACTGGTTTCGCTCTCCACTGTTGAATCAAAAACGCTTCCTCATACTTAAAACACTCTGCTGAGTCAGGTGGTGAGCTGCAGGTGCCTGAGCTTGCACGCTGTCTGGCATAGGGTAAGCCCACTGGCTACCTGTACTCTGAGAGATGACACGTGTACACAAGGTTTTGTGTAATTGGAACAGCAGAAATCTCTTTACCCATACAGCTTCTCCACTACTGCCCCGAGTTCAGCTTGAAAAATCGTGTGCTCTGGCACACTGGATATATTGCTGGTGCTGCATTGGGCTATCTTCGATTTTGAGCCTTTGTTTGACCGCAGCTGACTCCCCAAACTGACTCTCATACTTTAATTTGCTCCCTAATAATGCTTTGTCATTTCATAGCCTTCTCTTACAATACATCTAAGGGAGTCTTTATTCTCCTAAAGAACAAAGGATGAGGACCTTTCTCCGCTACAGGTGTTGCTCTGCCCACACTGACTGTGAGTGTTCCAAGATAAGAATACAATTCTGAATCCCATAAACCAGATGACAACTGATTTTTCACATCTGTGAACAGTTGAAGACTTTGCACAGGCTGACTTGATGTATGATTATCGTGGCAGGTCTTCGCAGCAGCATTCAAACTCCCCGTCTGTGCTTCAAGATATTCATTTGCTCCAATAATTGCTCTCCCCGTGCCCCATCTTGTTACACGGAGCAATGCAGGTCTGGTGTCGCCCTCTTGAAAAGTATTCTGAGGCTGCAGACGATTCCTGTCAGGCGGATCACCTTCTAGCCGACCAATGTGGCCGGCCCACCCTCCCACTCATTCGACAGTTCCCTATAGCCCACCCTCCCACTCATTCGACAGTTCCCTATAGCCCACCCTCCCACTCCTTTGACAGTTCCCTATAGCCCACCCTCCCACTCCTTCGACAGTTCTCCATAGCCCACCCTCCCACTCATTCGACAGTTCCCTATAGCCCACCCTCCCACTCCTTCGACAGTTCCCTATAGCCCACCCTCCCACTCCTTCGACAGTTCCCTATAGCCCACCCTCCCACTCATTCGACAGTTCCCTATAGACCACCCTCCCACTCATTCGACAGTTCCCTATAGCCCACCCTCCCACTCATTCGACAGTTCCCTATAGCCCACCCTCCCACTCATTCGACAGTTCCCTATAGCCCACCCTCCCACTCCTTCTACAGTTCCCTATAGCCCACCCTCCCAATCCTTCGACAGTTCCCTATAGCCCACCCTCCCACTCCTTCGACAGTTCCCTATAGCCCACCCTCCCACTCCTTCGACAGTTCCCTATAGCCCACCCTCCCACTCCTTCGACAGTTCCCTATAGCCCACCCTCCCACTCCTTCGACAGTTCCCTATAGTCCACCCTCCCACTCCTTCGACAGTTCCCTATAGCCCACCCTCCCACTCCTTCGACAGTTCCCTATAGCCCACCCTCCCACTCCTTCGACAGTTCCCTATAGTCCACCCTCCCACTCCTTCGACAGTTCCCTATAGTCCACCCTCCCACTCCTTCGACAGTTCCCTATAGCCCACCCTCCCACTCCTTCGACAGTTCCCTATAGCCCACCCTCCCCCATTCAACAGTTCCCTATATCAACCCTCCCACTCATTCGACAGTTCCCTATAGCCCACCCTCCCACTCATTCAACAGTTCTTTATAGCCCACCCTCCCACTCATTTGACAGTTCCCTATAGCCCACCCTCCCACTCCTTCGACAGTTCTCCATAGCCCACCCTCCCCCATTCAACAGTTCCCTATAGCCCACCCTCCCATTCATTCGACAGTTCCCTATAGCCCACCCTCCCACTCATTCAACAGTTGTTTATAGCCCACCCTCCCACTCCTTCGACAGTTCCCTATAGCCCACCCTCCCACTCCTTCGACAGTTCCCTATAGCCCACCTCCCACTCATTTGACAGTATCCTGAAGTTAATGAGGCTGCATAACGGTTAGCATCTTCAGTCATCTCATTTAGCACTTTATATCTTCTGTCCAGTGACCATAAATCTGACACGGCCTCTAGAAATTGATCTTTCAGCAAAATCCCCTTATCTCCATGCCCGATTCAGAATATTCACCCTCGAACCAGAGTTCATTCTTTATAAATATGAGTAGAGAACTTCTGCAACATCCTAAACTTATGCCTATTAGCTTCTGATGTGGGATTATAATAATTAAGATTTTATTATAGTTTGTATGTAATTGAGGATCCATATACGAGAAGGTAGTGAGGACTTTCCCACTGAGTGATGCTGCTGGCCTTCCTGTCAATGTTGCACGAACCCACCTGCCAGCGATTAAAACAGCCTTAAAAATACATCTATTTCTCCTTCATCATTAAATTCAGGAAGAAGCTTGGATTTAGTAAATGTATCACACAGATCATGTACTAGATTTCCAGTACCTTTACTCACCTGGACTATTAGTTGGAGATCATTCTGCTGTTATGAGATCATGGAGTTGCTGTTTCCCCTTTTCTTTGGTGCTATAACTGCCCAGAGACTCCACATGCTGATGCTGATTCTTGCTTTCTTCCTTTTTGTGTTCCACTTCTCTTTTTCCCCACTCGTGCTTGCACTGCTCCTTTATAGCCTCCAGTTTAAGCACATCTAACTGGAATGCACATTCTTCCAACCTTTTCATCCACTGCCAGACAGGCTCATTTTAACTGGGGATCCACGTCTTCCCCAGGCCTGGTACTAATTTTTTTTTTTACTGCTGTTTCCTTTTGCTTGTTTAATTTAATTTAAAACTTACTGGTATCAACTGAGCCAGACACCTTGAATAACAGGCTAAACTATTAAACAGATTTATTATGAACAGAATTATTTACAGAAACAAGCCGTATGGGTGTACTATTGAACAGTCCAATACGGTACTGGGAGTCTGGAAACACAATTCGCAAGGGGTTATAATCAAACAAGCCAAGCCAGATAGGACTCTATGAGTAATTTTTATAGAAGTTGAGATGAACCACTTCTCACAAAGAATTAAGCAATCACGTTCCTCAACAGAAAACAGCTTTGTAAGCATTACATAAGTATAAGTTTACAGAGTCTAGTTCACCCTTGTGCTTCAGGGCAGAAGAAAAAGAATTGAGTCATAGTTGGTAGTTCTAGAACATTTATGTCCAGGATTCTACGTTAATCTAAGAGAAGTCTCCTCTTAGGTAAATCTCAGCAGCCATTCCTGATAAGACTACAGGGTGAATACATTATATTATTTAAAAAAGAATCCAACAAGGTAATGAAATACAGTCTGATAACTCCTACGAATAGTTAACAGGTGTTCTGGCGGTCCATTAACCCTTAACAACTTTGCAATCGAGGTAGCGTGTCAAATATATTGGCTTAGAAATTAGTCTGGACGCATTTTCGGGCCCTCGCCTGGCGCTGCACGAACAATACGCGCCTGAACTGAGAGGCCTGAGGATCGATGCAAGTGCAGCCTTGGACCTCATGAATATAGTTGCCGCGAGCAGCCAGCGCTGGTCGCACCTCCACAGGCAGCGAAGACATCAATGTTGGACCGCCTGCCTCACCGGCAGCGGTTCTCAGGTAAGCCCTGGGAGGGGGGATTAGAGTGGGCTACGGGGGGGGAGGCCGATCGCGACTCCCACGAAGTACTGTATGGATTTTTTACCCCCCTCGGCTTATTTTACAAACTTA
Organism: Heptranchias perlo; assembly: GCF_035084215.1. Taxonomy (NCBI): domain Eukaryota; kingdom Metazoa; phylum Chordata; class Chondrichthyes; order Hexanchiformes; family Hexanchidae; genus Heptranchias; species Heptranchias perlo. The sequence goes on from NC_090336.1 coordinate 19,818,040, forward strand.
CCTGATGTTGGTGACCAGGGGAGCCACTGAAGAATCCAACTGATTTCTCGATGGGGTCTTTCAACAGGTGTTAGGCCCCTAATTTACATATTTAAGGGGCCTAGCCCCTCTTTTAGACGTTCACCTGGAATGACTACAAAAAGAGCCCCACAAATTTTGCAGTGGGACCAACCCCTGCGCAGATTGGGCTCCGGCCAACTGCTAAATTGATATGCTTTGCACCCGTTTAACGCCCGAAAAATGGGCACGACACGTACCAATTTCTACCCCTTAATCTCCTTCAAATGAGTACTGTAGTGGCAAACCAGTTATCTTATTTACCAGTGAACAGAAAGGATTTCGAAAAATGTGTTACTTTAAATGTTGTGTTCTAAAGTATAGTGTGTTTATGCAAGTTTAAAAAAAAGGTTTTGAAATGCTAGATTGTTAAGATGTTGTTTCCTCATACTTCCACTCCAGAGACATGAGCACAAAATCTAGGCTGACACTCCAGTGCAGTACTGAGGGAGTGCTGCACTGTCGGAGATGTCGTGCTTCAGATTAGACGTTAAACCGAGGCACTGTCTGCCCCCTCAGCTGGATGTAAAAAATCCCATGCCACTATTTTAAAGAAGAGATCTCCACAGTGTCCTGGCCAATATTTATTCCTCAACCAATATCACTAAAACAGATGATCTGGTCATTATCTCATTGCTGTTTGTGGGAGCTTGCTGTGCGCAAATTGGCTGCTGCGTTTCCGTACATTTCAACAGTGACTACACTTACAAATAAAAGTACTTCATTGGCTGTGTAGTGCTTTGGGAGGTCCTGAGATTGTGAAAAGCATGATATAAATGCAAGTTCTTTCTTTTATTTCTCACAGACTGTAAATAATAAACAGTTTGTTAGCTTGTCTTGGTAATCGATAAATATCTCACATCCATTGTAATAGGAAGTCTTAGATCCATTTTTCTTTCTGTGAAAAGCTAGAGCTATAACACAGAGATAGGGACACATGGAGGCTTTTGGAACAGGATGCCGTACAGGCAGTGAGCAGTTTTGAAACAGAAAGCTGCGAAACAGTGGGGTTCAGAAACAGGTTGTGAGAAGGACGAAATCCAGGAAGAGTTAGAAATTCATTTGTTTAAGTCAAGCAAGATAACCCACTGATGTGGGAAGTGCAAAGACCTCATTATTTTTCGATTAGTATGAGACGACGAGTTGTACCAATTGAACCAAATTAAGCTGATCATAACCCTTGCCCAGTACGTTCTCTCGCTTTGAAGTAAAGCAGCTTAAGAATTCATATCCAGCCTTGTCTCACCAAATGTTTGCTCAGTCCACCTTCAGAGAAACTGAAGTAATGCACATGTGAAAGACATGAAGATCAGGTTCAAGTCATGAGGGGATAGTATTGTTACACCCCTGGATCACACCACCATACCGTGTGAGTCAACTCCCATAAATTTAAACGATTTAAAAATAAGATGCTCTGATCGCCTATGGGAGTGACTGACGCCACTGATCCTGAGAACGCGTCTATGGGCCTGAATTTATAGCAGGCTTCCTGTCGCTTACTGCTGCTGTTCCTCAGGTCACTTTCATCACAGGATGCGGATAGGGATTACAAACAGCAAGCCCTAGCATGCAAAGGTAAAAGGCCAGTTTGCTGTCAATCGTTTAAAACGAATGTGCCCCCTCCCTATGGCATTACTCGTGGCAAGGTGGGGAATGGTGGTGGGAGAGAAGTGGGGCATTACTGGGGAAATTGGGAATGAATGAGGAGAATATTAAAGAAGGGGAGTATGAGAGGAGTAGTACAGCTTGGGGAATGGAGTGTGAGAGGAGTGGGAGAAATTTGGGGAATGGGACAGGAGAGTGGGAGAAGAAGAGCAAATGTTTGGCAGATGGGAACGGAGATAAGTAAGATAATATTAGAATGATAACATGGGAAGTGGAAGCAGAATTTTAGGGAATGGGGAGTGAAGATGAAACAATATTGTGGTTATCTCTATAACATCGCCTGTCTCCACCCCTGCCTCAGCTCACGCTGCTGAAACCCTCATCCATGCCATTGTTACTTCTAGACTTGACTATTCCAATGCTCTCCTGGCTGGTCTCTCATCTTCCACCCTCCATAACCTTGAGCTCATCCAAAACTCTGCTGCCTGTATCTTAACTTGCACCAAGTCCCGTTCACCCATCACCCCTATGCTCGCTGAACCACGTTGGCTCCCAATCCTGCAACACCGCGATTTTAAAATCCTTCCATGGCCTCGCCCCTCCCTCTCTCTGTAACCTCTTCCAGCCCTACAACCCTCCGAGATCTCTGCGCTCCTCCAATTCTTGCCTTTTGCGCACCCCCGATTTTAATCATTCCACCACTGGCGGCCTTCAGCTGCCAAGGCCTTAAGCTCTGGAATTCCCTCCTAAAACCTCTCCGTCTCTCTTCCTCTCTCTCCTTCTTTAAGATGCTCCTTAAAACCTACCTCTTTGACCAACCTATCCTAATATCTCCTTATGTGGCTTGGTGTCAAATTTTGTTTGCTAATCGCTCCTGTGAAGCGCCTTGGGACGTTTTACTACATTAAAGGTGCTATATTAATGCAAGTTGTTGTTGTTGTTCTAGAGGGTGGGAGAATGGCACACCATCTGGGAGAGGAATAATTTGTGGAGATTAATTTTTATATTTGTTTCTGTCAAAAGGAGGATAGCTGTTTAAGAAAAACTCTAGTAAGAGTAAGAGTATGTCTGGCAATTGTTCAGCCAAACTGGATTTCTGTCATGCTCCTGGTTCCCCTGGGAACCGCTCAAGTATGAATTTACAGTAATAAAGATTACAACACCAACATCGATTAATCACAATACTGAGGTACACACCCGCGGCACCAAACTCTGTTTTCAAGAAAGTCAACTGGAAAAAAAAGGCAATAAGATAAAGGCCAAGAAATTCGATGGTGGCATGCCTGTTTTTCAGGCACAAAACGGACACATAAACTTCCAATATGGCGGGCGGGGCACACAAAATCATTAAATACTGGAAGTGTGCCACCCGTCATATTGGTGAAGGCAGAAAAAGAGGCATCCATGGTCCATGCCTGAAGCAGGCTAGGTCCTTTGCTTTTGCAAACAGGGGGCCTAATGTTTGTTTCAGGCCCCTTGCGGAAACTTGGACTGCCCTGAACGCAGCCAAATCTCTGCTCTTCCTTCATCCTCCTTGTCTTTCACATTCTTGCCTTCACTCCATGCCTTTGCTGCTCCCCATGTTTCTTCTCAATGTTTAAGGTTCCCTTCTGCCTCAATTGCCCCTCGTGACTTTGATCTACTTATTCCTTTGGCTCAGAGACTATTCGCACCCACCAAATGTACGCTTTGAATATTTTTAATCTCAACGTGCTTCTGTGTCTCTCTTTTTAGCCAAATCAGCCTCTTATGCTTCTCTCCACCTCTGAACATTCCTCAAACTACTCTCTCCACCTCAACATACATTCATGAGTTCTCCTTTCCCACTGCTCAGAATCAGTGTCACCGAATGTCACTGGAAGATAGGCCTAACCCAGCTTCCTTATGTTCCGAAGCCAGTGTATTCCCTGTAGTACACTGATGGTCTTTGTGTTGAAGATAGAAACTGCAGCGGAGGATACACATTTTGAGAAGGAGAGAAGTGATTGATCTGAATATGGGCTGAGACATGCTCATGAGTTTAACCCAATGAAAGAGATCTCTGCTGACCAACCAGGCCATCTGGTGCACCTTTAAGTAGCTATGGGTCAAATAATTAATTTATAAATTTAGCCAATTTAGGTCCGTCGGATTTCTCTTCATTTAATTTCTTTTGTGGTGATTTTTGTGCTTTTCAAAGTGAGGGACATCAGTGCTGGGTAATGGAACACTTCCCATCTCAGGCACCCAGTGTTAACATCAAGTACTCCCAAGTCAGGTACAGCACAGGTGAGATACAAAGCAAAGCACCCACTACACTGTCCCATCAAGAACTTTGAGGTCAAGTACCACATGGATTAACTGCAGAGTAAAGCTCCTCTTGCATTATCCCATCAAATACTAGGTGTGTTAGCTGTGGCTCAGTAGTAGCACCCTCGCCTTTGAGTCAGAAGGTTGTGGGTTTAAGTCCCACTCCAGAGACTTGAGCACATAATCGAGGCTAACACTCCAGTGCAGTACTGAGGGTGTTCTGCACTGTCGGACATGCCGTCTTCTGGATGAGATGTTAAACCAACGACTTCTCTCTCAGATGGAGGTAAAAGATCCCATGGCAATATTTCGAAGAAAAGCAGGGGAGTTCTCCCTGGTGAGATGGCCAACAATTATCCCTCAACCAATATCACTGAAACAGATTATCTGGTCATTATCACATTGCTGTTTGCAAATTGGCTGCCGTGTTTTCTACATTACCACAATGACTATATTTCAAAAGTATTTCATTAACTGTAAGGCACTTTGGGACGTCCTGAGGTTGTGAAAGGCGTGATAGCAGTACAGAGGCCAGGACTAATAATCCAGAGTCATGAATTCAAATCCCGCCACAGCAGCTGGGGAATTTAAATTCAGTTAATTAAATAAAATCTGGAATAAAAAGCTAGTATCAGTAATGGTGACCATGAAACTACTGGATTGTCATAAAAATCCATCAGGTTCACTAATGTCCTTCAGGGAAGGAAACCTGCTGTCCTTACCTGGTGTGGCCTATTTGTGACTCCAGACCCACAGCAATGTGGTTGATTCTTAATTGCTCTCTGAAATGGCCTAGCAAGCCACTCAGTTGTACAATCCTGCTACGAAAAGTCACAATGAGAATAAATCCGGACGGACCACCCGGCATCGGACCACTGGGCACCGGACACGGCAAAGGCAAACCAAGCGCAGTCGACCCTGCAAAGTCCTCCTCACTAACATCTGGGGACTTGTGCCAAAATTGGGAGAGCTGTCCCACAGACGAGTCAAGCAACAGCCTGACATAGCCATACTCACAGAATCATACATTTCAGCCAACATCCCAGATTCCTCCATCACCATCCCTGGGTATGTCCTGTCCCAACAGCAGGTCAGACCCACCAGAGTTGGCGGCACAGTGGTTACAGCCAGGAGAGGGTGGCCTTGGGAATCCTCAACATTGACTCCGGACCCCATGAAATCTCATGGCATCAGGTATGGGCAAGGAAACCTCCTGCTGATTACCACCTACCGCCCTCCCTCAGCTGATGAATCAGTCCTCCTCCATGTTGAGCACCACCTGGAGGAAGCAGTGAGGGTAGTAAAGGCACAGAATGTACTCTGGGTGGGGGCCTTCAATGTTCATCACCAGGAATGGGCTCGGTAGCACCACTACTGACCGAGCTGGCTGAGTCCTGAAGGACGTAGCTGCCAGACTGGGCCTGCGGCAGGTGGTGAGAGAACCAACACGAGGGAAAAACCTACTTGACCTCATCCTCACCAATCTACCTGTCGCAGATGCATCTGTCCATGACAGTATTGGTAGGAGTGACCACCGCACAGTCCTTGTGGAGACAAGGCATATTCCTCACTCTACCATTACCAATAAGCCAGAGGATCAATCCTGGTTCAATGAGGAGTGTAGAAGAACATGCCAGGAGCAGCACCAGGCGTACATAAAAGTGAAGTGCCAATCTGGTGAAGCTACGACACAGAACTACATGCATGCTAAACAGCGAAAGCAACACGCTATAGACAGAGCTAAGCGATTCCACAACCAACGGATCGGATCAAAGCTCTGCAGTCCTGCCACATCCAGTCGTGAATGGTGGTGGACAATTAAACAACTAACGGGAGGAGGCGGCTCCATGAACATCCCCATCCTCAATGATGGCAGAGTCCAGCATGTCAGTGCAAAAGACCAGGCTGAAGCGTTTGCAACCATCTTCAGCCAGAAGTGCCGAGTGGATGATCCATCTCGGCCTCCTCCCGATATCCCACCATCACAGAAGCCAGTCTTCAGCCAATTCGATTCACTTCACGTGATATCAAGAAACGGCTGAGTGCACTGGATACAGCAAAGGCTATGGACCCCAACATCCCGGCTGAATGTGCTGAAGACTTGTGTTCCAGAACGGGCCACACCTCTAGCCAAGCTGTTCCAGTACAGCTACAACACTGGCAAAGTGGAAAATTGCCCAGATATGTCCTGTCCACAAAAAGCAGGACAAATCCAATCTGGCCAATTACCACCCCATCAGTCTACTCTCAATCATCAGCAAAGTGATGGAAGGTGTCATCGACAGTGCTATCAAGTGGCACTTACTCACCAATAACCTGCTCACCGATGCTCAGTTTGGGTTCCGCCAGGACCACTAGGCTCCAGACTTCATTACAGCCTTGGTCCAAACGTGGACAAAAGAGCTGAATTCCAGAGGTGAGGTGAGAGTGACTGCCCTTGACATCAAGGCAGCATTTGACCGACTGTGGCATCAAGGAGCCCTAGTAAAATTGAAGTCAATGGGAATCAGGGGGAAAACTCTCCAGTGATTGGAGTCATACCTAGCAAAAAGGAAGATGGTCGTGGTTGTTGGAGGCCAATCATTTCAGCCCCAGGACATTGCTACAGGAGTTCCTCAGGGCAGTGTCCAAGGCCCAACCATCTTCAGCTGCTTCATCAATGACCTTCCCTCCATCATAAGGTCAGAAATGGGGATGTTCGCTGATGATTGCACAGTGTTCAGTTCCATTCGCAACCCCTCAGATAATGAAGCAGTCCATGCCTGCATGCAACAAGACCTGGACAACATCCAGGCTTGGGCTCATAAGTGGCAAGTGACATTCGCACCAGACAAATGCCAGGCAATGACCATCTCCAACAAGAGAGAGTCTAACCACCTCCCCTTGACATTCAATGGCATTATCATCGCCGACTCCTCCATCAACATCCTGGGGGTCACCATTGACCAGAAACTTAACTGGACCAGCCATATAAATACTGTGGCTACAAGAGCAGGTCAGAGGCTGGGTATTCTGCGGCGAGTGACTCACCTCCTGACTCCCCAAAGCCTTTCCACCATGTACAATGCACAAGTCAGGAGTGTGATGGAATACTCTCCACTTGCCTGGATGAGTGCAGCTCCAACAACACTCAAGAAGTTCAGTACCATCCAGGTCAAAGCAGCCCACTTGATTGGCACCTCATCCACCACCTTAAACATTCACTCCCTTCACCACCGGCACACCGTGGCTGCAGTGTGTACCATCCACAGGATGCACTGCAGCAACTTGCCAAGGCTTCTTCGACAGCACCTTCCAAACCTGTGACTTCGACCATCTAGAAGGACAAGGGCAGCAGGCGCATGGGAACACCACCACCTGCACGTTCCCCTCCAAGACACACACCATCCTGACTTGGAAATATATCGCCGTTCCTTCATCATCGCTGGGTCAAAATCCTGGAACTCCCTTCCTAACAGCACTGTGGGAGAACCGTCACCACACGGACTGCAGCGGTTCAAGAATGCGGCTCACCACCACCTTCTCAAGGACAATTAGGGATGGGCAATAAATGCTGGCCTCGCCAGCGATGCCCACATCTTGTGAATGAAAAAGATATATAAATAAACGCAAGTCTTTTTTTTCCATGTCAGTACAGTAGAGTTTAGATACAGGCTAAAATTCCCTTTACACTGTCCCATATATGTACCTTATATCCTGCCTCAGAAGGGCAGCCCGCCTTCATCATTGTGGCATTTCCATTTCCCCAAACAACCATCCTTGTCTACTCCCTCAACAAGACTGCCAACTTTGTATCAAATTTGTGCCAGATTGTTGAAAACTTTGTGCTTTTAAGCGAACCGCAGATTTTCAGTACAAAATTCAAATCCAGGAACCTGATATCAATCTGAACCATTTAATTCTAATACAAATCCAAAATCAAAAGTATCTGGATGTCCCGGATCACCAGCGTACTGAGTCGCTGTGTCGCAGAGTAACAGAACATGGATCCACATCTTGGGAGGCACTGAGCAGGGGCTAGGCACTTTAAGTGATTCATTCTTGAAATAGATGTGGTTCCAATTTGAAATGTTGTAACTATTCAACTACTGATGACCTTGAGTGATTTGCGATAACCCAAACATTTCTGGTGGAAGTCAGCACTTTGCTCGGGAACTTCAGGCAAAGAAAATCAGACACAAACAGCTGAGTTCATCACTGAGTTATTGTTTCCTGACAGACATCCTGTTGGAACCTTTCCTTGTTAAAGGAAAAGGTAACTCTATAAAGCAGCACTATTCAAGGAAAAGCTAGTTACAGACAAGTGTGACAAATAGAACATTTTTGGCTTTTGTAAAGATATATCTGGGGTCAAAATGGAGGATGCCTGCCTTCACTGCGTCACAAAATAATAAGCAATTGCTCTGGCTTCAGGGAAAGAGACAAGTGATGATAGATTTGCCTTTGATGGCAGGAAGGAACTGGTTTACAGGTGATAATATGTACAGCGTGACAGACAGAGACTCAGATGATTCTGGGTTCACTGAGTTTTAAGCCATCAAAAAAATCAATTATAAAGTTTGGAGCCCAGTCTGGGGAGGAGAGAATGTGCAAGGGGAAATCCCAATTTCTAGCCATTATCACCTCCCCAATCAAAGTAAAAAGACTGTTAACGCCGCTGTCTGCTTGGTTACTTCAAAAGAAATGGCTGCAACATGAAAAAAGCCCCATTGCATTAGATTAGTTCTGGCTGCTCGTTTTCAATTCTGGCACAAGAACAACAAACTCCATGAGTAAACTGGAACTCCCACTGCCCATGTGCAAATCCCATCTTAAAGGTCTTTTGATTGTCAACACTGACTCTAAGAAGTGGCTTACTGAAAAAGGGTATGCCACCCCTTGTGAAATGATTACTTGTTTACTTGTGTTTCAGTACCCCACTGTCTTTTTATTGCTGTACATCATTTCCCCTGTAAATAAATCTGACTCGGTAGTTTTAGCCTGAATGTTAGTTTCCACTTTCAGAGGTGTTGGGAGAATGTGGTGGGCATCCCATGTATTCTTTAGTGATTGATTTACTACAATTAGAAGTTAATTATTAAACCTGGACTATGCTAACCGATATACAGCAGCGAATAAAGGTGATGGTTTCACTTCAGTCAGAGCTCAGTCTACTTATGGAAACTACAGACTAGCTATAAACAAGCGAGCAAGTACTGGTAAAAAGTTCAAAGTAGTATCACAAAATGGAAATGTGAGAATGACTAAGACCTGATCTCGGGCTGAGGAGTCATCCTGCAGGCACCCAATATTGGAACAAAATGAGCTGAACATTCTCGAGCTAGGATTCCAGTCCAATGGTTGGGTCAGTCATGTCGACCTATTGATTTGAGTCTGGACAGACATGTGGAAGTCGGACAGGCAATAATGGAAGGTAATGGAGACAGGTCTTATAGGTGTCTATCTCTGGGAAACACCCATGGCATTCAATACAAATTCTGAAGCTGGATACTGGCATTTTCTGGTGTTGCAAGGCTGGGTTTAACCAGTGTTAGGTCAACTGTAGAAGACCTAACTAGGCATCAATCCAAAACAATATCAGTTGAATGACTTGTGAACTCAAAACAGATGTAACTCTGAGGAAACCTGCTTCCTAGCTTCAAAGGAGTGAAGAGAAAACATAAAAATAACCAACAAAATGAAAATTGACAAACTGATAGAAATTTCTCCAGTGTTTAAAATAACAGACTGCTCCCTGGACAGGAGAAAAAGTAGAGGCCCACCTCAGGTTGAGCCAGAATGCAAAAAGATCAGCCTACTGCCCTGTGTGTAAATATTCTCACAGGGACAGTTTCCCCAGTAATTTTCCCTTTTGGAATTACAGCAATTCTTGAACTGCATGTGGAGGCTGAACAAATGAGGACGAATTGCTATTTAAGTCTCTCTAGGGATGAGTATGGGTACACGAACATACAGTGTGGAATTAATAATAGCCAATGTCAAAGTGGAATTGTTTTGCAGTGGATTTGGCAAATCGTCTTTGCAAGAGGAGTGCTGGCCAACAGCCAGATTACATGCTTTCCCCCTCTTTGCTGGCCACAGAGAGAAAAACAGATGTTTTGAAGTGATCTGTGTTGCATTTGCTATTTTATTCCACATGTTTGAGTTCACTGACTCATATTTATGTGTAAGCAGATATTTTTCTGTGTAATTAGATCCCCAACTTTCTCCCTTCTTCACCTGAAGGCACAATGGTACAGGTCCATGGGTGCTGGCAGCTTTTTGTTTTAATTATTCTTGGGAGTTGAGAAACACTGGTAAGGCCACATCCCGAACTGTCAATTCCTCATGTGCGAGCTGAGATAGTGTGTCTCAGCAGGGTATTTAACCATAGGAGGCATCACATCTAAACTTGATCCTGTGCTTACCTGATATTCACATACAGGCGCTTTTAAGCAAAGGTCACTGGATAACAATCAGGAAAGGAAACCCTGGCTGATTAGTTATATAAGGTATTGGTGAGACCGCACCTGGAATACTGCATACAGTTTTGGTGTCCATACTTATGAAAAGACATACTTGCTCTCGAGGCAGTACAAAGAAGGTTCACTCGGTTAATCCTGGGGATCAGGGGGTGGACATATGAGGAGAGGTTGAGTAGATTGGGACTCTACTCATTGGAGTTCAGAAGAATGAGAGGCGATCTTATTGAAACATATAAGATTGTGAAGGGGCTTGATCGGGTGGATGCGGTAAGGATGTTCCCAAGGATGGGTGAAACTAAAACTAGGGGGCATAATCTTAGAATAAAGGGCTGCTCTTTCAAAACTGAGATGAGGAGAAACTTCTTCACTCAGAGGGTAGTAGGTCTGTGGAATTTGCTGCCCCAGGAAGCTGTGGAAGCTACATCATTAAATAAATTTAAAACAGAAAGAGACAGTTTCCTAGAAGTAAAGGGAATTAGGGGTTACGGGGAGCAGGCAGGAAATTGGACATGAATTTAGATTTGAGGTTAGGATCAGATCAGCCATGATCTTATTGAATGGCGGAGCAGGCTCGAGCGGCCGATTGGCCTACTCATGTTCCTATTTCTTATTTTCTTATTATCCCCAACCCAAACTTTTACTGATTTTTCCCTTATCCAGCCCAGGGCACTACTGCTATAGTGACACCTTGATTGCTGCCCCAACTGAGATCAGCCACAGAGCTGGAAGCCCGAGGCCTCCTGGCTGAGTGAATCAGGGTGTTCGAAGGACAAGCATGGATGTGCCAAATGACTTTTCCCATCCTTAACTTTTACTTACGCTGTTCTGCTCTGCATTTGCTCAGAGGACCATCAAGGAAGCTGACACAACGAATCTTACATTACTTTTGGAAATGTACAGTGCTCCTTTTCTCAAGAATTAGTCTTGAATTTCATTGCTAAGGAATTGTTAAATGGGACTTGGTTCACCCATTCTGCTGGTAAAGGCAGACGCACAATGTGTGGTGACATGACCACACTCAGAGCACATTGTTGAAGAGGAGTGGAAAGAGGGGCTCTCCTCGAGCTAATGTCGTGACACAGACCCGCAGTATAGCACTCCAAAAAATTGCCTACAGTACCCAACTTAAAATCACTCTCTGCATGAAGAAGTGCAGAGTGCACGGCTTCACTTTTTAACACAAAAAAATAACAAAAAGAATATGACAATCCCTTGAATATAAACAATACTTTGATCACAGTCAGGTATGCCAAAGCTACTTCAGATAAAGTTCAAAAATTCATGCTTCAAATTGTTTCATTTTTATACAAACAAAAGTAAATTCACAGTTACCTTCACTTAACCTTCTGCATTACTGAACAGTGGGATCAGAGTGTGGAAAATCCTCAGTGAATGGCCAGTCTGACTCTTTATCATATTAAAACATTGCGGTGCATCATTCGCCCCAAACTTGGAAAGGAGGAAACTTTATCAGAATTTGGAGCAAAAATAAATGGGGAATGTATCAACCCTCCAGAAGGGTTTTCCAATATGTCGATGCTTAAAACACGGCATTGTTCCTGAGTCGTCTGAAAGTGTTTGCGAACTGTTTCTCTGCTAAACATTGATGGAGATGAGAGAAGTCCTTCCTATTATAGATATTGCCAAACAAAGCCAGTTGCAACAGCCCCCAGCATCACCACTCAGATACTCAAATACACCCCCTGTGCCCAGCGTTCAGGGAATACTGAGAAAGACTCTCAGTACCCAACACTCAGGGATTCTGAGATACACTCTCAGTACCCAACACTCAGGGACTCTGTGATACACTCCCAGTACCCAACACTCAGGGACTCTGTGATACACTCTCAGTACCCAACACTCAGGGACCCTGAGATACACTCCCAGTACCCAACACTCAGGGACTCTTAGATACACTCCCAGTACCCAACACTTTGGGGACTCTGAGATACACTCCCAGTACCCAACACTTAGGGACTCTGAGATACACTCCCAGTACCCAACACTCAGGGACCCTGAGATACACTCCCAGTACCCAACACTCAGGGACCCTGAGATACACTCTCAGTACCCAACACTCAGGGACCCTGAGATACACTCCCAGTACCCAACACTCAGGGACTCTGAGATACACTCCCAGCACCCAACACTCAGGGATTCTGAGATACACTCCCAGTACCCAACACTCAGGGACTCTGAGATACACTCCCAGTACCCAACACTCAGGGACTCTGTGATAAACTCCCAGTACCCAACACTCAGGGACTCTGTGATACACTCCCAGTACCCAACACTTTGGGGACTCTGAGATACACTCCCAGTACCCAACACTCAGGACTCTGACACACACTCCCAGCACCCAACACTTTGGGGACTCTGAGATACACTCCCAGTACCCAACACTTTGGGGACTCTGAGATACACTCCCAGTACCCAAAACGCAGGGACTCTGAGATACACTCCCAGTACCCAACACTCAGGGACTCTGAGATACACTCCCAGTACCGAACACTCAGGACTCTGTGATACACTCACAGTACCCAACACTCAGGGACCCTGTGATACACTCCCAGTACCCAACACTCAGGGACTCTGTGATACACTCCCAGTACCCAACACTCAGGGACCCTGAGATACACTCCCAGTACCCAACACTCAGGGACCCTGAGATACACTCCCAGTACCCAACACTTTGGGGACTCTGAGATACACTCCCAGTACCCAACAATTTGAGGACTCTCTGATACATTCCCAGTACCCAACACTCAGGGACCCTGAGATACACTCCCAGTACCCAACACTCAGGGACTCTGAGATACACTCCCAGTACCCAACACTCAGGGACTCTGTGATACACTCCCAGTACCCAACATTCAGGGACCCTGAGATACACTCCCAGTACCCAACACTCAGGGACTCTGTGATACACTCCCAGTGCCCAACACTCAGGGACTCTGTGATACACTCCCAGTACCCAACTCTCAGGACTCTGTGATACACTCCCAGTACCCAACTATCAGGGACCCTGAGATACACTCCCAGTACCCAACACTCAGGGACTCTGTGATACACTCCCAGTACCCAACACTCAGGACTCTGAGATACACTCCCAGTACCCAACACTTTGAGGACTCTCTGATACATTCCCAGTACCCATCACTCAGGGACCCTGAGATACACTCCCAGTACCCAACACTCAGGGGACCCTGAGATACACTCCCAGTACCCAACTCTCAGGACTCTGTGATACACTCCCAGTACCCAACACTCAGGACTCTGAGATATTCTCCCAGTACCCATCTCTCAGGTGTCTGAGATATTCTCCCACTACCCAACACTCAGCGACTCTGAGATACACTCTCAGGACCCAACTCTCAGCGACTCTGAGATACACTCCCAGTACCCAACACTCAGGAACCTGAGATACACTCTCAGTACCCAACACTCAGGACCCTGAGATACATTCCCAGGACCCAACTCTCAGGGGACTCTGTGATACACTCCCAGTACCCAACACTCAGGAACCTGAGATACACTCCCAGTACCCAACTCTCAGGGACTCTGAGATACACTCCCAGTATCAAACACTCAGGGACTCTGAGATAAACTCCCAGTACCCAGCACTTTGTGGACTCTGAGATACACTCCCAGTACCCAACACTCAGCGACTCTGAGATACACTCCCAGTACCCAACACTCAGGGACTCTGAGATACACTCCCAGTACCCAACAATCAGGGACTCTGTGATACACTCCCAGTACCCAACACTCAGGAACTCTGAGATACACTCGCAGTACCCAACACTCAGGGACTCTGTGATACACTCCCATGACCCAACTCTCAGGACTCTGAGATACACTCCCAGTACCCAACTCTCAGGGACTCTGTGATACACTCTCAGTACCCAACTCTCAGGAACTCTGAGATACACTCCCAGTACCCAACTCTCAGGGACTCTGAGATACACTCTCAGCACCCAACACTCAGGGAGTCTGTGATACACTCCCAGTACCCAACTCTCAGGAACTCTGAGATACACTCCCAGTACCCAACTCTCAGGGACTCTGTGATACACTCCCAGTACCCAACACTTTGGGGACTCTGAGACACACTCCCAGTACCCAACTCTCAGGGACTCTGAGATACACTCCCAGCACCCAACTCTCAGGGACTCTGTGACACACTCCCAGTACCCAACATTCAGGGACCCTGAGATACACTCCCAGTACCCAACACTCAGGGACTCTCAGATACACTCCCAGTACCCAACACTCAGGGACTCTGTGATACACTCCCAGTACCCAACACTCAGGGACCCTGAGATAAACTCCCAGTACCCAACACTCAGGGACTCTGAGATACACTCCCAGTCCCCAACTCTCAGGATTTCTGAGATACACTCCCAGTACCCAACTCTCAGGGACCCTGAGATATACTCCCAGTACCCAACACTCAGGGACCCTGTGATACACTCCCAGTACCCAACACTCAGGGACCCTGAGATACACTCCCAGTACCCAACTCTCAGGACTCTGTGATACACTCCCAGCACCCAACTCTCAGGGACTTTGTGATACACTCCCAGTACCCAACACTCAGGGACCCTGAGATACACTCCCAGTACCCAACACTCAGGGACTCTGTGATACACTCTCAGCACCCAACACTCAGGACTCTGAGATACACTCCCAGTACCCAACACTCAGGGACTCTGTGATACACTCTCAGTACCCAACACTCAGGACTCTGAGATACACTCCCAGAACCCAACACTCAGGGACTCTATGATACACTCCCCGCACCCAACACTCAGGGACCCTGAGATACACTCCCAGTACCCAACACTCAGGGACCCTGAGATACACTCCCAGCACCCAAATCTCAGGGACTCTGAGATACGCTCCCAGTACCCAACACTCAGGGACTCTGTGATACACTCCCAGTACCCAACTATCAGGGACCCTGAGATACACTCTCAGTACCCAACACTTTGGGGACTCTGAGATACACTCCCAGTACCCAACACTTTGGGGACTCTGAGATACACTCCCAGCACCCAACTCTCAGGGACTCTGAGATACACTCCCAGTACCCAACACTCAGGGACTCTGTGATACACTCCCAGTACCCAACACTCAGGGACTCTGAGATACACTCCCAGTACCCAACACTCAGGGACTCTGTGATACACTCCCAGTACCCAACACTCAGGGACTCTGAGATACACTCCCAGTACCCAACACTCAGGGACTCTGTGATACACTCCCAGTACCCAACACTCAGGGAATCTGAGATACACTCCCAGTACCCAACACTCAGGGACCCTGTGATACACTCCCAGTACCCAACACTCAGGGACTCTGTGATACACTCCCATGACCCAACTCTCAGGACTCTGAGATACACTCTCAGTACCCAACACTCAGGGACTCTGTGATACACTCCCAGTACCCAGCACTTTGGGGACTCTGAGATACACTCCCAGTACCCAACACTTTGGGGACTCTGATATACACTCCCAGTACCCAACTCTCAGGAACTCTGAGATACACTCCCAGTACCCAACTCTCAGGGACTCTGTGATACACTCTCAGTACCCAACTCTCAGGAACTCTGAGATACACTCCCAGTACCCAACTCTCAGGGACTCTGAGATACACTCCCAGCACCCAACACTCAGGGACTCTGTGATACACTCCCAGTACCCAACTCTCAGGAACTCTGAGATACACTCCCAGTACCCAACTCTCAGGGACTCTGTGATACACTCCCAGTACCCAACACTTTGGGGACTCTGAGATACACTCCCAGTACCCAACTCTCAGGGACTCTGAGATACACTCCCAGCACCCAACTCTCAGGGACTCTGTGATACACTCCCAGTACCCAACACTCAGGGACCCTGAGATACACTCCCAGTACCCAACACTCAGGGACTCTGAGATACACTCCCAGTACCCAACACTCAGGGACTCTGTGATACACTCCCAGTACCCAACACTCAGGGACCCTGAGATACACTCCCAGTACCCAACACTCAGGGACTCTGAGATACACTCCCAGTACCCAACTCTCAGGATCTCTGAGATACACTCCCAGTACCCAACTCTCAGGGACCCTGAGATATACTCCCAGTACCCAACACTCAGGGACCCTGTGATACACTCCCAGTACCCAACACTCAGGGACCCTGAGATACACTCCCAGTACCCAACTCTCAGGACTCTGTGATACACTCCCAGTACCCAACTCTCAGGGACTTTGTGATACACTCCCAGTACCCAACACTCAGGGACCCTGAGATACACTCCCAGTACCCAACACTCAGGGACTATGTGATACACTCTCAGTACCCAACACTCAGGACTCTGAGATACACTCCCAGTACCCAACTCTCAGGGACCCTGAGATATACTCCCAGTACCCAACACTCAGGGACCCTGTGATACACTCCCAGGACCCAACACTCAGGGACCCTGAGATACACTCCCAGTACCCAACTCTCAGGACTCTGTGATACACTCCCAGTACCCAACACTCAGGACTCTGAGATATTCTCCCAGTACCCATCTCTCAGGTGTCTGAGATATTCTCCCACTACCCAACTCTCAGGGACTCTGAGATCCACTCCCAGTACCCAGCAGTGTGGGGACTCTGAGATACACTCCCAGTACCCAACTCCCAGTACCCAACACTCAGCGACTCTGAGATACACTCTCAGTACCCAACTCTCAGCGACTCTGTGATACACTCCCAGTACCCAACACTCAGGGACCCTGAGATACACTCCCAGTACCCAACACTCAGGGACTCTGAGATACACTCCCAGTACCCAACTCTCAGGATCTCTGAGATACACTCCCAGTACCCAACTCTCAGGGACCCTGAGATATACTCCCAGTACCCAACACTCAGGGACCCTGTGATACACTCCCAGTACCCAACACTCAGGGACCCTGAGATACACTCCCAGTACCCAACTCTCAGGACTCTGTGATACACTCCCAGTACCCAACTCTCAGGGACTTTGTGATACACTCCCAGTACCCAACACTCAGGGACCCTGAGATACACTCCCAGTACCCAACACTCAGGGACTATGTGATACACTCTCAGTACCCAACACTCAGGACTCTGAGATACACTCCCAGTACCCAACTCTCAGGGACCCTGAGATATACTCCCAGTACCCAACACTCAGGGACCCTGTGATACACTCCCAGGACCCAACACTCAGGGACCCTGAGATACACTCCCAGTACCCAACTCTCAGGACTCTGTGATACACTCCCAGTACCCAACACTCAGGACTCTGAGATATTCTCCCAGTACCCATCTCTCAGGTGTCTGAGATATTCTCCCACTACCCAACTCTCAGGGACTCTGAGATCCACTCCCAGTACCCAGCAGTGTGGGGACTCTGAGATACACTCCCAGTACCCAACTCCCAGTACCCAACACTCAGCGACTCTGAGATACACTCTCAGTACCCAACTCTCAGCGACTCTGAGATACACTCCCAGTACCCAACACTCAGGAACCTGAGATACACTCTCAGTACCCAACACTCAGGACCCTGAGATACATTCCCAGTACCCAACTCTCAGGGGACTCTGTGATACACTCCCAGTACCCAACACTCAGGAACCTGAGATACACTCCCAGTACCCAACTCTCAGGGACTCTGAGATACACTCCCAGTATCAAACACTCAGGGACTCTGAGATAAACTCCCAGTACCCAGCACTTTGTGGACTCTGAGATACACTCCCAGTACCCAACACTCAGCGACTCTGAGATACACTCCCAGTACCCAACACTCAGGGACTCTGAGATACACTCCCAGTACCCAACACTCAGCGACTCTGAGATACACTCCCAGTACCCAACACTCAGGGACTCTGAGATACACTCCCAGTACCCAACAACCAGGGACTCTGTGATACACTCCCAGTACCCAACACTCAGGAACTCTGAGATACACTCGCAGTACCCAACACTCAGGGACTCTGTGATACACTCCCATGACCCAACTCTCAGGACTCTGAGATACACTCCCAGTACCCAACACTCAGGGACTCTGTGATACACTCCCAGTACCCAACTCTCAGGAACTCCGAGATACACTCTCAGTACCCAACACTCAGGGACTCTGTGATACACTCCCAGTACCCAGCACTTTGGGGACTCTGAGATACACTCCCAGTACCCAACACTTTGGGGACTCTGATATACACTCCCAGTACCCAACTCTCAGGAACTCTGAGATACACTCCCAGTACCCAACTCTCAGGGACTCTGTGATACACTCTCAGTACCCAACTCTCAGGAACTCTGAGATACACTCCCAGTACCCAACTCTCAGGGACTCTGAGATACACTCTCAGCACCCAACACTCAGGGAGTCTGTGATACACTCCCAGTACCCAACTCTCAGGAACTCTGAGATACACTCCCAGTACCCAACTCTCAGGGACTCTGTGATACACTCCCAGTACCCAACACTTTGGGGACTCTGAGACACACTCCCAGTACCCAACTCTCAGGGACTCTGAGATACACTCCCAGCACCCAACTCTCAGGGACTCTGTGACACACTCCCAGTACCCAACACTCAGGGACTCTCAGATACACTCCCAGTACCCAACACTCAGGGACTCTGTGATACACTCCCAGTACCCAACACTCAGGGACCCTGAGATAAACTCCCAGTACCCAACACTCAGGGACTCTGAGATACACTCCCAGTCCCCAACTCTCAGGATTTCTGAGATACACTCCCAGTACCCAACTCTCAGGGACCCTGAGATATACTCCCAGTACCCAACACTCAGGGACCCTGTGATACACTCCCAGTACCCAACACTCAGGGACCCTGAGATACACTCCCAGTACCCAACTCTCAGGACTCTGTGATACACTCCCAGCACCCAACTCTCAGGGACTTTGTGATACACTCCCAGTACCCAACACTCAGGGACCCTGAGATACACTCCCAGTACCCAACACTCAGGGACTCTGTGATACACTCTCAGCACCCAACACTCAGGACTCTGAGATACACTCCCAGTACCCAACACTCAGGGACTCTGTGATACACTCTCAGTACCCAACACTCAGGACTCTGAGATACACTCCCAGAACCCAACACTCAGGGACTCTATGATACACTCCCCGCACCCAACACTCAGGGACCCTGAGATACACTCCCAGTACCCAACACTCAGGGACCCTGAGATACACTCCCAGTACCCAACTCTCAGGGACTCTGAGATACGCTCCCAGTACCCAACACTCAGGGACTCTGTGATACACTCCCAGTACCCAACTATCAGGGACCCTGAGATACACTCTCAGTACCCAACACTTTGGGGACTCTGAGATACACTCCCAGTACCCAACACTTTGGGGACTCTGAGATACACTCCCAGCACCCAACTCTCAGGGACTCTGAGATACACTCCCAGTACCCAACACTCAGGGACTCTGTGATACACTCCCAGTACCCAACACTCAGGGACTCTGAGATACACTCCCAGTACCCAACACTCAGGGACTCTGTGATACACTCCCAGTACCCAACACTCAGGGACTCTGAGATACACTCCCAGTACCCAACACTCAGGGACTCTGTGATACACTCCCAGTACCCAACACTCAGGGACTCTGAGATACACTCCCAGTACCCAACACTCAGGGACCCTGTGATACACTCCCAGTACCCAACACTCAGGGACTCTGAGATACACTCCCAGCACCCAACACTCAGGGACTCTCTGATACATTCCCAGTACCCAACACTCAGGGACCCTGAGATACACTCCCAGTACCCAACACTCAGGGACTCTTAGATACACTCCCAGTACCCAACACTTTGGGGACTCTGAGATACACTCCCAGTACCCAACACTTAGGGACTCTGAGATACACTCCCAGTACCCAACACTCAGGGACTCTGTGATACACTCCCAGTACCCAACACTCAGGGACCCTGAGATACACTCCCAGTACCCAACACTCAGGGACTCTGAGATACACTCCCAGTACCCAGCACTCAGGGGACTCTGTGATACACTCCCAGTACCCAACACTCAGGACTCTGAGATATTCTCCCAGTACCCATCTCTCAGGTGTCTGAGATATTCTCCCACTACCCAACTCTCAGGGACTCTGAGATCCACTCCCAGTTCCCAGCAGTGTGGGGACTCTGAGATACACTCCCAGTACCCAACTCCCAGTACCCAACACTCAGCGACTCTGAGATACACTCTCAGTACCCAACTCTCAGCGACTCTGAGATACACTCCCAGTACCCAACACTCAGGAACCTGAGATACACTCTCAGTACCCAACACTCAGGACCCTGAGGTACATTCCCAGTACCCAACTCTCAGGGGACTCTGTGATACACTCCCAGTACCCAACACTCAGGAACCTGAGATACACTCCCAGTACCCAACTCTCAGGGACTCTGAGATACACTCCCAGTATCAAACACTCAGGGACTCTGAGATAAACTCCCAGTACCCAGCACTTTGGGGACTCTGAGATACACTCCCAGTACCCAACACTCAGCGACTCTGAGATACACTCCCAGTACCCAACACTCAGGGACTCTGAGATACACTCCCAGTACCCAACAATCAGGGACTCTGTGATACACTCCCAGTACCCAACACTCAGGAACTCTGAGATACACTCGCAGTACCCAACACTCAGGGACTCTGTGATACACTCCCATGACCCAACTCTCAGGACTCTGAGATACACTCCCAGTACCCAACACTCAGGGACTCTGTGATACACTCCCAGTACCCAACTCTCAGGAACTCTGAGATACACTCTCAGTACCCAACACTCAGGGACTCTGTGATACACTCCCAGTACCCAGCACTTTGGGGACTCTGAGATACACTCCCAGTACCCAACACTTTGGGGACTCTGATATACACTCCCAGTACCCAACTCTCAGGAACTCTGAGATAAACTCCCAGTACCCAACTCTCAGGGACTCTGTGATACACTCCCAGTACCCAACTCTCAGGAACTCTGAGATACACTCCCAGTACCCAACTCTCAGGGACTCTGTGATACACTCCCAGTACCCAACTCTCAGGAACTCTGAGATACACTCCCAGTACCCAACTCTCAGGGACTCTGAGATACACTCCCAGCACCCAACACTCAGGGAGTCTGTGATACACTCCCAGTACCCAACTCTCAGGAACTCTGAGATACACTCCCAGTACCCAACTCTCAGGGACTCTGTGATACACTCCCAGTACCCAACACTTTGGGGACTCTGAGATACACTCCCAGTACCCAACTCTCAGGGACTCTGAGATACACTCCCAGCACCCAACTCTCAGGGACTCTGTGATACACTCCCAGTACCCAACACTCAGGGACCCTGAGATACACTCCCAGTACCCAACACTCAGGGACTCTGTGATACACTCTCAGCACCCAACACTCAGGACTCTGAGATACACTCCCAGTACCCAACACTCAGGGACTCTGTGATACACTCTCAGTACCCAACAGTGAGGACTCTGAGATACACTCCCAGAACCCAACACTCAGGGACTCTATGATACACTCCCCGCACCCAACACTCAGGGACCCTGAGATACACTCCCAGTACCCAACACTCAGGGACCCTGAGATACACTCCCAGTACCCAACTCTCAGGGACTCTGAGATACGCTCCCAGTACCCAACACTCAGGGACTCTGTGATACACTCCCAGTACCCAACTATCAGGGACCCTGAGATACACTCTCAGTACCCAACACTTTGGGGACTCTGAGATACACTCCCAGTACCCAACACTTTGGGGACTCTGAGATACACTCCCAGCACCCAACTCTCAGGGACTCTGAGATACACTCCCAGTACCCAACACTCAGGGACTCTGTGATACACTCCCAGTACCCAACACTCAGGGACTCTGAGATACACTCCCAGTACCCAACACTCAGGGACTCTGTGATACACTCCCAGTACCCAACACTCAGGGACTCTGAGATACACTCCCAGTACCCAACACTCAGGGACTCTGTGATACACTCCCAGTACCCAACACTCAGGGACTCTGAGATACACTCCCAGTACCCAACACTCAGGGACCCTGTGATACACTCCCAGTACCCAACACTCAGGGACTCTGAGATACACTCCCAGCACCCAACACTCAGGGACTCTCTGATACATTCCCAGTACCCAACACTCAGGGACCCTGAGATACACTCCCAGTACCCAACACTCAGGGACTCTTAGATACACTCCCAGTACCCAACACTTTGGGGACTCTGAGATACACTCCCAGTACCCAACACTTAGGGACTCTGAGATACACTCCCAGTACCCAACACTCAGGGACTCTGTGATACACTCCCAGTACCCAACACTCAGGGACCCTGAGATACACTCCCAGTACCCAACACTCAGGGACTCTGAGATACACTCCCAGTACCCAGCACTCAGGGGACTCTGTGATACACTCCCAGTACCCAACACTCAGGACTCTGAGATATTCTCCCAGTACCCATCTCTCAGGTGTCTGAGATATTCTCCCACTACCCAACTCTCAGGGACTCTGAGATCCACTCCCAGTTCCCAGCAGTGTGGGGACTCTGAGATACACTCCCAGTACCCAACTCCCAGTACCCAACACTCAGCGACTCTGAGATACACTCTCAGTACCCAACTCTCAGCGACTCTGAGATACACTCCCAGTACCCAACACTCAGGAACCTGAGATACACTCTCAGTACCCAACACTCAGGACCCTGAGGTACATTCCCAGTACCCAACTCTCAGGGGACTCTGTGATACACTCCCAGTACCCAACACTCAGGAACCTGAGATACACTCCCAGTACCCAACTCTCAGGGACTCTGAGATACACTCCCAGTATCAAACACTCAGGGACTCTGAGATAAACTCCCAGTACCCAGCACTTTGGGGACTCTGAGATACACTCCCAGTACCCAACACTCAGCGACTCTGAGATACACTCCCAGTACCCAACACTCAGGGACTCTGAGATACACTCCCAGTACCCAACAATCAGGGACTCTGTGATACACTCCCAGTACCCAACACTCAGGAACTCTGAGATACACTCGCAGTACCCAACACTCAGGGACTCTGTGATACACTCCCAGTACCCAACACTCAGGACTCTGAGATATTCTCCCAGTACCCATCTCTCAGGTGTCTGAGATATTCTCCCACTACCCAACTCTCAGGGACTCTGAGATCCACTCCCAGTTCCCAGCAGTGTGGGGACTCTGAGATACACTCCCAGTACCCAACTCCCAGTACCCAACACTCAGCGACTCTGAGATACACTCTCAGTACCCAACTCTCAGCGACTCTGAGATACACTCCCGGTACCCAACACTCAGGAACCTGAGATACACTCTCAGTACCCAACACTCAGGACCCTGAGATACATTCCCAGTACCCAACTCTCAGGGGACTCTGTGATACACTCCCAGTACCCAACACTCAGGAACCTGAGATACACTCCCAGTACCCAACTCTCAGGGACTCTGAGATAGACTCCCAGTATCAAACACTCAGGGACTCTGAGATAAACTCCCAGTACCCAACACTTTGGGGACTCTGAGATACACTCCCAGTACCCAACACTCAGCGACTCTGAGATACACTCCCAGTACCCAACACTCAGGGACTCTGTGATACACTCCCAGTACCCAACACTCAGGAACTCTGAGATACACTCTCAGTACCCAACACTCAGGGACTCTGTGATACACTCCCAGTACCCAGCACTTTGGGGACTCTGAGATACACACCCAGTACCCAACACTTTGGGGACTCTGATATACACTCCCAGTACCCAACTCTCAGGAACTCTGAGATACACTCCCAGTACCCAACTCTCAGGGACTCTGTGATACACTCCCAGTACCCAACTCTCAGGGACTCTGAGATAAACTCCCAGCACCCAACACTCAGGGACTCTGTGATACACTCCCAGTACCCAACTCTCAGGAACTCTGAGATACACTCCCAGTACCCAACTCTCAGGGACTCTGTGATACACTCCCAGTACCCAACACTTTGGGGACTCTGAGATACACTCCCAGTACCCAACTCTCAGGGACTCTGAGATACACTCCCAGCACCCAACTCTCAGGGACTCTGTGATACACTCCCAGTACCCAACACTCAGGGACCCTGAGATACACTCCCAGTACCCAACACTCAGGGACTCTGAGATACACTCCCAGTACCCAACACTCAGGGACTCTGTGATACACTCTCAGTACCCAACACTCAGGACTCTGAGATACACTCCCAGTACCCAACACTCAGGGACTCTATGATACACTCTCAGTACCCAACACTTTGAGGACTCTGAGACACACTCCCAGTACCCAACACTCAGGGACTCTGTGATACACTCCCAGCACCCAACACTCAGGGACTCCGAGATACACTCCCAGTACCCAACACTCAGGGACCCTGAGATACACTCCCAGTACCCAACACTCAGGGACCCTGAGATACACTCCCAGTACCCAACTCTCAGGGACTCTGAGATCCACTCCCAGTACCCAACACTCAGGGACTCTGTGATACACTCCCAGTACCCAACTATCAGGGACCCTGAGATACACTCTCAGTACCCAACACTTTGGGGACTCTGAGATACACTCCCAGTACCCAACACTTTGGGGACTCTGAGATACACTCCCAGTACCCAAATCTCAGGGACTCTGAGATACACTCCCAGTACCCAACACTCAGGGACTCTGTGATACACTCCCAGTACCCAACACTCAGGGACTCTGAGATACACTCCCAGTACCCAACACTCAGGGAATCTGTGATACACTCCCAGTACCCAACACTCAGGGACTCTGAGATACACTCCCAGTACCCAACACTCAGGGACTCTGTGATACACTCCCAGTACCCAACACTCAGGGACTCTGAGATACACTCCCAGTACCCAACACTCAGGGACTCTGTGATACACTCCCAGTACCCAACAGTCAGGAATTCTGAGATACACTCCCTGCACCCAACTCTCAGGATCTCTGAGATACACTCCCAGTACCCAACTCTCAGGGACCCTGAGATACACTCCCAGTACCCAACACACAGGGACCCTGTGATACACTCCCAGTACCCAACACTCAGGGACCCTGAGATACACTCCCAGTACCCAACTCTCAGGACTCTGTGATACACTCCCAGTACCCAACTCTCAGGGACTCTGAGATACACTCCCAGTACCCAACACTCAGGGACTTTGTGATACACTCCCAGTACCCAACACTCAGGGACCCTGAGATACACTCCCAGTACCCAACACTCAGGGACACTGAGATACACTCCCAGCACCCAACTCTCAGGGACTCTGTGATACACTCTCAGTACCCAACACTCAGGGACTTTGTGATACACTCCCAGTACCCAACTCTCAGGACTCTGAGATACACTGCCAGTACCCAACTCTCAGGGACCCTGAGATACACTCCCAGTACCCAACACTCAGGGACTCTGTGATACACTCCCAGTACCCAACACTCAGGGACCCTGAGATACACTCCCAGTACCCAACTCTCAGGGACCCTGAGATATACTCCCAGGACCCAACACTCAGGGACACTGTGATACACTCCCAGTACCCAACACTCAGGGACCCTGAGATACACTCCCAGTACCCAACTCTCAGGGACTTTGTGATACACTCCCAGTACCCAACACTCAGGAACCCTGAGATACACTCCCAGTACCCAACACTCAGGGACTCTGTGATACACTCTCAGTACCCAACACTCAGGACTCTGAGATACACTCCCAGTACCCAACACTCAGGGACTCTGTGATACACTCTCAGTACCCAACACTCAGGACTCTGAGATACACTCCCAGTACCCAACACTCAGGGACTCTATGATACACTCTCAGTACCCAACACTTTGAGGACTCTGAGACACGCTCCCAGTACCGAACACTCAGGGACTCTGTGATACACTCCCAGCACCCAACACTCAGGGACTCTGAGATACACTCCCAGTACCCAACACTCAGGGACCCTGAGATACACTCCCAGTACCCAACACTCAGGGACCCTGAGATACACTCCCAGTACCCAACTCTCAGGGACTCTGAGATACACTCCCAGTACCCAACTATCAGGGACCCTGAGATACACTCTCAGTACCCAACACTTTGGGGACTCTGAGATACACTCCCAGTACCCAACACTTTGGGGACTCTGAGATACACTCCCAGTACCCAACTCTCAGGGACTCTGAGATACACTCCAAGTACCCAACACTCAGGGACTCTGTGATACACTCCCAGTACCCAACACTCAGGGACTCTGAGATACACTCCCAGTACCCAACACTCAGGGACTCTGTGATACACTCCCAGTACCCAACACTCAGGGACTCTGAGATACAATCCCAGTACCCAACACTCAGGGACTCTGTGATACACTCCCAGTACCCAACACTCAGGAATTCAGAGATACACTCCCAGCACCCAACTCTCAGGATCTCTGAGATACACTCCCAGTACCAAACTCTCAGGGACCCTGAGATACACTCCCAGTACCCAACACACAGGGACCCTGTGATACACTCCCAGTACCCAACACTCAGGGACCCTGAGATACACTCCCAGTACCCAACTCTCAGGACTCTGTGACACACTCCCAGTACCCAACACTCAGGGACTCTGACATACACTCCCAGTATCCAACACTCAGGGACTCTGAGATACACTCCCAGTACCCAACACTCAGGGACTCTGTGATACACTCCCAGTACCCAACACTCAGGAACTCTGAGATACACTCCCAGTACCCAACACTCAGGGACTCTGTGATACACTCCCAGTACCCAACACTCAGGGACTCTGTGATACACTCTCAGTACCCAACACTCAGGGACTCTGAGATACACTCCCAGTACCCAACACTCAGCGACTCTGACATACACTCCCAGTACCCAACACTCAGGGACTCTGAGATACACTCCCAGTACCCAACACTCAGGGACTCTGTGATACACTCCCAGTACCCAACACTCAGGAACTCTGAGATACACTCCCAGTACCCAACTCTCAAGATCTCTGAGATACACTCCCAGTACCCAACTCTCAGGGACCCTGAGATACACTCCCAGTACCCAACACTCAGGGTCCCTGTGATACACTCCCAGTACCCAACACTCAGGGACCCTGAGATCCACTCCCAGTACCCAACTCTCAGGGACTCTGAGATCCACTCCCAGTACCCAACACTCAGGGACCCTGAGATACACTCCCAGTACCCAACACTTTGGGGACTCTGAGATACACTCCCGGTATCCAACACTTTGGGGACTCTGAGATACACTCCCAGTACCCAACACTTTGGGGACTCTGAGATACACTCCCAGTACCCAACTCTCAGGGATTCTGAGATACACTCCCAGTACCCAACTCTCAGGGACTCTGAGATACACTCCCAGTACCCAACACTCAGGGACTCTGAGATACACTCCCAGTACCCAACACTCAGGGACTCTGTGATACACTCCCAGTACCCAACACTCAGGGACCCTGAGATACACTCCCAGTACCCAACACTCAGGGACTCTGAGATACACTCCCAGTACCCAACACTCAGGGACCCTGAGATACACTCCCAGTACCCAACACTCAGGGACTCTGAGATACACTCCCAGTACCCAACACTCAGGGACTCTGTGATACACTCCCAGTACCCAACACTCAGGGACCCTGAGATACACTCCCAGTACCCAACACTCAGGGACCCTGAGATACACTCCCAGTACCCAACTCTCAGCACTCTGTGATACACTCTCAGTACCCAACACTTTGGGGACTCTGAGATACACTCCCAGTACCCAACACTCAGGGACCCTGTGATACACTCCCAGTACCCAACACTCAGGGACTCTGAGATACACTCCCAGTACCCAACACTCAGGGACTCTGTGATACACTCCCAGTACGCAACACTCAGGGACTCTGACATACACTCCCAGTACCCAACACTCAGGGACTCTGAGATACACTCCCAGTACCCAACACTCAGGGACTCTGTGATACACTCCCAGTACCCAACACTCAGGGACTCTGTGATACACTCCCAGTACGCAACACTCAGGGACTCTGACATACACTCCCAGTACCCAACACTCAGGGACCCTGAGATACACTCCCAGTACCCAACTCTCAAGATCTCTGAGATACACTCCCAGTACCCAACTCTCAGGGACCCTGAGATACACTCCCAGTACCCAACTCTCAGGGACCCTGAGATACACTCCAAGTACCCAACACTCAGGGACCCTGTGATACACTCCCAGTACCCAACACTCAGGGACCCTGAGATCCACTCCCAGTACCCAACTCTCAGGGACTCTGAGATACACTCCCAGTACCCAACTCTCAAGATCTCTGAGATACACTCCCAGTACCCAACACTCAGGGACCCTGAGATCCACTCCCAGTACCCAACTCTCAGGGACTCTGAGATCCACTCCCAGTACCCAACACTCAGGGACCCCGAGATACACTCCCAGTACCCAACACTTTGGGGACTCTGAGATACACTCCCGGTATCCAACACTTTGGGGACTCTGAGATACACTCCCAGTACCCAACACTTTGGGGACTCTGAGATACACTCCCAGTACCCAACTCTCAGGGATTCTGAGATACACTCCCAGTACCCAACTCTCAGGGACTCTGAGATACACTCCCAGTACCCAACACTCCCAGTACCCAACACTCAGGGACTCTGTGATACACTCCCAGTACCCAACACTCAGGGACCCTGAGATACACTCCCAGTACACAACACTCAGGGACCCTGAGATACACTCCCAGTACCCAACACTC
Organism: Heptranchias perlo; assembly: GCF_035084215.1. Taxonomy (NCBI): domain Eukaryota; kingdom Metazoa; phylum Chordata; class Chondrichthyes; order Hexanchiformes; family Hexanchidae; genus Heptranchias; species Heptranchias perlo. The sequence goes on from NC_090336.1 coordinate 19,847,362, forward strand.
AGGGACTCTGAGATACACTCTCAGTACCCAACACTCAGGGACTCTGAGATACACTCCCAGTACCCAACACTCAGGGACCCTGAGATACACTCCCAGTACCCAACTCTCAGGACTCTGTGATACACTCCCAGTACCCAACACTCAGGGACTCTGAGATACACTCTCAGTACCCAACACTCAGGGACTCTGAGATACACTCCCAGTACCCAACACTCAGGGACCCTGAGATACACTCCCAGTACCCAACACTCAGGACTCTGAGATACACTCTCAGTACCCAACACTCAGGGACTCTGAGATACACTCCCAGTACCCAACACTCAGGGACCCTGAGATACACTCCCAGTCCCCAACTCTCAGGACCCTGAGATACACTCCCAGTACCCAACACTCAGGACTCTGAGATACACTCTCAGTACCCAACACTCAGGGACTCTGAGATACACTCCCAGTACCCAACACTCAGGGACTTTGTGATACACTCCCAGTACCCAACACTCAGGGACTTTGTGATACACTCCCAGTACCCAACTCTCAGGACTCTGTGATACACTCCCAGTACCCAACACTCAGGGACCCTGAGATACACTCCCAGTACCCAACTCTCAGGACTCTGTGATACACTCCCAGTACCCAACTCTCAGGGACTCTGAGATACACTCCCAGTACCCAACACTCATGGACTCTGAGATACACTACCCAACACTCAGGGACCCTGAGATACACTCCCAGTACCCAACACTCATGGACTCTGAGATACACTCCCAGTACCCAACACTCATGGACTCTGAGATACACTCCCAGTACCCAACACTCATGGACTCTGAGATACACTCCCAGTACCCAACACTCATGGACTCTGAGATACACTCCCAGTACCCAACACTTTGGGGACTCTGAGATACACTCCCAGTACCCAACACTCATGGACTCTGAGATACACTCCCAGTACCCAACACTCAGGGACTCTGAGATACACTCTCAGTACCCAACACTCAGGGACTCTGAGATACACTCCCAGTACCCAACACTCATGGACTCTGAGATACACTCCCAGTACCCAACACTCATGGACTCTGAGATACACTCCCAGTACCCAACACTTTGGGGACTCTGAGATACACTCCCAGTACCCAACACTCATGGACTCTGAGATACACTCCCAGTACCCAACACTCAGGGACTCTGAGATACACTCTCAGTACCCAACACTCAGGGACTCTGAGATACACTCTCAGTACCCAACACTCAGGGACTCTGAGATACACTCCCAGTACCCAACACTTTGGGGACTCTGAGATACACTCCCAGTACCCAACACTCATGGACTCTGAGATACACTCCCAGTACCCAACACTCAGGGACTCTGAGATACACTCTCAGTACCCAACACTTTGGGGACTCTGAGATACACTCCTAATACCCAGCACTTGGTTAATTTAATTGAAACAAAATTCCAAATGACAAATGTAATAGGAAAAATATCGAAAATTTGCTTTCCATGGATAGAGGCCAAACATTTTCACATACTTTCTGAATAAGGTTTAAAGCCAAAATAAAATCCATCAAACAGATGAAATGAATAAGAGAAATGCCAGTCAAGGTAAGACATATTGAAACTGTCAAATAAGTTGACCTCGTCTTTAATTTTTTTTTCAACTTGTCAATCTGGCATGTTTCACAAAAGGCTTTGAAGGCCTCAGCTGACACAGGCAGAGTGACTGGTCGGCCATACCCAGTCAGTCCCCTCTGTTTCCTATTACTCTACACTGACAAATCAGCTCTGACAGCCTGTCTATTGCCCAGCTCCTCTGGGTTTTATTTAGTGAATTTTAATTCTGGAGTGGATGCCACAGAGGGTCCTCTCTTTATTACTTAAAGCTGCAATGTATTAAAGTTAAACATCACAGTGTCTGCAGTTTTTACTGGGATGGCTCTTTGACCCCTCTCCCAGCAGTTGGAGAATGGTAAGAGCTATTATTGTTGTGTCAGTGTTGTTTGGGTTTCGCTGCTACATGAGCAAATCACCCAACTCTGTTTGTAGATTGGGACACTTTAATATTTGGTTCTACACGTTTCAGCTCTGGGGCTTTTTCAAGCACATTTCTTCCTCTGCTCACATACTTCCTCCTCCAGCTTAGATAGTGAGAAGGCCTGACCAAAATCTTTTGAGCAACACAGGACTTCAGTCTTTGATCGTGGCTCTTGGGTATCTGACACATTAATACCTAAATATCTAGAGCAAATACATTAAGGATTTCAACAAAAAATGTTTTGATGTTCATCTTTTGAAGAAAGATACATTGAATGGCTTCTCAAAAGGCAAGGCCACATTTCAAAGAGTGTGAGAACTATAAGTTTTCCGCTTTTCTGATATTCTAGTCAGTTATGATTTTGACCAAGCTGCAGTGGACATGAAGGCAAGACGCGAATCGATAAGAAAACCTCCATAATTCCAGTTACGACCACAACTGATAAGAATTAGGGTGCTACAAAGCTACTGAGAAGAATTTACTTTCTACTATCTGAAAAGTCTGCCACGAAAGACCATTGAAAGGAACCCAAACAATTGGTTAGTGTGTTTAGCTATTTCATGAATGGGTTAAAAGTACTGAGATGACAGACAACTGGCTGCATTCTGTTGCTACTATAAAAATCTATGGGGTTGATTCTCACTGTCTTCGCCCGGCGTTAACGGGCGGTAATGGCCTCGAAATAGTGTCGGTAGCCTTACCGCCCTATTAACATCAGTGATGCGGCCATTTTGAAAGGGGCCTACCACATTGTGCCGTGAAGGCTCCAATCAATTCCACGAGCGATAGAACAGAAGAGGCCCACCAAGGTTAAGTGTCAAATTATTTCTGTGAGCCCCCGTAGGAGCCCTCCTCCTTCTCCGGGGCCCACAAAAATAATCTCGGCTGCTGCCACCCTGATGTTAAATGTATGATTTATATCAATTAGTGTTAATTGTGTTCAGGTGGTGGGTATCAATTGGGGACTGTCTTGTATCCTTTTTGTAGGAGAGCTTATCTCGGGTGTGGGGTCTGTGTAAGGGGAATCTCAGTGAATAAAGGTTAGAAGCAGCTAAATACCAGGGTCTAGTATACTATCCTTCACCACGTGGTTTTCCAATTTTAGCACCTGGGACCCCCATCCTCCATGATCGTGACCCCAATCTTGCTGGCAGCCGCCCCGGTGCAATCCTGAGTCCCGCAGCTCACCTGCCAAATTTAAACGAGGCTGGGGCCTCAAAATCGCGTGGGCCTCTTCGCCACCAGAATGGGCGACCGGTCAGAGCGCTCCATGGTCAGGCAATCAAAAGTCAAAATCGACTACTATCTGTAACTTAATTTACAGATTTGCAAGTCAGTCTGGTACAGAACTGCTTCCTGGCATGACTGATATTATCAGGATTGGCGAGGGTGCAGAGTGGAATTCCTACATATAAATCCAGAGACAATAAACAGGTCTATTGTTGCTCACTCAGGACATATCATTCAAGATTATTTTGCACCCTAGGCAACATTTCAGATCATGGACAGCAAAAAATGCTGGCTAAAGGAGTTGAATTTTGCGTTATGTGTGACAAATGTACCTGGTAAGAGATTGAAATGTTAAAGTTACATCGCGGGTTCGGTGCAGAGTAAAGCTCCCTCCACACTGCCCCAACAAGCACTCCCAGGGTGTTACAGCATAGGTTAGACGCTGGGCTGCATTGAATGCAACAGCTGAGTTGTTTCTTTGCATGGGGATAACTTACCTCAGAAGATGTAAGAAATAGAATTAAAATCTCAACAAGCTAATGGACATGAATAACTGCCCTGCGCCTGGATCGCAAAGCTGGGGAGAGCAACCAAATGCAAAAACAGGTCCTGCTGCTGTTTTCTAACATGTCATCAAAACAGCTTTATATTCCACCTCCCTTGCAATACAATAAGGATGTTTGTCTGATTCTTTGGTGATCTGGAAAAGGAGGAGTCTGTGTTTGATTCCCAAATGATCTAGTGGATCTACATGAAAATCACTGATAGTGCACCAGCACCCAAGAGGAAGTCAATTGGCTCTGAATCAATTGAGTTGCTCGCTGGCAGAATCCAACAACAATATCAGCGATCACCCTCTCTGGGGAGATTCAATCCAAAAATGGAGGGTCTTGAGAAGGCTTGCAGGGAATGGAGAGGAGAGGGAATATGAAAACAGATTCCTCCTAACATGGTGAAGTGTTTTCAAAAGAACAGATTAAGTAACTTCAAGAAGGAAGTCACCAACAGCGCGAGCAGAGTTGCCCCCTGGATGCCACCACTACACATGCTAGTGCCCAACACTGGACTCTAAACTTGACAAGATACATCAGCATGGCAACTTGAGGAAAACGGTCTGCCTGGCTCAGAGTATTATCAGAAGGGCAGGATTACAAAGACGTGAAGTTGATTTCAATGTAAAGCTTGTGCCTGAAGGAAAGAATTTTATTAAAGTAGGGAAAGAGATAGCTCTTCCTCTTAGGAACTGGTACCGTTACCAAATATACCCATACTGAGATTACTTGTACTGAGATTACCTGTACTGGGATACTCACACTGCTATCTATACTGGGAATACCAACATAGCAGTAAATGATATACCAAGGTTTCCCATATTGATGATACCCGTAGTAATGCTGACTGTAACAAGGCTGTCGTCATTGGAGTTACCGGTACAGGAGTTACCTATTTTGAGCTTATCTATATCAAGAATGCCTCTATCATGGTTACCCACACTGAGGATATAAGTAGCAGGGTTACGTGTGATGCATTCCTTTGTCTACTTCCTTTCAAGGAATAAAAAAGTAATGTCATTATAATTATCCAATACACCAGAAACTGTTGCTGCTATGGCTGCACCAGAAGTGGGTTTATTGCACCGGGAGCGGTATACTGCACCGGGAGCGGTTTACTGCACCGGGAGCGGTTTGATGCACCGGGAGCGGTTTGTTGTACCGGGAGCGGTTTGATGCACCGGGAGCGGTTTATTGCACCGGGAGCGGTTTGTTGCACCGGGAGCGGTTTGATGCACCGGGAGCGGTTTATTGCACCGGGAGCAGTTTGATGCACCGGGAGCGGTTTATTGCACCGGGAGCGGTTTGATGCACCGGGAGCGGTTTATTGGCACCAGGAGCGGTTTATTGCACCGGGAGCGGTTTGTTGCACCGGGAGCGGTTTGATGCACTGGGAGCGGTTTATTGCACCGGGAGCGGTTTGATGCACCGGGAGCGGTTTATTGCACCGGGAGCGGTTTGATGCACTGGGGGCAGTTTATTGGCACCAGGAGCGGTTTATTGCACCGGGAGCGGTTTGATGCACCGGGAGCGGTTTGATGCACTGGGAGCGGTTTATTGCACCGGGAGCGGTTTGATGCACTGGGGGCGGTTTATTGCACCGGGAGCGGTTTGATGCACTGGGAGCGGTTTATTGCACCGGGAGCGGTTTGATGCACTGGGAGCAGTCCGTTGCGCCGGGGGCGGTTTATTGCACCGGGAACGGTTTATTGCACCGGGAACGGTTTGATGCACTGGGAGCGGTTTGATGCACCGGGATCGATTTGATGCACCGGGAGCGGTTTATTGCACCGGGAGCGGTTTGATGCACCGGCAGCGGTTTATTGCTCTGGGATCGGTTTATTGCACCGGGAGTGGTTTATTGGCACCAGGAGCGGTTTGTTGCACCGGGAGCAGTTTATTGCACCGGGAGCGTTTTATTGGCACCAGGAGCAGTTTGTTGCACCGGGAGCAGTTTGTTGCACCGGGAGCAGTTTGTTGCACCAGAAGCGTTTTATTGGCACCAGGAGCAGTTTATTGCACCGGGAGCGTTTTATTGGCACCAGGAGCAGTTTGTTGCACCGGGAGCAGTTTGTTGCACCAGGAGCAGTTTGTTGCACCGGAAGCAGTTTGTTTCACTGGGAGCGTTTCATTGGCACCAGGAGCAGTTTGTTGCACCGGGAACGGTTTGTTGCACCGGGAGCGATTTGTTGCACCGGGAGCAGTTTATTGCACCGGGAGCAGTTTGTTGCACCGGGAGCAGTTTGTTGCACTGGGAGAAGTTTATTGCACCGGGAGCAGTTTATTGCACCGGGAGCAGTTTGTTGCACCGGGAGCAGTTTATTTCACTGGGAGTGTTTTATTGGCACCAGGAGCAGTTTGTTGCACCGGGAACGGTTTGTTGCACCGGGAGCGGTTTGTTGCACCGGGAGCAGTTTATTGCACCGGGAGCAGTTTGTTGCACCGGGAGCAGTTTATTGGCACCAGGAGCGGTTTATTGGCACCAGGAGCGGTTTATTGGCACCAGGAGCGGTTTATTGCACCGGGAGGGGTTTATTGGCACCAGGAGTGGTTTATTGGCACCGGGAGAAGTTTATTGGCACCGGGAGCGGTTTGTTGCACCGGGAGCGGTTCGTTGTACCGGGAGCGGTTTATTGGCACCGGGAGCGGTTCATTGGCACCGGGAGCGGTTCATTGGCACCGGGAGCGGTTCGTTGCACCGGGAGCGGTTCATTGGCACCGGGAGCGGTTCGTTGCACCGGGAGCGGTTCGTTGCACCGGGAGCGGTTTATTGGCACCGGGAGCGGTTCGTTGCACCGGGAGCGGTTCGTTGCACCGGGAGCGGTTTATTGGCACCGGGAGCGGTTCGTTGCACCGGGAGCGGTTCGTTGCACCGGGAGCGGTTTATTGGCACCGGGAGCGGTTCGTTGCACCGGGAGCGGTTCGTTGCACCGGGAGCGGTTTATTGGCACCGCGAGCGGTTTGTTGCACCGGGAGCGGTTTATTGGCACCGGGAGCGGTTCGTTGCACCGGGAGCGGTTCGTTGCACCGGGAGCGGTTCGTTGCACCGGCTGTACTGGGAGTAGTTTGCTCTCTATCAACCAACATATATTCCAATTAGACAAATTCAACTCTTTAGTAGACTCACATGTGATGAATGGGCTCTTGTCTCAGGTACCAGCGAGCAACTGCTACCAGTGCAACTGTACCCTAGCAACAGTCAGTGCCTTTAAGAGAGATGGTGAAAATTGGGTAAACATTTTTTATGCTAAATGTAATAAAATAACCAAGAGACATTTCACTGGCAGTGGTTATGACAAACTAAACTCTTAACCCGAAGGTTGGGAATGACAGCAACAAAAACAACAAATGTGAAATAATAAGAGTTTCCTACCCGTGCATGAACGCCCGTTGTTGTGGAGGTAGAAGCCGACCCTACAGGAACATTTGAAGCTGCCCACCACGTTCTGACACCTCTGCTGGCAAGGGGACCTGTTCCCTGCACACTCATCGAGATCTGCAGCACAACAGATTGGAGAGTGACAATTTTCCTACCGCTAATCTGTATGGATTTCACTGGAATGTTTTTGAATGAACGAGCGGATAAATATAGCATCAATAACAGAACTGGAGTACTTAAACATGGCAGGACTATGGGTGTTAGCTGTTTGTTTGACCTGCGCGAGACATGAAAAATCGATTCTTTAAAGAACTGTCTGCACCTTTCATCCGGCAGTATGAGACATCACTTTCACCGTTGAATTCTAAAAAGAAAAGCTTGCATTTATACAGCCAATGAAGTAGATTTTTTTTAAAATGTAGTCACTGTTGTGATGTAGGAAACACGGCAGTCAATTTGCGCGTAAACCTCAGTCTGTCTGAGCAGTTATGCAGCAGGCAATCTTATACCATAGCACACAGCAAGGTCCCACAAAAAGCAACGTGATAGTGACCAGCTAATCTGTTTTTTTAGTGATGTTGGTTGAGGGATATTGGCTAGGACACTAGAGAGAACTCCTCTCCTTTTCAAAGTAGTGCTATGGAATTTATTATGTCCAACTGAGAGGGTAGACAGGGCCTCAGTTTAAAGTCTCATCTGAAAGACAACACCTCTGACAGTGCAGCATTCCCTCAGTACTGCACTGGAGTGTCAGCCTAGATTATGTGCTCAAGTCTCTGGACTTGAACCCACAACCTTATGACTCAGAGACAAAAGTGCTACCATTGAGCCACAGTTAACACCTTGGAATTGTATCAGAAAACCTTCACATTGAAGACTGTAACAACTACCTGATTAAAATCAGTAATTTGAAATTCTATTTGACACTTAGTACGCCAGAGAACTGACAGTGAATCATAGTCAAGAACCTGAAGACGGATTTGAATTATGAAACAAGCTGGCCGCACAACTGAGTGCCTGAATTTCCTTTCTGTTTCTGCATCTTTTAGCACCAGTCACAGTTTAATAAGAACATAAGAAATAGGAGCAGGAGTAGGCCAATCGGCCCCTCGAGCCTGCTCCGCCATTCAATAAGATCATGGCTGATCTGATCCTCACCTCAAATCTAAATTCATGTCCAATTTCCTGCCCGCTCCCCGTAACCCCTAATTCCCTTTACTTCTAGGAAACTGTCTATTTCTGTTTTAAATTTATTTAATGATGTAGCTTCCACAGCTTCCTGGGGCAGCAAACTCCACAGACCTACTACCCTCTGAGTGAAGAAGTTTCTCCTCATCTCAGTTTTGAAAGAGCAGCCCCTTATTCTAAGATTATGCTCCATAGTTCTAGTTTCACCCATCCTTGGGAACATCCTTACCGCATCCACCCGATCAAGCCCCTTCACAATCTTATATGTTTCAATAAGATCGCCTCTCATTCTTCTGAACTCCAATGAGTAGAGTCCCAATCTACTCAACCTCTCCTCATATGTCCACCCCCTCATCCCCGGGATTAACCGAGTGAACCTTCTTTGTACTGCCTCGAGAGCAAGTATGTCTTTTCTTAAGTATGGACACCAAAACTGTATGCAGTATTCCAGGTGCGGTCTCACCAATACCTTATATAACTGCAGCAATACCTCCCTGTTTTTATATTCTATCCCCCTAGCAATAAAAGCCAACATTCCGTTGGCCTTCTTGATCACCTGCTGCACCTGCATACCAACTTTTTGATTTTCTTGCACTAGGACCCCCAGATCCCTTTGTACTGCAGTACTTTCCAGTTTCTCGCCATTAAGATAATAACTTGCTCTCCGATTTTTCCTGCCAAAGTGCATAACCTCACATTTTCCAATATTGTATTTCATCTGCCAAATCTCCGCCCACTCACCCAGCCTGTCTATATCCCCTTGTAGGTTTTTTATGTCCTCCTCACTCTCTACTTTCCCTCCCATCTTTGTATCATCTGCAAACTTTGATATGTTACACTCGGTCCCCTCCTCCAAATCATTAATATAGATTGTTAAGAGTTGGGGACCCAGCACCGACCCCTGCGGAACACCACTGGCTACAGGTTGCCAGTCCGAGTATGAACCATTTATCCCAACTCTCTGCTTCCTGTTAGATAACCAATCCTCCACCCATGCCAGAATATTACCCCCAATCCAGTGATTCTTTATCTTGAGCAATAATCTTTTATGTGGCACCTTGTCGAATGCCTTCTGGAAGTCCAAATACACTACGTCCACTGGTTCCCCTTTATCCACCCTATACGTTATATCCTCAAATAACTCAAGCAAATTCGTCAGACATGACTTCCCCTTTGTAAAGCCATGCTGACTTTGTCCTATTAAATTATGTTTATCCAAATGTTCTACTACTGTCTCCTTAATAATAGACTCCAAAACTTCACCCACCACAGATGTTAAGCTAACTGGTCTATAATTTCCAGCCTTCTGCCTACTACCCTTTTTAGATAAGGGTGTTACATTGGCAGTTTTCCAATCTGCCGGGACCTTTGCCGAGTCCAGAGAATTTTGGAAAATTATTACCAAAGCATCCACAATCCCTACTGCCACTTCCCTCAAGGGAAGCCATCAGGTCCAGGGGATTTATCCGCCTTGAGTCCCATTAATTTACTGAGTACCAATTCCTTAGTGATTTTAATCATATTTAGCTCCTCCCCCACTAGAGCCCCCTGTTTGTCCAGTGTTTCCAACTGCAATCCATTCATTGGCACAGCCGTGGGGTCAAGGAGCACGAGAGTGAAACACCGAATCAGGCCTGGAACACAGATGCTGAATTCACCCTGCAAAATGATTCATATTACGGCGATAAATCTCCTAGTAACTTCTGTGAGGAGGGAAAGGGAATGATAAGGGTAGAAAACAAAGAGGACCAAGTTTCCTTAACAATAAGGATTCCACTTTGCATGATGAATTCGGCAAAGGAGAACCAAGAAATTGATAAAGGGAAAATAGAATATGATAGTAAACTAGCGAGAAACATAAAAATGGACTGTAAAAGGAGAAGACTGGCGAAGGCAAATGTGGGTCCCTTGCAGACAGAGACGGGAGAATTTATAATGGGGAATGTGGAAATGGCAGAGAAATTAAACAAATACTTTGGGCTCGATTTTCGCACCCGCCGGGGGGTTGCAAAAATCCGGGATTCCCGGGGCAGGTCCGGAGTCCGGCTCCAACCCGCCCACTTCCAGGTTCCCCAGTGGTGCGCTGACATGCGCGCACAGCCCCCGCATGTGGGACTCCCGCCGGTAATTAAAGTCAGCGGGGTGCCACTTAAAGTACTTAAACAGGTACTTCAGGTTGTTCACGGACATGATTGTCCTGATATTTTAGGAGGGCTGGGATTTTGAAATTAACTGAGACTGTTTCCCGTACTGGGGGAAACACTCCCAGTTCAAATGGACGTGTTGCAACAATCAGCCTGTGGCAGCTGCAAAGGTCCATTTGACAGGTGGTGGGAGGGAGACCCTCACTCATTGCAGGAGGCCACTCTGTCACTTTGGACAAAGTTTGGCCTCCACCACCCTCCTCCTGACAAGAAAATTCACCAACTTGCACACTTACCCCGGTGTCCAGACACATGTACCTACCTTGCGGACCCCCTCAAATGTACATCTTCCGGATGGGGGCCGCCGTAGCTGCAGTCATGACCTCCTCGGAGGGAGGCAGCATTACCAGCCTTGCTGGACACGCCGTCCACCTCTGACACGTGGAACTCCACAACACAGTGCTGTGACACATCCACCTGCATAGTAGGAGGGAGGGCAACCGCAGAGAGAGATGTGTCGCAGAGGGCACTACCCTCGCCACAGGGTCCACAGATCGAGGCTCAGCTTCATGGAACTCTCTGAGCAGCAGTACACATGGAGGCTCAGAGTCACTCGACATGTAGTCGTGGACATCTGCAGCCTCCTTGATGCCAAGCTGCTCCCGGCTGGCCCGAGCACCATCTTCTTACCTGTCCCTGTTAAAGTCACCACTGCCCTCAACAACTTCTCCTCCGCATCCTTCCAGGGTGCAACCGGGGACATCGCCGACGTCTCTCAGTTGTCTGCACAAAAGAGCCCTGCAAATACACCTACACCCACTCTGCAGTGACACAATGGGTGGCATCAGGTGTGGGTCTTCATGGTGAACCCCATGAAAGGGACCTATTCCACAAGCCAGTCAAGAATGGGCAAGACGTGGCAGTAGTGGGGATAATAATAATATTTACTGTGCATGTGAAAGAAAACAAATATAAATAAAAAAACATGACAAATCGTCAGACACCCTTGTGGATCCCCTTTGTGCTCACAAAACCTTCGCCTTGCGTTTCCGGGAACCCCTACGTGGTGCTACCCCTGTGGCTTCAGCAGAGCTAGTGGCAGGTTGCTCTTGTCCATGCCCTGACCAATGAGATGCTTTGGGTCATCGCCCTCTGGGATTGGGTGCCCGTGAGGGCCCCTCCAAAGACTGCTCCACCTGCGCCTGTGCAGGGGCAGACTCGGCCACCTGGAGAGGGGGCAGCATTGCGGGTACTGGTTGAGAGGGGGGCAACGGGTGAGACGTGCGAGCGCTTTGAGTGGCGTCCCGACTTCCATGTCCCCTTTCACCATCATCCCTCTCGTGGCCCAGGCCCACATCACTCCTTCCACCCTGCTGGACGGCAGTTTGGAGGACTTGTGTGAGGCCTTGGAAGGCTACTTGTAAAGTATCAGTCAGCTGTTCAAGGCGGCAGAACGTTGCTCACCCTGAATCCGAACGGCCATTGTCAGGGCCTGAATGGACTCATAGTTGAGCCGTGCTCAACGCTCGAGGGAGGCTAGCCTTTCCTCCATTGCAGACATTCCCGCACCTACCCGTGACACTATCTCAGAGATGCCTTCACGTCCCTGCGACAGTATCTCAGAGATACACTCCTATACCTGTGCCACCATTCCCCTCATGCAGGAGTTGGACTCCTCTATCCTCTGCGCGATTGTGGAGAGTGCATGTGGCACCTGTTCCAGTGCCTCGGCAATGTGCTGCTGCCCCTCGACGACTCTCCTTTTCACGGCTGGCCCCCAGGGCTCAGCATCTGGGTCCAGCTGAGCAGAGGCTGGAGAAGAGTGCTCTCACCGACGCAGACTCTCCACGGCTGCCCCTGGGTCACCAGGGTCTGCTCGTGCTCACATGTGTGTGGTGACTCACCATGTGCAAACCCAACTAAGTGAGGACGGGGACCCACCGAGGTGTATGTATCTGCGCTGGTGGATGCATGGCTCAGATGTGACGATGGACCCTCAGAGGCCGGCAGGTCCTCTGAGGAATCGCCCTCCACGGTCACGGTGCTCGCAGATGGCCCTGCAAGAGAACAGAAAGCAATATTAGGCATGTGGACAGATGTTGAGGTGCTGCAGATGCCAAGTGATGCTAATATCATTCACTATCATGAGTGCTGAGTGTTAGTTTTCTGTCACCGGCCGCTTATGCAATCCCAGCCTCGGCATCCGTCACGGACAGGCACTCCAGCGTGCGGCTGATCTCCAACGCCTGCTGCTCTGCGTCTGTTAGTGCTATCTGGTGTGACAGGCCCCCTCCAGTCCGTGCCCTCTCCCAGGCGTTCTGGCATCTCTTCTCCTATCAAGGCAAAACACAGAGGTGTGATTGAGTGATGGTTGCACGGTGAGCCGCTGCATGCATTGGTATGGGTTGGGTGACCGTGAGGAAGATGCATGGGAGGGTGCGTGTGCAACATAGCCATGATATTGCATGAGGATTGGGTTGCGTGGTAGTGTCTGAATGGGGACAGGGGCGGTGAGTACGTGCAGGCAAGGTGAGGATGATAGTTGAGTGGATGTGAGGAGTGATGCGAGAGCGTTGTGGTGGCAGTGCAGAAGGAGTTGTGTGGTGGTGGAGGTGATGTGGAAGACGGAGTGTGGGAGAATGTGTAAGTATACTCACTTTGGCTGACCTGGTTAGGTCATTAAATCTCTTCCTGCACTGGACCCAGGTTCGTAGCACATTGCCGCTGCTGGTGACCCCCTCGGCCACCTCCAGCCAAGCCGCCTTCGTGGTGGAGGGAGGGCACTTCCTCCAATCAGACGGGAAGAGGATTTCCCTCCTCCTCCTCACCCCATCCAGCAGCACCTGGAGTGAGGAGTCCGAAAATCTTGGGGCAGCCTTCCCTCTGGCCTGCTCCATGGTTCAGCATCGGTTGTTTGCTGCAGGAGGAGCATTGGTGGACTGCCCCTTTAAATAGGGCTCCACCAGCTGACAGCCTATGCTGTGCATGTGCAGTCCGCCCGCCACGCAGCTTTCCAGCGGGGAACCCGGAAGCACAGGTAAGTGGCTCCAATTAGCCTGCAATTCCGTGTGAGCACACTGATTTCACCGGACGCGTTACCCACACGCCCAGTCAACCCCCCCGCTGTGAACCCACCGCCCTGCTAATATCGAGCCCTTTGTGTCTGTCTCCACGGAAGAAGACACACAAAACCTCCCAGAAATATTAGAGAACCAAGGGTCTGGTGAGAATGAGGAACTGAAGGAAATTAGTATTAGTAAAAAAATAATATTAGAGAAATTAATGGGACTGAAAGTCGATAAATCCCAAGGACCTGATGATCTGCATCCCAGGGTTTTGAAAGAGGTGGTTATAGAGATAGTGGATTCATTGGTTGTCATCTTCCAAAATTCTATAGATTCTGGAACAGTTCCTGCAGATTGGAGGGTGGCAAATGTAACCCCACTATTTAAGAAAGGAGGGAGAGAAAACAGGGAACTACAAATCTGTTGGCCTGACATCAGTAGTAGGGAAAATGCTAGAATCTATTATAAAGGATATGATAACAGGACACTTAGAAAATAATAATAGGATTTGGCAGAGTCAACATGGATTTATGAAAGGGAAATCATGTTTGACAAACCTATTGGAGTTCTTTGAAGATGTAACTAGTAGAATAGGTAAGAGGGAACCAGTGGATGTGGTGTATTTGGATTTTCAGAAGACTTTCAATAAGGTCCCACACAGGAGGTTGGTGAACAAAGTTAGAGCACATGGAATTGGGGGTAATATACTGGCATGGATTGAGAATTGGTTAACAGACAGAAAACAGAGAGTAGGAATAAACGGGTCTTTTTCAAGTTGGCAGATTGTGACTAGTGGGGTACCGCAGGGGTCGGTGCTTGGGCCCCAGCTATTCACAATCTATATCAATGATTTGGATGAGGGGACCAAATGTAATATTTCCAAGTTTGCTGATGACACAAAACTAGGTGGGAATGTGAGTTGTGAGGAGGATGCAAAAAGGCTTCAAGGGGATATAGACAGGCTAAGTGATTGGGCAAGAACACGGGCAGATGGAATATAATGTGGAAAAATGTGAAGTTATCCAATTTGGTAGGAAAAACAGAAATGCAGAGTATTTTTTAAATGGTAAGATATTGGGAAATGTTGATGTTCAAAGGGACCTGGGTGTCCATGTACATGAGTCACTGAAAGCTAATATGCAGGTGCAGCAAGCAATTAGGAAGGCAAATGGTATGTTAGCCTTTATTACAAGAGGATTTGAGTACAGAAGTAAAGATGTCTTACTGCAATTATATAGGGCCTTGATCAGTCCGCACCTGGAGTATTGTGTACAATTTTGGTCTCCTTACCTAAGAAAGGATATACTTGCCATAGAGGGAGTGCAACAAAGGTTCACCAGACTGATTCCTGGGATGGCGGCATTGTCGTATGAGGAGAAATACAGTGGATTAGGCCTGTCTTCTTTCGAGTTTAGATGAATGAGAGGTGATCTCATTGAAACACACAAAATTCTGACGGAGCTCGACAGGGTAAATACAAGGAGGATGTTTCCCCTGGCTGGAGAATCTAGAACCAGGGTTCACAGTCTCAAAATAAGGGGTAGGCCATATAGGACTGAAATGAGGAGAAATTCCTTCATTCAGAGGATGGTGAATCTTTGGAATTCTCTATCTCAGAGGGCTGTGGAGGCTCAGTCATTGAGTATATTCAAAACAGAGATCAATAGATTTCCAGATATTAAAGGCATCAAGGGATATGGGGATAATGCAGGAAAACGGCATTGAGGTAGAAGATCAGCCATGGATCTTGTTAAATGGCGGAGCAGGCTCGAGGGGCCGGATGGCCTACTCCTGCTCCTATTTCTTATGTCCTTATGTTCTTAATTTCTAAATTAGGAAGAGTTTTTTTTTGTTTAAATGTTAACTTTAAGGTCCATTTGACCCGCAAAGCTCCAGAAACCAAAGTGGATGAATTTACTTGAGTCTTACCTTCGGGGAGATACTTACCCAGGGTAAAATATTCATCTGGCAGGATCGTTCGCAAAATAGGTGAGTGAAGGCTGGGAATTCAGGTGGAGACCCATATTGCTGGATCTCTGCCCAAATCACAGAGTCAAATCTTCTGGTCAACCATTTGAAGCATGTTCTCTCTGAGAATTCCTCTTTAATGTGGAAATGCAGGAAAATAGTATTTAAATGAAACTGTACACAATTCCTCAATTTTCTCACTGGGAATAAGCTGTGCATTCATCTTGGCCGTATACAATGGTCAGTTCAGGCCAGGCCCATTGTGTGCATGAACTGCAGGATTTAAGCTAGGAAAATTTTTCATAGGGCCATTTTTAGCTTCCATTTTGAGAGCTGTATTTCTGATCGCAGCATTTTTACTTAAAGGATTTCTTTTTTTTTGCTGGATTTTGACTGCTACAATTTTTTATGTGTGTTTTTTGGAGGAGGAAGGAGAGGATGAAAGGTGGAATGTGATGCAGAATCACCTGCACCAAATGCAAACAGGCCTCACCCACCCTTACCCATGCAGTTATCTGAGGATCAGCTGCCTTCACAGCCTCCCATTTCATCACAAAGGCAGCGATGGACTTCTGCTGGAATCTGATCTGCAGACAATCTGTGCTGCAGTGGAGGTTATCACAGCCCTGAACGTCTATGTTACAGGCTCACGCCAAGCTACGACTGGGGCCATCAGCAGCATCAGTCAATACGTAGTGCACAACAGTCAACAGTGGCATCACTCTGCCCATGGCACACTGGCTGCTGCAAATCGTTCACATTGCAGAATTTCCCAAAGTCCAGGCTATTCTGGATGGCACCCGCATGGCCATCCGGGCTCCTTCACAGTTAGAATTAACTACCTCATTGCCTGCACATCCTACCTCAGCATGTGTCAACATCCCAATTTCAGTGGAATCAACACCAGCAAGAATCAATGGTCCAAGAAGCAGTGGAACCCATGTTAGCAATAGTCAACATGCCAATAGAATCTACCCCAACAAAAGTTAACAATGCCAGTTTACCCCAGCGAGAATTCACAGTGGCAATGCCTTTTAAATTGATGATCTTGTGCCTTCATTTTAACTTAAAGTTAGCACCAATTACACACCGATTATTTTCTCCTTCATGACATACACCACTCCCAGCAAAGGGCCAAGTCTCACTTTACCACATTCCGCCTGCCTCAGAAAGGGTACAACAGACAACGCTCTCCCAATTTTGCCGCCCTATCCCCTGGGGAAACAGGATGCCTCCTCCCTTTAACGGCTTTTCCCACAAGAGCCTGCAAGAGTCGTATGACTGTTCTGAAATGATTTTCTAACCTTCATTTTAAAAAAAAGGAAAGCTTTAAATATTAAGCCTCCCCTCGGGAGCTGGCATTGTGTGGTGCTTTCCAAAACCATACTCCATCCTGTGTGAACAAACCCAGGGCTTTCTGAAGGCAATTGAGTGGGAGCCTTTTTTAAATTTAAATTGCATCAATCTTCCAGACAAAAGCACAACTGGGGCACAATTTCGGGGATCAGCAAGTCCAAACATTTTAAGAAAACAAACTATCTAAAATGCAGGAATTATTGACAGTGACACATCTCGCAGGAGGTCTCCATCATACAATGTTAAATGATATCATGGTTCTTATTGCACCCAATGGTGCAAATGAGTATGTTGCCTCAATTATAATACAAAGGGTAAAAATCCAGGTGCAGATATGTGTGAATGTCAGTTGAGGGCAGGGAGGGGTTCGCGGTGATGCACCCCATGTTTGAATAGGCTGCTGACACTCACTATTCACACGTCCGCATCGGCGTGGTACCGGAGAGTGACTGACACCTGCGGAAACATATCCCAGCAAAAGCCAGAGCCTACTAGAGTTTGGGGGGGGTGCGGAGTTGGATGAAAAAAATAAGCTCTTCAAAAAAAAGATAAGTACAAAAAGCACTTTATGGAAGTTCACAGCACACAAATGGGGGGGGGAGTTACGAGAAATAAGCGATTTCATGAGATCATCTGATGAAAGCTCTCACTGACACCTGTTCCCCTGCAACTATAAGGCTGTGTTTATAGAGAGCCAGCAGCTGCGCACGTAGGGCCAGATTTTGCTGTGAGCGGCGAACCAGCAGCTTTCCACGGGGTTTTGCATGGCAAACTGTTATCAGCCAAATATCCGAACAGCACTCGCCCTCTCCAGGGCATCTGGGACCTGTGTGAACAGGGCAAACGACTGTGTATCTCCTTAACCAATCAGATTGAAGAAACGTTAAAGAGTAGCGCAAGAGTCTGAACCAGGAAGTGTGTTAGAATAATGAATTCAAAGTCAAATCAGCTGTAGAAAGTGAAATAAAGAGAGAGAAAGAAAGATTGGATTAAGAGAGAGATAAAAGAGACAGAAAGAAAAAGTAAGAATAAATTTTATTTGAATTTTATTTTTAAATCTCCAACAAGAATTAAAAACTGAAGGAATGAGACTCCACACTTGTAAGATGTGATTTTTCAGTGCCAGACAGGTTGTTTGGCAGTAGTTAACATGCCGTTAAAATGGTACTTAGACTGGAATGGACAAGCCCTAACTTTTTGTGGTGAGTTTAGTCTGTATCTACGACGTCAGTACAGGAACTTCACACCATTCAATGCACCATTCAATCCAGACGGCGAGATGCCATTTTCGCGCAGCTTACGGAGGGACAGCCCTTCTCGGACAGCAACTTCCGGATTTTCACGTTTAACCGTGGACGTGCCCTTGCCAGCAGTTGCTGTCCGATTTGCACGGAAATAACTGTGAGCGCCTCAGCAAAATCTGACCCATAATCACAGGGTTCAGGCAAACCAAAAGAACCAGAGTACGCCAAAGGAGGCAGCCAATCCAGACCTGGGCGCTGACCAGAGCTTTCCTCACCATACCTGATGCAAATAGAACTTGGACTAGAGATAGCAACAGTTTGAAGGCTTTAAGAACAATACACATCATTTCAATGCCATGAACTGAAGCCTTGAAATCACGGTCAACAATCTGTTACTTATTTTTCTACCTCTGGTTCTCACTCTCAACATCAAACGTGGATCATTTGCAGGGTGAAGCTTCCTCAACACTGGGCTAGCAATACATCTTAAACCTATCTTCAGAAGTTCACCCCCGACTGCAGTGTGATATTTGCTACACTAGGTATCCTAGTGTTACCTGTAAAAATCAATAGCCAAATATCAGTTGTTTATTATTGCAGGCTGAGACTGCAGGTATCGATATTTTACACTTGGAACCTTCATAGCCAGCGGATCGATGCTTAAAGATCGACAATTCTTGAAAGGGGGGCATCTCAGCATAAGTGATAGGATGTGCCCACCCGGGACCGTCACCACCGACCCTGCCAAAGTTCGAAGTGCAGAGGAGGTCCCTTGTTTTAAATGTGCATGGTGGGCACCTACCTGCCCAGCTGGAGAGTATCTGTTCTGGGAGATTATGCCGGGTTCGCCGTGAAAGAACTTACATATAAAGCGGCCACTACATAATACATTTTTAAAATTCTATTTTTCTTTGGGGGTCCCGGCTATGATTCTGACCTAGACCCCTTGGGTGCGACCCACTTCCACCATTTGGCAGCATGATATACCTGGTTGTACCAGGCATGCCTCCACTGATCATACGCCGGAACTCACAATGTTGGGACACCCTGCCGGGACTTGCCCCCTTTTCTGCCGCTGGCCGTGTAAAGGGTTGGTGGAGGCTCCACTTCTTACAAGGAGGCCCACGAAAGCCCTGATGTAAGGCTAGGATCTTGCGTATTTAGATTCTGGCCAAACTGCTGGCCTTTCTGGTGTTGGGGTTATGGTGGGAGTGCACTGGAAAAGTCATGGATTTTTGGGCTCCTCCATCACGCCAGTCAGAGAGGATTCCAACCCAAATTCCAGAGATGAAAGAATACAAGGATGTCTGGTATAAAAAGGGGTGAAGCTACAGCAAAAGAACATAGTTTGAGCACTGTGTAGAAAAATGACCTACATCTAATCCCTGCTGTACTTTACCCAGGAGGAGACAGAGTAGGAGGAACGCTATTCCATATCTAACCTATGCTCTACCTGACCTGGAAAGTTAGATTGGACAGTGTACAAGGAGATTTACTCTGTATGTAACTTATGCCATACCTGACCTGGAAGTGTGTGATGGGACGATATAGCAGGAACTTTACTATCTATGTACATAACACATGCTGTACTTAACCCGTTATGACACTCTCGTCCTTGCTAGGTCCCTCATAATCGCCCACCTCCATCATTCCACTCAGTACTGAATTTACCTTTGTGACCCCAAATTCAAGGCCTTGAAGGCTCTCATTATCTGATCTGGCTTAACTATCTTAAGCAATATTACCTCACCCTTTACCATAAGAATTATCCTTGAGGGTAAGAACAACCCCAAACTCCTTGTCACAACAAACCACCTCCTGTGGTCTCCTGCCCTTCCACCCTTGTCTCATGCTCCTGATTCCGTCATCTCCAAAACTGAGACCATCTGCTCAACTGCTTTGGCCTTTCCATCGACTTACATCAAATTACATCGAGTGTACCGCACAGAAACAGGCCATTTGGCCAAACTGGTCTATGCCAGCGTTTATGCTCCTCCCTCCCTATTTCATCTAACCCTATCAGCATACCCTCTATGTAATAGTCCCTCTGCTATCTCATCCCAAACTTCTTTTAATATTCGCAGATGAAATCCATCCGGACCAGGGGTCTTATCCTCTCTAGTTTGATTAGTTTATCAATTATCTCCCCCCTTTCTATCTTAAATGTCTTTATATATTTTTTGATTTCTTCTAATGATCCCACCTTATTAGTCTCCATGGTAAATATCGAGACAAAGTAATTATTCAATAGTTCTGCCATTTTGCTGTTATTATCTGTGAGTTTATCTCGTGCATCCCTTCGTGGCCCTATCCCAATCCTAATTTTTCTTTTGTTATTTATGTGTCTGTAGAATACTTTACTATTTCTTTTCATAGTCCTTGATAATTTAATTTTGTAGTTCCTCTTTGCTTTCCCAGTTGTTTTTTTGACTTCTTTCCTAACCTTTTTGTATCCCCTTTTGTCATCCTCTCCTTTATTGTCTGTGTACTTAGAGTGTGCCTTTTTCTTTAGTTTCAAGCTTACCCTTATCTCTTTATTCATCCATGGTGTTTCATTATTGGCCAGTTTGTTCTTGTTTTTAGAGGAATATATTTCTCCTGAACTCTATTGATCTCCATTTTAAATATTTCCTACTGCTGTTCTATGTCTTTGTCAGCAATTTTTTTTTCCAGTTTATCTTCCCCAGTTCCATTCTCATCCCCTCAAAATTAGCTTTCTCTAATCTATTACTTTGGTCTTTGTCTACTTATGTCTTTCTCAATAATTATTTTCAACCTTATTATGTTATGATTGTTATTGCCTAGAGGTTCCCCTATGCCTACTTCTCTTATCTGCTCTGGTTCATTTCCCATTACTAGATCCAGCAGTGATTCCTCTCTTGTTGGGCTTCTCACATACTGGGTAAGAAAGGAGTCCTGTACGCATTGTAAAAATCCATTCCTCTTTCTCCTTTCCCTATCTCTTCTTGACAGTTTATTTGGGGGTACTTGAAATTTCCCATGATTATTATTCAATGTTTTTTACTCATTTCACAGATTTGCCTACATATTTCTTCCTCCACTTCCCTTCCACTATAAGGTGGTCTGTAGAATATACCGATTAACGTGATCGATCTTGCACCATTACCTCTGGAGTCCCCCAAGGATCTATCTTTGGCCTCCTCTTATTTCTTATCTACATGCTGCCCCTCGGCAACATCATCTGAAAACACGTCAGGTTCCACATGTACTCTGACGACACCCAGCTCTACCTCACCACTACTTCCCTCGACCCCTCCACTGACTCTGATTTGTCACACTGCTTGTCCGATATCCGGTACTGGACAAGCAAAAATTTCCTCCAATTAAATATTTGGAAGATCGAAGCCATTGTCTTTGGTCCCCATCACAAACTCTGTTCCCTAGCCACTGACTCCATCCCTTTCCCCAGCCACTGTCTGAGGCTGAACCACACTGTTCGCAACTTTAACATTCTATTTGACCCTGAGATGAGCTTCCGACCACATATCCACTCCATCGCCAAGACCGCCTACTTCCATCTCAGTAACACCGCTCGTCTCCGCCCCTGCCTCAGCTCATCTGCTGCTGAAACCCTCATCCATGCCTTTGTTACCTCCCATCTTCCACCCTCCATAAACTTCAGCTCATCCAAAACTCTGCTGCCCATTTCCTAACTCGCACCAAATCCCGTTCACCCATCACCCCTGTGATCGCTAACCTATATTGGCTCCCGGTCCGGAAATGCCTCGATTTTCAAATTCTCATCCTTGATTTGAAATCCCTCCATGGCTTCACCCCTCCCTATTTCTGTAACCTCCTCCAGCCCTACAACCCTCCGAGATCTCTGCGCTCCTCCAATTCTTGCCTCTTGCGCATCCCCGATTTTAATTGTTCCACCATTGGCAGCCATGCCTTCAGCAGCCTAGGCCTTAAGCTCTGGAATTCCCTCCCTAAACCTCTCCGCTTCTCTAGGTCTCCCTCCTCCTTTAAGATGCTCCTTAAAACCTACCTCTTTGCCCAATCTTTTGGTCACCTGTCCTAATATTTCCTAATGTGGCTTGGTGTCGAATTTTGTTTGATAATCGCTCCTGTGAAGAGCCTTGGGATGTTTTACTATGTTAAAAGTGCTATATAAATGCAAGTTGTGTTGTTGTCTTATCCTTTGTCTCAATCCATATGGATTCTGTTTGTACCTTAATATTACTTATGTCCTTTTTTTCAATTGCCATTATGTTTTCTCTAATTAGTACAGTTACCACCCCCCTCCCCTCCCCACCACCTTCTTCCTTCCCTATCCTTTCTAAATATGTTAAATCCTGCAATATTTAACTGCCACTCCTGTTCTTTATGTAGTCATGTTTCAGTTCTGGGCCACGGAGATGTAATTGAGTGATCAGAAGATCTCAAGTGATTGTGTTATATCTAGAATTAAATTACAAATTAATAAATCAATCTGCCCTGGACGCTCTGAAACACCCTAAGTCTCCTCCTACCCCATCCCAATCACAGAATAAATTCTCCCCTCTATCCCCCCTAGCCTTCGTTAGACTCAACTCCTCCATGGCCCTCACAACCTCTCTCTTTACTTTCTCCTAGATCAGCTTCTGATTACTCAACTACCTCTCCTTGGCCCAATGCTTGCAGAAATTGTCAAACGCTCCCTCTCTCAAGCATTGTTCCCCCACCTTCAAAACCACTGCCATCGCCGTCCTCTTCAAAAAGCCTTCCCCATCCTTTCCTACTACTATTCCAAATCTAATGTCCCCCTTCCTTGCGAAGGTCCTCGAATATGTCACTGCCACCCAACTCTGCACCCAGCTCTTTGTTTGATTCCTCCAGTCCAATTTCCATTTACCCGCAGCACTGAGATCGAAGTCATCACCTATATTTTAGGCAATTGCAACATGATATTCTTCCACATCACCTTTGCAGCCTTCGATATGGTCCACCAATCCATCCTTATCCACTGTCTCTCCTTTGTGGTCCACCTGGTGACACTGCTGATTCATGGTTCCATTCCAACTTATTCCAATGTAACCGGCACAAAGGTCACCTCCAGT
Source organism: Heptranchias perlo (assembly GCF_035084215.1). Classification (NCBI taxonomy): domain Eukaryota; kingdom Metazoa; phylum Chordata; class Chondrichthyes; order Hexanchiformes; family Hexanchidae; genus Heptranchias; species Heptranchias perlo. Next base: position 19,870,580 of record NC_090336.1, read on the forward strand.
GTGCTCAATGTTTCATCTTTGACCCCTTCTATTCCTCGTATTCCTGTTCCCTCTCGGAAACATCATCTATACTATGCAGTCAATTTCCATCTGTATGCTGATGATACCAAACTCAACTTCTTAACCACCACGTTGATCTCCACAGTATTGTTGTGCTGTTTGACTGCTGTCCAATATCAAGTTGTGGATGAGTCAGAATCTTTTCCAATTAAACACAGCAAGACTGAAGCTATCTTCTTTTTTATTCGTTCATGGGATGTGGGCGTCGCTGGCGAGGCCGGCATTTATTGCCCATCCCTAATTGCCCCTGAGAAGGTGGTGATGGGCCGCCTTCTTGAACCGCTGCAGTCCGTGTGGTGAAGGTTCTCCCACAGTGCTGTTAGGAAGGGAGTTCCAGGATTTTTACCCAGCGACGATGGAGGAACGGCGATATATTTCCAAGTCGGGATGGTGTGTGACTTGGCGGGGAACGTGCAGGTGGTGTTGTTCCCATGTGCCTGCTGCCCTTGTCCTTCTAGGTGGTAGAGGTTGTGGGTTTGGGAGGTGCTGTCGAAGAAGCCTTGGCGAGTTGCTGCAGTGCATCCTGTGGATGGTACACACTGCAGCCACAGTGCGCCGGTGGTGAAGGGAGTGAATGTTTAGGGTGGTGGATGGGGTGCCAATCAAGCGGGCTGCTTTGTCCTGGATGGTGTCGAGCTTCTTGAGTGTTGTTGGAGTTGCACTCATCCAGGCAAGTGGAGAGTATTACATCACACTCCTGACTTGTGCCTTGTAGATGGTGGAAAGGCTTTGGGGAGTCAGGAGGTGAGTCATTCGCTGCAGAATACCCAGCCTCTGATCTGCTCTTGTAGCCACAGTATTTATGTGGTTGGTCCAGTTAAGTTTCTGGTCAATGGTGACCCCCAGGATGTTGATGGTGGGGGAATTCAGCGATGGTAATGCCATTGAGGGGAGGTAGTTACATTCTCTCTTGTTGGAGGTGGTCATTGCCTGGCACTTGTCTGACGCGAATGTTACTTGCCACTTATCAGCCCAAGCCTGGATGTTGTCCGGGTCTTTGTTGTCCAGAATATCCTATTCAGTTCTCACCAGAAATTCCACATCCTGATTTCATCCGTCGCTCTGGCTACTCACTCAGTCTAAACCCGATAGTGAAGAACCTCAGTGTCCGGTGTGACACCATGCTGAACTTCACATTGAGTTCACCTCCAGAAAATCAGCTGCCCTTGTTGCTCATCTTCATGCCGGTGAAACATCCTCCTCACTGGCTTCTCAAGTTCTATCGTGCACAAATTCATTCAGAATTTCGCCATCCACATCCTGTCCTGTACTAAGTCCTGCTCGCCTATTGTCCCATCCTCACTGACCTTCACTGGCTTGCACTGCCTTCAAAATCCTTTTCAAAACCTACCTCTTTGGCCCACATCTACAATCACCTCTTGTTGCAGATAGAGGCAGTGTAGGAACAGCACAATTCTACATCTAATCCATGTTGTACACGACCTAGGAGCATACGATGGGGCAGTGTAGAAGGAGCTTTACTCTACAACTAACCAGTGCTATGGGAATGCATGAAGGGTGGTGTAGAGTGAGTATTAATCTACATCTAACCGTGCTGTATCTGGCCTGGCAGTGCTTTTGCAGCAGTATCATCTTGACAAACAGAAACAAAATCACTGAAAATATTATTTGACTTTTTTTTCCCCCAAAGCTTGCTGTCAAATTCCCTAATCCCGATGATTAAAGATCAATTAACTCAATCGTTCACTGAGTTAACTAGTCAACTAATCTTTAACCCACCAATCAACAAAGTAATCAACGGCATGTGCGTTACTGGTTTGCAACGTCAGAAATAAGTGTCGTTGTAATATCAGACTTTGTGACCTCTGTGCTCCAGTTGTTATCTTGCTGCTCCTCCCCATTTTGACGTCACTGCTCGTGTACATCCCCCATTGTGATATAACTGCGTGCACACTCTCCCATTATAACACATGTTCCACCTTATATTCACTGTACAGTGCACAGTACTGCTCCAGACCAGGTATAGCGAGATCAATGATACCCAATGCTGTCTCCAGCAGAGAAGGAGTTAACACTGTGGTCTGACAACAGGTAGCAGCTGAAGCAGACTATCTGTAAATCGGATTTTGACACTGGCCAGTAGCCAGCTGGCAATTAGCCGCGTCTTTCCACTCAGAGCCTGCTGGGGAATGCATTTGGCAAGCTGACAGCTCTCTGTCACAATCCATCTAGTAGATAAATCTATCTGCAGGCAGCATCAGTCCCACAGCTACTGTTTTAAAGAGACCTGATAGCACATGATAGCAATAAAGAACTCTCCACAACCTGGCCTAAACTAACAAATCAGACAGAATTACCCCAGCAGTCTAACATTTGACCAACTTAAGAGTTGGACAGGAATAAAACAATTAGTTTGATTGATCTAAAAGGATAACTAATGAAAGGACAGGGGAAGGGTACATGCTGAACAGCGTAATATATGTGTTCCATGCAGACTCCGTGGCCCTGAATTTCCATGGATGCTGTCCGGTGGGAGATCGGTGGGACCTCCAGAGAAACATCTACTTATGCTGTTTCTCCAGGAATTCTGCCGATCTTCCACTGAAGTTACAGCAACAGATGGGAAGAACCTCTGCTAAAGTTCAGGGCCCATTGTACGGTCTGCTCATGGTGACATCCTCAATTCTAAATTAATGGACAGTCATGGAAAACTGCCTGCCTATTCCCGACACAGACACATGCTTCTCCATGCAGTTCTTTTTTTCTATTTGTCACCACCTTCCCTGAAAATGCTAACAGCTCCCTAGGTGTTAGCAGTCCTCCAGTACCTGACAAGTGGCCAGTCTACATGGATGAACCTGGACAGTGAATGCAGGCAGGCTATTTGACAGCAAAGGGCACCACAGTTGAGCCCAATCTTGTTCTCTCCTGGGGGAGAAGATTTCCGGTGACTATTGAGAGCAGAGAGTTTGCTGATTTTCTGACGGGTTGTCCAGATGGTGAGTGCAATTGTTTTGCAACAAGAGAATTTCCGTGGAACAATTTAGTTCCCGTCACTTGACCCAGAAACAGCCAATCCGCAAACAGCTGCAATAATGAGCATCTCACACGGGTCAAGCAGCTGAGCAGCAAATCGGAACGGTTAAAAAGGTGAACAAAATTACAACTGCAGCAAATTATCAAACTTTACAGTTTTACGTCCAGGTCACTAGGCTTGTTTTAGCCATGAGGCCATGAATTCCGTGACGCCCAGATCGGATTCTTTGTTTGAGGTTTGCACCATGAAAAGGCAGGGGACATGGCAGCAAGTGACTTACAATGTGAACGCCATGTGCATAACATTCCTGATTTGGAAAAAGGTTTTGCAGTAATTTGTGCAATGTTAAAAACAACACACAAGTAAATCTGGCCGTTGCAATAACATGTCAAGCAACCTGAGGGCCTAAAGCTGTGTAAATGCAATTATTAGACCTCATCATGAGAAACTCGTAAGAATTTTCCGAAATTTAGCAAGCATTGAGCATCAGTATCAAAAATTATGTTCTTTCAGAAAGTGTAAGTTGTGGCAGTCATGGAAATAGGTGTTGGTTTGTCAAGGAAATGAATGTCAAAACATGCACTAAATTCACACCTATGAAGCATGCCGATATCACTGTGGTACTGACTTGTGACCCTAATCCTGTCCTGATAATGGTGGAAGTGCTCACGGATGTAGAGTAATTCCTTAGATGGATCCTGCAGAGAAGCCTACAGTATAACATGAATGTTTTCATGCTTCTAGGAGTAGAATGTAACAAAACTTTGCAATTAAATACAATTCCCAATACCCGGTCTCACAAATCTTCTTTGCCTTCTCCATCTCACTGTTAACCTCAGCTGCTGGACCTTTTCAGTCATAGGAGACTGATCCTGCTCATCCCCTGGGGTGGGGAGCCCTCTTTGAAAAGCTATATTATTAGCATGGAGTACACACAGTCACTTTGCCCATCATTCTGGGGTGTATTTGAAGGTATTCCTCCAGACTATTGGTTCAGGACCCATAATGTCTGCTCTACTAATGTTCCGTTACCACCCTGTGCTTCTTATATCTGATTCGTGCTACAGTCGAGGAGTTGAGTAGATGTGTCAACAACCAGTATTTTAATGTTTTAATGTTTACCATATCACCCAGCAGCCTTTGATGGTGGTGGGGGAGGGGGGATGGGGGCTTATCTGAGCCTTCTGATGCATTGCTCCTTTGTCAGGTTAAGGGATCCCATGACAATTAACATGATGTGGGGGGGTGGGGGGGGAGATATTTCCATATACACCTAGCACATGTCCTTTGCACTCGGCCCTCACGCACATCCCTCTCTCCCTCTGGCATCAGCTCTTCTGGCAGTCACAATCCAATGACCTCCATGCTGTGGGCCCTTCATATTCTCCGCAGTATCTTCATGTGCCATTGATTAATTGTCATCTTCAGCAATGGCTATCGCCTAGAGTAAGCAACTCCCCTCTCTAACCATTTACTTCCACAGCAAACCCCATTAGCAATGCCAATATTAACTTTAACCCTTTCTTTTTGGAAAATTTTGCAAGTGCTTCTGATTTATTTTTAGAACACTGGAGCGAAACTTTGATGAGTACAATAAATGAATGCTCTATTCATTCATGCCTTGCTGAGGAACTTGCAGCGGTTCAAGAAGGCGGCTCACCACCACCTTCTCAAGGGCAATTAGGGATGGGCAATAAATGCCGGCCTCGCCAGCAACGCCCACATCCCATGAACGAATAAAAAAAAACTTCCCATGGAATTTCCAAATAGTCTCCCGTCATTAATTAGTGCTGCCAGGAAATCTCTTTCCCCTTCTTCATAGTGTTACACACACCCTTTCCAGCAAGAGTAACTGGACGGTGATCAGGAATGGGAACCCTAGCTGGACCCTCACTAGCCCAGAAGCCTATTGTAACGCACCAACTGCTGATCAATTTACTCAGCACAGGGCTCCCACTGCTGATGGCCATCCAGTGACTCCTGCTCCAAACTGCGTGCATGTGGGTACAGGTGAGGACTCAGCCTTGGTGTCTTCCAAGATTGAAGAGAATTCCATGAAGAATGGCTGCTTAGCAGCATAGGAACATCGGGAACACGAGTAGGCCAGTCAGCCCCTCGAGCCTGCTCCGACATTAAATTAGATGATGGCTGATCTGCACCTCAATTCCACTTGAGGTGCCGGAGAATGACCAGCACCTACGAAACTGTACTTGTGCGGCACTTGATCTGGGAGTGTTTGATGGGGCAGAGTTGAAGGAGTTTTACTCTGCATCTAACCCATGCTGTAGCTGACCATTGAGTTCTTGTCACTAATAGAAGTGCAAAAGTAGGAAACCGTTACAATTCTCAGGCTAACATCCCTCTCATTGATGGGAAAAATAAGTTGACCAAATAAAGGGTAAAAGATTCTGTTTGTGACTGAGTCGCAAGACAGCTGTAACAGCAACTTAACGTTTACGTTTACAAAGTTTATTGTCCATCTGAATTCAAGCTTGGATTCCAGATACATTGAGCCTGGGGTACAGACAAAATAAAGCGTGTGGAACACAACCTGATTATGAGCTCATGTGGCTGCACGGGAGAATAAGAAAAAGATAAAAGGAACTTGCATTTATATAGCATCTTTCATGACCTCAGGACATACCAAAGCGCTTTGCAGAAAATGAAGTACCTTTGAAGTGTAGTCACTATTGTAATGTAGGAAATGCGGCAGCCAATTTGCGTACTGACTTCAGTCTGTCTGAGCAGTGATACAGCGGGCAATCTTATACCACAGCGCGAGCTGACAGCAACCTCCCTCTGAGTACCATCGGCACAGGATTCCTTGCAGGAAGGTCTGGTTATAGATAATGGGGAAAACAATCAAGGAAAGATAACTCCTCCAGCTTGGCTTTTATTTCAACATTTAGAAAACATCTGGCTTGGTGAGCTTTACTGCACGATTCTCGGAGCTATGGGGAGGCAGAGCACACATTCCCAGCGCTCGGCAGGTCAAAAACATGGACAATGCCAGCTTTTGTAGGGATGGGAGCCCCTCGTGTCAATGATGATATCACCTCTGTGCCGTGAAACTGGATCTTCATGACACGAGAGCAGGATTACTGGCACTGCCCAAAGTTGTTGTGTGCTAACTGAACCTTATTGTATGTAATGCATCTGGAACTTCCCTAAATGGCAGGAGGTAAAGTGAGAAAAAGAACAGTGAGTTTTTTTTCGAAACACACCATTAACTTTTAGTTTAGCCAGATTATTATTAAAAAGGAAATGATCCCTTTTGAAGCGATTCCGCAGCTGTAAATTCCTGCACGGACACGTGTAGGAAACCTGCATTCTCTTTAGGACACTGGTCCTTTTTGAACAATAGAGATGGCCAATGAAAGTTTAAAATCAGTTATTTGGTCATTGGCGTTGCAATTTCTTCCCTGTTTCCCCTCCCCCCCCCAACCCTCCCTGAAAAATATGCAAACTATTTTTAAAATCATTTCTTCTATATTGTATCTCCATCCTGCAGACTTCACCACCATTTTCCACATCCTCGGTTTGGATTGGGGAATGATCTGATCTGGGACACACTTTGAGGCAGATATGACCAGCGGAGGATAAGTGAACTTTCAGGGTAATGGAGGCTTGGGCCCGGATTTTCCTGTGATTTTGAGTTAGCAGTGGGGTGAGACTTGCCAATGTGATCCCGCCGCAAACCCGCTCCCTCTTTTCCTGGTTTGGCTCTCATTATATATGTGGGACAGGTTTAGAGCGGTTAAACCATTGTTCGTTGGCTTTCTGCCACTGGTAGGTGGGGAAATCAGATTGTGCTGCAGCACGTATGAGTCCGAGAGCAGGAGCCATAAGTGGATGACTGACTGGAGGGGGAGCCAGCTCGATGGTGGGGGAGACCTAGCAGGTAGGGCCTGAGGTTCACTGATATATCCATGTATGTTCTACTCGCAGAAGTGAGGGCTAGAAGGGATGGAATCCTGGGGACGGAGAATGGGAATCCCCACAAAAGGGTGCTACAAACGTTATGGGGAGAGGTGGCAGAGACTGTCACATCAACCTCCAGTACCCACAAACTGCCCCACAGTGCAGAAAAAGGTTTAACGACCTCACAAAGTTGGTCAAGGTAAGTGAAGGCACTATTCCCCATGCACATCCCGTATTCTCTTTTGGGCACTGGTCCCTTTTAAACCGTTGGGTTAGCCTGAGCAGGAAGCTGTCCCTCTCCTGCCTCTCCTAACTCCACACAATCTCAGCAGCACGATTCTCAGGACTCTTAGGGGTATGAATTTCCATGGGGGGTTTTCCAGCTCGCCTGCGGTAACTTCGGCAGGAGAGCCATGGAAACCCCAGAAAAATGGAGAAGTCCTGCGATCATTCACCCCCTTAGTCACTATCTGCTGGATCTACAGAATTATTAATGATGTTGGATGCCAGTTCCTGGCACATTATAATTATCTACTGCTCAGCAAGCACCATGCAGGAGACTGTCAACATTCATCTAGAATAGGCCTCCTTTATACTTAATAATCCAATATATGTGACCTTGTACAACTCAAACAGTCAAAACCATCATTCATTTCTGCAGGGCAGATTTACATCCAATCACAACCTCATCGTGGTACGTTAATGCAGCATTTTAAGTCACTATTGCACAGCAAGCCCATACATTGGTGGTGGCTGACAGGTTTTGTTTCAACTCCATTCACAATACCCATGAGGAAGTGTACAACAACTCTTCAAATTTGCCTGCAGCTAACAGTATAAGAACAATAACTTGCATTTATATAGAGCCTTTAACATAGTAAAACATCACAGGAGTGATCTTAGAAATTTGATACTGAGCCACATAAGGAAATATTAGGACAGGTGACCAAAAGATTGGTCAAAGAGATAGGTTTTAAGGAGCATCTTAAACGATGAGAGAGAGCTGGAGGGGCAGACATGTTTAGGGAGCTAATTCCAAAGCTTCGAGTCCAGACAGCTGAAGCCATTGCTGGAGCGATGAAAATCGGGGATGCACAGCAGGCCAGAATTGGAGGAGCGCAGAGATCTCGGAGGGTTGTAGGGCTGGAAGAGGTTACAGAGATAGGGAGGGGCGAGGCCGCGGAGGGATTTGAAAGCAAGGATGAGAATTCTAAAATCGAGGCATTGCCAGACCAACATAGGTCAGAGAGCACGGGGGTGATGGGTGAACGGGACTTGATGCAAGTTAAGATACGGGCAGCAGAGTTTTGGATGAGCTCAAGTTTACAGGTGGTGCAAGGTGGGAGGCCGGTCAGGAGAGCATTGGAATAATCAAGTCCAGAGGTACCAGAGGCATGGACGTGTGTTTCAGCAGCAGGTGAACTGAGGCGGGGCGGTGACGGTAACAGAAATTAAATAAATTCAGTCACCTTGGAGCAAGCAAATGTGCAGGATAAGAGTGGAGATAAATGTTTGATGTCTGCCCAGTCAATGGTCTTCGTTTATTTTTGGGTTTCTTTACACTATTTACTTATGACATTTTATTGGCTTCTGTGTCTCAGACCACACTTTTAGATGATCCCTAGCTCCCTATGACCCAGTGGCAGTTTTATTGATCACAGTATCATAGTATCATAGTAGGATACATCACAGAAGGAGGCCATTCAGCCCATCGTGCCTGTGCCGACCTTTTGGTAGAACTATCCTATTCATCCCACTTCCCTGCTCTTTCCCCATAGCCCTGTAAATGTTTTCCTTTCAAATATTTATCCAATTCCCTTTTAAAAGTCATAATTGAATCTGCTTCCACAACCTTTTCAGGCAATGCATTTCATATTATAACAACTCGCTGTGTAAAAAAATGTTTCCTCATGTCGTCTCTGATCATTTGTCAATCACCTTAAATCTGTGTCCTCTGGTTACCGACCCTTCTGCCACTGGAAACAGTTTCTCCTTATTTACTCTGTCAAAACCCTTCATGATCTTGAACACCTCTATCAAATCTCCTCTTAACCTTCTCTGCTCTAAGGAGAACAACTCCAGCTTCTCCAGTCTCTCCATATAACTGAAGTCCCTCATCCCTGGTACCATTCTAGTAAATCTCCTCTGCACCCTCTCTAAGGCCTTGACATCCTTCCTAAAGTGTGGTCCCCAGAATTGAACACAATACTCCAGCTGAGGCCTAACCAGTGTTTTATAAAGGTTTAGTATAACTTCCTTGCTTTTGTACTCTATGCCTCTATTAATAAAGCCAAGGATCACATATGCTTTTTTAACATCCTTCTCAACTTGTCCCACCATCTTCAAAGATTTGTTTATGTGCACCCCCAGGTCTCTCTGTTCTTGCACTCCCTTCAAAATTGTACCATTTAATTTATATTGCCTCTCCTGATTCTTCCTGCCAAAATGTATCATTTCACACTTCTCTGTGTTAAATTTCATCTGCCATGTATCTGCCCATTTCACCAGTCTGTCTATGTCCTCCTGAAGTCTATTACTATCTTCCACATTGTTTACCACATTTCCAAGTTTCTTGTCATCTGCAAACCTTGAAATTATACCCTGTATACCCTAGTCCAGGTCATTAATATATATCAAAAAAAGCAGTGGTCCTAATAACGACCCCTGGGGAATACCACTGTATACTTCCCTCCCAGTCTGAAAAACAACCGTTCACTACTTTCTGCTATCTGTCCCTTAACCAATTTTGTATCTAAACTACCACTGTCCCTTTAATCCCATGGCTTTAATTTTGTTTACAAATCTATTACGTGGTACTTTATCAAACGCCTTTTGCAAGTCCATATACACAACACCAATCGTACTACCCTCATCAACTCTTTCCATTACTTCATCAAAGAACTCAATCAAAAGTTAGTCAAACACGATTTTCCTTTAACAAATCCGTGCTGACTTTCATTTTTTTACCCATACTTTTCCAAGTGCCAATTAATTATGCTAATCCAAGAGAGAATGGTGTAGCCTTTGTAAATGTGAAAAAGTGGCTTTATTTGCTTTGTACAATTACACATCATAACTGCAATTTATCAGTGCAAATACTCCTACAAATACAATAAGCAGCTGGGAACACTGTTTCTGTCAGTGATTATAGTATTCAGATACTGCCTGACTCCCACGGGCAGTGTACAGTTACATGGGTCTCAAAACCTCAGCCGATTTCAGGACAAAATGAAGAACTGCAAAAAACTCTCTGGGAAAATGGTGAAAATGCTCAGCGGATCACCTAGGATCTTTACCTGAAACCTGAGTCTCTCTCTTTACGATGTTGACCTGCATGTCCTTCCGGCATTTCTCTAGGAGATGGACTCCATTTGACAAAAGGAAACGATTGCAGCTGAGACAGTGCTGTATAAAATCGGTCCAAAGGCTTTCACACATGTGCATTTGTGATTGCACATAGGTCCAAATGCAAGTGTGTATGGATGTGCGCACATCTGTGTGCACAGATGTTGTGGGCACACCTGTGCGTGTGTACAATGCTTGTGTGTGCACGTGCATTTGTATATGTGTGTAGGCAATACGTGCCAGGCTGTGTGCATGTATATGTGTATGTGTGGGACGGGTGATGACAGCTCTGTGCAAGGACATCATGATACTTTTGGGATGCGTTTGAGCGAGACAGGATCACGTCTACCATACCCTTATCTTTCATCAGTGCATTTGATATGAGAACTACAGCATTATAAAAGCAGTAGAGGTAGAATAATGTCTGCCCCCTCCCTGCTTCCCTTCCCTCCCCCCCCCCCCCACCCACCTATGGAACAAGACTTCTTTATTCTGAAGGACGAAGCCCTGAGTTGATCGGAACAATTCAGAAAATTAGAAAAAGGAATGTTTTTCAGAATAAAATTTTTTCCCTCACCCACACAGCTGTGCTTGTCAGGGGAGAGCTGCATTCCTGCTCCGCAGTCACACACGAATCCGCCTTCCTTATTCACACACTGTCCTTTGCAAGAGGCCGTTGAACACTCATTGATATCTGGAAGACACAAAACGTCGACAGTCTGGGGAATGATGGCTGGGTCAGCAAAGTGATATGGGGGGTATGGTTTTCAACTACCACCTGCCCTGTTTACGCTGGAAAGAGGGGCGACCAGAAGATGAAAATTGGAACAAAAATTTGGGGGAGAAAGTTTGACGCCCGCTTGTTGTGATTTTCCGGCGAGCCTGCAAATGGGCGTCCAGCTCTCCCGTCCAAAACAGGTGGGAGTCCAATCGCCAATGCAGATCGGGGTCCTGTGCCACAAGAAGGACCTCATTTGCAAATTTTCAGTTCCAGTGGGTGGAGGGTGCATCAGGCCAGTCTGGATGAAAGTTGAAAATTGCTCAACCTTCAGGGACACTGCTACTGCACTCTCGAAAAAGGTCCAGCTTCAAGGTCATGAGGGAAAAGGTCCATTTACAGGAAAAAAGGAGAAAATAAAATGGTATTTAAAAAACCAAACTGTCAGAGATCCCAGCAAGTGAAGTAACTTTCAGGGATCTGTTATTCTTTTGTGGGGATCTCAGTGATGTTTCATCCCCCCTATTTTCTTCCTTTCTCAGATTCTTGCTGGGTACAGGTCAATGGGCACTGTCCACCCTGTTGTACCTTGATCCAAGTGGCTGTACCAAATGTGGAGCCCAGAAAATGATCTCAGAAGACGATTCTCACGTGGGAGGTATCACAGTCGAGCCGATCCGCATATCTCCAATGTCCACACACATTATTGAAAGTGTGGCTGAGTTCTTTAATCAGCTCAACATGCCCTATTCCAACGTAAAACACACGAGCAGATGGTACCGTAACAGCCAAGTCTCAGCAATCACACTGGTTCTACAACTACTATTGGCTTTTACTGCTCAGTGACTGCAGTAATTGTTGGCATCAGTTAACCTGTCAGATTTGGTAATCTGGAGTGACAATGCAATCAGTAGAATTACAGAAAGTCTGCCAACAGATTCATGCCAACCATCCACCTGAGAGGCTGACTCCAATATCTCAGTGGGTAAATGGTGGTACTGAAGGCCCCAGGTTCCATCCTTGGGCCTGTTCTGAGTTGGCTGATCTCTTTAGGAGCAGCAAAAAGGGTGCCACAGAATCCAGGGGAAACCACGGGTTACTGTCAATGCCATCTGATCCCTGGGACGTACAAGCCCTCCACTAACTTACCGGGATGCAGATGGCCCTCTGGTACTTTGTCCGAATGGCTATTCTTCACATATAAGCCTGGTCACTGAGCGTCGGTCACAGGATATTGATGAAAAGCACGGACACTCCCCTCTCAGGCACTGGGGCATTGAGGCCAATTGCAGTGGTCCCATCACTGCTCCCACTGAAACATACAATCATACAGCACAGAAGGAGGCCATTTGGCCCATCGTGCCTATGCCGGCTCTTTGAACGGGCTATCCAATTAGTCCCACACCCCTGCTCTTTCTCCATAGCCCTGAAAATTTTTCCTTTTAAAGATATGTGCAATTCCCTTTTGAAAGTTACTACTGAATCTGCTTTCACTACCCTTTCAGGCAGCGCATTCCAGATCCTAACAACTCGCTGCGTAAAAAAAAATTTCCTCATCTCCCCTCTGGTTCTTTTGCCAATTATCTTAAATCTGTGTCCTCTGGTTACCAACCCTCCTGCCAGTGGAAACAATTTCTCCTTATTTACTCTTTCGTAACTCTTCACTTAGATCAGCTAACTCAGAAGCCTGGCAATTTCCTGGTCTATATGGCTCAATACCACATTAACTAAGTGAGGCATCGGAAAATGTACAAGCCCTTTCCTTGATCAGCCTTCTACCTTTGCAGCTGACTCCGTTACTGGTCTCAGTCATGGTGAAGCCGATGGGACACACACGCGAGATCTCCTCGCAGCCACCGTGGTTACAGCTCATGTCGCAGCCATACTCCCCGCACCGACCAGCAAGTCCTAAGAGAGAAAGAAAGAAATTGCATTTATATAGCACCTTTCATGACCTCAGGATGTCCCAAAGCGCTGTGCAGCCAGTGAGTACTTTTAAAGTGTAGTCACTGACGAATTGTAGGAAATGTGGCAGCCAATTTGCACACAGCAAGCTCCCATAAACAGGATTGAGATAAATGACCAGAGGGCAAATGTAATGGCAGTTCATTAAAAAAAAAGCACAAAGTTCTAGTAATGTTGGTTGAGAGACAAATACAAGCCACAGAAACAGAACGGAGGGAGGGAGGCGGTCAGTGTGAAGCAAATATCCTCAAAATCAGGCAACATTGATACGCAGGAGCGGTGTTAATTCCCAAGTCAACGAAACAAAAAGCCTTTCCTCCCCCAGTCTCAGCACACATCGAACAGGCATGTGTGAAACTCAGCAGTCTCAAGAAGGCCCCTGACCCACGATGGACTGATCAGTAAAGGACCTGAGGAAACGGGTAATAAAATTGTCAGGTGTTTTTAGGAAAACGGAAACAGTGATTGCAGAGGGCAAATGTAATTTTTTTTTTATTCGTTCATGGGATGTGGGCGAAGCTGGCAAGGCTGGCATTTATTGCCCATCCCTAATTGCCCTTGAGAAGGTGGTGGTGAGCCGCCTTCTTGAACCGCTGCAGTCCGTGTGGTGAAGGTTCTCCCACAGTGCTGTTAGGAAGGGAGTTCCAGGATTTTGACCCAGCGACGATGAAGGAACGGCGATATATTTCCAAGTCAGCATGGTGTGTGACTTGGAGGGGAACGTGCAGGCGGTGTTGTTCCCATGTGCCTGGTGCCCTTGTCCTTCTAGGTGGTAGAGGTCGCGGGTTTGGGAGGTGCTGTCGAAGAAGCCTTGGCGAGTTGCTGCAGTGCATCCTGTAGATGGTGCACACTGCAGTTTAGTAAAAAAAAAGAGCACAAAGATCACCCTGGGAAGTACAAGCTATGAGTCTTTTCTCTAAAATAGTTGAACATTACATGGCATGCTGAAGGAGGCAATAATGAGGCGCCTACAGAAATATGGACTAATAAGAGGGAGTCAGCATTGTTTTAAGGGAGAGAGATCACACCTGACAAATCTAGTGGACTACTTTAAGGAGGTAATGGACCATTTGGACGAAGGGAACTCATTGGACTGATTTTTTAGATTTTAGCAAAATCACACAAGAGATTGATCAAGGTTAGAAGGCATGGAATGAGGAAGGGGAGAGGGAGGTGTACTGAAGCGGATCTGAAATTGGCTCAGTCAGAAGAAGCATAAGGCATCAGGAGCTGAATCAGAATGGAAGAAGGTGATTAGCAGAGTGCCACCAAGGATCAGTGTGAGAACTGTTACTGTTTACATTGGACAGATAACTTGGAAGTGAGGACAAAAAAACAAAGCTGTCTGTTGATGTTAACAAACTGAGGGAAGCAGCAAATAACAGAGAACAAGTGGACCAGATACAGAGGGAAGATAAAAGCAGAAAGAGCTGGGAATACTCAGCAGCTCTGGCAGCATCTGCGGAAAAACAGGAGTCAGTTGGGGTTTCGGGCCTTAAACCCTTCCTTGATCAGAGGAAGGGTTTATTTCAGGCTTGAAATGTCAACTGACTTTCCACAGATGTGGCCTGTCCAGCTGAGTATTTCCAGCATTTTCTGTTTTTATTTTCAGATTTCCAGCACGTGCAATACTTTGTTTTTTTGCAAATATAGAAGAATTTGGATCGACTGGGGGATTGGGCCGATGTCATTTAACGAAGACAGATACGACGTTATGAGAATGGGGAATCGCATGGAATAAGCAGTGGGAATTTAAAATAAACGGTAGCCGACTACAGGACACAATACAGAAGGGACATCTTGGATATTCATTAAAGCCAGTGTGCAGCAATAAAGCAAGCAAACAAGTTTTGGAGTGTACAGAGAGAGGGACAAAACATAAATCACAAGACGTAAAAGTGAGCTTGTATAGCACCAGTTTGGCTAAGTGCCACCCAGCACTGTACCACACATGGCAGTGCCATTGCCCCCTGAACCATCAGGGATTTGGTCAGTACTTTCTGTTTTCCACCACCTTATTTAGGGACTTGGTTACAGGTGGAGAATTACTGGGAGGGGAGGGGTACTACCATGTGTCCAAGCATCTGAGGAGACTTGTGGGATGGCATATCTGTGGTACTTTCCTGAGAGACAGTATCATAATTGCAACACTCACCAGCCAGACCACAAGTGCCTTGGCTCCAGTTAGCTACTGATGAACAGAAAAGCTGTCTTAATGAGGCCAATCTGGATTCCAGCCCCACTCACTTAGAGGTCTGAATACACAGCCCTCACCACTCTGACAACCAAAGCATCTATTGCAGCAGTTACAACTTCCATGCCAGAAGTTATGTCTGTGGTTAGGTTATGGAGGGGCCCTCCTAAACCCCTCTGCCTCTCCAACACTTTCTACTCCTTTAAGACCCTCCTTAGAAACCCACCTCTTTGACTAAGCTTTTGGTAACCCCTCCAAATCTCTCTTTCTTTGGCACAGCATCCATTTTCTGTTTACGCCTCTGTGAAGCACTTTGGGACATTAAAGGTGCTATCTAAATGTTGGTGTTAACAAGCTGTTACTCACCAGTGAGGCCTAAATATTTTGAAGTAATGCAGGTGCGCCCATTGGCTAAGAGCTGGTACCCATGGTAACAGAGGCATCTGTAGCTGCCAATGTTGTTTTTGCAGATCTGCTGGCAAAGGCTTTGACCTCCATATCGGGAACATTCATCCACATCTACAAGCAAACACAAGAAAGGAGGGCAGATTAGATTGCAAATTCATAGCTTGTGCTCAGATCCAAACACCACAGACTTTGGTGCACCTTCTGAATGCAACCGATTTCAATATATTTTACTCCAACAAGATGTGGAGACCGCATGAAAAATTTGTGCATACATGTGTCACTGAAGTCTGTGCCTTAAAATTAAAATTGTTTCATGCTTTATGACAAAGTTTCTTCATCAGGAATTTATTAAAAATGCATTTAGACAAATTGTGATTTCTGATTTAGAATTGTGATGTGTACACTTGCAGTACAAATGTTACATTGACTTTTATTACTGTATTATCCCTGGGGAGCCGAGCTTGGCAGGAAAGCAAATCAGAAATTTGTACATTCGCTGTGAATTATTTTCTCACTATTTAAATTTATTGTTCAAAAACCATTGGCAAATTACACC
Organism: Heptranchias perlo; assembly: GCF_035084215.1. Lineage (NCBI taxonomy): Eukaryota > Metazoa > Chordata > Chondrichthyes > Hexanchiformes > Hexanchidae > Heptranchias > Heptranchias perlo. Next base: position 19,886,745 of record NC_090336.1, read on the forward strand.
GTAACTTCTGGTGTGCACTATTGCCAGGTTATGCTGCCCAACAGGAGCATGAGGTTGGGAAATTACCTCCTATGTATCTCTTTTAAGCTCACTTTTGTAACATACTGATTTTTCCATTGTGAAGTGAGATTCTGGAGTTCATGCTGTTAAGTGGAATTTGTCAATGCTTTACTTTGTTTTCTGTTTTCAGGTTGTGCTCTAATTCTTTGTGCACTTGGTTTAAATTGGGTCATTATATAATGATAAATATTGAAAATGGCATCATTTGCACTATTTCAGTTCATTGCACACAAGATTTTGAGTGTGAAATTTGGGTTTTGCACTTAGCGATAGAGAGGGAAATATATCTTTCATTTAAAGCATAACTCATTTACACATACAGGTGGAAGGGGTGGACGTGATGGCTGATGCCCCTCATGAAAGAGGGCTCTCAATCTGCAATCTTAAGGGGTCGGGGCTGTCTTGCATAGGGAGCTGTACCCCACTTTCTTACAGTGTCAAGTTGTTTCCTGAATGCTAATTTATTGACATTTGAACGTTCAAATTTGCAGATATAAAGATTGGGTTATATTTCCCTTGTTTCTTTTCTAAAAACGTTGTTAACATTAAAAGTTATCGTTTGCCAAATTTGTTTTCTATGATTGATGCATTTTTCTATTACCATTTGATTTGTTCTTTGGTCTGCACATTTGTTAACAGACTTTGAAATACACGGGGGCGTTGAAAGTTTAATTTCAGATTTACAGTTTTACTTCAAGTGTGAAAGTTGTTGAATGCCTTATTAGTGTCTGGTATATTTATTTTTAGTACAAAAGGGCATGGTGGTTGGTGTTGACTGGTGTGGAAATGCTATGCTGAAATATTCAGTAAGCTTTCCTTATGTTCAGTGACGGTGGTGCATTTGGGTTTGTACGAGATGATTTTTCAAACCGAGGTTGTAAATTGTCCAACAAAAGCTTTAACGCATTTTACATTCAATAAAGTGGTATTTATTCTGTTCATTTTCTATTCTTGTCATATTAATAACAGCTTCTATTTGTGCACTGCTTTAAGGAGTGAGGACATCACATTCTTAAGGAACATCGATATTAACCATTTAAAACTGGTCTTGATTCCTCATGGGAGATCCACTGGTACATCATAATAATATGTGCTATCCGGTTCATTTAGTGGTATGTAAAATATTGCATGGTAGTCAGCTGCATATTTTCATTATTTTTTAACATTTAAAGCATTAAATTATTCAGGCCAGATTTTGCTATAAAAATAATGGTGAACCCATCAGCACTCATAGAATCATAGAATCATAGAAAGGTTACAACACGGAAGGAGGTCATTCGGCCCATCGAGTCTGCGTCAGCTCTATACAAGAGCAATCCAGCTAGTCCCACTCTCCCGCCCCTATCCCCGTAGCCCTGTAATTTTTTTACTTTCAACTACTTATCCAATTCCCTTTTGAAGGCCATGATTGAATCTGCCTCCACCACCCCCTTGGGCAGTGCATTCCAGATCCTAACCACTCGCTGTGTAAAAAAGTTTTCCTCATGTCACCTTTGGTTCTTTTGCCAATCACCTTAAATCTATGCCCTCTGGTCCTTGACCCTTCCGCCAATGGGAACAGTTTCTCTCTATCTACTCTGTCTAGGCCCTTCATGATCTTGAAAACCTCGATCAAATCTCCTCGCAATCTTCTCTGTTCCAAGGAGAGCAACCCCAGCTTCTCCAGTCTATCCATGTAACTAAAGTCCCTCATCCCTGGAATCAATCGAGTAAATCTCTTCTGCACCCTCTCTAAGGCCTTCACATCTTCCTTAAAGTGCGGTGCCCAGAACTGGACACAATACTCCAGTTGTGGCCGACCCAGTGTTTTATAAAGGTTCATCATGACTTCCATACTTTTGTATTCTATGCCTCTATTTATAAAGCCCAGGATCCCGTTTGCTTTTTTTAACCGCTTTCTCAACCTGCCCTGCCACCTTCAACGATTTGTGCACATAAACCCCCAGATCCCTCTGTTCCTCTACCCCTTTTAGAATGGTGCCCTCTAGTTTATATTGCCTCTCCTCGTTCTTCCTACCAAAATGTACCACTTCACATTTTGCTGCGTTGAATATGAATTGCACGTGAATAACACTCACTGTTATTCATGTGCAAATTGGACAGCAACTTCCAGCGACCGCACACGCACAGTTAAATGTGGAAATCCACTGCTGTACCAAATTCCCTGTTCCTCCAAAAGCTGCGCGAAAACGGCATCTCACTGGCTGGCTCTTCATTCAAATGTATTGAACGACATGACGTTCCTGTACTGACGTCGCAGATACGGACAAAACTCGTCAACGAAGGTTAAGTTGAGTCATTTCAAGTCTAAGTAGCATTTTAACAGCATGGTATCTCTTAATTACTGCCAAACAACCTCTCTGGCACTGAAAATTAACTTTTACAAGTGTGGAGTCTCATTCCTTCAGCTTTTAAAAATCTAAATAAAAATTGTTTTTCTTATTTTTTCGTTCTGTTTCTGAATCCGATATTTTGTTCCCTCTCTTTATTTTGCTTAGTATAGGCCAGGAGGAAAAGGTCATGTGGCTCATTAAAGCCAATCAGAGGTAAAGGCTGAGTTTTGACTCTGTGGGTATCGAGAAACCTCGACTTCCACCATCACGGATTGGAAAACTTCATGTCGGGCGATTTTACAATATGCATTGGCAGCACACAAGGTTCCTCGTTGCTGAAGCATAATTGGAAAATTTAGGTTTGGATATTTTTCCAAAGTTCAGTATCGCCGACCACTCCTGTGGGCGAGCCCTCACTCTCTGTGAACCAGAGTGCGCCTTTACCTGGTCAATATATAAGTAATTTGTACCCAACCCAGAGATCGAATGGAAAACCCCCAGAACTGTACTTTTGCTTCCTGGATTTCATAGAAATTACAACACACACAGAAGCCGCTCAGCCCAACCAGTCAGTATGTGGAAAACCATAAAGAAATGCCTGACTAAATTAACTCTCTAATACACCTAATCCATAAAGCTGACCATATTAATGTAGAAATACTGAACAGTTATAAGTTGACCATGTTAGCTGACCAGCTGAATATATATTGGGAAGCTTAATGTGTTCACGTTCCCAGCAAAGACACACAGAAGAGCTATTGTCTGCTTATGAGATAACTGTCTGACTTAACAAAAATGAATGACCATATAGCCTTGAGACTAGGAACAGTTTCTACTGATAAGGAGCAGTGTTGCTAAGGCAAGGTATTTTCCCAGACCCTGTTGAGGGGCCACGAGACAGACATGAGAGAATAGAGGGTGGGTTCCCTATTTTTGATTGACTAACCACTTGAACCAATGAGAGTGTACATGTACGCCCATATTCAATGATAGACAGACATTACTAATCAAACTGTATAAAAGTTAACCGTTTCCTCTGCTCAGCGAAGAGGTGGTTCTGACCATTGTCTTGGAACACAGCTTCCCTTGTATACAAGCTTCTTTTAATAAATTCTTACTTGTCTGAAAATAAGTGTTTGGAGTTAATGCATTGTGTATAATAGGTAATTAAGTTTTCGACAGTTTCTTGGAGGTCCCACCGAGATCGCTTGTGATCCCCGGTAAGTACGGACACAAGTTGTCTGTACGAACCCAGACACACTGCGATTGATGAGTGAATGCATTAACTGACGTGACTAATTCTTCTGTTTGCCTTTAGGAATTGGAAGGCGATCATAGGAAATGTGTTTCGTATAGACAAGGAAAGAAAAAGGGGACAGGAAAAAAAAGAGAGACGCGCGACAGATTACTCGATATTGTCAGCTGCGGTGTTGTAGTAACGGGCTGAGAGAGAGCAATAACGGAATAGATCTGTGATACCGGTGACTAGAGTGAAGTTGAGGTTGATGTAAGGACCAACAAACTGTCAGAGCTAGTGGAAAAGGCGCCAGGAAAACAGAAAAGGTAATCAGTTTACAGACTTGTTTAAAAAAAATTCTTAGTATAAAGTTGTAATTTGGACAAGCGCAGACTAGATGTTGCGTAATTCAGAAAAGTGTGAAATTACAAGTCTGTAGTGGCGACAAACACAGACAGGTGTGGATGTCGCGGATTTGGAAAAGCGTGAAATTCTGGTTTACCTGAATTAAGTGTTTAGGTAGAAACACTGGTAGTGTTCCCCCTGCTCAAGGGAAGGAGCACTTTAAAAAAAAAAGTCTTGTGTAAGTCAGCTGATTCAACTAAGTGCAGACGTTCCTCTCGCACCTAGCCTGGGCTGGTTATTGGGGCGTCTTGTCCAATCAGCTGAATTATCAAGTATAGAATTGTGATAGTTAAGCTAGGTCTTGATTGTTGTGTAATTACAGTGTGGAGGATTGTATAAACTATAAGCAAAATCCCTCCAAAGGGAACACCTGCTGCTTACATGTACAGAAACTTTGGGAAAGAAACAACTGACGAGTTGATAGTTTGGTCCAAATGGACCAGGACTAAGAAATATCCCTTTCCCGAAGACGGTACATTTAACATGGATAGAATTAAGTGACTAGAAAGATGTTTAAAAGACAGAGACCCGAAAAAGAAAGGTTCTTTTGTTTCAGTGTACTGTCTCTTTAAAAAGCCTGTCCTGATTGTGAGTGTTTTCTGTTGGTGTTGTGGGCCACGCCCCCTTCTTACTGCATCTTACGTGTTTTCTTCTTTTGTGTAATGTATCTGTTTTCTCTTGTGTTCAATTCCGATATTGCTGAAAGAAAATTGGAGTTATTGAGGTTAAGTGACCTATTAAATTCTGGTTCTTATAAAATGTGAGCATGTTAAATTCCAGACATAGGATCTTCAAAAAAAAATGGCATTTTGAATTTTATCTTGTGATTGGCTGTGGTTTAAAAAAAAGAGAAAAAATTAGGTTAAAAAAATTAACGGGACAGATAAAAATAAAAGCTATCTGGTATCACCGTGATAGGAAAAGTTGGAAAGCTGGAACAGCTCGGAGAGTTGATTATAATCATACCCACTAAAAGTATGTGAAAAAAAAAGAGTGAATTGGACAGCAAGTTGTGGAGCTTGCGGAGTGGTGTGAGGGTTGGGGGGAGCCTGGATAAGAGTTGGTCACAGCAGTCTGGAGGTGCTGGACTGGCTGTGGGCTGAAGTGAACGATGGGAGATGTTGTTTCCCGGTATGAATTTTTAAAAAAAATTATGTGAAAATTACGTTGACGTATGCTGAGAACACTGCATGAATCTGATATCTGGCTCCGTCGTTTTGTTAAAAAAAAGTTAACCCCTTCCAAGGACACCGACATCTGTTTTCAATTCACCAAGACAAAATGAGGTTTAATTGTAAAAGAAAAGATAAAGTGCAGATTTAAAGAATTACAAGTTACAGTTGCAGGATGATCTCTGGTTATAAATTAAACTGATCTTCGAAGCATTTTGTGCTATTTTGATTGATAAAACACTATGATTAAAATAAATCTCAAAAATAGTGTGCAAAATATATCGTGCAAAGCAATCCATAAATGTGAGAAAAAAAATCAGTCAAACCTGTGTGAAGAGAAAATTTGAAGGTGGGATGTGGAAACTTAATCTCAGAGAGAGAAGTATCAAATTACTGCTATCACGAGAGCCAGTTAATGTTAACCCCTTCCACCCCAAGAAGCCAGACTGTCATGCCAAGAGCAGTTCAAACAGATAGAAATGACCCAATCGGTTGAGAACTGTCTGAGGCTTGCCCAGAACACAGGTGAACATGAGGTAACAATTGGTATAGGTTATATATTATTCAAATTGACCCAATTACTCAGAAATGCCAAAGGCTACAATTGACTGAGATATAAGTTTCCACACAGACAATGCTGCAGTGGAAAAAAAAATTGATAAGAAAGGAATGTAAAACAAATCGTATGAAGAGAAAGCATAGGTTGGACAATTGGAAGTCCATTACTTGAGCTATGTACTGACACAGGGTACTAAACGCCTATCAGTTTTACCCCGCCACAGTATGATAAGGAAGTTCGACAAGTTCTGGGGCTATTCAATTTTATTTGAAACTATTCACGTATAGTAGCTCCAATACAAGATCTGACCAAAGAGGGGAGACCTTCCCTGACAAATTATATAACTCGCATTGAGACTGCTAAGAAAACTCAACAATTATATCAACACCTCCTAACTCAAGTGTTAAAACAAAGCGCGACATGGAATGGAGGTGGACATCGTAAAAGAGATAGACAAATATGGAGACGTAAAGATCTGTGATAAGTGATATAGCAACTGCCTTTAATACGGGTGCCTCAGTTGTTAACACCATTGATTTGGACATCTTGAAAACACGGAGATTAGGACTTGGAGTTGGAAATTCCAGTCTGCAGTCCTACGTACATCTGTATGTGGGAGAGACAGGGTTTATTTCAGACAGGTTGCGAGCTCCAGAGAGAGAGAGAGAGAGAGAGGGACTAGGCAATTTCTCTCTCCTGATTTGTTTTCTGGATTTGTTTCGGGTAAAAGGATTATTCCTTTGGACAAAATAAATAATAAATGATGATTTGACAAATTAATAACCCCTTGGGCTCTCAAGAAGAGCCTCAACGGATTTTCTGTGTTTCTTTTAAAACAGGTGACCCTGGTTTTTTGGGACCACGTGAGTGTTGATGGTGCAGGATTACCAAGAGTAGTTATAAAGTTACGGTGCAACCTTTGCTGGAGAAATTTGGTGCAGGAAACGATCCAGTGGTGTTAAAAAAAAATTTACGACTTTAGCTGCAGACATCAGCAGATACCAAATGTCACAGCGTGGTGATATCAACCTGATTCTCTTCTTTTGAAAACATTTTGATTTGTTTTGTTTTAACCCATTTATTGTCTTCCGAGACAGAGTGCTCGAGGGGGGAAGATATGGGAGTTACATCCATTACGAGCACTTCATCTCTACTATAAAAACCACAAAGCCTGGACATAATTTGTTTCTGAAATTGGAATTGATAAGAAAAATTTATATGAGTTGCTATTCAAGCACTCGAGAAAGAAAAAAAATTACATGTAATTTAAGGGGATAATCAAATTATATTTTAAAATAAAAGAAGTCCAGTCTAAATGGTTTCTATTGAATGCTGTTTATTAAAGAAGAATTCTTTTCGAGAGGGAAGAAAATTTTACATTGACAAGTCCTGTCAGTCCAACAATACTGCTCTCAAGTTGGGATAATTGTGAAATGATAGAAGGGACTCGGGCACAATGTAGTGGGATATTTTGGGAAATGAAAAGTGGTTCAAGAAGAAATTACGTCAAATAAACAAATTTTGGGATATTGGAGCTGACTGTAAATATTGTATCGGACAGTAACATTGATTTGGCAACATTAGATCAAAAGGTCAGAGATTTAGGGTCTCGCATTAAAGATATATTTAAAAATAAATGAAAATACAGATAAGGAATTGTCTGAGGATCAAATGCTGACCATACATTTGCAAAAGATAGCTACAGTGCTAGAAACACATGCCCAAACCATTAATAAATTAATAAAAGAAGAATATAACGTATCTTAGCAGGCGGCTGCTAATGACATCTGCAGTACATATGGTAACTAGATTGTGGAACAGACACGAGAGAACCTAGCCCAGATACAGGCAGGGGAAATACCCTTATGAATAATGAATCAACAAACTGAGGGTGAACCTGACCTGTGGGCATGATGGAGGTGGTACCTCCAAGCGGCTGTTAGCAAACAAGAACATCACCCCGTGCCAATTCAGGGCAATGGTGCGGGTGTACCCCACTCAAGTGGAGTGTAAACCTGACGGAGGAGGGCTCCAAGGGTTGGTACTAGTAATACTGGTGATGGCACCTGAAACCCAGGGATGAGAGGTGTAACAAGTACAGAATATTGGGGTAGTGAAGGACGGAATGCACATATCCCATCACAATATGTTACCATATGCTGAAAAAAAAAATTAAAGGGAATTTGGCTGGAACAAAATTAAAGGGCTGTGTTACTAGACATGCTGTCACTGTGTGTCCACATAGTGTTGGACACAGCCCAAAAGCACAGTGTGGGTTTAACAATACCGGTACCAATCTGGATATTAACTGTACCACGGAGGCCCTAGAGGCGGATCTAAAACCCACTCAAGTGGCATATGCCGGAGAGGGCGAATACTGTGTTACAACTAATTTGAAAACGTTTAAATATGCCAATCTAACTTGTGATATTTTAAGTCCAGAATTCTACTCTATTCTTGAAGTCCCGGTTCGGATTGGACCCGAGGAACTGGTAGAGATACACCGGCATAACCTCACCACCTTACAAGTTTCTGAGGATGTCAAAAAAAGGAAGGACTTAAAAGAATATCGGGACACATTTGGGTATCTGACACCCCTGTTGCCTAAATACTTGAAAGCATTGCGAATGGAGATACGCCTCTCCCAGAAGGTTTATTATAACCTACAACAGGACAATAAAAACATTAAGCATGACATTGACCAAATTAAAGTCACCACTTGGTGAGATGACCTCTGGAATTTGGGACTGAATATACAAATCCATCCTTGGATTAGATTAATTTCACATGTATTAGTCGTAGTGCAGTTTGTTGCAATATGATTCTTGATTTTCATTGCATGTAATAAATGTAAGCAGAGGATGAAGGGTTTGGCAAAGATAGTAAAACAGAGTCTGGGTGAGAATGTCCCCATTGTCTCTGTGATTTCAACTAAGAACACATCTTAATGGTACCGGGAGTAGCACCCGCTGGGGTAAGGTGCATGTAAAAGGGAAGACAATCATAGTTTGATAGGATTATCAGATGCTCTGCCTCTCTTCCACCCGGACTGGTGGCCAACACAAAGGGAACCTGGTTAAGAGGAGGTACAGCATCTAATGGGATATTGTAGGGATAAAATTTGGATTAAGGGATATAAAGGGGTGGGTCCCAATCTCGAGTTCAAAGGTAGGGCCTAGTAGTTGATTAATCAACCCATAAATCCCCATACAAGGACCCCAGCGGTGGCGTACAAAAAAAAACTGACTGATTAATTAAACTGTTATGAGACTGTTGCAGCATGGCATGTCCTAAACTTTTAAATCATATGAGAATAATTGGCTCGGCATGCCTGATCGTGTGGGTGGAAACTGGCATAAAACCTGCTACAACCCCTGCTGCAAGCAGACTCAATCGTGTTTCAAGGGAACTGCATGTGAATACTTTTTTATACATGTCATATGTGTATGCAAAGCGTCAAGGTATCTCTAGTTGCTGGGTGTGCTCACATATCCCAATTCAAACCAAGGGAGGCATTCCACTCAGACCAGTCCCCCTAACTTCTCAAGAAATAGCGGAGTGGGTAATAAATCAAAATGAAATTAATGGGAACAGAATGCGAGATAGTGGCTGGATGAGTGCGAGAACAAGTAAGACAATGTTTGTGAGAAAGCAATGGAAGGAGTACACAATCACAACAAAATGTGAAACCAGATTTCGGGGGTGGTACCAACCTAATTACGATCAGACCCATAAACCTCCTTTTCTAATCCTTACAATTATACCAAGAACTAATGGAGCAATATGTTTGAATAAGAATTCAGTAGAGGGTGATGTAGTGGGATGGAGTAATTGCACTCAGTTTATAAATATGACAGTAACCAGCATCAGTAGTACCATCAGATGGAAGCCTTGCACAGGTGGCCAAATTTACATAGATAGAATAAACATAAAGAATTCCCCTGCAATTACTGCATATACTTGGGATACGTGATCCCATATATCCGACACTCATCATCCCTGCCTCAATATCCTGCTGGGCAACGAGTAAAGAGGGTAATTACTGAGGCTGACCGATTCTGAGCCATTACTTTCCCTAGGTGGGGAGTGAGCATGGCCACCAGAGAAATTATTAAATTAGCCAATATCTGGGAAATAGGTGCTAATGATATGGCAGAAGCCTTAAAGGAAATAAACGCAGAAATGACAGCCATTCATACGGTCACCTTACAAAACCGTATGGCCCTTGATTACCGATTGGCAGAGAAAGGAGGAACATGCGCACTAATTGGATCTGAATGTTGTACCTACATACCTGATAGTTCAGAGAATATTACTGATTTAGCCGATCACATCCAAAGGGAAGTTGAGAAATTCAAGCAGCCCCCTTCATTCACTCTTTGGGGCTGGGCAACAGGATGGTTGGGTTCTATTGGGACTTCACTAGTTCAGGGACTAGTCATATTTGTTGTTATAATTCTTATAGCCTATTGCTTTGTCAAATGCTGCTGTGTTATGATGTCCAATCTGGGTACACATATAGTGCCCACAAATTTGATGGTGCAAGTAGGGGTGACACAGGATGAGGTGACACAGGAGGAGTTTGAACGTCTGGGTGGAATAATGCTCTATTAGAGTATTGTCCTTTATATATATATATATAGGACAAAAGGGGGGAATGTGGAAAACCATAAAGAAATGCCTGACTAAATTAACTCTCTAATACACCTAATCCATAAAGCTGACCATATTAATGTAGAAATACTGAACAGTTATAAGTTGACCATGTTAGCTGACCAGCTGAATATATATTGGGAAGCTTAATGTGTTCACGTTCCCAGCAAAGACACACAGAAGAGCTATTGTCTGCTTATGAGATAACTGTCTGACTTAACAAAAATGAATGACCATATAGCCTTGAGACTAGGAACAGTTTCTACTGATAAGGAGCAGTGTTGCTAAGGCAAGGTATTTTCCCAGACCCTGTTGAGGGGCCACGAGACAGACATGAGAGAATAGAGGGTGGGTTCCCTATTTTTGATTGACTAACCACTTGAACCAATGAGAGTGTACATGTACGCCCATATTCAATGATAGACAGACATTACTAATCAAACTGTATAAAAGTTAACCGTTTCCTCTGCTCAGCGAAGAGGTGGTTCTGACCATTGTCTTAGAACACAGCTTCCCTTGCATACAAGCTTCTTTTAATAAATTCTTACTTGTCTGAAAATAAGTGTTTGGAGTTAATGCATTGTGTATAATAGGTAATTAAGTTTTCGACAAGTATTAGTGTTTATTCGTCCACATGAGCAGCAATCCTAATCCCATGTGTCCATCCTGTTCCCATTTCTCTTTATCCTTTTCCTAGTTTCTCTCCTATCTCCCCTCATGCCATTTCCAAGCTCATACTGTCCATGAGACCCACCTCCTGCTCCCTTAACCCCATTCCTAGTAATCGGTTGATCACTCAACTTCCCTTCCTGGCCCCCATCCTAGCTGACATTGTAAATGGTTCCCTTTTCTCATGTACTGTTCCCCCTCCCTTTCAAAACCATCATCCCTATCCTCAACAAACCCACCCTTGATCACCCTGTTTTTGCAAACTACCATCCCATCTCCAACCTCCCTTTCATCTCCAAAGTCCATAAACATGTTGTTGTTTCTTAAATCCATGCCCATCTTTCCCGCAACTCCATGCTTGAAATTCTCCAATCAGGTTTCCGCCCTTGCCACAGTACTGAAACGGCCCTAATCAAAGTCACAAATTACATCCTCTGTGACTGTGGTTCATTTTCCTTCCTCATTCTTCTTCACCTCTCTGCAGCCTTTGTCCAGCCCAGTGGGACTGCCCTGACTTGGTTCCACTCTTCTATTCAACCGTAGCCAGAGCATCTCCAGCAATGGTTTCTCTTCCTGCCCCCAGGCAATTGCCTCTGGAGTTCCCCAAGTTCTATCCTCAACCCTCTCCTCTTCCACATATACGTTGCCCCATGGCGATAAAATCCGCAGACAGACAGTCAGGTTACATAAGAACATAAGAACATAAGAAATAGGAGCAGGAGTAGGCCAATCGGCCCCTCGAGCCTGCTCCGCCATTCAATAAGATCATGGCTGATCTGATCCTAACCTCAAATCTAAATTCATGTCCAATTTCCTGCCCGCTCCCCGTAACCCCTAATTCCCTTTACTTCTAGGAAACTGTCTATTTCTGTTTTAAATTTATTTAATGATGTAGCTTCCACAGCTTCCTGGGGCAGCAAATTCCACAGACATACTATCCTCTGACTGAAGAAGTTTCTCCTCATCTCAGTTTTGAAAGAGCAGCCCCTTATTCTAAGATTATGTCCCCTAGTTCAAGTTTCACCCATCCTTGGGAACATCCTTACCGCATCCACCCGATCAGGCCCCTTCACAATCTTATATGTTTCAATAAGATCGCCTCTCATTCTTCTGAACTCCAATGAGTAGAGTCCCAATCTACTCAACCTCTCCTCATATGTCCACCCCCTCATCCACGGGATTAACCGAGTGAACCTTCTTTGTACTGCCTCGAGAGCAAGTATGTCTTTTCTTAAGTATGGGCACCAAAACTGTATGCAGTATTCCAGGTGCGGTCTCACCAATACCTTATATAACTGCAGCAATACCTCCCTGTTTTTATATTCTATCCCCCTAGCAATAAAAGCCAACATTCCGTTGGCCTTCTTGATCACCTGCTGCACCTGCAAACTAACTTTTTGATTTTCTTGCACTAGGACCCCCAGATCCCTTTGTACTGCAGTACTTTCCAGTTTCTCGCCATTAAGATAATAACTTGCTCTCCGATTTTTCCTGCCAAAGTGCATAACCTCACATTTTCCAATATTGCATTGCATCTGCCAAATCTCCGCCCACTCACCCAGCCTGTCTATATCCCCCTGTAGGTTTTTTATGTCCTCCTCACTATCTACTTTCCCTCCCATCTTTGTATCATCTGCAAACTTTGATATGTTACACTCAGTCCCCTCCTCCAAATCATTAATATAGATTGTAAAGAGTTGGGGACCCAGCACCGACCCCTGCGGAACACCACTGGCTACTGGTTGCCAGTCCGAGAATGAACCATTTATCCCAACTCTCTGCTTCCAATCCTCCACCCATGCCAGAATATTACCCCCAATCCAGTGATTCTTTATCTTGAGCAATAATCTTTTATGTGGCACCTTGTCGAATGCCTTCTGGAAGTCCAAATACATTACGTCCACTGGTTCCCCTTTATCCACCCTGTACGTTATATCCTCAAAGAACTCAAGCAAATTTGTCAGACATGACTTCCCCTTTGTAAAGCCATGCTGACTTTGTCCTATTAAATTATGTTTGTCCAAATGTTCTGCTACTGTCTCCTTAATAATAGACTCCAAAATTTTACCCACCACAGATGTTAAGCTAACTGGTCTATAATTTCCAGCCTTCTGCCTACTACCCTTTTTAAATAAGGGTATTACATTGGCAGTTTTCCAATCTGCCGGGACCTTTGCCGAGTCCAGAGAATTTTGGAAAATTATTACCAAAGCATCCACAATCCCTACTGCCACTTCCCTCAAGACCCTAGGATGGAAGCCATCAGGTCCAGGGGATTTATCCGCCTTGAGTCCCATTAATTTACTGAGTACCAATTCCTTAGTGATTTTAATCGTATTTAGCTCCTCCCCCCTAGAGCCCCCTGTTTGTCCAGTGTTGGGATATTCTTAGTGTCCTCTACCGTAAAGACTGAAACAAAATATTTGTTCAGCATTTTTGCCATCTCCATGTTTCCCACCATTAATTTCCCGGTCTCATCCTCTAAAGGACCTACGTTTACCTTAGCCACCCTTTTTCTCTTTATATAACTGTAGAAACTCTTGCTATCTGTTTTTATATTTTTTGCTAATTTATTTTCATAATCAGCAAAAAATATAAAAACAGATAGCAAGAGTTTCTACAGTTATATAAAGAGAAAAAGGGTGGCTAAGGTTCTATATGTATCCGGCTGTACCTCTCCATCGCCTCTCTTGACCTCTCTATTGGTTCTGTGTTGTCAGACTGCTTGTATGACATTTGGTCTTGGGTAAGCCACAATTTTCTCCAGTTAAACATCGGGAAGATCATCCCTGCCAAAAACTCCATATCCTTGCCAACGATTCAAACCCCCTCTCTGGCCGCTATCTAAGGTGAACAAAACTGTTTGCAATCACAGTGCCCTATTCGACCCTGAGTTGAGCTTTTGACCCCGTCTCCTCTCCATCACAAAGACCTCTGTATCATTGCCCACCTTTGCCCTTACCACTGCCTCAGCATATCTACTGCTGAAATTCTCATCCATCCCTATGCCAACTCCAGATTCCACTATTCCAATACTATCCTGGCTGGCCTCCTTCCTCCATGCTTGTAAACTTCAGCTCATCCAAAACTCATCCATATCCTCGCCCCCATCAAATCCCATTCACCTCTTACTCCTGTCCCGGCTGACCTGCATCGGCTCTTGGACCCCCAATGCCTCCAATTTCAAAATTCTCCTCATTGTTTTTAAATACTTCCGTGACTTTGCCCCTCCCTATCTCTGTAACCTCCTCCAGCCCTAAAAAAAAACATTAACCCGCCCTCCCATAATTTCCATTTTTCTGACTCTGGCCTCATGCATCCCCCCCTCCTTTCACCCCACCATTGTTGACAGTGTCTTCAGCCAGTTAGGCTCTACGCACTGGACGGGTGAGCGGAAATTGGTGTGTGATAGGATAATAATATGGACTAGTTTCAGCAGCAAGTGGGCTGAGGCAGGGGCAGAAGCAGGTGATTTTATGGGGGTCGAAGTAGGCAGTGCAACAAGTTTACATAGGCAGTTTCCTTTATAAGTGTGGACATAGAAATCTATGATAGAAAAAGTTGACACAGAAGTGTGACAAAAATGTAACATCATGAAATAAGGTTTTATAGATATGATGTGTGCGCAAATGACGTATAATAAAAAAATAAGCAGGTCTCCTGTGGTACTGCTCATAGTGAGTCCAAGGTTATGCAGTGGGGGTTACTGTGGTATGCAAGTGGAAGAGTACAGTCCATCTTCAGTGGAAGAATTTGGAAAGAAGTTTGTGAGAGAGCGGCCCAGAGACTGTGAAGCACATGTTTTTTGTGATTGGTTCCGGGAAAATACATCAATTATTGTTTCCTTAACCACTGCAGATGGATAAAATAATTACAACAGTTACATAAATAAATCTGTTGATATGAATCATAGTTTGAGTGTGCACTACCAACAAAATGCAATTGCTGTAACAATTTCAAATGCATAACACAAGATAAAGATTGCACTGTCAAATTTGTTACATGCAACACATTTTACAGAATTCTTGAATACGGTACACGAGTTGTTTTTTCAGGAAAACGACTTCAGAAATGTTAGAGTTCATGCTTCACCTTGAGGAGATTGACTGGCATGCAACAGAAATCAAGCACGTTCCTTTAATCAACCTAAATTGCACCAACAAACAACCCATTGTTTACAGTTGTTTATCATATAACTTATCTTAGGAAAAATTCAAAAACATCATGGTTTACGTATTCAGGTTTTATACAAAAAAAAACATTGGTCTCCTTATCTAAGGAAGGATATACTTGCCTTAGAGGGGGTTCAATGAAGGTTCACTAGATTAATTCCTGGGTTGAGAGGGTTGTCCTATGAGCAGAGGTTGAGTAGAATGGGCCTATATTCTCTGGAGTTTAGAAGAATGAGAGGTGATCTCATTGAAACATATAAGATTCTGAGGGGACTTGACACAGTAGAGGCTGAGAGGTTGTTTCTCCTGGCTTGAGAGTCTAGAACTAAGGGGCATAGTTGCAGGATAAGGGGTCGTCCATTTAAGGCTGAGATGAGGAGGAATTTCTTCACTCAGAGGGTTGTGAATCTTTGGAATTCTCTATCTCAGAGGGCTGTGGATGTTGAGTCGTTGAGTATATTCAAGGCTGAGATGGATAGATTTTTGGACTCTAGGGGAATCATGGAATATGGGGATCGGGCGGGAAAGAGGAGTTGAGGTCTAAAATCAGCCATGATCGTATTGAATGGCAGAGCAGGCTCGAGGGGCGTATGGCCTACTGCTGCTCCTATTTCTTATGTTCTCATGTTCTTACTTCGGAAGCCTCTATGCTTTCCCACTGAATTGAAAGGAAGCAGGAGACATACACAGCAAGTCCTGGCATAATTTGCAAATGTTCACTGGACTCAGAGGCAAAGCATCCTTAGCTGCCTTCTGAAGACAGGAAAAACCAAGACAATTTAGGAAGCAAAATGGTCAGCAAGCCCAACCCAATAATTTAATCTCTAGACGAGTGCTCCAGATTGAGCCTCGGTCTTGCAATGCAAGACCTCTCTGAGAATGCATTTTCAAGTGATTTATAACAGTATAGAAAATTATGAATAAGAATAAGCTCTTAAGCAGAATTAGTTTTTTTATGGGTTTCTAATATTATAAATGTTACATTTCTCTGTAGATTTTGAGCTGGGCAAAATTCAAGATTGTGCTCAAGCCAACTTTACAAGATTTCTGGAGAAGTTTGACTGTTTCAGTTTCTCCTTTCTTTTATTAGTAGCTATTGTTGTCCTCCCCTTTTTGATTAATTGGGGCCAATTCAGCAGTCCTGTGACCAGGATAGTTTCTCCCTGTTTCCTGCTAGTGCTCTGGTTTCTCCCTGTTTCCTGCCAGCCTCTGGTTTCTCCCTGTTTACTGCCAGTGCTCTGGATTTGTCCTGTTTACTGCCAGTGCTCTGGTTTCTCCCTGTTTACTGCCAGTGCTCTGGATTCATCCTGTTTACTGCCAGTGCTCTGGATTCGTCCCGTTTACTGCCGGTGCTCTGGATTCGTCCCGTTTACTGCCGGTGCTCTGGATTTGTCCTGTTTACTGCCAGTGCTCTGGTTTCTCCCTGTTTACTGCCAGTGCTCTGGATTCGTCCTGTTTACTGCCAGTGCTCTGGATTCATCCTGTTTACTGCCGGTGCTCTGGATTCGTCCTGTTTACTGCCGGTGCTCTGGATTCGTCCTGTTCACTGCCGGTGCTCTGGATTCGTCCTGTTTACGGCCGGTGCTCTGGATTTGTCCTGTTTACTGCCGGTGCTCTGGATTCGTCCTGTTTACTGCCGGTGCTCTGGATTCGTCCTGTTTACTGCCGGTGCTCTGGATTTGTCCTGTTTACTGCCAGTGCTCTGGATTCGTCCCGTTTACTGCTAGTGCTCTGGTTTCTCCCTGTTTACTGCCGGTGCTCTGGATTCGTCCTGTTTACTGCCAGTGCTCTGGATTCATCCTGTTTACTGCCAGTGCTCTGGATTCGTCCTGTTTACTGCTAGTGCTCTGGTTTCTCCCTGTTTACTGCCGGTGCTCTGGATTCGTCCTGTTTACTGCTAGTGCTCTGGTTTCTCCCTGTTTACTGCCGGTGCTCTGGATTCGTCCTGTTTACTGCCGGTGCTCTGGATTCGTCCTGTTTACTGCCAGTGCTCTGGATTCGTCCTGTTTACTGCCGGTGCTCTGGATTCGTCCTGTTTACTGCCGGTGCTTTGGATTCGTCCCTGTTTACTGCCAGTGCTCTGGATTCGTCCTGTTTACTGCCAGTGCTCTGGATTTGTCCTGTTTACATTGTTGGGTGAATTTCAGATCATTGATAGCAACTGAAAACCAACTGATGAAGTCTGAAAGTCACAATCCCAATTTTAATTTTCTGGAGACAGATGTACCTCAGTATCGAGGACAAGATCCACAAATGCCAAAAATTCAGCAATGATGTGAAAACTATGTCGTTGGCTGTAAACTAATGGGTTGAACCTCCACAAATGTCAGCCCCAGGCTGTCATTTACATTTGCCAATAGTAACAATGCGCCTGGGGCTGTGAGGAGCTATCCCTTGACTTAGCACTCTGTTCTGCTGGGGTAGAAGTGCCACAATGTTTATATTGCCACACTGATGCTGGAGTCAGGGTCGGAGCTACCCAAATTTAAAAGCACTACAGAGCCGAGGCTTGCTTCATGTACAAGGGAAGAGGCACAGCAGGGTCTTTAGATTAAAGTACATGTAGTGCATTTAGCATAAATCTTCACTGAAACTCAATCACAAACCCTGACTGCAGCCAGAATGGTGTCCTCCTGGACTCCCCGTTCAGCAGTAAAAGTCCTGCTCCGCAGCTACAGTAATGTACCTGCTCCTACTCCAGCTCCACGCATGAAACCCGAAGCCCTTTTACGATGTGGTGCAAAATGTTTCCATTCATCTTTACCACACATCTGTTTTCTCAGGGTCGCACAATGTACAACTCACAAATGAGAATAACAACTAAAGGCAGAGTAAGAAGTTGGATACTGCAAAGTACTGGGAGTATTGGAGAATGTCATTAGGCCACTAGTTCATTTCACTGCTGTTCTCCACAACATCCAACAATGGGACAGGTTTCTTCAATTTAAAGGGAAAGTAAATTTCACTGATCTCCACATTCCTATATGCTGTAAAGGGAGCGACGCATACTGTAACTAGTGTCTCTCAGTTACCCTTGTTATAGTATTTTATACTTTTGATGCAGGCTGGCGTATGAAATTATGAAATTGACGGGCAGGAGAAGACCAGCTGGTCCGTCAAGCCTGCCCCATACTCATGATAGTTGGAGCTTCATGACGAGACACTTCCTACCCCACCCCCTCCCACAGCCACGTAATCTCCTGGGAGAGGCAAAATAAGAGAAACTCCCACAGCCAATAAGGGAAAAAATATTCTGGAAAATTCCTCTCCGACCCCCTCAGGCGATCGAAACCATTCCAGGAGATCACATGGACTAGGTATTATCTGTAGAATCAAGTGTTATCCATAAGGACACTTACCTTCTATATGATGCGATCTCTGCCCCAGTCAGGAACCAGTCCAGCTCCCTCTTGAAGGCAGAGAGTCAACACCCACCACACCAGCCGGCAATGTATCCCAGAGGCTCACTACTCTCTGGGAAAAGAAGAGCCGCCGAACATTCAGTCTGTTCCTACTCTTCAATCGTTTAAACTCATGTCCCCCGGTCCTCCCCAATCTGTTAAACTGGAATGATCTGTCAATAGGGATGTTATCCAGCCCTTTCATTGTTTTATAAACCTCCATCTGGTCGCCTCTAAGACTGAGTTGCTCTAAAGTAAATAGGCCAAGGTCCTTGAGCCTGTCTGAGTAGCTGAGGTGCTTTAAGCTTGGAATCATTCTTGTAGCTCTCCTCTGGACCTTTTCCAAGGCCACTATATCACCCACGTACTGGCACAGAACTACTGCTGACCAGAATGTCAACTGGCTGCTCCAGTGCTATTCCAAGCATGCCACTGTGAATGAGGAACTCCTCGTGATGCCCTTGACCTCTCTAATAGTAGAACAGTGGATGCTATAAGTTCCATGAGTCTCTGTCTCATTCTTGCCTGTCTGCTTTGCCCAAATCAGTTGAAGCCGGCAGTGACTGCCTGGTGCAACCTACCTGAAGCAGTTTCCACTGCCATGTGTATGGAACGTACAGAGGCAAGTGTTTGCTCAACCCGGCCCGTGTTCTGACAGAATACAGTGTGGGAACAAGCCCATAAAGGACTGCATCTTGGGACAATTCAAAAGTGTATGCAGCACACGAGGCCGGTGACCTGCACCCGCACCTGCATCACTTCCCATCCACTCTCCTCCATTAGTATTATCAATGGTGCTCTGTGCTTCACCACGTCACTACATATTTCTCCCTAGCCCAGGAGCACTGAAGCCGGCCCTAGCATCATCACTGCTGCCCTGGTGGAGATCAGCCAACACCACAGGAGGAATATTCACTTTGACTTTCCAACATTAATCTAATGGCTTCTGAGGGATATCTTATGTTCTTCTTCAGCATTTGTTATCGTCTTTTCTTTCAAGGCATCTCTCTCTCTCTCTTTCTTTCTTCCTGAATGAGGCGTCAGGCGTGTGTGGTTAAAAGCAGCTTTTATTTGCCACTGAAGTGATTTCATCAAGTTGATCGCATCAAAGAAATCAAACAAACGGACTCAGAAAATAAGCATTTTCTCGGCAAAGCAAAGTTCACAGATATTAAGTAATCTGCCCTAAAATGTTCCTATTCTTGCTGTTCTGATCTTTGTGTTTTCTCTCTCAGATACACATAATTGAAAGAGATTTAGGCAACTCAATCACTCAGAACACTTTACATTATAAACAAGCAATGCAAAATTTTCAACACAAAGTTTCACCAACTCAGCACAGACCAGGGATTGAACCTTCAATATTCCTGGTGAGTAGCTCTGATACTCACTGGATCAACTCAGAGCCATCAAGCTAACCATCCCCACTGAACACTGGTTAGCTATCCCACAAGCTTCAGTTCATGTTGATTACCACCCAGTAATGATAGGCACCAATCAGTCTTACCATAGCAGGTCTTCCCATCCTTTCCCAGAGAGTAACCACCGTAGCAACTGCAAACAGGCATCCCTCCAATCAGAGCACAGCTTTGATCACAATGCATGTTCAGGCATGAGGGTGGGTTTCCTGCAAAACAATGGAAACCTTTACAGCCGAGCGTCGCCATGTCTGAAAGTACTCAGCAGTGAGCAAAGAAACAGGATAGAGGGAGATACTGCAAACAGGAGATGTGCAAATGGCAGAGAACAAGAGGGAGGGTGAATAGAGTTGCCAACTCTGGTTGGGTGTATTCCTGGTGGTTTCATCACATGACCTCCCATCTCAAACCACCCCGCCCCCCACACTCCCACCATTGGTCCATCCTCCAGGCGCACTGCCTTCCCATGCCAACTGGAAAGGGAACAGACTCTTTGTTGTCCAATTGGATGAGTCTTGACTATTAGTGAAACAGCCATTTTTCTGCATCTCCAATATTTGCAATGAATTAACTAATAAATGAAAGTGTTCAAAGAAAATGAAAAAAACACAATTTTGTTTAATGCCCCTATGATTTTTCTCCTGGGTTGCTCGCAGCAGTGTCCAGGAGATTAATCTTCAATTCCTGGAGATTCCAGGGCAATCCTGGAGGGTTGGCAACCCTAAGAGTGAATGTACTCAAAAAAAAAACAGCAAAGGAAGTGAGGAAATGCAAAGAAAGAGAGAAACAGGGAGGGCATAAAATGAAGCCATCCTAGGCCTCTCTCACATTGGGCCCAACTGTCCTCTCTGCCAGGAGTAAAGCACTGAACAGAGAAATCTGAGGAAGGAAAAGAACATTAAATAGCATTTAAATGGAGTCCCACTCTCAACAAACCCTAGCCTTTCAACAAGCACATCTCAGCTTAAAGACTGACAACTCTGTGGGGGAAAATTATTCAGAATGGTAAATAATATTAAGATCAGTGAACTATTTGAAACCATTCCTTTCCAGTGAGTGCAGTGGGAATGGAGGGCAGGCAGGTCTGAAATCAGCACACCAGGACTGAGAACGGGCAGGTCAGACAGCAAATCCTGGGATGTTCACCTTAGACTGCAGCTTTCCCTCTCGGGTTCTCTACTCGTCGACACCTTAATTTTAATTAGCAATTTGTTTCAAAGTGCCTTTTGTAAACCTGCCCAAAAGTGAAGGAAGTTTCCAACTGGTTACTCCAACAACTGCTCATACCAACCGCATGTGCTCAGCTTGTTAGCAATTTAATCCAAAGTCTAATTTTAAACAGTTCCAGTGACCTGATCACTTGTCCTGTATGTGGCCAACTGGTACAGTAACCAGCTGGAAAAATCTTTTAATGTCAGGGAGAGGCAGAAAATGGACACTTTAAAACACACTCTTGATTATTTCCCACAAATGCCCTGTGACTTCTGGCAATTCATGCAGCACCAAATCACTTGTCCAATTTATAGTCTATCTCTGTCAGTACTGCCAATACATAAAAATTAGAAAAAAAATTATCTGACCCTCGCCATCTCTCTGTCTCTTCCCCACGGTCTCGCTCTCTCTTTATCTCCTATCTCTTTGCTTCTGTTTCTCACTGGATCTGCTGTTTTTCTCTTTCCTGTTAGTAACGCCCGGTGTGCACTAGTTCACGGGAGTTACTTCACGTTCCTGCCTTACCACTGGGTGTGTGCCTTTCTGGTAGAATGTCCATATAAACTGGGTGCTCCAAGTTGCTAGGCTATGCCAAGTGGGTCAGGTAGGGTCTGGTACTATTGGGGGGGGGCTGTGATCTGGCAAAGTTTAGGGAATTGGAGCTTGCCGTTATTTTTGTGGGAGAGAGTCTGGTTGCCTGCAGGGAGAGGGGCCCAGGTGAATAGAGACTGTGAGCCTTCGTCAATTCCCACCCCACCACCAAGATGTTTGAAAGCCGCTTTCCCACCATTCAGCTGGCAACTGGCGCTTAACTTGCTTAGTAAACGTATATTTGTATGTTAGAAAATAGAATAAACAGCACGCTACAAGTGTTAAACCATTGAAGGGGCAATTTTAACTCTTCCCCCATCGGCTGGATAGGACCGGGGCAGCAGTTAAAATAGAGTGGCTCCATCTCCCAATGGAATTTTAAACTGCTCCTGAAGGGGGTGCCTGCCAAGGCTGCCTCATAAGGTAAGTTAAAAAAAACTGTCTTTACCTGGGGCCTGGAGGAGCAGTCCCCAATAGGGGAATCACTTGGATTGGCCGTAAACTTGGCTGTGATCCAGATCCTGGACTTGCACTACAGTTCCCCAGGTCAGGAGTTCCTGCTCCCAGACCCGCAGCTGGGACCCAGCGTACAATCGGTCAGTGCTGGATCCCTCTCCCAGTACTTTTTCAACCAGCAACCTTCTTCCCTGATGCTTCCACACCCAGCCACTACCATCCCAGTACAACCACCACCCCACCCCCCCCCAAGATCACCCTCCCACCATTTCTACACTGCCTTCACACCATTGCTAGTAGTCCCAGTCATGGCCGCTCCCACCTCCTCACTAATCTGAGTCTCAAGCAAACCCCTCCCCTTACTCTCAGATCACTCCACTCCTCCCACACACCACCACTCCTTCTCATTGCTGTGACCCCTGGATTATCCTCCTAACACTAACAAACTACAGCACCCGACATGGAGTACAATGGTGAACAAATATATAAAGGTAATCAAGGCCAGTGGTGTACAACTTCCATAAAAATATGCACATGACCACATAACTTGAACCTAAACATACCACCAGCACTCCCAGAACACTTTGTAACAAAAACATTAATTCACTTTTTCAATCACCATAAATCAGTCGAAACATAGAAAATAGGAGCAGGAGTAGGCCATTTGGCCCTTCGAGCCTGCTCCACCATTCAATATGATCTTGGCTGATCCTCTATCATAATACCATATTCCCGCTCTCTCCCCTTGATGCCTTTTGTGTCTAGAAATCTATCTAGCTCCTTCTGAAATATATTCAGTGACTTGGCCTCCACAGCCTTCTGTGGTAGAGAATTCCACAGGTTCACCACCCTCTGAGTGAAGAAATTTCTCCTCATCTCAGTCCTAAATGTCCTACCCCGTATCCTGAGACTGTGACCCCTCATTCTGGACCCCCCCAGCCAGGGGAAACATCCTCCCTGCATCCAGTCTGTCTAGCCTTGTCAGAATTTTATATGTTTCAATGAGATCCCCTCTCATTCTTCTAAACCCGAGTGAATACAGGCCTAGTCGACCCAATCTCTCCTCATACGACAGTCCTGCCATCCCAGGAATCGGTCTGGTGAACCTTCGCTGCACTCCCTCTATGGCAAGTATATCCTTTCTTAGGTAAAGAGACCAAAACTGCACACAATACTCCAGGTGTGGTCTCACCAAGGCCCTGTATAACTGCAGTAAGACATCCTTGCTCCTGTACTCAAATCCTCTTGCAATGAAGGCTAACATACCATTTGCCTTCCTAACTGCTTGCTGCACCTGCATGTTTGCTTTCAGTGACTGGTATACAAGGACACCCAGGTCCCTTTGTACATCAACATTCCCCAATCTATCACCATTTAAATAATACCCTGTCTTTCTGTTTTGCCTCTGATAATATATTATGGGCTGGATTATCCAGTCTGAATTTCAGCAGGGTACAGGTAGAAAGGTGGAAAATAATTCAGTTTTGAGGACTACTGCCACATTATAACCCCCACCTCAATCTCCCCCCTCCCTATGCCCGTCCACCACATGCAAATGGTCAGCAGAGGTGGGGCTGGGGTGGGGGGCAGTGTCCATGTCCCCAGTAGATTTTCCTGGCGTCTGCCTGTGTTACTGCCACTTCCTGTGACTGTCATGTGGAAGGTGGCAGTAGGCCCTGAGAAGTGGTGTCAACGGCTATAAGGTCCCCCAATGGAAGGTTGGGCCTGAGGCCCATTTTTGGGACAGAGTATAGGGAGCCTTACTATGAATCTAGCAGTGCTGGACCTGATCTGGGAATGCTCAATTCGCCAGCATTAACACCTCTGCCTATTGTCACTTATTATTCTATATTTATCCAACTCCAGGAACATCCGATTAGTTCAGTGAAAAATATTCCAGAGATGGTGCTGAAAACTTGGTCACTGCCAGCAGACATCTTTCACTTTCTGTACTGGGAGAGGAGGGGAAACTGAGCAGAGGTAGGTGATTAATGAGTTGTAAATACAGGGGCCCAATCAATCTGTCGCTTCAACCAGCAGTGGAATTGTTTGGCGGGGGAGTTCTCGTCAATCCCAGAGTGCACCCTTGAGACTCCCTCAAACTAAACCGCCAGATGTCATGGGAGATGTTCATGAGTGAGGGAGATGAAAGGCTACAAGAACATAAACATTTTTTAATAGAAACAGGCCATTTGGCCCAACAAACTCATCACTTTTTGATTGTTGTCAAAACTCCAACTACCTATCTTCTTGCCACAATCCTTTCTCTTTCCAGAAATGTATGCCCTCGTCCTTTGAATCCATTATACTGCCTGTTTCAGTGGCCTTCCCTTACAACTTAGTTCACAATTCTGTGACCTGCTGGGTAGAAATATTCTGCCTAACTTTCCCTCCTACTCTTAACTTCCTCATTTTTGTCTCCCCTGATATTTGAATCCTCCATCATAGACCAGTCCCTTACACAGGAACACGTAACCTCATTAGATTCCCAATCTGTCCCTCTGCTAAAGCAATTTAGTTACCTTTTTCACTGCAGCTAAATATTGTGCTGTCATCTTCACAGTTTAATCCACTGTAACCCCTAGATCCTTTCCCTGAACAACACACTGTATCACTGTGTTACACTCTCAGTGATATGCTCCCGCAATCAGCAGTGTTAATCTTGTACAAGTCAGTCCATGTTTTGATGGGGAATCCTGCCATCCCAGGTCAGCAGTTTGTAGTATTTGACAGTTATCTTCAATGCAGCTGGTCCAAGTTATATAACACAATGAGTGGTTTGGACTGCACAGCAACAAAAAAACAGTGAACTGTGTTAAAACTGCTTACTCCTCTTCTTAAAGGATCCACTTGAAAGCTAGTGGACAGATACAAAAAGCAATCAAAAAGGCTAATGGAATGTTAGCCTTTATCTCAAGGGGGCTGGAATACAAAGTTATGCTTCAGTTGTACAGAGCCCATCTGAAGTATCGCATTCAGTTCTGGGCACCGCACCTCAGGAAGGATATAGTGGCCTTGGAGTGGGTGCAGCACAGATTCAGCAGAATGACACCGGGGTTTAGAGAGTTCAATTATGAGGACAGGTTGCATAAACTTGGCTTGTATTCCCTTGACTAAGGAAGATTGAGGGGTGATCTGATCAAGGTGTTTAAAATGTTAAAAGGATTTGATAGGGTAGATACAGAGAAATAATTTCCTCTGGTGAGGAAATAAAGAACAAGGGGACATCATCCTAAAGAGCAAGGCCATTCAGGAGCAAAATCAGGAAGTACTTTTTCACACAATGGGTAGTTAAAATCTGGAACTCTCTCCCGCAAAAGGCTGTGGATATCTGGATCAATTGGAGCTTTCAAGACTGAGATGGATAGAATTTTGTTAGGTCAGGGTATCAAGGGATATGGAGCAAAGGCGGGTAAATGGAGTTGAGGTGCAGATCAGCCATGATCTAATTGAATGGTAGAACAGGCTAGAGGGGCTGAATGGCCTACTCCTATTCCTAATGTTCCTAAATTCTACACCAGTGTAAGTGTGAGCAGCCTCTTTGACAACCAGAATACCCCATATATATCCCTACAGATGGATGTTCGTGGGTCCTGCACCTAACGACTGAAAGGGGCCAGTACTCTGGGATTTTCAGGTCCTTATCCCGACATAAGCAATTCGCTTAAACAGACTAGATTGGGGTCTGTGAGCCGCATTTCTTATTGGCAGCTATCACACCCGACTGATCAGCAGTAACATTGTGAGTCACTATAAAAATGAAATGTATCCTTGTCATCAGATGCTGACTCAGAAATGAAAGGAGATGGGCTTTACAATTGGGCTTGTTCCTGGGTTAGGGAGTTGGAAAACCAGCCCAAGATTCATTCTGCTAATAACTACCCAAGTGAACCTGCTGGAAAGTGAGCGCACATAGACACTGGATGATGACACCGTGATCGATCCCGCCTTGGTCAAATGGCCTGCTGACGTTAAGTTTATGGATGAAGAATGGCTATTTTTTTTGTGAGGTACCTCAGGGCTACCGGCACCAGTGAAACTATACTCCAGCAAGAGTCAGCATCCTCGGGAGAGAAAAAAAAAAGAAAGGAAAAAATTTGTCTACGAAAAGTTTCCAAATGCTTTTAAACAGGATACGGAGCTGAACACATAGACTGTGCTGAACAGCTGAACCCGAGCCAACATGAAAAAAATACCTGCACAGACAGACTTTTGGTGTGAATGATGTGGTCTGTTGAGGGACAGCAGTCACAGTAGTCAGAAGGAACATTGTGTAAGCAGCCAGCAGTCTCAGGCTAAACCATCAATCACCTCGGGAGGCTCTGTTTATTTGCTCTGAGCCGTTCCAGTACAGCACACGGAACTGCGACTGACTATAGGTCAGATGGCAGTTATCTCTCATTTGCTTTCCTGCGAGTTTACAAATTCCCTTCTCTTCTTGTGCCAAAGAGAAAGAAAATATTTTTTTCCCCCTGGTTTTATTCTCTCCCCTAATGGTTCTAATGGGTGTTGACAATTTTCTTGTATTTTGCCATTTTTCATCTGTGAGCTCAGGAAGTATTGGCCGGCTGTCTGTGGAATAGGGAGGAGAGATATCTGCAAGGGGTCCTAGTCCTGATCACACTTTCCAGTGACTCCTACTGGAAAGTGTCAGGTGTATGTGGGAATGTCATGTCAGGTCAGGATTGGGCTCAGCTGCGGCCAAATAGTCTATCAACATTCAGTGTCGAGGCCAATGGATGAAAAATGGCTACCTGTATGAAGCACCAGATGGGTGCTGGCACCCATAGAATCCAGCGAGAGGTAGCATCTTCAGGAGAGGAAAGGTAAGGGAAGAAAAAGGGTGAAACCCTCAGACTGGTCAGATTTTCCCAGAACTTGACAGAACCGACACACTACTGGACCAGCAGAAAACCTGGGAGAGCGCACATCCAGCTACTGGGCCAGCAGAAAACCTGGGCGAGCCCACACACAGCTGCTGGACCAGCAGAAAACCTGGGAGAGCCCACACACATCTACTGGACCAGCAGAAAACCTGGGAGAGCCCACACACAGCTGCTGGACCAGCAGAAAACCTGGGACAGCCCACACATGGCTACTGGACCAGCAGGAAACTTGGTATAGCCCACACACATCTACTGGACCAGCAGGAAACCTGGGAGAGCCCACACACAGCTGCTGGACCAGCAGAAAACCTGGGACAGCCCACACATGGCTACTGGACCAGCAGGAAACTTGGTATAGCCCACACACAGCTACTGGACCAGCAGGAAACCTGGACGAGCCCACACACAGCTGCTGGACCAGCAGAAAACCTGGGACAGCCCACACATGGCTACTGGACCAGCAGGAAACTTGGTATAGCCCACACACATCTACTGGACCAGCAGAAAATCTGGGAGAGCCCACACACAGCTACTGGACCAGCAGAAAACCTGGGCGAGCCCACACAGCTGCTGGACCAGCAGAAAACCTGGGACAGCCCACACATGGCTACTGGACCAGCAGGAAACTTGGTATAGCCCACACACAGCTACTGGACCAGCAGGAAACCTGGACGAGCCCACACACAGCTGCTGGACCAGCAGAAAACCTGGGACAGCCCACACATGGCTACTGGACCAGCAGGAAACTTGGTATAGCCCACACACATCTACTGGACCAGCAGAAAATCTGGTAGAGCCCACACACAGCTACTGGACCAGCAGAAAACCTGGGAGAGCCCACACACAGCTGCTGGACCAGCAGAAAACCTGGGAGAGCCCACATCCAGCTACTGGACCAGCAGAAAACCTGGGAGAGCCCACACACATCTACTGGACCAGCAGAAAATCTGGTAGAGCCCACACACAGCTACTGGACCAGCAGAAAACCTGGGAGAGCCCACACATGGCTACTGGACCAGCAGGAAACTTGGTATAGCCCATACACAGCTGTTGGACCTGTAGGAAACCTGGGAGTACCCACACACAGCTGTTGGACCAGCAGGGAACCTGGGAGAATCCACACACAGTTACTGGACCAGCAGGGAAATTAGGAGAGCCATCAGACAATGATGACCAGCAGGGAACTCGAGGGAACCAAAAGACAGCTACTGGTCCAGCAGGGAAATAGGGAGAGCAAACAGACAGCTAATGATTCAGCACTGAACTGAAGAAAACCAAAACACAGCTATTAGACCTGCAAAGAACTAGGGAGAACCAATGGGCAGCCACTGGATAAGCAGGGAACTAGGACGAAGCAAAAGACAGTGACTGGACTATCAGGGAATGTGGGAGAGTCAGCAGGTAGCTCCTCGATCCATGGTGAACCAATCATCAGCTATTAGGCCAGTAAGGAATAGGTAAGGGTATAGTGAACACACAGTTACTGGACCACACATGGGGGGGGAAAAAAATCACACTCTGATTTTGTAGTCAATGTGGCCACAACACCAAACAGTTTCCAGGGTATTAGTAACACAGCTTACAATGACACTGGGTGGACAAACCCAAGGCTGAAGCATCCGTGCTGGGCTCAAAATTCAGACTAAAAATGCGCATCGGGCAATTTCAAAACGCCTCTTGTATACAAGAATTTTTTTTGGCTTGGAATTAGTGTACCTTTAACAATTCTGAAAAAATATATCCAACAAATGGGGCACATCTCCTTTGAAGTCAGACGTAGAGTTGGATGGCAAAGTTCTTACATCACAGATCGTATTCCTTGTTTCCGTCCAATGTACACTGCTCCGCTCTGCGTGCAGCATTCCTGCAGTAGACTGTTGGTGTTACCACAGCAGACAACTTTCGCAAGCACACAGAGCGATCTAGAATGCAGCTGCGTTGAACTGCAGGCGGCCACAACACAGGGGCCAAAACTAACTTCATATTTCAGTTGGAATTTTTGTTCGAACCAAATCTATTTTTAACTGTTGTTCATTGAAAAACAGGTGCCTGTTCGACATTGTTTATTTCATTTACAGTCCACTTTTACTTGTCAATGGTGAGAGCGCTGGGATACCAGGTATTTAACGTACTGCCTGTGGGAATGAGTCCCGTCAACAGCGTTCATGTCACAGAATGAATTCCACCATCAATACCCATATTACAGACTGAGACTGATCAACAGTCCCCCATATTATACAGCAATCTTTAAAACAGGAGACCACTGCCAGGGTTACTTTTAAAGAAAGTCTCAACATCAGGGCCTCTTTTAAAGAGAGAGTCTCATCATGACAGCTCCTTTTAAAGAGGAACTCTCAATCATCAAGGCACCTTTAAAAGAGAGAGAGTTTCTCCATCAGGGCCCATTTTAAACATATGACATCAGAAATCCTGCTCTTTAGTGAATTCTAAAACAGTCCCTTCATTTAAATGCCAATAAAAAAAGTCTAAACCAGTCCATTCATTTATAAGTAAAAACTAAACCAGGTCGTCCAATCATACACCAACACTAAACCAGGTCGTCCAATCATACACCAACACTAAACCAGGTCGTCCAATCATACACCAACACTAAACCAGGTCGTCCAATCATACACCAACACTAAACCAGGTCGTCCAATCATACACCAACACTAAACCAGGTCGTCCAATCATACACCAACACTAAACCAGGTCGTCCAATCATACACCAACACTAAACCAGGTCGTCCAATCATACACCAACACTAAAACACGTCATTCATTCATGCACCAGGTGTTTCATTCATGCAACAAAACAAATCCCCGACATTCATTCATAAATTAACTCTAAACCAGGTAGTTCATTCATACACCAATACTAAACCAGGTTGTTTATTCGTACACCAACACTAAACCAGGCAGTTCATTCATACACCAATACTAAACCAGGTAGTTCATTCATACACCAATACTAAACCAGGTTGTTTATTCGTACACCAACACTAAACCAGGCAGTTCATTCATACACCAACACTAAACCAGGCAGTTCATTCATACACCAATACTAAACCAGGCAGTTCATTCATACACCAATACTAAACCAGGTAGTTCATTCATGCACCAACACAAAACAAGGTCATCCATTCAAAAACCATCTTCAAACCAACTCGTTCATTTGTACACCGCACTAAACCAGGTCATCCATTCATACACCAATACTAAACCAGGTCATCCATTCATACACCAATACTAAACCAGGTCATCCATTCATATACCAATACTAAACCAGGTCATCCATTCATATACCAATACTAAACCAGGTCATCCATTCATACACCAATACTAAATCAGGTCATCCATTCATATACCAATACTAAACCAGGTCATCCATTCATATACCAATACTAAACCAGGTCATCCGTTCATATACCAATACTAAACCAGGTAGTTCTTCATACAACAACACTAAATGAGGAAGTTAATTTGTACACCATTAATAAACCAGGCAGTTCATCCATACCCCAACACTAAACCAGGCAGTTCATCCATACCCCAACACTAAACCAGATTGTTTATTCATACCCCAACACTAAACCAGGCAGTTCGTTCATACACCAACACTAACCAGGTTATTCATCCATACACCAACAGTAAACCAGGTTGTTTATTCTTGGAACAACTAAAACAGGTCGTTCATTCTTACACCAACAGTAATCCACGACATTCCAAACAAATCAACACTAAACCAGGCAGTTCAATCATACACCAACACTAAACCAGGCAGTTCAATCATACACCAACACTAAACCAGGCAGTTCATTCATACACCAACACTAAACCAGGTAGTTCAATCATACACCAACACTAAACCAGGCAGTTCATTCATACACCAACACTAAACCAGGTAGTTCAATCATACACCAACACTAAACCAGGCAGTTCATTCATACACCAACACTAAACCAGGTAGTTCAATCATACACCAACACTAAACCAGGCAGTTCAATCATACACCAACACTAAACCAGACAGTTCAATCATACACCAACACTAAACCAGGCAGTTTGTTCATACACCAACACTAAACCAGGCAGTTCAATCATACACCAACACTAAACCAGGCAGTTCGTTCATACACCAACACTAAACCAGGCAGTTCATTCATACACCAACACTAAACCAGGCAGTTCAATCATACACCAACACTAAACCAGACAGTTCAATCATACACCAACACTAAACCAGGCAGTTCGTTCATACACCAACACTAAACCAGGCAGTTTGTTCATACACCAACACTAAACCAGGCAGTTCAATCATACACCAACACTAAACCAGACAGTTCAATCATACACCAACACTAAACCAGACAGTTCAATCATACACCAACACTAAACCAGGCAGTTCAATCATACACCAACACTAAACCAGACAGTTCAATCATACACCAACACTAAACCAGGCAGTTTGTTCATACACCAACACTAAACCAGGCAGTTCAATCATACACCAACACTAAACCAGACAGTTCAATCATACACCAACACTAAACCAGACAGTTCAATCATACACCAACACTAAACCAGGCAGTTCATTCATACACCAACACTAAACCAGGCAGTTTGTTCATACACCAACACTAAACCAGACAGTTCAATCATACACCAACACTAAACCAGGCAGTTCAATCATACACCAACACTAAACCAGGCAGTTCAATCATACACCAACACTAAACCAAGCAGTTCAATCATACACCAACACGAAACCAGGCAGTTCGTTCATACACCAACACTAAACCAGACAGTTCAATCATACACCAACACTAAACCAGGCAGTTCAATCATACACCAACACTAAACCAGGCAGTTCATTCATACACCAACACTAAACCAGGCAGTTCGTTCATACACCAACACTAAACCAGGCAGTTCAATCATACACCAACACTAAATCAGGCAGTTCAATCATACACCAACACTAAACCAGGCAGTTCGTTCATACACCAACACTAAATCAGGCAGTTCATTTGTACACGAGCACTAAAACAGTTCTTTCATCCATGAACCAACACTAAACGAGGCAGTTTATTCATACACCAATACTAACCAGTTCATCATATCATACACCAACACTAAACCAGGCAGTTCATTCATACACCAACACTAAACCAGGCAGTTCATTCATACACCAACACTAAACCAGACAGTTCAATCATACACCAACACTAAACCAGACAGTTCAATCATACACCAACACTAAACCAGACAGTTCAATCATACACCAACACTAAACCAGACAGTTCATTCATACACCAACACTAAACCAGACAGTTCAATCATACACCAACACTAAACCAGACAGTTCAATCATACACCAACACTAAACCAGACAGTTCAATCATACACCAACACTAAACCAGGCAGTTCAATCAAACACCAACACTAAACCAGACAGTTCATTCATACACCAACACTAAACCAGACAGTTCAATCATACACCAACACTAAACCAGGCAGTTCAATCATACACCAACACTAAACCAGACAGTTCAATCATACACCAACACTAAACCAGACAGTTCAATCATACACCAACACTAAACCAGACAGTTCAATCATACACCAACACTAAACCAGACAGTTCATTCATACACCAACACTAAACCAGGCAGTTCAATCATACACCAACACTAAACCAGACAGTTCATTCATACACCAACACTAAACCAGGCAGTTCATTCATACACCAACACTAAACCAGGCAGTTCATTCATGCACCAACACTAAACCAGACAGTTCATTCATACACCAACACTAAACCAGACAGTTCATTCATACACCAACACTAAACCAGACAGTTCATTCATACACCAACACTAAACCAGGCAGTTCGTTCATGCACCAACACTAAACCAGGCAGTTCGTTCATGCACCAACACTAAACCAGGCAGTTCGTTCATGCACCAACACTAAACCAGGCAGTTCATTCATACACCAACACTAAACCAGGCAGTTCGTTCATGCACCAACACTAAACCAGGCAGTTTGTTCATACACCAACACTAAACCAGGCAGTTCAATCATACACCAACACTAAACCAGGCAGTTCGTTCATACACCAACACTAAACCAGGCAGTTCATTCATACACCAACACTAAACCAGGCAGTTCAATCATACACCAACACTAAACCAGACAGTTCAATCATACACCAACACTAAACCAGGCAGTTCGTTCATACACCAACACTAAACCAGGCAGTTTGTTCATACACCAACACTAAACCAGGCAGTTCAATCATACACCAACACTAAACCAGACAGTTCAATCATACACCAACACTAAACCAGACAGTTCAATCATACACCAACACTAAACCAGGCAGTTCAATCATACACCAACACTAAACCAGACAGTTCAATCATACACCAACACTAAACCAGGCAGTTTGTTCATACACCAACACTAAACCAGGCAGTTCAATCATACACCAACACTAAACCAGACAGTTCAATCATACACCAACACTAAACCAGACAGTTCAATCATACACCAACACTAAACCAGGCAGTTCATTCATACACCAACACTAAACCAGGCAGTTTGTTCATACACCAACACTAAACCAGACAGTTCAATCATACACCAACACTAAACCAGGCAGTTCAATCATACACCAACACTAAACCAGGCAGTTCAATCATACACCAACACTAAACCAAGCAGTTCAATCATACACCAACACGAAACCAGGCAGTTCGTTCATACACCAACACTAAACCAGACAGTTCAATCATACACCAACACTAAACCAGGC
Organism: Heptranchias perlo; assembly: GCF_035084215.1. Taxonomy (NCBI): domain Eukaryota; kingdom Metazoa; phylum Chordata; class Chondrichthyes; order Hexanchiformes; family Hexanchidae; genus Heptranchias; species Heptranchias perlo. The sequence continues at coordinate 19,920,788 of NC_090336.1, forward strand.
AGTTCAATCATACACCAACACTAAACCAGGCAGTTCATTCATACACCAACACTAAACCAGGCAGTTCGTTCATACACCAACACTAAACCAGGCAGTTCAATCATACACCAACACTAAATCAGGCAGTTCAATCATACACCAACACTAAACCAGGCAGTTCGTTCATACACCAACACTAAATCAGGCAGTTCATTTGTACACGAGCACTAAAACAGTTCTTTCATCCATGAACCAACACTAAACGAGGCAGTTTATTCATACACCAATACTAACCAGTTCATCATATCATACACCAACACTAAACCAGGCAGTTCATTCATACACCAACACTAAACCAGGCAGTTCATTCATACACCAACACTAAACCAGACAGTTCAATCATACACCAACACTAAACCAGACAGTTCAATCATACACCAACACTAAACCAGACAGTTCAATCATACACCAACACTAAACCAGACAGTTCATTCATACACCAACACTAAACCAGACAGTTCAATCATACACCAACACTAAACCAGACAGTTCAATCATACACCAACACTAAACCAGACAGTTCAATCATACACCAACACTAAACCAGGCAGTTCAATCAAACACCAACACTAAACCAGACAGTTCATTCATACACCAACACTAAACCAGACAGTTCAATCATACACCAACACTAAACCAGGCAGTTCAATCATACACCAACACTAAACCAGACAGTTCAATCATACACCAACACTAAACCAGACAGTTCAATCATACACCAACACTAAACCAGACAGTTCAATCATACACCAACACTAAACCAGACAGTTCATTCATACACCAACACTAAACCAGGCAGTTCAATCATACACCAACACTAAACCAGACAGTTCATTCATACACCAACACTAAACCAGGCAGTTCATTCATACACCAACACTAAACCAGGCAGTTCATTCATGCACCAACACTAAACCAGACAGTTCATTCATACACCAACACTAAACCAGACAGTTCATTCATACACCAACACTAAACCAGACAGTTCATTCATACACCAACACTAAACCAGGCAGTTCGTTCATGCACCAACACTAAACCAGGCAGTTCGTTCATGCACCAACACTAAACCAGGCAGTTCGTTCATGCACCAACACTAAACCAGGCAGTTCATTCATACACCAACACTAAACCAGGCAGTTCGTTCATGCACCAACACTAAACCAGGCAGTTTGTTCATGCACCAACACTAAACCAGGCAGTTCGTTCATACACCAACACTAAACCAGGCAGTTCGTTCATGCACCAACACTAAACCAGACAGTTCAATCATACATGAACACTAAACAAGGTTGTTTATTCAAACAACAATACTAAACCAGGTATTTCATTATTTCACCAACACTAAACCAGGTCGTCCATTCGTAGATCAATACTAAGCCAGGTTGTTCATTCATATAGAAACACTAAAACCAGGTTGTTCATTTATACACCGACATTAAACCAGGACATTCACTCATACACCCACACAAACCAGGTCGTTCATTCATACCCCAACACTAAAGCAAGTCGTTCATTCATACACCAGCACTAAACCAGGTCATTCATTCATAAATCAACACTAAAGCAAGTCGTTCATTCATACACCAGCACTAAACCAGGTCATTCATTCATAAATCAACACTAAAGCAAATCGTTCATTCATACACCAGCACTAAACCAGGTCATTCATTCATGCACCAACATTAATCCAGGTCGTTCATTCGTACAATAACACTGGTCCACGACAATCCTTCAGCGATCAACACTAAATCGGGACGTTCATTCAGACACCGACACTAAACCAGGTCTTACATTCATAAACCAACATAAATCCCCGACATTCTTTCATAAATCAACACTAAACCAGGTAGTTCATCCATACACCAACACTAAACCAGGTAGTTCATCCATACACCAACACTAAACCAGGTTTTTCACTGACACACCAACACTAAACAAGGTCGTCCATTCATAAATCAACACTAAACCAGGCCATTCATTCATACACCAACACGAAACCAGTTCGTTCATCCATACACCAATGCAAAACCAGATTGATCATTCATACACCAACACTAAACCACTTCGTTCATTCATACACCAACACTAAACCAGGTTGTTCATTCATACACCAAAACTAATCCACAACATTCATTCTTAAATCAACACTAAACCAGGTCGTTCATTCTTACACCAACTCTAAACCAGGTCTTCCAATACTAAACCAGATTCTTCATCCATACGCCAACATTAAACCAGGTAGCTCATTCATACACCAAACACTAAACCAGATTGTTCATCCATACACCAACACTAAACAAGGATGTTTATTCATTCACCAACACTAAACCAGATTCTTCATTCATACACCAACTCGAAACCAGGCAGTTCATTCACACACCAACACTAAACCAAGTCGTTCATTCATGCACCAATAGTAAACCAGGTTGTTTATTCATAGACCGACACTAAAACAGGTCCTATATAGGGTACGGTAGCATAATGGTTATTTTACTGGACTAGTAATCCAGAGTCATGAGTTCAAATCCTGCCATGGCAGCTGGAGAATTTAAATTCAATTCATTACATAAAAATCTGGAACAAAAAAAAACTAGTATCAGTAATGGTGGCCATGAAACTACTGGATTGTCGTAAAAACCCATCTGGTTCACTAATGTCCTTTAGGGAAGGAAACCTGCCGTCCTTAACCGATCTGGCCTATATGTGACTCCAGACCCACAGCAATGTGGTTGATTCTTAATCGCCCTCTGAAATGGCCGAGCAAGCCACTCAGTTGTAAAATCTCGCTAAAAAAAGTCACAATAAGAATAAAACCGGATGGACCACTCGGCATCGGACCACTAGGCACCGGACACGACAAAGGCAAACCAAGCCCAGTCGACTCTGCAAAGTCCTCCTCACGAACATCTGGGGACTTGTGCCAAAATTGGGAGAGCTGTCCCACAGACTAGTCAAGCAACAGCCTGACATAGCCATACTCACAGAATCATACATTTCAGCCAACGTCCCAGACTCTTCCATCACCATCCCTGGGTATGTCCTGTCCCACCAGCAGGACAGAACCACCAGAGATGGCGGTACAGTGATATACAGTCAGGAGGGAGTGGCCCAAGGAGTCCTCAACATTGACTCTGGACCCCATGAAATCTCATGGCATCAGGTCAAACATGGGCAAGGAAACCTCCTGCTGATTACCATCTACCGCCCTCCCTCAGCTGATGTATCAGTACTCCTCCATGTTGAGCACCACTTATAGAATCATAGAATCATAGAAGTTTACAACATGGAAACAGGCCCTTCGGCCCAACATGTCCATGTCGCCCAGTTTATACCACTAAGTTAGTCCCAATTGCCTGCACTTGGCCCATATCCCTCTAAACCCATCTTACCCATGTAACTGTCCAAATGCTTTTTAAAAGACAAAATTGTACCCGCCTCTACTACTGCCTCTGGCAGCTCGTTCCAGACACTCACCACCCTTTGAGTGAAAAAATTGCCCCTCTGGACCCTTTTGTATCTCTCCCCTCTCACCTTAAATCTATGCCCCCTCGTTATAGACTCCCCTACCTTTGGGAAAAGATTTTGACTATCGACCTTATCTATGCCCCTCATTATTTTATAGACTTCTATAAGATCACCCCGAAACCTCCTACTCTCCAGGGAAAAAAGTCTCAGCCTATCCAACCTCTTCCTATAAGTCAAACCATCAAGTCCCGGTAGCATCCTAGTAAATCTTTTCTGCACTCTTTCTAGTTTAATAATATCCTTTCTATAATAGGGTGACCAGAACTGTACACAGTATTCCAAGTGTGGCCTAACTAATGTCTTGAACAACTTCAACAAGACATCCCAACTCCTGCATTCAATGTTCTGACCAATGAAACCAAGCATGCCGAATGCCTTCTTCACCACCCTATCCACCTGTGACTCCACTTTCAAGGAGCTATGAACCTGTACTCCTAGATCTCTTTGTTCTATAACTCTCCCCAACGCCCGACCATTAACGGAGTATGTCCTGGCCCGATTTGATCTACCAAAATGCATCAACTCACATTTATCTAAATTAAACTCCATCTGCCATTCATCGGCCCACTGGCCCAATTGATCAAGATCCCGTTTCAATCCTAGATAACCTTCTTCACTGTCCACAATGCCACCAATCTTGGTGTCATCTGCAAACTTACTAACCATGCCTCCTAAATTCTCATCCAAATCATTAATATAAATAACAAATAACAGTGGACCCAGCACCGATCCCTGAGGCACACCGCTGGTCACAGGCCTCCAGTTTGAAAAACAACCCTCTACAACCACCCTCTGTCTTCTGCCGTCAATCCAATTTTGTATCCAATTGGCTACCTCACCTTGGATCCCGTGAGATTTAACCTTATGTAACAACCTACCATGCGGTACCTTGTCAAAGGCTTTGCTAAAGTCCATGTAGACCACGTCTACTGCACAGCCCTCATCTATCTTCTTGGTTACCCCTTCAAAAAACTGAATCAAATTTGTGAGACATGATTTTCCTCTCACAAAACCATGCTGACTGTTCCTAATCAGCACTGAGGGTAGCAAGGACACAGAATGTACTCTGAGTGGGGGACTTCAATGTCCATCACCAAGAGTGGCTCGGTAGCACCACTACTGACTGAGCTGCCCGAGTCCTGAAGGACATAGCTACCAGACTGGGCCTGCGGCAGGTGATGAGCGAATCAAACGAGGGCAAAACCTGCTTGAACTCGTCCTCACCAATCTACCTGTCGCAGATGCATCTGTCCATGACAGTATTGTTAGGAGTGACCACCGCACAAAGCCCTCAGACTGATATCACCATCCAACGTGTTATGTGGCACTACCACCATGCTAAATGGGATAGATTTAGAACACATCGAGCAGCTCAAAACTCATCCATGAGGTGCTGTGGGCCATCAGCAGCAGCAGAATTGTATTCCAGCACAATCTGTAACCTCAAGGACTGGCATATTCCTCACTCTACCATTACCAACAAGCCAGGGGATCAACCCTGGTTCAATGAGGAGTGTAGAAGAGCATGCCAGGAGCAGCACCAGGCATACCTAAAAATGAAGTGCCAAACTGGTGAAGCTACAACACAGGACTACAAGCATGCTAAACAGCGGAAGCAACATGCAAAAGACAGAGCTAAGCGATTCCACAACCAACGGATCAGATCAAAGCTCTGCAGTCCTGCCAGATCCAGTCGTGAATGGTGGTGGACAATTAAACAACTAACGGAAGGAGGAGGCTCTGTAAACATCCCCATCCTCAATGATGGCAGAGTCTAGCACGTGAGTGAAAAAGACAAGGCTGAAGCGTTTGCAACCATCTTCAACCAGAAGTGCAGAGTGGATGATCCATCTCGGCCTCCTCCCGATATCCCCACCATCACAGAAGCCAGTCTTCAGCCAATTCGATTCACTCCATGTGATATCAAGAAACGGCTGAGTGCACTGGAGACAGCAAAGGCTATGGGCCCTGACAACATCTCGGCTGTAGTGCTGAGGACTTGTGCTCCAGAACTAGCCGCACCTCCAACCAAACTGTTCCAGTACAGCTACAACACTGGCATCTACCCGGCAATGTGGAAAATTGCCCAGGTATGTCCTGTCCACAAAAAGCAGGACAAATCCAATCCGGCCAATTACTGCCCCATCAGTCCACTCTCAATCATCAGCAAAGTGATGGAAGGTGTCGTCGACAGTGCTGTCAAGCGGCACTTACTCATCAATAACCTGCTCACCGATGCTCATTTCAGGTTCCGCCAGGACCACTCGGCTCCAGACCTCATTAAAGCCTTGGTCCAAACATGGACAAAAGAGCAGAATTCCAGAGGTGAGGTGAGAGTGACTGCCCTTGACATCAAGGCAGCATTTGACCGAGTGTGGCACCAAGGAGCCCTAGTAAAATTGAAATCAATGGGAATCAGGGGGAAAACTCTCCAGTGGCTGGAGTCATACCAAGCACAAATGAAGATGGTAGTGGCTGTTGGAGGCCAATCATCTCAGCCCCAGGATATTGCTGCAGGAGTTCCTCAGGGCAGTGTCCTAGGCCCAACCATTTTCAGCTGCTTCATCAATGACCTTCCCTCCATCATAAGGTCAGAAATGGGGATGTTCGCTGATGACTGCACAGTGTTCAGTTCCATTCGCAACCCCTCAGATAATGAAGCAGTCCGAGCCTGCATGCAGCAAGACCTGGACGACATCCAGGCTTGGGCTGATAAGTGGCAAGTAACATTCGCACCTGACAAGTGCCAGGCAATGGTCATCTCCAACAAGAGAGTATCTAACCACCTTCCCATGACATTCAACGGCATTACCATCACCGAATCCCCCACCATCAACATCCTGGGGGTCACCATTAACCAGAAACTTAACTGGACCAGCCACATAAATACTGTGGCTGCAAGAGCAGGTCAGAGGCTGGGTATTCTGCGGCGAGTGACTCACCTCCTGACTCCCCAAAGCCTTTCCACCATCCACAAGGCACAAGTCCGGAGTGTGATGGAATACTCTCCACTGGCCTGGATAAGTGCAGCTCTAACAACACTCAAGAAGCTCAACACCATCTAGTACAAAGCAGCCCTCTTGAATGGCACCCCATCCACCACCCTAAACATTCACTCCCTTCACCACCGACGCACAGTGGCTGCAGTGTGTACCATCTACAGGATGCACTGCAGCAACTTGCTAAGGCTTCTTCGACAGCACCTCCCAAACCCACCTAGAAGGACAAGAGCAGCAGGCACATGGGAACAACACCACCTGCACGTTCCCCTCCAAGTCACACACCATCCTGACTTGGAAATATATCGCCGTTCCTTCATTGTCACTGGGTCAAAATCCTGGAACTCCCTCCCGAACAGCACTGTGGGAGAACCTTCACCAAACGGACTGCAGCGGTTCAAGAAGACGGCTCACCACCACCTTCTCAAGGGCAATTAAGGATGGGCAATAAATGCTGGCCTTGCGACGTCCACATCCCATGAACGTGTAAAATAAAATTTATACACCAACATGAAACCAGGTCATTCATTCATAGACCAACACTAAAACAGGTTTCTCATTCATACACCAGCACTAAAACAGGTTTCTCATTCATACACCAGCACTAAAACAGGTTTCTCATTCATACACCAGCACTAAAACAGGTTTCTCATTCATACACCAACACTAAAACAGGTTTCTCATTCATACACCAGCACTAAAACAGGTTTCTCATTTATACACCAACACTAAAACAGGTTTCTCATTCATAGACCAACACTAAAACAGGTTTCTCATTCATAGACCAACACTAAAACAGGTTTCTCATTCATAGACCAACACTAAAACAGGTTTCTCATTCATAGACCAACACTAAAACAGGTTTCTCATTCATACACCAGCATTAAACCAGGTTTTTCATTCGTAAATCAACACTGAACAAGGTCGTTCATTCATATGCCAACACTAATCCAGGACATTCTTGCATAAATCAACACTAAACCGGGTAGTTCATGCAAACACCAATACTAATCTAGGTAGTTCTTTCATACACTAGCACTAATCCAGGTAGTTCATTCATACGGCAACGTTAAAACATTCGGTTCATTCATACGCCAACACTAAACCAGTTTGTGTGCCCATACATGAACATTTAAACTATTTATGCATCCCTGAACTCTAGACTCACCCATTTATTCATACACCAATATTAAGCCAATCTGTTTGCACATATGCAACACTAAATCAGCTTATTTACTCCTACGCACACAACATAATTTTTAACACAGCAATTGAAAACAGGATTTTTATTGTCTAGTTTTTGATGATCAAAATTACTGGGCAACCACAACCAAATCCAAACTGTCCTGTTTAAAACCAGATGGCTGGTTACCCTAGGAACGCAGTTTAGTGGTGCCACACATGTATTAAAAATGAGCCCACTCCACGGAACAGTTGCTGTAATTATGACAAAGCTTCTCACTAACTGGAGCAGTTTAAACAGTAGTGTGTAGATTAAAGGCCCGGCTAGCCATTAATAAAGGAGGTGTCTTTAAATGCACAAGTTATATTTGTTAACAGACTTGAAAGAATTTTTTCCATTGACTGAACTGAGGGCCCTTGCCCCACCCCCAAACAAAGAGTTGCTCAACATTGCTGGTACAATGACAGAGCTGCTAACAGGAGGCCAGCGGAAACGACGTCGCAATGCCCTGCAGATCAAAGTCAGTCACGGTCTATTCCCCCATTCAAATGCTACTTGCTGGGGTGGGTGCTCTGCTGTGCTTGCTGTTGATTGCCAGAAGCTGCGACATGCCAAGGGGAGATGAATGCGTCTACAGGGGCCCCCCGTAGAGAATTCAAGGCCTACATTTATTGGCAGGCCTGCCATTCTTCCGGGGGCCAAATGATGTCTGCAGATGCAGTTTTGTGGCTATTATGGTTCGCAAACCTTGAAGACTAAACGCTTTCAGGAAGAAGGAAACATGGAAGGGGGAGGGTGCAAGATTTGTACAACTTCTTCAAACACAAATGATTTCAACAAGGATGTGGAGATGTTTGAGATCCGAGCATACTGCCATTTAAAATCATTCCCTCTATTAGAATTTCTCCTATCAGTATCCATCAGTCACTGCATGGTCTCTGCGGTTTCCTTCGATCACTAGCCTGCTTTTCGTCCACTTTGCAAAAAGTTAACTATAAGTTTTATTTCCTGAGGTAAAGATGCTTTTTTGCGTCTCTGATAAGTTGATGGCTAAATGTATTCTTGATGTGGTACTGAGCAATACAGACCAGGAAGGTTGCAGGTCCGTGCTGAGCAATTTGATCTCAGTCAGGGTAGGGAGTGCTACAGTTGGCTTCAATGCCACTGGGCTAGGGAAGGAAAAAATCTGCCAGGGTTCCTGCTCCTGATCATTATCCAGTGAGCCATTGGAAAGTACGGGATAGGAACCCAGGCTCGGCTATGATGCCAACACTGACTGCTTAAGCTCACAATGATACCAAGGGCTTAAAGGGTTAAATTATGAGGACAGGTTGTATAAACTTGGCTTGTATTCCTTGAGTTTAGAAGATTGAGGGGTGATTTGATTGAGGTGTATAAAATGTTAAAAGGATTCGATAGGTAGATACAGAGTATTTCTTCTTGTGGGAGAATCAAGAACGAAGGAGCATAATCTTAAAATTAGAGCTAAGCCATTTCGGAGAGAAATCAAGAAACCCTTTTTCACATAAAGGGTAGTTGACATCTGGAATTCTCTCCCCCAAAAGGCTGTGGATGCTGAGACAGGGAATTCAGTTTGGGATAAGGAGGCAGCCATGTTGGAATCAGGCAGCTGGGATTGGACAGAGATGTATAGTTGGGCAGAGAGGCTGTGGGCCAGGGCCTCCCATGTTCACAGGTGCCTGATCTTGGACCTTGAACAGTCCGTGTTTATCTTTGTCCCTTCCTGTGAGCAACAATCACAATCTGCAACTAAATTTGCTGAGAACCAAACAGTCCTGTACCAGGATAAAATCTAAGATAGAAGAACGTGGAAAATACCACATCCACTGGCTTAAGTATCTATTCCCTCCACCACCACATACCGTGGCTGCAGTGAGTACTATCTACAGGATACACCGCAGCAACTTCTTTGGCAGCACCTCCCAACTCGCAAGTTCCACCGCCTACAAGGACAAGGGCAGCAGGTGCAAGAGAACACCATCCCCTCCAAATTCCCCTCCAACTCCCACACCGTCCTGACTTGGGTCAAAATTCTGGAACTCTCTACCTAACAGCGTAGTGGGAACACCCTCACCACACAGACTATAGCAGCTCAAGTAGAAGGCCTACCACCACCTTCTCAAGGGCAACTAGGGATGGGCAATACATGCCGGCCTTGCCAGCAACGCCCACATCCCAAGAATGAATTTTTTTTAAATGATATTCTCCTTAGAAGAGAATTCATTGTCAGATTACTTGTGGGAACTAATATTCTTCTTCTGCAATTCAAAGTTTGGGCAAAAAGTATATGTTACAAGGAGGCTCACACAACTTCAAAAGAGGGTTAAAATATATAATCAGCTGACAGGATGGTTTTTAAAGAAAACTGATTCTTCACCAGGATTTTAACTTAGAAATAATGGACTCCTTATCAAAAATATAGCTTTCAGAATGTCTCCCCATTGCTTCACATGTTTAATTGTACCATTTCCACTGTGGGTACTTGAATCCAGCTCCTCCACACTGTGAGATCGGTAACTTCCCCCAGAAAGAGCCTGTGCAACTGATTGCATCTCTACTAAATTTATTCCAACTCCCTCGCACTGTCAGCCTTAGTAATTGTTCCCAGCTGACTGTATGCCAGATGCTGTGAAGCCAACTCTTTCACACAGTCATGCTCAGCATCTCCTCCTACACAGTATCACTGAAGACGTGATTAGTATATTCTATTGTTCTTATGCTCAAATATTTACCTCCAATTGAGACCCAGAAGGACAACACAGTGATCCCAGCACAGACCCACCCCTGAGTGTACTGGCCTTTGTTCGTCCTGTTGGCTATCTGCTGAAAATGTATGGGACTATTAACCCACGTACTGGGAAGAATGTCCCCCCGTGCAAGTATAGGCACTGCATCCAGGGGAAATCTTTGGGGTAATGAATATTACAGCTCCATTGGGAATGAACCTTTTCATTGGAAATGAAGCTCACAATCAATTGTTCTTCTCAGAAAGCTCACACAGCAAAGATTGCACACACACTCTTATGGGCCTTCTATAGCTATGGGACATAGTTGCTTTCCCTTCACTCAAAGGTCGAATGCAATCCGTGCAAAGATCACACACACACCGGGCAGCTCAGTTTCACAGAGTCACTTATCACACTTGTTCAGGAAGCACGGAGCAAGACAAGTGGTTGAGGTGTCAGAAGAGGCAAATATCCCACTTCCTGAACCCACACACCCTGGTAATTGTCACTTACTATCATACGTAACAGATGAAGAGAAGATGATCTAAGTTGTGAAATGGGTTTCCAAAACATTCCCGAGATTCCAGAATCAGCTGGTCTTGCCAATCATCTGTGGGATTTACCCAGGATGCGTGGTGGACAACTCAATACCCTCCATGTGCACAATGGATGGGTTGCTTTCCTTGCTATGACATTCCCAGACCTCATATTCTAGGCAGGATCACCTATTTGCAATTATCTTTGTTGGCCGTTAATGCTTTTTTCCAACCATTTCTTTTTCCGAAACATTTACTGTCCCTACTAGGAGTCAATTCCACATCTCCACACCTGTAAAGCAGAAAACTACATCAGAAATAGTCATCCCTAAAAGAGATGTGACTCTACACTTTAGAGAAACGTTTAGAGGTGATTTGATTGAGGTTTATAAGATGATGAAGGGAATAGATTGTGTTCAAGTGGACAGTTTGTTCCAATTAAATAGGTTAGGGAGGACCAGAGGTCAAATTTTAAGTTGTACAAGGCCAGATCGAGGTTAGATGTCAGGAGTGGTTCATTTCCCAGAGAACAGTGGACCTCTGGAATAGGCTGCCGGCTCGCATGGTGGATGCTGATTCGCTGAATTCCTTCAAGCGAGAGCTGGACATGTTTCCGGTTGGGGGAGATCACCTCGTACAAAAGGTAGGTACTGCACAGAATTATCAGGGCCAGAGTGATCTGCTGGACTCGTTTCGATCACTTAAGTGAGTTGGAGAGGAATTTCCCAGATTTTTTTCCCCAAATTGGCATGGGTTTTAATCTTTTATTTGCCTCTCCCAGGAGACCACATGGTTTTGGGTGGGGTGCAGAGTCTATATATTGTGATGCACAAGGCATCGCAGTTGTGTGGGACAGGCTGGATGGACCAGAGGGTCTTTTCCTATCCGTCATTGTTCGTATATTCGTGTGACCAAATCAACCAAGTAGATTCTATGGGGCTGACTTGGATTAAAATGAAGAGAGCTCACTGATTCAGTACTTTAATTGCAACCGAGCATTAATTGAAAACAAATTTAAACACACACAACTAGTGTTTGTCCAAATATGCAACAGACCGTGCAGAAAATGTCTTGTGCATAATTGACTCAAATTTTTTGTTTGTAAAAGCAACAAAGCACAACTGAATAGTCAGACCCCAGGGATCCCCAAATGCACACAAACTCCCAGATCTCATTCCTCACTCACATTACGTTACTCTAGTACACTTAACCCGTATGCCTGTTACAATTGCCCTGTGCTCAGTCTAAAAGTACTCACAAACCTTTCTATGAGGAGGCGGGATGCTCTTTATGCCTCTAACCTTCACCCGGAAATGTTCCTTCTCTCACACCCTTGTAGGTATTCAGGTAAAAAGAATCCTCCCATCTAACGTAGCCGACTGTTGGATGTACGTGTATCACATCCACTACAGGTTACATCCCAACACTTGGGTCTTACTGCAAATCGTCTTAACGATTACGACCTCTTACTCCTTACCAGGAGAAAAAGTTCCAAAAAACCAGAGAGATGTAAGATAGATGGTGAGCCCCCAAACCTCAGACCTCTTGTCCCCTATGAGGAAGAATCCGTCGAAATCCTCGGCAGATAATCCATAGACAGTGCCGATGGCGGAGAACTAGGGTGACAGTTGCTAGGGTAGCGTTCGGTGTCATCAACCATCCCAGCATTTCGTTTCCTTCCCTTCCTATCTCGCTTTAACTCAGATGCATCCTGTCATTGAGATGGTGCCTAGATTCAGCACCAAATTAAGGCTAAGGGGACAAACTTCCCACACTGACACCACGGAGAAGCACTGTGGCAAAAAGCAGAAGGTGAAAACAGACAGACACACACACACACACACATACACACACACACAACCTTTGGAGATTAAAATATGGTTGCAGTACAATTCTGTCTGTACAGAGAGTGTTCTTGACAAAGGTTTGAGAGCTGGCCTAATTAGGTGGCAAGAATGGCAGACTTGGGAATACTGTTGAAAAGGAAAGACACTGTAGAGAAAGGAACTGTGTGAAGGGCACGGGGAGGATGTGGAGAGGAATTCCCAGTGGAAAAGGTGTTTTAGCACTATGATAGCAGGAGTACAAAAACAGGAGCATCACAGCATTTGCCATAAAGGCTCTTCAAAGATCTCAATTGCACCAAGATAAAAACTAAAAAAACAACATAAGCTTTAGTAAAGGTCAGGCAACGTTACACTCTCAGTACCAGTCTCTGTAAACTGATATCATATGGAGATCAGTGCCTGATTTTAACCCCCAGCGGAAGTCAGTTAATTTAAAACCCAACCGGCGGCAGCATGAGGCCACACCAATTTTAACTGCTGGGCCTCATTACCATGCTGCCATTCCATTTCCCGCCCATTCCAGGCAGGAAGCAGTTACCAGCCTCGCAAAAATCAGGCAGACTGTGGTCGCCCGCCGGCATGTGGATGTGGGTAGGTATGGGCTGGTGGGGGGGGGGGTTCCGGAAGGGTCTTGCCAGAGGGAATAGTGGGGGGGGGGGGCGGCACATCTGGGGCAGAGGAGGCCTAAACTTCCTGCTCCTCGGCCCCACAAAGTAAAGTAAAAAACCTACCTGTCAGAACCTCTTCATGTCCCAATTCTCTTCAGACCTGCTTCAAGCAGGGGGGAGAACCACAGCAGTTTCCCCGCTCAGGCCTGAGTTAAAAGATCAGATTGTCATCATCAGACCCTGATCTGCATATGTCAATTAGGACACTGCCGGCTTCAGGCAGCTACATTTGCTGCCTGCTCAGGTGAGCAGGTTAAAAATCAGGCAAGATGGGATCCAGCCGGCTTTTGACGGTTAAGTAACCCAGGGCATTTTCAGTGCCCACACGCCCAGTTTCCGCCAGGTGGGAAGGATTAAAATCCACCCCCCCCCAATGAAGGCATTGTATTGGGGGCCACTGATCCCATTGGTTAGGCACCGGTACTCATTTATCCTTTCCCAGGACTTCAAAACTGTGGAACTCCTTACCTCCCTCAGTCTTCCCTTCGCCCTAAAGTCTAGGATTTTCAAAACAAAAGCTTGGCCTTGCCTAATCACTATTTCTTTCCACATTCACCTTCTCTTCTATCTATTCAGTCTTGTTTCTATCTTGCACAATAGACGTTATCCCTTCGCCCATGTTTCTCAGTAAATCACTTGCCACATGATTAGTCTGCAGCCAGTCAGGTTGAAGGTATCAGCCCACGTATAGAATGAATGGAGTGGTCTACCTTAAGGTTTCAGTTTGGCTCAGTGGTCACACTCCCTTTCTGAGTCAGAAGGCTGAGGCTTCAAGCCCCACTCCAGGAATTGAGCACATATCCTAGGATGAAACCCCAGTACAGTACTAAGGGAATGCTGTATTGTCGGAGGTGCCATCTTTTGGATGTTTGGGTGGACATAAAAGATCCCAAGGCACTATTCAAAGAAAAGTTAGGAATTCTCCTGGTGTCCACCCCAACATTAATCCCTCAACCAATACCACCAAAATAATAAATGCAAGTACTTTCTTGGTTAACTGGTCACTTAACTCATTTGCTGTTTGTGGGACCTTGCTGAGCACAAATTGGCTGCTGCATTTTTCTACTTTACAACAAAAGTTATTGAAAAGTTATTCATTGGTTGTGAATTATTTTAGGACATCCTGAGGATGTGAAAAGCAATATACGTGTGAGTGTATTTTACACATGTGTTTTTTCTCTTTGTGTTGAGCAAAGGCTAACAAAAAGGAAAACTGTTTTCCATAATCTATTACAGAGCTTAAATCAGAACAGAAAAGGATTCCACTCCCTCAATGTGCAGCTGGTGTGCGACCACACGTATCATGCAGGTCAATGCCCGCTATCCTGGCAGCAGTCATGATTCCTTCATCCTGCGGCAATCTTCTGTGCCACCAATATTTCAACCAGCATGGCAAGTCAAAGGCTGGCTACTGGGCGACAAGGGCTGTCCCCTCATGAAGTGGCTCATGACTTTGGTCCGAAACGCAAGTCCACATGCACAGCAGGCCTACAACAAGAGCCATGTTGCCACACGGAACATCATCGAGCACACCACAAGCGTCCTCAAGCAACACTTCCGCTGCCTGGACTGTTCTGGAGGAGCCCTGCAGTACTCAGCTGAGCAGGTATCAAGATTTGTCATTGTATGCTGCATGTTGCACAACCTCACCATTATGAAGGTATCCGACAAGAACCTGAGCTAGAGGCAGAGGAAGAGGAGGAAGAGGCAGAGGAGGAAGTGGAGCAGGAAATGGAGGAAGAGGCAGGGAGGATACACTGTGGTCCATGTACATAACCGTGTCTGGAGCCTTGTCTGGAAGCAGTTGAAGGCCCTGTTGTCCAGTGCTTATGTGGGTCTTCATAACTGTACCACCCCAAATTTGTTATAAATATTTAATTGATACAATTCTACCAGCTTGGACGTAGTGTGAGGTCTATTCTTACTCACCATCGATGTTTGAGTGGTTTAGTATACTATCACTGAGAAGATGACTGGACATTCCATCATCTGAAATTAAAAGAACAAACAGGAAAATGTTCATCGAATCCCAAACCGAGCACTCAGGCCTGTCCCTCCAATATCTAAAAGTTTCATAAAAGTCTAAATTAACAAGAAATTCCCCCATGGTGAGTACCCCTCTCGAGGCTGTGGCATTGGACAGAACAAGTGGACCTCTCACCTTTAAGTAAACCAACGATAATGTGTCTGCCGCTCAGAAAAATGTCCACACTCCACCCTCCTATCTGCGGTGAAACCAAAACCAGACTCTACAGTTATATTATCACAAAAGCAGCTGATAGCTGCCATGGTTACCTGAGCAGGAGATTCCTTGTTGTCCACCACTGCAGAAACAGAGGTTGGGTGCGACGCAGTAACCGTTCCCACATCCGAAGGAACAAACAGCTATAAACAAAGCAAGATAGTCATGGTTAACGTGCAGCACTCACTCAGAGAAAAAGTCTGCACTAACCCACAGCATTTCGACCTTGAAACAATCTGCAAACAATTAATAATTAGTTTCTTTTCTTTTAGTTCAGAAAACTTCCACTTTTTCCCCATTGCCAGATTTGGCCGAGCCACTTCATCACTGCATCGTAATCAGTGGCAAGCAATGTGCTTCAGTGCCTCTGCCAACACCACTCTGAGCCACTGGGCCAGAGACATGCATCAGTGGTCCTGGGAATACTTTCCCACAGGGCCAGAAATGTGCAGCAGCGGTCCTGGGAATACTTTCCCACAGGGCCAGAAATGTACAGCAGTGATCCTGGGAATACTTTCCCACAGGGCCAGAAATGTACAGCAGTGGTCCTGGGAATACTTTCCCACAGGGCCAGAAATGTACAGCAGTGGTCCTGGGAATACTTTCCCACAGGGCCAGAAATGTACAGCAGTGGTCCTGGGAATACTTTCCCACAGGGCCAGAAATGTACAGTAGCAGTCCTGGGAATACTTTCCTACAGGGCGAGATGTGCAGCTGTGGCCTTGGGGAATACTTTCCCATTGGGCTGCGGATGTACAGCAGCCAACCTGGGGATATCTCCCTACAGCCTCCAAAACCTGACCCTGATTGTTGCTTCTCTGAACTCTGCATTGAGTGCCTGAACATAGCATGAGGGGTGGGAGAGAATAACAGACACAAGGCCCATAGGTCACTGCTCTGCAACTTAAGTGCTCCAGCACACCTTACCTCAGTCAGTGTATCCATAATCTTCCTATTATGTCAGCAGCTTATTGAATGGTTAGATTTCTTCAGTCACTCCACACTATAAACCACACACGTGCAGCTATGAGGGAACCGTGCATGACTCGCACGTGGATTCTCCCTCCCACCTGCTTCATGTGTCTGTCTTCATGCCACAACCTCCATGTGCTCAATGCTAATCCTCAGTCTGCTTTGTGTTTCTCTCCACTCGCCAGCCGCACCTGTATGTCTGTCTCCAATCTCCAGCCCATTGCGAGTCTCTGTCTCCATGTTGCTGCCCCCGCTCCCCGATTCACTCCATCGATGTGAGTTCTCCTTTCCCAAGTTTCACTTTGTTTCCCTATTCTGCCGCTGCTCCCCCTTCCAATTCTACACAGTCAATATGATGGTTCTGTGTTGCCCCCATTCTCCCTTTACAGCAAAAAGTCTCGGCTCATACTGCAGGGATTCAGGGGTTGGCGAAGGGGAGTCTGACACTGAAATAGCCGGGGGAATTAGACACTGAATCATGGAGAATCAGACACTGACACTTCAGGGGTGGGTGGAGTGAATCAAGACTGAGATGCTGCTACACCAGTGGGGAAGGGAGGAAAGAATCAGAGGTGTATACACTGAGAAGCACAGAGGAAACAGAGGCTGATGCACTCGAATGGGAGGCAAAGGAGGCTGATACATGGGGAGGGGCAGGTAGTGAATCAGAGGCTGGTGGGACGGGGATCAGAGGCTGGCAGACTAGGGACGTGTGGATATTGGGTGAGGATAGGACCTGCTTTGGATGTGATGCCCTCAGAGTTGAACAGACTTCTGACACTCATTGTCTAGGCTCACACATGAGGAATTGGCACTTGGAGGGCATCCAGTGTCCGTCTATGCATACCCCAAACAGAGTCAGCACCTTCAGGAAATGGGGAGGTGGGGGGGGTGGCGGTGGGGGATAGAAGCAATGGTTGTGGCAATGTATTCCCATCTGGATGGCACAGAGCAGCAGGACATAGGTTAGAGCCGGCAATACGCCACACCACATTCCCAGTCTCAGGCCGGGAGGAGTCTGGCCACTGGCAGGCAAAACTGATGCTTGTGCCACCAGAGAATGCCCTCACCTGCCTCTCACACAGGTACACTGCAGTACAGATACACACTGAGAGAATGTCTGAACAAAACAAAGACCGTGGACTGCCAAAGTGTGGCACAGCAGCACAGATTTTGGAGCAGGCTGACACGGGGAGCTAAATCTGCTTAAACACTCATCATCAAGGAGATAAGATCCCTTTAAAAACAAACCCGCACTGAAGCATTTGCTCTCAGCATCTTATTGTAACTTACGTATTATACACTGTCCACTACCCAGTGTTGCGATCCACCCCAGGCAACATCCATTCCCAAACCGCGACTGGCATACGTGAGGACCTTGGCGATACCTGCAGACAAAAGACAGAAAGAAATGTCTCAGAGAGATCTTGCTCGGTATAGGAGAAGAACGAAAGAATTTGCACTTGCGTGCATATAGCACCTTTCACAACCTCGTGTCATCCCAAAGCACCTCACATCCAAAGAAGAACTTTTGAAGTGTAGTCACTGTTGTTTTGTGGGCAAACACAGAAGCCAATTTGCACACAGCAAGGTTCCCACAGACAGATAAATGAGATAAATGACCAGTTAATCTGTTTTGGCTGAGGGATAGTAGTTATGAAACCACACAAGTGGTCTGTGGTTGCTTCACTAACACAAAGGTCAATAAGATGCCTCTTCAGACCATCATCTAATTTTAACCATTAGCAGTCTGTAGCAATCCGTGGCTCAGTGGTAGCAATCTCACCTCTGAGTTGGTTCAAGCCCCACTCCAGAGACGAGCACAAAATCTTGGCTAAAACCAGTGCAGTGCTGAGGGAGAGCTGCACTGTCAGAGGTGCTGTCTTTCAGATGGGATGTTAAACCGAAGCCCCGTCTGCCCACTCAGGTGGACCTAAAGATCCCATGGCACTATTTTGAAGAAGAGCAGGGGAGTTCTCCCGGCGTCCTGGCCAATGTTTATCCCTCAACCAATACATAAAACAAATTGTCTGGTCATTATCTCATTGCTGTCAGTGAGATCTTGCTGTGTGCAAATTGGCTGCTGCGTTTCCTACAGTACAACAGTGACTACACTTCAAAAGTGCTTAATTGGCTGTAAAGCACTTTGGAGCGTCCAGAGGATGTGAAAGGCACTATAGAAATGCAAGTTTGTTCTTTCTTTCTTTTCATACACGACTACAGGGTCAACATTCACTTCAACATCTATTGTTGTCTGTCTTGTGATCCTGAATTTTTTAACGTTATCGCAAAAGAAATGCCTAAGTACTGATCACTGTGCGCATGCAACTTAGCTGAATAAATTTAAGAGGAAGCATTTCTTTCACAAGATTACAGCAGCCACATTCAAACTCACTGACCCTCTAAATTCTGGCCAGGTGCTTATCAAATAAATGACATGACCTCTGGGTCGATGTACCCTTTGCTGTACACACACGCAGGTTTGTAGTATAGTCCATATTGCCCATTTCACAATATTGAAATTTTTTTTTTCTGTTTCTCAGTTTATCAGTCTGAGTTAGCACTGCTTCACGACCGACAGGAGTCACGTTAATATTTCCCTGTATCAACACAGCAGCACCACTAAACACTGAATCTTTCAACTGCTGTAATTGTTCTCCAAGTTTGACTTCCTACTGGAATTTTACATCTCTCCTTACCAGCTATGGCAGTAGGTCTGTGATTGTAGTGAGGTTAGGTATAACGTGTGAACACTGCATGACCATCACTAATAGACTTCTCTTTTAAATGGCAGTTTGCAGTGGAGCTGCCTTCTGAATAGCTTCCATTTCCTTCAAATATTCAGAGTCAGCTTGGTTCAGTGGTAACACTCTCGCCTCTGAGTCATGGGTTCAAGACCCACTCAAGAGACGAGCACATAATCTAGGTTGACACTTCCAGTGAAGTACTGAGAAATGCTGCATTGTCAAAGGTGCAATTTTTCAGATGAGATGTTAAACTGAGGTCTTGTCTACCTGCGAAGATAGATTTACACGATCCCATGGTACTATCTGAAGAACTGTAGGGGAGTTCTGCCAATGTCCTGGGCAACATTTATCCCTCAACCAATACCAAACAACAGATTAACTGGTCATTATCTTATTGCTATTTGTGAAACATCGCTGTGTGCAAAATGACTTCCTACATAACAACAGCACTTCAAATGTAATTCATTGGCTGCGAAGTACTTTGAGACATCTTGAGGACCAAATGAACAATAAATTCACACCTATTTAAGAGTATGCATGGCACCTTTTTTCCCATTCTTTTCATCAAGGTTCTTAATGGAGCATTGTATTCCAGATGGCTTGGTGCATGAGCCAACATATCACACAACACATTCAACACCCAGGTATACATTCTGTTGCATAACTTTCTGAAATGTCACTGCCACAGGCAAGATCCTCAATTTCCATCTTCTGTATCATTTGAGATTGATTCGAGTGGGGAATCTTGTGATATAACTGCTTCCTAGTCTTATTTCAAACTGATCTAATTTTAATCTAGATTTCCAATCCAATTTGGAGAGCACACATAATCCATTTAGTTAGGAATATAGAAACTGGAGTAGGCCATTCAGCCCCTTGAGCCTACTCTGCCATTCTATTAGATCACGGCTGATCTGTACCTCAACTCCATTTACCCACTTTGGCTCCATATCCCTTGATATCCTTACCTAACAAAATCTATTGATCTCAGACTTGAAAGCTCCAATTGATCCAGCATTCACAGCCTTTCGGAGAACAGAATTCCAGATTTCCACTACCCTTTGTGTGAAAAAGAGCTTCCTGATTTCGCTCCTGAATGACCTAGCTCTAATTTTAAGATTATGTCCCCTCGTTCTTGATTCTCCCACCAGAGGAAATAGTTTCTCTTTATCTACCCTAATGAATCTTTTTAACATTTTAAACATCTCGATCAGATCACCCCTCAATCTTCTATACCCAAGGGAATACAAGCCATGTTTATGCAACTTATCTTCATAATTTAACCTTGTAAGCCCCGGTACCATTCATAGTTGTGCAATGATTTTATCTAGCATTGGTATTTCATGTCACTCTTGCTTGATTGATTTGTTTGCAGAGCTCATATACATACATAATTAGACATAATCAAAATTTCTAAGTCTTGATATGGCCAGGTGATACCCAGGTTAGGACCTTCTGCATCTTCAATTATATCACTTTCCATTAGCTCACTTAGTTTCTTCTCAATTTTCTTTCCAAGGGATTTTCTGTGTGCTTATGTGGCACACTGCACTGATTCACCTATGAACAGTTTCACTTGCACCACTTTAGATTACCACTGCTTTTGAAGATGTTCAGAAAGTACTTCCCTATCTCATTATCAATGCTCCTTTCCTTCAGTTTATTTAATTTGTCACTTCTAATCAGCAACTGCAAGTCTTGCGCCATCAGTAGGCTTAGAAGAAGCCCAGTATTTCCCCACACAAAGTACATTACGCCAGTTGTGACTCTCTTTCCTGCCTTTATCATTGCTACGAAATTACGAAACACTGACAAAGGTGTGTCAGAATTAAAAGGGAACAGCTTTTTTGGGGTTTTTTACAGTCTCAGCTTTGAACCAGCATTTCTCTCGATTTTCTTGAAGCTGCACTCATTAATAAGGTTTCTCACGCATTCAGAATCAACCAACACTTTTGCTGGTACACCCTTAATTTGGAGCATAGTTGCCACATCTTCAGTTGACACAGAGTTCACCTTTTGTCTAGTTTTCTCTTTTACATGAAATAGGTAGTCCTCCTCCTCTGAACTGCTATCATGGTATTTGTGACTTGGCGACCTTTGCCCTTTTATTCGCTGCCTTGTTTCTGGTTTTACTTCAGCTCTCTTGCTCTTTGTCAGAATTTTTCATTGTGACTGGCAGTAGTATAAAGCTGGTTCAATTTCCTACAGATCGACACAGATTCCACAGAAATAACACTACTTGCTTTTGCCTTTATTGTCCTTTAGTTTTGTTACCATTGCTTAATATTTCCCTTCTTGACGATGGTTTTTGGCTCATTCTCTGCTCCACTTTCTGATAATTCAACTGACTATAACAACTCTAAATGCTTTATTCAATCGCAGTCTTTCTCTAATAGTTGACCTGACTTCTTTGAAGCATAACCTTTGATAATCGGCGTTCGGAGCTCACAATCCACGTTGTGGAAGTCACTCTTCACTGTTGACTGCCTTAGTTATGTTTGAAAATGATCCACCATCTGTTCTGCATTTGGCTGAGCTGATGAAAGAAGATTGTTTCTCATATTGTCTTTGCCCTGGCAGTGCAATGATTAGTTGGTGCTGCTCCAGTACTGTCCCAATCAACACTCTCCCCTAAATTAGTCAGAGCATCAATAAATCTTGTAATTCCTCCATATCTTCATGCAGTAGAGTCCTATTCTGCTCAGGTTCAGTAGTATTGAATCCAATCATTTCCCTTTCCTATCTCTTCAACTGAGGACACTGTAGAATATGCATCAAATACAGGCAGGACCAACACCTGTGAGGCCACATGCAGAGCAGACTCCTGGACCACATGTAGTCAGATGGGTCAGGTTTTTTCTCCATCTTCCCTCTCCCAAACAGGTAGCAAGCTTTTAATTTCTCTTCACCTACTTTAGCTGCTTTTGCTATTCATTACCAACAATGTTTATGTAGGAATGGTTTCAAATGAAATTGAAATCCCTTCTTTTACAAGATCAATGTGTTCATACCTGTTGATTTTCCACATTCAACTGGGAGCTTACCAGGACTCAGCTCCCTCTGCTGTACACGTACATAGTTACTTAATACTAGTCGATCTCCCATCGCGATGTCAAGACTAAATGTAATCTGAAGGTGAACAGGGATTAGAGGGCGAGACATAATTGGACCACAGTGGGAGTCATAATTCGGTCCCCATTTTCAGTCATCCATCCTGTCCTTTCTTGAATATAATACTTTGACAAAACTTACAGTAAATTGGGAAGCAGAAAAGTAGGGTTGGTTCCAGCATAGGAGCCTCTCTGCAGTACAGGCTGAGGAGTTGGAAGACACAAAACTGAGGTGCTACAGCACCACCACTGGAGAGAGTGCAATTACAAGAAAAGTTTACATAGGCAGTTTCCATTATAAATGTGCACATAAGAATTTATAATGGATAAAGGTGATCGGCATGTGCGTGCAATCATACTAATCAAGCTCCCGTGGCATTGTACATGGTAAGTTGGAGAATATAGTCTCTTTCTTAGCTGCCTCTTACTGTCTTCGTGTTGCTGTTTTCTCTCTGTCTCTCCTCCTTTGGATCGGTCTCTCTATTTCTCTTCTGCTTCTCTCCCCTTAACTTTTCTTTTTGCTTTTTTCTCTGTCTTTTTCTTCTTTCCTTTTGGGTGGGAGGTGGTAGATGGTACGGCATGGCATGGTGTAGTGGGAGAAGGAGCCTTCAACAGCTGCAGGCTGCATTCAGGGTTGGGGGTTGCAGGGAAAATGTGGCCCTCAGCTGCTCTGTTCCCATCTCCATCCCAATTACTCTTGCTTCCCCAATGCCCTACTCCATTCTGTCCCCTACCCCTTCACCTTCCCACTACCCATTTTCCTTCCTACCCCTACCTCTTTTCCTATGAACTACCTGCTGAGCTCCTTTATCCTCCACTTCCCCTGTCTCATCTCACCCTTAACTCTCCATCCAACAGCAGGTGGTGAGAGGCCAAAGGCCCCCTCACCCTCAATTAATTTTCCTCCTCTCAAACCTCTCATACCCAATCTTTCTATCTGTTTCCCTCAAAGAGGCTTTGTTTGTTTTCAAAACATAGCTTGTTTTTTTTTAAAAGAAATCAAATTAAAATGAGGAAAGAAACTGCCTGTCTGCCTTTCTCTCCTTTGTACATTTCTCTCTCTCTCTGTCTCCATCTATCTCATAGGTGTTAGAAATTAGAATCTCTGTCTCATTAAGCCATTAGCATTGACCTTTCAATAACTGTCAACAAAACAATTAATCAGATGGCATGAAAATTCAATTTTAAAAAAAATTGAAGTAGCATTAAATTAAGAAAGACACACTTCTCTCCCCCCTCGCTTTCAAATGTTAATAGAACACAAAACAAAGGCTACAACAAGTGTGAAATCAGGCCACTCATATTTTTTCTCTCTCACACACATCTTTTTAAATAAAAGAGGCCCAATATCAATTTTATCTCAGTAAAGGTTTTGAAATTTGTCCTCTAGGTTTTCTTCAAATAATGTTGAAAAACTTTTGAACTGAAAGTATTAGAAGCTATAAAAACAAATATTGGTCAGTAGAGCTGACTGAAGAGTACTGATACATTCTGGGAAATTAGGTACACTGCGCATGTTCAGACTGCACAATCCAAATTCAGCTCACAATGTCACGGCTCTAGGCAGAAATATCAGGGCCAAGCCCATGCTTCTGGGAAAGGCTGAGGCCTTCAAACAAAACCTTCAATGAAGGCATTAAAATACACAAAAGACAATTTAATGGATATATTTAATCATGTTATTGTGAAATATGATATTTTTTTTAAAAATTGATTTTGGTTAAACCCTTATTTTGCACATTAGAAATGTCAATTATTAAGCAGAAAAATGTCATTGAAAAACATTTTTCAGATTGCATTTTGAGAGAATTGTTGGAACCCAGTGGCCAGATTGTGGATTCAGAGTAATGAGTTATCCATAATAAATGTGGATATAGGAATTTATAATGGAAAATGTTGACACAAAACCTGTGACAAAAACGTGGCAATAGGAAGTCAAGTGGCACAGACAGGAAGTGTGTGCAGACATAAGATTTTTAATGTATTATAGAAAGATGATTGCGCAACGTATGGTTAACGTGGGAAAGACAGAGAGCGAAAGAGGCAGCAAGAGGAGCAAAGGGGGAAAATGGTGAATGTGCGAACAGTGGAGGAAGATACTATCAGCAAATTCAGCAGGCAACCTTACAGATTTTTCACAAAAGGAACGACTGATAGACAAAGGGATAAAATGCAGTTCAGTATTTTGAACGTTGGGGCAGGCAAGGTGGACAGTAAAGGTTTTTCCCCCCATGTCCCTTTGTAATCTGATGAAGCTGAAGGGGAGGGGTGGAGTGAGACAGAGAGCCAGGTGGAGTGTAGAGGAGATGGAAAGAGGGATAGAGAGATTGACCAGGACAGAAAATTGCACACAATTAGACAACTGGTGAAGTATTGTCAAACTTTTCATATTTTAAAGTTTGTTACGGCCAATGACCGCCCCTACCCCCAAACCAGATTTACTCCAACAAAATTATCAGCATTTTTACTGTCAGTTTAAAAAATTTCAGAATCTTTTGCCTTCTAAATGAGAGCTGCCAATGACTGCCACATTCTTCGAACAATAGACGCTATTGTTAATATGAATTCAGCCTCAATTACACGTTCCTTTGGGTCATTAATAAGATTGAAACTGGTGTGTTCAGGTTCCATTAGAATAGACTCAGACAATGAATACCAACAATAACAGGACTTTATTCCCATGTGCTTCTCACAGTTTCTGTCTCCCGCCCAAGCCTGCAGTGTTCTCCCTGGCAACATGTTCCTCTCAAACCCCAAGCCTTCACTGGCTCCTCCTCTGTTTACACTCAATAAGCACTCCCTCTGCTGGTCTCTTCCTCCATCACATATAACTGACGTAACCTTATATCATGATGTCAAGGGCACATCCGTCACTCATCAAAGCGTCATACTTGTTTGATTGGCTCAAATATCATAGTCATCAAAAAGCAACAAATCACAACAAATTATTGTTGAATGAACAGTACGGATTGCCTGAAATATACTGAAGAGGTAGTAAAGTTCTCAATGAGGAATTAGGAAACAGCAGCCATTAATGAATAGCAAGAAGGACAAAAGGAACCAATAAAATTGCTGAAAAATATTTTTTGAAAATGCTTTTAGCCACCATCTTGCTTTGATTAGTAACCTGAGCACAAAGTAATAAAATAAAATTGATAACATAATAAACAGATAAAAACATACATAATTCACAGCAAAATCATTAAATTTACCCTGATGTTCGCCTTTACTGAAATTTCTTCAACTATGTTTTCCTCCATAGGCCTGCACCTCTCTTGGGTGACCTGGCTCTTGAGTTCTGCTTCTTTCCACAACTGTCATTCTGTCTGAGGCTTCCCTGAATGAAGAGGTTCAACCATGTAATGTCCTACAACTCCGAGAGTGTACCAATCTCAATCTGTGCAACCACTTGGTGGACCACTAAAATAATGGGGATTTTTTACAAGGAACAGCTTTACTATCACTGGATTTCCTCCCGCCCCTTCCATTATGACCATAAAAGCATGTTCATACTTTTCCTGGTGTCCCCTCAGGAATATTACCAGCCGCCCTTGTTGCTCAACACCATCTGGAAGATGTCTTTTGCTAACAGTTGTGGCACTTTGCTTCCCTAACAGAACATAAGTGTCTGGGATGTACAAGGAATCTCTCACATTGATCACAGGGTTGCTATTTCTCCCTCTATAGTTCTGCTTGGGAGAATATTTTGGCTGCGTGCTTTTCGTATCTGCCGTGACCTCCTCATAATTTGAAATCTAAGTAACTGGTCAGTATGTGCTCCTCTCGCTGGTTGGTGCCCAAATATGCTTTGTTATTTCTCACTTTGTAAGCAAAGGTGCTGTTTTGTAAAGTTCTGGTGTGTTACGAAAATGATGGACAGAAAAAGACCAGCTGGTCAATCAAGCCTGCCCCACAAAGTCGGGATGCCTTAAAAGCATCATGTTTCATAACACCCCCCACCCTGCCCACCAGCAGCCATGTAATCTCCTGGGAGAGGCAAAAAAAAAAATTTTAAAACCCTAAGACTAAATTAAGCAGAAAGAAATCTAGAAAATATACCCCCTTAGGTGATCAAAAACCAATCTAGGTGATCAAAAACCAATCCAGGTGACCACATTTGAGCATCATTTATATTGCTTAGTATTCAGCTTTCTTTTGAAAGCATGTAGCGAGTCACCACTCAACACATGAGCCTGCAACTTGTTCTATAGGTCCACTATCCTCTGGGAAAAGAAGAACCTCGTGACATCTAGCCTAGTTTTGCCCTTGAGCAACTTGTACACATGACCCCTGGTCCTTCCGAACCTAATTAATTGAAATAATCTGTCAACGTGAATACAGTCTAGTCCTTTTCTGATTTTGGCACACCTAGGTTAGGGAGAGGAAGACAATCAGGCTGATCCTAATTCCTGATCATTATCCAATGTTTTCTGCTGAAAAGTATACATCTACGTCTAATGTAAGGTCAGAGCAGGCTCCTCTAACACCCACCTCATGTTCCAGGAATTAGCCTCAATGGGTCAAATGGCCTTTCACCTTTGACCTTTTAATATTCTTATCGTAAAATAAAAAATTTGTTATCTGATAAGCAATCCCTCATTCACATCTCTTTCTGTTGCAACTTTTATTCTCTCTGTTTGACCGATTAATGGTTCATAGAATCATAGAAAATTTACGGCACAGAAGGAGGCCATTCGGCCCATCGTGTCCGTGCCAGCCGAAAATGAGCCACCCAGCCTAATCCCACTTTCCAGCACTTGGTCCGTAGCCTTGTAGGTCACAGCAATTCAGGTGCACATCCAGATACTTTTTAAATGATTTGAGGGTTTCTGCCTCTACCACCCTTTCAGGCAGTGAGTTCCAGACCCCCACCACCCTCTGGGTGAAAAAAATTTTCCTCAGCTCCCCTCCAATCCTTCTACCAATCACTTTAAATCTATGCCCCCTGGTTATTGACCTCTCTGCTAAGGGAAATAGGTCCTTCCTATCCACTCTATCTAGGCCCCTCATAATTTTGTACACCTCAATGAAATCACCCCTCAGCCTTCTCTGTTCCAAAGAGACCAACCCCAGCCTATCCGATCTTTCCTCATAGCTAAAATTCTCCAGTCCTGGCAACATCCTCGTAAATCTCCTCTGTACCATCTCTAGTGAACTTTTTGAACTTTCTGTTCTTCTTCCTTCTAAGCTCCAAATACACCAACCTACACACTCTTTATTCTTCTTGAATGCTCACTGCGTCGAAATCAAAAAGTCTCCAACTCTAACCCATTCTTTCCCAGGGCCTCAAACCTGGAACTCCACACCTTTCTCCTGCAATCTGCAGGTTTTTGGAACTTGAGCTTCATGTCATCTAATCACTAATTCCTATTTACCTCATCTTCTCTCCTACTCCTTTCAATCTCAGTGTTTTCCTGCATATGGGCTTAAGCCCTTTACCTATGGTTCTCAAGAAACAATGTAACACTTTCCCAGTGGTGCAACAAGATTATGCAGTATGCACATACCGGGAAGATCCTGCCTTGAATCCCTGTTCTGTGTTGAGTGAGCTGATCTCAGCTAGAGAAGCTGTTAATCTCAGGACTCCTGGGTTTGGAAGAGGAATAGTATCCAGGATTCACTTCCAGCAATTCCTCCTGGTACTGTGCGTGTGTGGATGATGTGGGGCTCGGCTCTGAATTCCACCCTCCCCCCCACTTCAATGCCATTGAGTTACCTGCCAATCATGAATATGGATAATTGGGCAAGATATTGGATATCAGAGGCTGCCAGCACCTGGTAGAACCCAGCAAGAGTCAGCACCTTCAGAAGAGATGAGGAAAGAAACTGTAGGGAGGAAAACCTGCATGAATCATAGTCTTTTCACATGCCCAGGAATTTGGATGGAGCCCCCTATTGAGGAGAATTATGAGTGGACTAAAAGCTCCTAAGACAAGTTGTAGGGTCAGAAGAGCTGGGTTGAGCCACATCTCCCTGTGTGTTTATTAATTGTGGCACAGTCTAAACAGGTTGGTGTCATAGAAAGGTGGAGCAGCATGTTGGAGTCTGAATGGACCGTAAGGTAGGGGTCTATTCATCAAAAATATTTGACCAACCATTTTTATTTGGGGAGAGAGAAAAGGCAAAAGAGTTTTAAGTCACTTGCGATGTAATGCTGCATACAGACAAAGATCATGTCATAAGATGGCAAACAAATGGAAAAAAAAGTTTTGCCAATCGCCTTTTCGTCAAGGTGATGCCCCTTTAAGAGGAAAAGATAAGAAATTGTGGCACTCCAGCACTGCCACCACCCCCACCCGCCCCACCATCCCGTCCTCCGCAATTTAACAAATTGAATGAAAAAGTCACTTTAAATAACCTGTAGGAGCCCTGCAAACTCCTTTCAATGCTAGTTTCTGCGGACTGACTAACCTTTTCCAAAACACTTCTAAAAAACTGTGAATGAAGACTTCTATTCTAATAAAAGCTCATGCTATTAATCTTTTTTTATTGCAGTTATTACAGTGTAATGATGTTTTTCCTACAGTGGTTGTGTTTTGCTAGGAAGTGGCCCACTGTGCAGTCCGATATCACCTGAAAAACACCAACATCTGGTTCCCATTCCCACTGACTAAATATTCTGGAGCCTGGTTTCTGCAGTAATAACGGCGCCCACTTTGCCAGCCTCACTAACCGGCTCTGGGTCAACTCCACAAATGTGGTTCGAGTTCACACGAAGCAAATTGGCTGCGGAACAAGAGGAGATGTGGAGTGTGAGCAGGATGTGGAGCGGCTCGGTGGAGCATATGCATGGTTAAGATCTCTCCATTTACAAACGGGACACATCTATTAGCAGTTTTTCCTTTCTTCTCCTCCATTTTCTCCCCTTCTCTACTGCTGGTGGCACTGCATCGTGCTGAGGTCCACAGGAACCAGCCACCATCTGGTAAGTTGCTCAAGTACCCACACTTTATGCCTGAACCGAGCAAGTGAGGCTAATCAACAATGGGAGGCCTCAAAGCCAAATTAATCTTGTCCTAATCCGACACACATGAACACTTTCCAGCAGAGGTCACTGGATAGTAATCAGGAGCTGGAACCCTGGCTGATCAGGTCTCAGACTTGCTGAGGCACAAACATGCAATACATTTGATTTCCTTTCGCAATGAAAAACATAAGGACTCATTACATGTGCATGTGACTATGCGTTTATGAGATACCAACAGTCCATCTCTGTAATTATAGTCCTATTGAAAGGGCTGCTAACAAATGGGCAGCTACCTTCTTCATACATTCAATTCCAATTTATCAAACCTTTTCCTATTCAATCCCATTTTATAGTTGCCAAAGGACCAAATACTTTCCCACTGTGCAGAATCCCAAAGGAAACAGACCCCCTTCCCATTCACACCCGTTGTATAGAATCCCTGATAAAATCAAAATATGATTCAAAGTTGCATTTTGAAGTTAAGTACAATCAATCCAGGTCAAACGTCCGCCCTGGTGCTGCAGCTCATTTTGGAAATCGAACCCATTCTCCGTTAAATAATTGCCCTTGTTGAGTGTTTTGTGTTGCTCAGAATGAGCTGCTGACTGCATGACTGAGTGGGTGATGAGTTGAAGGCTTGCCAGGCACTTATAGGAATCTGGAGTTTATAGACCCTGGCCCACGTACTTAGTTACTTGGCCAACTAGTTAATGTGTTCATCAGGATTCAATTACAATCCTCACCACACCAGTACCTTTAGAATGACACAGTTTTGTAGAATGATTGAATCTATTGCAAGCAACAAGCAATGGAGCCTGAGGCCCTGAAATGCATCAAATTGGGTCATATTAGATTAAGTTCAAAACCACCATACTTGGGCAAAAAACACTTCAACCTAAGCAAGTTGGTGGAGTTCACACATAGGTGGGAAATTGTCTCTCTCTCTACACAAATGCCACTATTCCCATGTCCTGCGATGTCAAATCTTTGGGTTGAATTTCCACTGAGGTTTTCCCAATCGTCTGCCGTGAGCTGCAGCGGAAGTCCTGCAGAAACCGGAGAGAAAGGGTGTAAACGCTGTTTACGTCATATTTCCAGGGTTTCCCATGGCTTTTTCGCCATAATTACACCGGAAGATCGGGAGAACTCCTATGGAAGTTCACTCTGTCTCTGAGCACCCCAAATGTCATTTTGCATAACGCACAGTTTCCTGTGATGGTAGGGGTCGAAAGGTTCTAATAGTGACTGGTAAGTGACAACAAAGGTAACTGACTTTGGATACATTTTTAAAACAATAATTCTTGATTGTTCTATTATGGGGGGAACAATCCATGGAAATTTACCAGGAGGGAGGAGGATGTCCTATCCATTTTCGCTGGCTTGTTGGCAATGCCGTCTCTTGGGGGGCGGGGGGCAGTAGGATCCCTTGTAGTATAGAGGTAATTACAGATCCATTTCCCTAATGCAAGAACTTATTCTCTCCAACATGTCCAAGCAGGCACACTTTCTGGCCTGTGGATCAATCTTGAGATCTTCATCTGCAAGTCTTCAAATTCTTCATTCCTGAATTTCTTCATTAGTGGTCTTGTTTGAAGCAACAGACAGGCTCCAACTATAACGGAGGGAAGCAAGAGGGAACCTGCATCAATCTACATCACATGCAAACTGATCTTTCCAATCCTAGACCTGGGTTCAATTCCACGCTAGACTTACAGGATTCAAGTCACCTCACTGTTGTCTATAGAGGTCTCACAAGAACTGAATTTTGGCTGTGTGGGGCTGGAGAACAATGAGTGCCAGCCAACTGCTGCACATCTGCTGAGAGACTGCGCAGTGCCTTCACGTGTCTGATAGTCTGCGATCATCCTTTGTTTCCTGGCATGACCTCTGAGATCATTGTCTAGTCGTTTTATAAATCAGGAATTGACATTTCCTTATTCAGCAATATCAGGCTCTACTTCCACACCTTCATCCTCGGGCTTCCTTGTACTCAGTGACTCACCCAGTGACAGCTCCAAGTCTACACTACCTTGGTGATCCCTAAAGATTCTACCTGGACTAGTGAGTGCAAGTGAGAGTGAAAGTGATGGAGCGGCCAAATTTCTGCAACTGGTGCCAGAATTAGCTGGGCCCAGCATCTCTTTGGCTGTTTCCTGTGCTCTCTCTTTGCTTGCTGGTTCTGAGAATACAAATGAAAGTCAATTATTGTCACAGTTCTGCTCTCATTGAATAATACCCGCATTATTTTATTTTGGAGTTTCAAACGAGTTGTTCAAGCTCTGATCGGTTATCATAATCAGAGCGTATCATATATGCACTTAGTTATCACGAACCATCTGTGGGGATAGGACCGTCAACTTCTCTGTCTACTAGAGCTCAGCAAGAGTTACTCCTCAGGATTTCCATGGCCTCTCCCTCCTTGTGGGTTAATTGCTGGATATCTGGGGGTCCTCCACCTGTAGCCTGCTGTTGACTGGCATTGTTCACTAACTTTGCCTGGAAGGAAATGCATAAATGTGAAATGGCAGCAGCCTCCGGTCTTTATCTCCAATGGCTGTTGGTATTCAAAGTGTGGAGAGCGACAGCAGGAAGTTGGGACACTGGAGATGAGCTTCAAAGGACAGACATGCATGGCAAGATGTGAAGTGATGTTAAGTGGAGGAATCCATGTGAGAGACACACTGGCACATGGAGTAAAATGTGTTCTGTGAAACCCCATAGTTCAGTGCCTAAACACCGAGGGCAAGGAGTGATGGCTTCTCTTTGACGGCTCCACCAGGCAGTCATGCCGCTTAATTAGCATGTCCTGTACCTTTGCTGTCTGTGTCATTTTATTATATTGCTATCTACCGTGTAGGGGAGTCCTTGAGGCTGGTGAGGTGCCACTGACCTCCACAGCCACCTCCTTCCACATCACACGGGCAGCTGCATTGGCAGGTGACTTGCCTCCAGAATGGCATCCTTCCTCTGCTTAGTTTCACACAGCGTTACCTCCACTTCATTTTCAGCAAAGCTTGCAGACCTCTTTTTTGCACCTTTTGCAGGGGCCATCTCCATTTCTCCTCAAGTTACCTAGCTCCTTCAAGCTGAGGCAGACCTTTAAATCCTGCATGGGGCCTTAGACTCTGTTTTCCTCTGGTCTGCCCCCCTATTTTCTGAACCTCCCCGAACATAACTGCCTTATTGTTGCTAGGACTCTCAATCCAGTCCCATCCAGCAATATTCAAATTAACTGACCCTGGAATTTCTGACAGGGTCAGTGTCTGTCTACAATAAAAACAGAAAATGCTGGAGAAGCTCAGCAAGTCAGACAGCATGTGTGGAGAAAGAAACAGGGTTAACGTTTCAGGTCGAAGACCTTTTGTCAGAATTGGAAGATGTTAAGAGTTAAAGTTTTTGAGCAAGTACAGAGCCAGGGAAAGGAGGGGGGCGGGGGGAGAGGGAGGGGAGGGGAGGAAAGAACAAAAGGTAAGGTCTGTGATAGGGTGGAGGGCATGAGTGATTTAATGACAAAAGGGATGATGAGTCAGTGTCTGTCTCCCTGGGAACCTGGAAGTCCCACCACTTCCGCCAGTGGAGCAGGACTGCAGTTATTTCAGGGCTTAAGTGTCCAATCAGCAAGTTGAGAAACCTCATGGTTTCTCCAGATGTTTTTATAGCAGTCCTTGATGGAAAAATGCTGTTCTTGGAGAGAGAGGAGGAAGAGACAATAGAATAGGCTGAAGTTCAGCAAGTGCACCTGAAACAAGTATTCGGTGTGTCTTTTGGGAAATTGAGAAACTGGAAATCTCAAATCCATTTCCATTCTCATGAAAAATAGCAGGATTGGGGATGAGTGAGAGAGAAATTTGGAACTGGCATTGTTGTAAATGTTTTCAGCTTGTTGTAACTAAAAATTGTAGGGCATTCCAGTACTTGTACTTCAATTGTTAAAAAATGGAAAATGTACTTTTTTTTTAACTGTGTATATTCAGAGGTGCAGTTCCAAACGTACTTGCTAGTTGAAAGTGCTGTTTATCATGAATAAGGATGATTTGGAAATGGCCATGCACAGGTCATGGTTTTACTTCTTAACTATGATTCTGAAATGAACTAGTTGATCTGTCCCTCTGTTTGTGGAGCCATTTTTGTTTATCTGATTTTGGCCTAAATGCACCACCATATCCAGTGAGGCCTTGCCAGCCAAATTATTCTCTTAAGCAATTAACTGGTCCATGACTTGACAACTGAGCAGACAGGGAGCATCATTGTGTTACCACCACAAGCATAAGCTTTCAGGGGCAGTGGACTCCGCCGCAGGAAAGAAGACAAATGGTGTCACTTGGAGCAGAGGTGCACTCAGGAGAAAATAAATTAGAGAAAGCAGAAAGAGGGAGTGAGAAAAAGCAGACAAGAAATGTAAGAGAGAGAGAGAGAGAGAGTTACATGGAAATTACATGATAGAAAGAGACTGTTCAGTCCAACCAATCCGTGTTGACGTTTATGCTGCACATGAGAAGTAGTCCTAATCCCATGTACCTGCCTCGTTCCAATATCCCTTTATCCCACTTTCTATCAACACCCTATCTAGAGTATTCTTAAATGTTGACATGGTCTCTGCTTAAATCACTAACTCCAGTAGTTCATTCTACAGCCTCACAACCCTTTATGTAAATATCTCTTACATTTAATCTTATATCTATATCATCTCATTCTAGACCCTTCAATCACTGAAAACAATCTCTTTCTATGTACTGTGTTCCATCCCTTCATAATTTTAAACACCTGTAACAAATCACCCTATAAATACCCTCTGTTCTAATGAAAACAGCCTCAATTTTTCTTCTTATTTCTATATCCTCATACCAGACAGTTTCCAGGAGAATCTGCGTTGTACCCTCTCTATTGCTTCACATTTCTTTTGCTTTAAAAGTTTGGCTGCTCATGCTACTGAGCCTGAGGCCATAGCACAAATTTGCCCTATTTTTAAACGCCAATTAGCAATCTCACTCAGAGAGAAAACAACAACTTGCATTTAAGTAGTGCCTTTAACGTAGAAAAATGCCCCAAGGCATTTCACAGATGCTTAATCATACAAAAATGAACACTGAGCCAAAGATGGAGATATTAGGAGAGGTAACCAAAAGCTTGGTCAAATCGGTGGGTTTTAAGGAGGGAACTTTTTAAGGAGGAGAGGTGGAGAGGCGGAGCAATTTAGGGAGAGAATTCCAGAGTGTGGGACCTAGATGGGTGAGGGCACGGCTGCCAATGGTGGGGTGAAGGAAGTGAGGGATGGACAAGAGGCCGGAGTTGGAGGCATTGGGGAGCCAATGTAGGTCAGCAAGATCAGGAACGATTGGTGCCCAGGAGTAGTTGCGGAATAGGATAAAAACAGCCGAGCTTTGGTTGTGCTGGAGTTTAGAGAGAGTGGAGGATGGGAGACCGGCCAGGAGAGCGCTGGAATAGTCGAATCCGGAGGTGCAGCGTGCCTCGAGTGGAAGAAGGAAAAGTTCACACCAGTCACAGAGATTACTCTGCTGAGGTTGATGCATGGTTAGGAGGAGCTTTACTCTGCATTTAACCTGTTCTGTACCTGTTATAGGAGTGGAAAAAACAAGAAAAAAAATGTTCCCATTCACTGGCAATGACATTTCACACCTTAGTAGACACAAAAAAAATCACATAAATTTGAAAGAATAGACTGCTGAGTGGAACATTCCAGGAGGTTGAAGCATGGTAGATAATGGGGAAGGTGCTGACATCTGTGTGCGATTGTTTTTATTCGTGCAGCCCACACAGCCCTTTATTAGCTGCATTCTTGAAATACAGAGATTTATTGATGTGGTATGGAAACCTAATGACCTTGGAGTTAATTAGTGGGAGGATTGTAGCTCAGGAGGGTGGGCCCCCGATGTTTATCCTGCAGTGCTGACAGACTTATTACAGATTATGTGTCCGCGGCCACGACTTGCTGAAACCAGCGATAAGGGTTTATCAGCGTGCTCGTGGGCCTGGGCCTTCAAAGTGAATTAAGTAAATGTAACAGGGTCCTTAAGGAAAAGATTTCCAGCTTACCACAGCCTTTGAACAGTATTCGGAGCCAGAACCATGCTATATTGGGTTTACTTTTAAACTTAATGAATTTGGAGGAGGATATTTATCCCTTTATAAGAAAAAAGCTCCACACTCTCCCTCCAATCCTGACTGCACGGTTTAACAAAGTACAGGCTACCCACCAGCAACTCACCCAAGTGTCTGATCGTCAGCCAAGACAGCGAGCGTCCGCAAACTATTCAACCACGGTGACAGTCTCGGCCAAGCCCAATCCTGTCCTCACGTGATATCCCCACATACCAAGCCTTCCATCTAGGGGCTACTGGATAGTGATCAGGAGCAGGACCCCTGGCTGGCTTTTCCATTTCCTAATCCACTCCGAGACACTCAGACCAATTGTAGCTGCCCCAGCTGAGGTCAGTTAACTCAGCATGGACAAAGGATCAAACTGTGCCCTTCTGCTCTGTATGGCCTGGTGTTACTCCAGACGGTGTATTCATTCACTGAATTTGGGGAGCTGCCGTTATTTACCGTGTCATGAAGTGTGTATTTTCAGGTTTTCTTGTACTTACCCCGAATCTGGATCCTTTCTGAATGCTGCATCTCTGAAGCCAAACTCCCAGAAGCTGCCTGAGCTGTTTTTATACTGGAGTTCACGGTTCATTTGACATTGGCTCAGCTCAGCAGTGCCCTGCACAATCGTTAATTACCGCTGTGAGAAAGGAATCCGGTACCTTTATCCAGCATGCTTTGGGAAAATAGGCTAACTGAGAGCAGCAAGGGCTCATGGGAGTGTTTATGAATAAAAGCTGCAAGCAAAGCTTTTGGAAAACTGCAGACTTGTAGCCTTCATAGCAAAAAGGGGTATGTTATCATCTACACGGTCCACTATAAGACAGCCTTGTGTGTGTTGTGAGTATCCCTTGTTTGGGGGGTGAGATCATCTCTATACTAAGAATAATACCTCCAGATCCAATACATGTCCAAGATAAGAATTAGGAACAAGATCACTACACTAAGAATGATAGTGCCGCGCAGGAACACGAAAAAGGATGGGCGAGGTGGGGAAGTGTGCAAGATATTCACACAAACCCAATGTGAGGATAGCCAGAGACCCCTGTTA
This sequence comes from Heptranchias perlo, assembly GCF_035084215.1. NCBI lineage: Eukaryota > Metazoa > Chordata > Chondrichthyes > Hexanchiformes > Hexanchidae > Heptranchias > Heptranchias perlo. Next base: position 19,957,529 of record NC_090336.1, read on the forward strand.
GGCAGTTTTCTCGAGGCGATTCATGATGTGGGCACTGACAGGAGGAAGACTGATCGACTTCTCCCAGCACAGCTATTGAAGTTGTACTGTCTAGGTGTGTCTTATATTATTGCTTGTAATTGGTAGTAACATTTATGTTTAAGTAGGTCAATAAAACAATCTCTTTCACGTACAGTGGCTCGAACTATTTGAAGCAAACGGCAATGGTTGATGGGTGTTTTTGTGACTGGAGGGCTGTTTCCAGTAGTGTTCCGCAGGGCTCAGTACTAGGTCGCTTGTGCTTTGTAGTATATATCAATGATTTGGACTTAAATGTAGGGGCCTTGATTAAGAAGTTTGCAGGTGATACAAAAGTTGGCTGTGTGGTTGATAGTGAGGAAGAAAGTTGTAGACTGAAGGAAGATATCAATGGACTGGTCAGGTGGACAGAAAAGTGGCAAATGGAATTCAATCTGGGGAAGTGTGAGGTAATGCATTTGGGGAGAGCAAACAAGACAAGGCAATACACAATAAATGGTAGGATACTGAGAAGTGTGGAGGAACAGAGGGACCTTGGAGTGCATGTCCACAGATCCCTGAGGGTAGCAGGACAGGTAGATAAGGTGGTTAAGAAGGCATAGAATATAAGAGCAGGGAAGTTATGCTAGAACTGTATAAAACACTAGTTAGGCCACAGCTAGAGTACTACATACAGTTCTGGTCACCACATTACAGGAAAGATGTGATTGCACTAGAGAGGGTACAGAGGAGATTTACAAGGATGTTGCAAGGACTGGAGAATTCTAGCCGTGAGGAAAGGTTGGATAGGCTGGGGTTGTTTTCTTTGGAACTAAGGCAAACATAGGTCCCTTAGAGGATGAGACCGGGAAATTAATGGTGGGAAACATGGAGATGGCAAAAATGCTGAACAAATATTTTGTTTCAGTCTTTACAGTAGAGGACACTAAGAATATCCCAACACTGGACAAACAGGGGACTCTCGGGGGGGAGGAGCTAAATACGATTAAAATCACTCAGGAGATGGTACTCAGTAAAATAATGGGACTCAAGGCGGATAAATCCCCTGGACCTGATGGCTTCCATCCTAGGGTCTTGAGGGAAGTGGCAGTAGGGATTGTGGATGCTTTGGTGATAGTTTTCCAAAATTCCCTGGACTCAGGAGAGGTCCCGGCAGATTGGAAAACTGCTAATGTAACACCGTTATTTAAAAAGGGTAGTAGGCAGAAGGCTGGAAATTATAGGCCAGTTAGATTAACATCTGTGGTGGGTAAAATTTTGGAGTCTATTATTAAGGAGACAGTAACGGAACATTTAGATAAGCATAATTTAATAGGACAAAGTCAGCATGGCTTTATGAAGGGGAAGTCATGTCTGACAAATTTGCTTGAGTTCTTCGAGGATATAACGTATAGGGTGGATAAAGGGGAACCAGTGGACGTAATGTATTTAGACTTCCAGAAGGCATTCGACAAGGTGCCACATAAAAGATTATTACTTAAGATAAAAAATCACGGGATTGGGGGTAATATTCTGGCATGGGTGGAGGATTGGTTATCGAACAGGAAGCAGAGAGTTGGGATAAATGGTTCATTTTCGGACTGGCAACCAGTAACCAGTGGTGTTCCACAGGGGTCGGTGCTGGGTCCCCAACTCTTTACAATCTATATTAACGATTTGGAGGAGGGGACCGAGTGCAACATATCAAAATTTGCAGATGATACAAAGATGGGAGGGAAAGTAGAGAGTGAGGAGGACATAAAAAACCTGCAAGGGGATATAGACAGGCTGGGTGAGTGGGCGGAGATTTGGCAGATGCAATATAATATTGGAAAATGTGAGGTTATGCACTTTGGCAGGAAAAATCAGAGAGCAAGTTATTTTCTTGATGGCGAGAGACTGGAAAGTACTGCAGTACAAAGGGATCTGGGGGTCCTAGTGCAAGAAAATCAAAAAGTTGGTATGCAGGTGCAGCAGGTGATCAAGAAAGCCAACGGAATGTTGGCTTTTATTGCTAGGGGGATAGAATATAAAAACAAGGAGGTATTGCTGCAGTTATATAAGGTATTGGTGAGACCGCACCTGGAATACTGCATACAGTTTTGGTCTCCATACTTAAGAAAAGACATACTTTCTCTCGAGGCAGTACAAAGAAGGTTCACTCGGTTAATCCCGGGGATGAGGGGGCGGACATATGAGGAGAGGTTGAGTAGATTGGGACTCTACTCATTGGAGTTCAGAAGAATGAGAGGCGATCTTATTGAAACATATAAGATTGTGAAGGGTCTTGATCGGGTGGATGCAGTAAGGATGTTCCCAAAGATGGGTGAAACTAGAACTAGGGGGCATAATCTTAGAATAAGGGGCTGCTCTTTCAAAACTGAGATGAGGAGAAACTTCTTCACTCAGAGGGTGGTAGGTCTGTGGAATTTGCTGCCCCAGGAAGCTGTGGAAGCTACATCATTAGATAAATTTAAAACAGAAATAGACAGTTTCCTAGAAGTAAAGGGAATTAGGGGTTATGGGGAGCGGGCAGGAAATTGGACATGAAGCTGAGTTCGGATCGGTCAATGCCCTGTGGGTGGCGGAGAGGGCCCAGGGGCTATGTGGCCGGGTCCTGCTCCGACTTCTTGTGTTCTTTAGATTTGTGGTTGGGATCAGATCAGCCATGATCTTATTGAATGGCGGAGCAGGCTCGAGGGGCCGATTGGCCTACTCCTGCTCCAATTTCTTATGTTCTTATGTTCTTAATGCAGGCTGAGGGGTGATTTAATTGAGGTGTATAAAATTATGAGGGGCCGAGATAGAGTGGACAGGAAGGACTTATTTCCCTTAGCAGAGAGGTCAATAACTAGGGGGCATAGATTTAATGTAATTGGTAGAAAGATTAGAGGGGAGTTGAGGAGAAATTTTTTCACCCAGAGGGTTTTGGGGGTCTGGAACTCACTACCTGAAAGGGTGGTAGAGGCAGAAACCCTCATTGCATTTAAAAAGTATTTGGATATGCACTTGAGGTGCTGCAACCTACAAGGCTATGGACCAAGAACTGGAAAGTGGGATTAGGCTGGATGTTATTTTTTGGCAGACATAGACACGATGGGCCAAATGGCCTCCTTCTGTGCCTTAAATTTCGAAATTTCTATTTCTATATCACCAATACGAAGTGGATAAGTAAGATTATACCACTCTTACAACTGCCATTGTTCATTTAGCTATCTGTTTCAAATGTTTTATCCTACTATTCGATGGAGTCCTGGAGTGCGGTTGCAGATTCAGAAGTCTGCGTTCAACAAGTTACCAAAAGCAGCCTCGCCATCACAGTGAATCACTGAACAGATCTCAGCCTCGCCATCACAGTGAATCACTGAGCAGATCTCAGCCTCGCCATCACAGTGAATCACCGAGCAGATCTCAGCCTCGCCGTCACAGTGAATCACTGAGCAGATCTCAGCCTCGCCGTCACAGTGAATCACTGAGCAGATCTCAGCCTCGCCATCACAGTGAATCACTGAGCAGATCTCAGCCTCGCCATCACAGTGAATCACTGAGCAGATCTCAGCCTCGCCATCACAGTGAATCAATGAGCAGATCTCAGCCTCGCCATCACAGTGAATCACTGAGCAGATCTCAGCCTCGCCATCACAGTGAATCACTGAACAGATCTCAGCCTCGCCATCACAGTGAATCACTGAGCAGATCTCAGCCTCGCCATCACAGTGAATCACTGAGCAGATCTCAGCCTCGCCATCACAGTGAATCACTGAGCAGATCTCAGCCTCGCCATCACAGTGAATCACTGAGCAGATCTCAGCCTCGCCATCACAGTGAATCACTGAGCAGATCTCAGCCTCACCATCACAGTGAATCACTGAGCAGATCTCAGCCTCGCCATCACAGTGAATCACTGAGCAGATCTCAGCCTCGCCATCACAGTGAATCACTGAGCAGATCTCAGCCTCGCCATCACAGTGAATCACTGAGCAGATCTCAGCCTCGCCATCACAGTGAATCACTGAGCAGATCTCAGCCTCGCCATCACAGTGAATCACTGAGCAGATCTCAGCCTCGCCATCACAGTGAATCACTGAGCAGGTCTCAGCCTCGCCATCACAGTGAATCACCGAGCAGATCTCAGCCTCGCCATCACAGTGAATCAATGAGCAGATCTCAGCCTCGCCATCACAGTGAATCACCGAGCAGATCTCAGCCTCGCCATCACAGTGAATCACTGAGCAGATCTCAGCCTCGCCATCACAGTGAATCACTGAGCAGATCTCAGCCTCGCCATCACAGTGAATCACTGAGCAGATCTCAGCCTCGCCATCACAGTGAATCAATGAGCAGATCTCAGCCTCGCCATCACAGTGAATCAATGAGCAGATCTCAGCCTCGCCATCACAGTGAATCACTGAGCAGGTCTCAGCCTCGCCATCACAGTGAATCACTGAGCAGGTCTCAGCCTCGCCATCACAGTGAATCACCGAGCAGATCTCAGCCTCGCCATCACAGTGAATCACTGAGCAGGTCTCAGCCTCGCCATCACAGTGAATCACTGAGCAGCAATCAGCAGCTTCCTCTCCACCACTTTCCTTGGGCAGTCATGGTGGCATTGACAGAGGCCTGGAGCAGGCTGCCAGTCCATCCTCTCAACAACAACTTCTATCTTTCTAGAGCACCTCACATACAGAAAGGCATCCCAGAGCACTTGACAGGCAGAGCAAAGAGGGGAAATGGGAGAGACAGGAAGTCGGGGGTGACCACAGCACAACACAGAAGATCTCATATTTTAAAGCTGTTGAAATCTCTTGCTGCAGAACAGTTATTTCCAGAATTTATGCTTAAAATTAGTTAGCAGCAGCAAACAAACATTTTATTTTCTCCCCTCTTCTGACTCTTTTTGTGGTATAGTTCTTGATACCTCAGTCAGTTGCCATTACTCATGTCTGAGCCTAGATAATGAGTGCCAGAACACTGGTTTGGTCCTGACCCACTGAATGAGCTGATTTCAGCCACCGCAGCGGCATAAATACGACAACAAATCTGAAGACTGCCCTCCCTGTGCAGATTTAGGAAAGGGGAGGAAATACTGATCGGAATAGAAATTAATCACAAAGAAGTGACAAGCTAAGGGCAGTAAAAGAAAGAAAGCAGCGGGCCTGGACAGATTTCAAAACCGAGTATTAAAAGAGGTGATCAAATGAAATTGGACACATCTTGGCGGTTATCTGAAAGGAATCATTAAATCGTCGAGCAGAAATTAATAGCCAAGTTCCGCACCCATGAGGACGGCCTCAACCGGGATCTTGGGTTCATGTCACACTACACGTAACCCCACCAGCGAACAAATGTTATCTGTTTTTAATATAACGGGTCATTGACTGTCTTCGTTCTGTCTCTCTCTCTTTTTTTTGGGGGGGTTGTATATTCAGTGGCCTTTTAGATGACACCTTTCTGTCTGCTCACTGTGATTGCCTTGGCAACGGGCAGTAATCACCAGGCTTTGTTATGTGATCTTAAAATGCGAAGGATTCAAAATTGTCATTTCCACACCGCCTGAGGAAGGGGAAAGCCCCTGAAAGCTTGTGGGATTAAAAATAAAATCGTTGGACTATAACTTGGTGTTGTAAAATTGTTTACAATTAAATATAACAGTTATATTAAGGGACTGGAGAGAGGAAATTGTGGTTCCAATTTATAAAAAGGGACAGGAGGACAACTCAGTGTACTATAGACCTGTGAGCATCACTTAGTTTGGGAAATAATAGAAAGAATCCTGAAAGAGGGAACAGTAAGACATCGGAAAATGAGAAAAGTAGTCACCATAGATTTACAGTGGATCGACCTTGCTAGACAAATCGATTAGAGTTCTTTCAGAATATAACTCCACTAGTTGACATGGGGAACTCAGATTTAATATATCTAGACTTTAGCAAAGCCTCTGATAAAGTACCATGCAGGAAATTACTTTATAAAGTAGAAAGGCACAGAATGGAGAAGCAGCTTTTGAAGTGGATATTAACTGATTGTGCCGCAAGATACAAAGGGTGGTTGTTAAAGGAACAGCATCTCCATGGCAAGAGGAGACTAGTGGATACCACTGGGATCAGTTTTCAGGTCCTAGTTATTTTCAATATAGATCAATGATCTGGAGGAATGGACGATAACAAAGCTCCCCAAGTTTGTGATTGATAACAAATTGGGAGGGGTTGTATATAATGGAGAACCAATAGACCAATTGCAGAGGGATATTCATATATGGGATATGCGTATAGGCTGCAGGATTGTGCCAAGAAGTGGGAGATGTCATTTAACATAGAGAAATACAAGGTCTTGAAGCTGGGGAAGGGAAACAAACAGTGGGAGTATAAAATAAATGGGAACAGTCCAGAGAAATCAGCACAGGAGACAGATCTGGGAATGGAAAACATCTTGAAACCATCAATGCAGTGTGCAGCAGTAGTGAAAAGATATATAGGATCTTCAGATGTAAAGCAGGAGGGATAGAGCACAAGTATCAGGAAGTGATCATCAGTTTGTACAAAGCACTGGCCTCCCCATTTTGATGACTGTGTACAGCTCTGGGCACTGGGATTTGTATCACAAGGGGGACATCCTGGCCTTGTAGGGAGTACAAAGAAGGGCAACTAAGTTGGCAATTGGGCACCTGAGCTGAGAAAAGTTCTCAGAGTATTAGGGATATTTATGTTAGCTTAGCTGTAACTTTATTAGATAAAATGGATCTCAAAATGATGTCCAGTATTAAGAGAAACTCTACGACAAGAGTTCTACATGGGTTCAAACTTAGATGAGAAAAGGTGAATACAGAGTTACAACATACCTTCTTCACGCAGAGGGTAGTAAACGTCATTTGTTTAAGTATATCTAATGAAGGGATAGACCATGGGTAACCATAGAATCCAAGAGGCTGCTTGATTTCCTTCAGGGGTCAGAGAGAAATTTCCCATTTTTTTCCCCTGAAATTAGCCAAAGTTTTTTTTGCCTCCTTCTTGAGTTAACATTACCAGCAACTGGGGTGGGTGTTGCATGGGGTTGCACTGCCTGACAGTAGGGTGAGAAAAGGTGGGGCTAATGGACTTGTTTGGATAGGAAAGTTTCAAGAGAATTAGTACAGGTTGTTATGGGTGGATAGGGCAAGCAGCTGGGGTTCTTTTATCGGAATTTCAGTGGTTTCTGAGGTAATGCGATTCTGCCATCATTCTGCTAGAAGCTTCTAGTATCCGTTATTCACGATACCAAGGGCTAGGAGCACTTTATCTACCTTGCCTCTTCCTTTACATAGTCAAAGATTTAACATGTGGCCATGCGCTTCCAGTGACCAGGAGCTAAGAAATGCCTTACCCTCATGCAGCCTCAGAGAGGCACAGCCTGTGGATCACACAAGAGAGCAGGTTATTCAGCGGTTAATTAAAAAATGTTTCTTGCTCCGGTTCAAATCACAGGACCAACAAATGGCTGGGCATCTCCAACACTGCAAGGGGTTGATACCGTGCATCGATAAAGCAAGTCGGAAGCATGGAGCTGAATCTCCCCCTCTGAGAAACTAAACTCCACAATCCATGTATCAATCTTAGGGTGCCCCTCAGGATGTGGTCCAGTGACATTCAACCTTCAGTACTTTATAACGATGCTTATTTTTGACTCCATGCCCAATTAAACATTGCTGCATAAAAATGGATTGTAATTTTGTCTGGCCTGAGTTAGCTGATCTCAGCCGGGCAGCAGTGAAGACACAATAGTTATTCCTAGCACTCTTGGACTGGAAAGCTCAATCAAGGTTCCCACTCCTAATCTTCACCCTGTGACCCCTGCTGGAGAGTTCCTGTGTATGAACATCTGGTGAGGGCAGGATCAAACTCAGTTATGATGTCTCTTGTGGTCCAATAGCTTTTCACTTGGATGAGAAACCAGAGGGGAGCTGGCAGTGGCCACTGAATTGCACCCCAAGAGTCAATGCCATCCAGAGAGGAGTGGCTGGGGGAAGAACAGTGTTCCCATCACTATCCTGGCTGAAGTCAGCTGCCTCAACAATGACCATGATGGAACCTGGGACCTTCCTATTCTGCTTTGCTCTATGACACAACACGCTGCCATTAGTGATTAAACCACTGGGGGAGTTGGTGAGCAATTATTCTGAAGCATGGACCAAAACAAAAGAACACAGCTTCGAAACAAGGCTCCAGTTGAAGTGTCACAAACAAAAAGTTGTGACTTGAGAAAAAAAGCAGCAGCAAAGAATGTAAAAGAGAAGGGAAACAAGTTAAAAATGAGGAAGTAAGAAATGAGGTCAGGCAAAACTTTTTCATCCATAGTGGAGTTGTGCAATAAGGTACCAGGCAAGGTCACTGTGGCAGACAGTAAAATTGGGTCAATCATTTGGAAAGAGAAGGGATTGAAAAATCTGGTGACAAAGTGGGTGAGTGGGATGATCAATGAAAAACAGACAAGCTTGTTGGCCCCAAAAAACTTTCTCCCGTTGCTAAAAATCTTTTGTTCTTACATTCTAAATGATTCAACCCTTTCAAAATCTCATCCTTTGCTATCACATATCACAAGATGAAGGAACAAGTACCAATGCTGATCTGTGATTTGTGATTAATTCCCGATGGAGCATGAAATAAAATATTGCATTTTCAAGTGGATTCTATCAATCAAAAACCGTGTAAATGTTACATTGGAAAAGTTAGCCAATGGTGAGTTAAAATATTGACCGTTAATCTCAAGGATCTAGGTTCAAGTCCGTCCCAGTCAGAAGAGAAAAAGGCATATTTCTTTTTACAGAATGAGTACTGATAACATCACCTGGGAACTGGCAGAGAGGAGTTACTAAGCCTAACAATGTGAAGAAATTGAAATAATGTCAGTACAAGTCCAGTCAGTAACACTGGGCAGACTGGGAAGAGTTACTGAGCTCAAAGGTCCCGAGAATCCCTCTTTAAAAGAAAAAAAGACTTGCAATTATATAATGCTTTATCACATTTCAAAGAAATGTCTCAAAGTGCTTCACGTGCAAGGAATTACATTCAAAGGCGTGATGACCGTTAAGTAGCAAATATAATAACCATTTTGCACACAGCAAGATCCCACAAACAATGATGAGACGAATTGAAAGTTAATCTCTTTTTTAATAATATTGGATGAGAGAAAAGATGTCCAGAACACTGGAAGAATTCCCTGATCTTTTTTCCAAATTGTGCCATGGGATCTGTAACATCTAGCTGAATCACCGGAACTAGTGATTTAACATTTCATCTGAAGGACATTAGCTCTAGCAATGTAGGAATCCATCAGTACAGCACTGGTAAATCAGCCCATGTCACATGCTCAAGTCCTGGAGTCTAGTTTGAACCCACAACTTCTGACTGAGAACTGAGAGTGCTTGATGGGGCAGACAGCTCCTTTTAAAAAGGATGCCAAAGAGAAATTCTTCCTTTAAAAAGGATCCTAATGGCAAAACCTCCTCCTTCAAAAAGGGGTTCTGATGGTAAGACTCATTCTTTAAAAGGGTTCCCGATCACGTGATTTGCTCTTTAAAAAGAAATCATAAGAACATAATAAATAGTAGCAGGAGTAGGCCATACGGCCCCTCGAGCCTGCTCCACCATTCAATAAGATCATGGCTGATCTTTGACCTCAACTCCACTTTCCCGCCCGATCCACATAGGTTCCCTTAGAGTCGAAAAATCTATCAAGCTCAACCTTGAATGTATTTAATGACTGAGCATCCACAGCCCTTTGGGGTAGATTCCAAAGATTCACAACCCTCCGAGTGAAGAAATTCCTCCTCATCTCAGTCCTAAGTGGCCGACCCCTTATCCTGCGACAATGCCCCCTAGTTCTAGACTCTCCAGCCAGGGGAAACAACCTCTCCGCATCTGCCCTGTCAAGCCTTCTCAGAATCTTGTGTATATCAATGAGATCACCTCTCATTCTTCTAAACTCCTGACAGCATAGGCCCATTCTACTCAATCTCTCCTCACAGGACAAACCTCTCATCCCAGGAATCAATCTCGTGAACCTTCGTTGCAGCCCCTCTGAGGCAAATATATTGTTCCTTAGGTAAGGAGACCAAAACTGTACACAGTACTCCAGGTGTAGTCTCAGCAAAGTCCTGTATAATTGCAGCAAGACGTCCTTACTCTTATATTCCAACCTCCTTGCAACAAAGGCCAACATATCATTTGCCTTCCTAATTGCCAGCTGTACCTGAATGTTAACTTTCTGTGCTTCATGTACAAGGACACCGAAATCTCTCTGAACACCAACATTTAATAATTTCTCACCATTTAAAAAATATTCTGTTTTTCTAGTCTTCCTACCACAGTGAATAAACTTACTTTTCCCCACATTATACTCCATCTGCCACCTTCTTGCCCACTCACTTAACCTGTCTATATCCCTTTCCAGTCTCTTTGCGAACTCCTCACAGCTTATTTTCCCACCTAGCTTTGTATCATCAGCAAACTTGGATACATTACACTCAATCCCTTCATCTAAGTCATTAATATAGATTGTAAATAGCTGAGGCCCAAGTACCGATCCTTGCGGCACCCCACTAGTTACAGCCTGCCAACCTGAAAATGACCTGTTTATTCCCACTCTGTTTTCTGTCCATTAAAAAATCCTCTATCGATGTTAATATATTACCCCCAACCCCTAGAGCCCTTATCGTGTTTAACAACCTTTTATGTGGCACCTTATCGAATACCTTTTGAAAATCCAAATATACTACATCCACTGGTTCCCCTTTATCTACCCTGCTAGTTACATCCTCAAAAAACTCTAATAGATTCGTCAAACACGATTTCCCTTTTCATAAAACCATGTTGACTCTGCCTAATCATATTATGATTTTCTAAGTGCCCCATTACTACGTCCTTAATAATGGATTCCAGCATTTTCCCAACTACTTACGTCAGGCTAACTGGCCTGTTTCCTCTCTCCCTCCTTTCTGGAATAGCAGTGTTACATTTGCTACCTTCCAATCCACTGGGACCGTTGTAGAATCTAGGGAATTTTGAAAGATCACAATCAATGCATCACTAATTCTGCAGCCACCTCTTCTAGAACCCAAGGATGTAGGGCCATCAGGACATGGGGATTTGTCGGCTTTTAGTCCCATTAATTTCTCCCGTACTTTTTCTTTACTAATATTAATTACTTACTCTCTTTAGGCCCTTGGTTCTGCACTATTTCTGGTATGCTTTTTATGTCCTCTACTGGGAAGACAGATACAAAATATTTGTTTAACGTCTCTGCCATTTTCTTATTCCCCATTATAATTTCTCCTGTCTCAGCCTCTAAGGGACCCACGTTTGCTTTCACTACTCTCTTCCTCTTTACGTACTTACAGAAGCTCTTACAATCTGTTTGTATATTTCTTGCTAGTTTACTTTCATATTCTATTTTCTCCCTCTTTACCAATTTTTTGATCATCCTTTGCTGGTTTCTAAAACTCTCCCATTCCTCAGGCTTACTACTCTTCTTGGCAATATTATAAGCCTCTTCTTTTAATCTAATACTATCCTTAACTTCTTTAGTTAGCCACGGATGGATCACTTTTCCCGTGGAATTTTTATTCCTCAATGGAATGTATATTCATTGAGAATTATGAAATGTTTCTTTAAATGTTCGTCATTGCTTATCTACCGTCATATCTTTTAATCTAATTTCCCAATCAATTTTGGCCAACTCACCCCTCATACCTATATAATTGGCTTTAAGTTCAAGACTCTAGTTTCAGACTTAAATACATTACTCTTGAACTCAATGTGAAATTCTAACAGATTATGATCACTCTGCCCCAGAGAATCCCTTACTATGAGATGACTAATTAACCCTGTCTCACTACACAAGACAAGATCTAAAATGGCCTGTTCCCTGGTTGGAGCCACGATGTATTGTCCTTGGAAACTGTCTCGAATGCATTCCATGAACTCATCCTCCAAACTACTTTTGCCAATTTGATTTGCCCAGGCTATATGAAGATTAAAGCCCTCCATGATTACTGCATTACCTTTGTTACAAGCTCCTCCTATTCCTTGATTAATACCCTGTTCAACAGTGTAACTACTGTTAGAGGGCCTATAAACTACTCCCACCAGTGTTTTCTGTCCCTTGTTATTTCTTTTTTTTTGTTTTTTTTAATTCATTCATGGGATGTGGGCGTCGCTGACAAGGCCAGCATTTATTGCCCATCCCTAATTGCCCTTGAGAAGGTGGTGGTGAGCCGCCTTCTTGAACCGCTGCAGTCTGTGTGGTGAAGGTTCTCCCACAGTGCTGTTAGGTAGGGAGTTCCAGGATATTGACCCAGTGACGATGAAGGAACAGCGATATATTTCCAAGTCGGGATGGTGTGTGACTTGGAGGGGAAGGTGCAGGTGGTATTGTTCCCATGTACCTGCTGCCCTTGTCCTTCTAGGTGGTAGAGGTCGCGGGTTTGGGAGGTGCTGTCGAAGAAGCCTTGGCGAATCGCTGCAGTGCATCCTGTAGATGCTACACACTGCAGCCACGGTGTGCCGGTGGTGAAGGGAGTAAATGTTTAGTGTGGTGGATGGGGTGCCAATCAAGCAGGCTGCTTTGTCCTGGATGGTGTCCAGCTTCTTGAGTGTTGTTGGAGCTGCACTCATCCAGGCAAGTGGAGAGTATTCCATTACACTCCTGACTTATGCCTTGTAGATTGTGGAAAGGCTTTGGGGAGTCAGGAGGTGAGTTACTCGCCACAGAATACCCAGCCTCTGACCTGCTCTTGTAGCCACAGTATTAATGTGGCTGGTCCAGTTAAGTTTCTGGTCAATGGTGACCCCCAGGATGTTGATGGTGGGCGGGTACAGCGATGGTAATGCCGTTGAATGTCAAGGGGAGATGGTTAGACTCTCTCTTGTTGGGGGTGGTCATTGGCTGGCACTTGTCTGGCACGAATGTTACTTGCCACTTATCAGCCCAAGCCTGGGTGTTGTCCACGTCTTGCTGCATGCGGGCATGGACTGCTTCATTATCTGAGGGGTTGCGAATGGAACTGAACACTGTGCAATTATCAGCGAACATCCCCATTTCTGACCTTATGATGGAGGGAAGGTCATTGATGAAGCAGCTGAAGATGGTTGGGCCAAGGACACTGCCCTGAGGAAGTCCTGCAGCAATGTCCTGGGGCTGAGATGATTGGCCTCCAACAACCACTACCATCTTTCTTTGTGCTAGGTATGACTGCAGCCACTGGAGAGTTTTCCCCCTGATCCCCATTGACTTCAATTTTACTAGGGCTCCTTGTTGCCACACTCGGTCAAATGCTGCCTTGATGTCAAGGGCAGTCACTCTCACCTCACCTCTGGAATTCAGCTCTTTTGTCCATGTTTGGACCAAGGCTTTAATGAGGTCTGGAGCCGAGTGGTCCTGACGGAACCCAAAATGAGCATCGGTGAGCAGGTTATTGGTGAGTAAGTGCCGCTTGATAGCACTGTCGACGACACCTTCCATCACTTTGCTGATGATTGAGAGTAGACTGATGGGGCGGTAATTGGCTGGATTGGATTTGTCCTGCTTTTTGTGGACAGGACATAGCTGGGCAATTTTCCACATTGTCGGGTAGATGCCAGTGTTGTAGCTGTACTGGAACAGCCAAGATCCTTTCCTACTACTTTCTTTATGTCATCCTTTATTATCAGGGCTACCACCCGTGCATCCCCACCCACCCCCACCCTCCCGCCCTTTTCCATTTTGTCTATCTTTTTGAAAAGTTAAGTGCCCTGGAATATTTAGTTCCTAACCTTGGTCACCTCAGTCACGGCTAGATCAAACCCATTTATCTCTATTTGTACCATTAGTTCAGTTATCTTGTTACGAACACTTCATGCATTAAGATAAAGAGCCCTTAATTTTAACTTTTTACTATTTTTCCCTGATTTGACCTTGTTCACTGATGCACTATTACCGTTAAACTCTCTGTCCCTTCCTGACACATTCTGTTTATCTTTACCCAAGTCGCTACACAGCTCTATGGCCTTGACTTTTCTCTTTAGATTTATAAATTTACCCTTACCTGAACCCTCTCCCCCTTTTTAGTTTAGAGCTGATGGCAAGACTCGCTCTTTTTTTTCCCTTTGTATTTCTTATGTATTTTTGTCATCCTAACCTGTAAGCAGAGCAAATTATATTAGCTGAGATTTAGTCAGAAATTCCTCATTATAAAACACAGGACATATTGCTCCAACAGAAATGGCTGTGCTGGAAGAGTGTGCTGCTATCCTGTATTATGTATGCTACCTTGTGCAATGTAATGCTAAATTGCAATCATTTCCTTTTCCAAATTCCTCATGAACATCTCCTTCCTTAGCCTCTGTAACAGATGACTCCTCATCCTCAGTGATTTCAACCCACACATAATTCCCCCAGATGTTCTACTCTGACTTCTCTGTCCTCCTATCCTCACTCTATTTCACTCTTTACATAAATTTCCCTGCCTGTATCCTCGGCCACTCCTTCAAACTCATCACCACTCTGCTCGAAATCTCAATCATCAACAAGGTTATCTCAGACCACTTGTTCGTCTCCATCACCATCCCTCCACTGCTCTCACCATATGCCCGTGGTAAAACCTCTCTCCGAGTTCCTTCACTAAATCAGTCTCAAACTGCCAACTCCCTCGTCTTGGCCTGCTAGGTGGGCTCCTGCCCTTCAGTCAAACCTGGTCTGTCGTCAGTTATCTGGCGCATTAACCAAGCATCACAACCAAAACCACTTCTTCTTCACTGCAAAAGCGACCAAAATCAGTTACCTTTAAATGCAAAATAAAAATATGAATTAAGATAGATTAACATTTCAGTTGGAGATCTTACATCAGTTGAGATGAAGCTTCCACCTCAAATGTGAACCTATTTTTTTCTATTTTAGAGACTGGAAGACTTGCTGTGCTTTTCCAACATTTTCTGCTTTGATTTCAGATTCCCAGCATTCAGTTTTTGTTCTTGTCGTCTCAAAATCAGACAGTGTTCAGGCTGAGATTGTGTTACTTGATCAAGCTGTGCTTTAGACACATAACATTTGAGTCCACTCACATCACTGTTGACCCGATTGCTAATTTCACCGAATAAACCTTTAACTATTTTGATGATCAGAGTCCAGAAAACACATCGGACAGCCTGAATGACAGGGCAAGTAGTGTGTGTGAAAACTGCTAACACAGCATGAAGGGCTGCTGCTCCGCATAAGACTCTCCAGCCAGGCCCTTTGAAGCAGGCTGATGAGAAACTGTGTTAATAGCCTCCAGCCCAGAGCTTCCAAATGTTTCTGATTTAAAGAAGTCACCAAAAGCATTTCCATACATTAAGGGGGACATGTGTTCTGACTCACCCCACGGTAACACAGGGAATTATGAATGTGTCTGAAGGTCCCTTTACTAACAGCAATGTACAGTAGAAAAGGCCTCCACTTTACCTCCAGAGCCTGTAGCACTGCCGGAAGCAAATATCTAATTTGCTGTCAGGGTGAGAGGCCATCATTTTTCTTGGCTGCAGGGGATCTTGGCTCGGTGCTGCGGTTTCTCACTTACTTGCCCGTTCAGTCATCAGGGACTGCTGAGCGGCTAGATATAAAATTACAAGTCTCATTTTTCCAAACAACTGCGCATGCATTATTTTTTTTAGAAGGGGTGGTTCCAGAGCAGCAGCACCCTATAGAATTTTAGAACAGCTTTTAATGGAACTGGAACTGTAATATAAAGAGAAAGAAGCTTTCATTTAGATAGCACTTATCACATCTCTTAGAAACATGTCAAAGTGCACACACATATAATAAATCACTTTGAAATGCAGTCAATTTTCTTCTATACGTGAATATGGCAGCCATTTTGTGCACAGCAAGATCCCACAAACAAATGAACAAATGACCAATTAATCTGTTTTGGTGGTATTGGTATAGGGAGGAATGTTGCCCACTGCACTGGTAAAATGCTTTGCTCATCTTCCAATAGTGCTATCGGATCTTTATTGTCCAGTTGAACTGAAGCAGGATATTGGAGGATATTAGTGACCATATTAGAACATGTGCTTTGTGATGTAAAATTGCCTGGGAGGAGTCAATTTTGTTAGCTACAAAATGGGTTAAAAGCAGAGTAAAGCTGTCTGCACACTACCTCTCCATGCACTCCCACGTCGGTACAGCATGGTTTAAATACAAAGTTCCCTCTTAATTGGCCCACAAAGTAACCCCACGCAATGTATGGCACAGGTTCGATGCAGAGTTGAGCTCTCTCTAGTCTGTCCTATCAAACACTCGAAGGTCAGTTACAACATGGGTTAGATGCAGAATCAAGCTATCCCATCAATCGCTCCCATGTGAGGTATAACATGGGTTGGATGTACAGTAAAGCTCCCTTTCCTCTGTACTATCCAGTACTTCCAGGTCAGGAATAAAACAGGCTAAATGTAAAACAAAGCTCCCTTCACACTGCCCTATCAAGTGCTTGGGTCCCTCTCCACAAAAGATTAACAAAAATGAAAGCTCACAGAATTGGAGGTAACCTTGTGACATGGGTTGGTAATTGGTTAGAGACAGGAGACAGAGATGGGATACGCTTTTGTTCTGCCTGGCTGGGGCCTCAGTTTTTCATCATATATTTTAGTGACTTGGGTGAAAGTATAGAGTTGTATTTCCAAGTTTGCAGATGGTACTAAGTTGGGAGGCACGGTAAGTTGTGTAGATGGGAGCAGGAAGTTACAAAGATCATAGGCAGACTAAGTGAGTGGGAAAAACTATGGCAGATGGAGTTCAATATAGGGAAGCATGAATTCATCCACTTTGGATCAGAGAAAGAAAAATTGGAATATTTTTTGACTAGTGAGAGACTAGAAGCTGTGGAGGAGCAAAGAGGTTTAGGTGTCCATGTGCACAAATCAAAAAAAGGCAAGTGCACAGGTCCAAAATGTAATCAATAAAGCCATTGGAATGTTGGCCTTTATCTCAAGGGGGTTGGAATATCAAGGGGAGGAAGTGGTGCTTCAGTTGTACAGAGCCTTGTTCAGACCCCATCTGGAGCACTGCGTTCAGTTTTAGGCACAGAAGATCAGAAAAAAATATTGGCCTTGGAGGGGAAATCTACTGCCCAGATTCACCATAATTATACCAGAGCTTAAGGGGTTATATTATGAGGAAAGGTTGACTAAACTTGGCTTGTATTCCCTTGAGTTTAGAAGACTGAGAGGTGATCTAATCGAGGTGTTTAAAATGATTAAAGGATTCAATAGGGTAGATCAAGAGAAACTATATCTTCTGGTGGGGGAATCCAGAACAAGGGGCACAATCTTAAAATTAAAGCTAGGCCATTTAGGAGTGAAATCAGGAAGTGCTTTTTTTTCCACACAAAGGGTTGTGGAAATCTGGAACTGTCTCCCCAAAAGGCTGTGGATACTGGGTTAATTGAAATTTTCAAAACTGAGAGCGATATATTTTTGTAAGGTAAGGGTATCAAGCAATATGGAGCAAAAGCGGGTACATGGAGTTGAGGTACAGATCAGCCATGATGTAATTAAATGATGGAACAGGTTCAAGGGGCTGAATGGCCTACTCCTGTTCCTATGTTCCTGTGCTTCCTTTGATTACTAGCCATTCTCTGCCCTGTTGTGATCACCGGACCCTCTCTCTCTCTTGTTGAGGTTTCTGGTCCCTCTCTTCCTCAGTTGGGGTCTCCGATCTCTCTCCTGAAATGAAGCACTTTGGTGCATTATTATCAGATTCTTTATTGCTGGGCATTGCACACCATGTTAATCTTTTGCTTTCTGCAAGCTACATGAGTATATGTTATAGTCTGGTATGGAAAAGGCATGAATATACTTCTGAGGCTTGGTTCCTGTCAAACAAAACGGAGTTTAATATGCTACGTCAATTGAATGTCATCATTGGTGTCACTGTGTTGAGTAATGTTTTTAATATCAGGATGGACAACACATTAATTTCCAGCCATCAAGTTCACCATCAGAGGCCACTCCCATAAGTAGATTGGAACAAACATCCTACATGACTGACATCCTGTGGGTCTCCTGGGGGTGAAGGTTTTGATTGACAGCTGTGTCTGGAGTGAAGCCTTGGGTTGAGTCTGTGGAAGGGCAAGGCCAATCATTCCTTATAGCCCTTCTGATGGACCCAAGCCAGTAGCTACCAACCACAGGCTTATATTTGGCTGCTGGCACTCAGCTCAGCAGTCAGTCTGAAGCTAGTATAGAGACTGAGCTAGGCACATTCTGGTTCATGGAGGCATGAGATCTGCTTAAGGGAGTGCAGTGATGCAATACCTATGGAGAATATTCAGCATAAATTCAAAATCCAAGAGGGACCAGAGCCCTCAAAGGGAGAAGAGAATGAGAACAGAGCTCCAGCAGGGAAGTAAGGGACCAGAGACCCCAACAGGTGAGAAAGGTTCCAGACCAGGAAGAGAGGGACCATTTTGTCCAGAGACTCTAAGCGGGGAAGAGAAGGAACAAAGGCCTGGGGAGAGAGGGCCAGAGATCCCAATGGGGAGAGAAGGACCAGAGATTCCAATGGAGAATCAGGGTCCAGACAGCCTAATAGCAGTGAGAGGGTCAAAAGACACAAATAAGATAAGAGAGAGGAAGCAAGATTAGTGACCTAATTGAAGACGGGTAAGGGAGAGAGAGGGGGGGAACCAAGAATCTAAACCTCAGAACATCCCATTTCTCACAAATTATAATTTTTGTGCGAGTTAAAACAAAAAGATTATTTTTTTCAACACAGAGATCCTAAAGGTCCTTTCTAAATTAGCATTAGTTAACTCTTTAAAGGCAAATGTGAAATTTTGTATCATGTCACAGGTAACAATTTTTGTGTGTGAGTTTTGATCAGAAGGAGTATGTTATTGAATTGATGTCTGAGATAAATGTTTTTTTGTCAATGCTTGTGTCAATAATGTCTGTCTTATATATTACATGGAATTATATAGAATTTACAGCACAGAAACATGGCTTTTGGCCCAACTGGTCTATGCCGGTGTTTATACTCCACACGAGCCTCCTCCCACCTTACTTCACCACTCCCTACTCACATATCCTTCTATTCCTTTCTCCCTCATGTACTTATCGAGCTTCCACTTAAATGCATCTATGCTATTTGCCTCAACCTGGTAGTGTGTTTCACATTCTAACCACTCTCTGAGTAAAGTAGTTTCTCATGAATTCCTTATTGGATTAATTAGTGACTATCTTATATTTATGCATGTATGTGAAAAAAGCTCAACTACTCATTAGTGTTTCATGGGATCTTCATGATATTATGATTTATTACCACACAATATTCTTGTACTATTGTCCCTTTGATCTCTATTAATTGATAGTCCTGCCTTTAAAGGAATTAAAGGCATAAAACATGAGCATCTTTCAGTGTTCAACTGTTTGGGCATTGAGCCGAATATCCATTCAGACACAACGAGCTCCATGAGCTTTCCACAGGTAGCTGCTCAACACACTCTTCTATTCCAAGAAACTGTAAGAAAATCTCAAAGAGCTTTTGCTGGGCTCTTTAGGGTAAAAATTCGCTAGGGCCTATTGTTGGTCATAGGTAGCGTGATCCGCTATTAACCCGCGCCCAATGGCCCCTGTGCAGGCAGGATGAGAACTTGGTCCGGCCTCAGTCCTCACCATCAATCTGCGTTGAAATCCAGGCCTTGCATGTCGATTCAATGCAATTTGCACTTTCCACCAGCAGGGGGAGCCCCAATCTCTTAAAGGGAGGATGTCTCTTAAAATCTCTTAAAGGTAGCCGGTGCTTGTTATTTGCTAAAAATAACAGTCTGCTGTCTGAATGGAGATCAGACATCACACACGTAAAACACAGGAGCAGGTCCTGTCCCTATCCCTATATTTACAAGCTGATGAGTTATGTTAAAACATTGAATAAAGGTTGCACACTACTAAATGCCACATCCTCCAATCTGCATGCCTGCGTCACCAATCTGCCCATCTGAGTTTGTACCAGGCCTGCAAAAGTGCGTGCACCAAGGTTCTTTGCTGATGCGCTAAAGACCTTGGTGCAAGAGGTGAACAGAAGGCAGGCCATCCTATATCCGCAGTGCAGGAAGAAGTTCAATGCTTTTACACGAGTGGTCAAGGTGAGCGAGGTCAACTGCCAAGTGGCGTCTCCTACCGACTACACCACTAGCCACACCCACTGCTCCACGCACTACACCCTCCATCACCCACATACCAATAAATTCTTTCCATCAGTACTCAACTCTTCCACTCAGATACTTCCTCTCACCCTCACACATTACCACTGTTGCAAGCCGCCCACCCACACCTCACAGGGTACACACAGGCAGCTATTCAACCATGACAGGCACATCACCCAGACACACGTCCCGCTTTCTTGCAGAAGAAGGTGGCGCATCACTGGAGGCAGCAAGTGGCAGTGGCATTTAGCCCCTCAAGCCTGTTCTGTGAACCTGTGACCTAACTCTATATACCTGCCTTAGCCCCATATCCCTTAATACCCTTGGTTCACAGTAATCTAACAATCTCAGATTTAGAATTCACAATTGAGCTAGCGTCAACCGCCATTTTCAGACGAGCGTTCCAAACTTCTCCCACTCTTTACGTGTAGAAGCATTTCCTGACTTCACTCCTGCATGTCCTGGCTCTAAATGTTGGGCTATGTCCCCTAGTCCTAGTATTCAAGTATAGGAGACATCCAAAAACAGTTTCAAATGTATCGGCAGCCAGAAGCAAAAATCCAGCCACTAACCTGTAAATCCTGCATGGTCCCTTTAAATAGTGCTGTTGAGGATCCTCCTGGCACTCTAAGATAAGTTCAGATGGTCGTGGTTAAGACTGTGCGTTGAGTTGAGCGTCAAGTCCCAAAATGGTGTCTATCTCTGTTGATTGTATCCATTTTCTTCTTACTTTACATGTCTCCGGCGTTCGGTATTTGCACATGCGCTAACTCCTATACCAAGATTGCGTCTGCGCACGTCACGCTGGAAACGTGCGTGCACAGCTAAGACGCCATCTTGGATGTTTGAGAGGCCATGCAGCGCTGAAACAACGGGCACTACAAGGTCTAATTTAGTGCCTTTTATTGTTACCTGGAGAAAGCCTGAAGTTTGGAAAGGGTAAATCAACCTCTTGGGTACTGTCTCCAGATCCTTCATATACCTTTGTTGTGCTGCATGGCACATTGTTTTCATTTGTTCATGGACGTGGGTGAAGCTGGCAAGGCTGCATTTATTGCCTATCCCTGGTTACCCCGAGAAGGTAGTGGTGGGCCTTCTCCTTTAACCACTGTAGTCCTTGTGGTAATGGTGCTCCCACCACTTGCCTATATCATTGCAACTATATATTCATCATTTGTAAATAAATTTGAGCAGAAGTTCTAGCCTGTACCAGTCACATACTGAGTGTGACATTTTCCACCTTTCAGATTGACAGGAGACATAGTGAGAAGACTACATAATTTCCAGGGCACAGGGTTACTATTAATAGGATGATGTTTAACTCTGGGCCATACAATCTAATACTATACTCCCAGTTCTCAAGGAGCTCTGGTCACTTGAGGGGAATCTATCACAAATGTTGAATAGAAACTATATTTAAAAACCTGAACCACAGCACCATGCCCTCCAGGAACTGGGACAGGATTGCCTGAACTCACCTCATGCAACACCTTTATATGTAGAACTCCTGGAATCCTAAATTCTTTGTGCCTGTTTGACTTTCAAAAGCGGTCCTGCTGTCCACACACACCAAGCGCTTAGTGAATTTTGAAACATTTTCCAGCCCTGCCGATATTGAATCAGTCCCTGTTCAGTAAGTATATCTTCCTCAAGACAGCTGCCGCATGAGTCTCTTCCCTGCTGATTGAAGGTGTAGGAAGTGATTCTAGGATGTCACCACCTCATCAGTTTTGAGCACGTAATTTCAGATGAGGAAGGCTAATGGCACTACTTACATTACACAAAGTCATTCTCTAGTGTGGGGAAGCAGAAAATCAGACGTACCAGGGACCTGGCATAGATGTGTTGACATTACTGGTCAGCCCTGTTTATCCCAGTGTGATTACCCAGCCCAGAATAATCCTCTAATACAAGCATTTGCTTTTCAGGTATTAACTTGGGTGGAGTCAGCTGTTAAAGCAGCGGTCCTGTATCATTCACACACACAGGTAGTAGTGTTCGCTGTGCGTAAGTACTATAACATCCATTTTCCAGTTAATTTGCCTCTGCTGCCGTTTGAAGCAGGCAGACTTCAGTCACTCGCTGTGTGTTCCTTGGCATCAGCAATATTTTCTCTGGCAGCTGCTATAAACAGCTTCACTGAATGTTAATAGTTCAAGTGAAATGATCTCTGGCAGTCTCCTTCCACGCCTTAGTGACCAGGAATCTGCAACATGCAAAGACCAACGAGATGTGCCAGAATAAGGAGTGGTACCAATCTTTTTAAGGCTGAAAGCCACTTTTTGCCTTTTCATCCTGCATTTCCCAAACACAAGTGGCACCCACCTGGGGGGGTCAGAAAGTCCTTTGGACCAATGACATAACTTGACAATGATCTTAAAGGTCACATCTTGACACCTCTGATTTCTCCCCTCACTTTTTTATCCACTTCAGTTGACTTAATTTCATCCAGTTCTCCTGGTCCCAGTTGTTGGCTGATCACAGGAAATTTCTTTTTCCAATTCAATCTCAGAACTCTATAACAGCAGAACACAGCCAGATATGGCCAGTCCTGCATCTCACTTGGCCATGTGCAGACACACTTACTGGCTGATTGGGTGAAAAGGCATTTCAGATGAACTTCAGACTAGTTTAAAGGGAAAATAGCAATCCATTCAATGTTTTCAGCTAAATTTACCAAATAAAACCATACATGATGTTCGACAATGAGGGAGCATAATGCTCTAATCACTATAAGACATGAGGGTGAAATTATTCTATGCCTTAGAGCAAACCCATGGACTAAGTCAACATTAACGTGAAGTAATCTCAGCTCCGAAACTGTGATGCAACCAGCAGACAAGACTGACCTTGTCGAAAATTGCAAGTTAAGCTTCTCCCACTAATTGTAATATGCTCACAGTGCCTGGTACATAGGCACTGAAAGCTAAGCCTAACAATCAACAGTGCTGTAGGGAAGTTTGGTAAAGAAACTAGAAGAAAAGCAAAAATGGTGGCCTTCAGAGGGAGTTGGTAGAGATCCAGTACAGAGCAAAGCAGGAGATATTATTAAATACAACTCAACTGATTCAGTTCACACAGCAGGACAAGAGATGTATCAGCAATACAAAAGGGTCCAGAGGGGCAATTTTTTCACTGAAAGGGTGGTGAGTGTCTGGAACGAGCTGCCAGAGGCAGTAGTAGAGGCGGGTACAATTTTGTCTTTCAAAAAGCATTTGGACAGTTACATGGGTAAGATGGGTATAGAGGGATATGGGCCAAGTGCAGGCAATTGGGACGAGCTTAGTGGTATAAACTGGGCGACATGGACATGTTGGGCCGAAGGGCCTGTTTCCATGTTGTAAACTTCTATGATTCTATGATTCTATGATTCTAGCAAGCCTCACTTTCCTGGACATACTGGAGGAGTTGATGGAAAAGCAGCAGAAGAGAGTCAGGGAGGTCCAAGGTAGAAGACCATCAAGGTCCACCACCACCCTATGCAATATATCCACTGCCAGCAACAGAGCCACCTTGATCTCACCAAGGAGTGTTGTGTGAGGAGTCTACATAAAACCAAAGAAATCACAAATAAATTGTAGCATTGCTGAGACCAGAACTGCAACCAAGTTGCAACATCAACACTCCGCTGCCAATATTAAAAAGTAACAACAGCATTCAGCTTTTTTGCCACAGGCAGCTTCCAAACAACAGCAGGAGACTTGGGAAAGACCAGCTGGTTCGTGGTTCTCCACTGCATTACTTAGCAGCACAGGCACGTCAGGCTCTCCTTGAATAGCTCTATATACATATATATGTATATATATATATATATTACACACACATCGCTAATGGTCAGTAGCAAAGGTGGAGGAAAATGTTCTGGATGTGACTACTGACCATTCACTAAAAGTAGCCAGTCAATGTGAAATTATGAACAGCGAAGCTAATCAAAGTACAAATACACATCTCTTGACCATTTGACTTTAAGTCAAAACAGATTATTTTAGTCCTATATAATCCATTGGTCAGGCCACATTTGGATTAATGGACTGGGTACCCTTACCTTCAAAAGGACATTGATACATTGAAGAGAGTTCAGAGAACAGCAGCAGCATAAATCTGTGATATAAGATTGATAAGTTATGAGGAGAACTGGGCAATGATTACATTGGAGATGAGAAAATTAAGAGACATGATCCAGGTCTTTAAAATGACAGGATGCAAGCAGGCAGAGAACATGTTAGCACCTAGAGTGCAGGTGAAGATTAATCATAGTGGATGATGCTTGTGACAGTGTAATTACTACACTCCGTGTAATATATGCCCACTGTCCATCTACCACAGATAAGGAGGCAGTTAAAGTGGAAGCAGATTGTCAGGACATTGTAGGAACGCTCTGCATTAAATCTGGCTTAAATTACTTAACGTTATCACTGAGCACATACAGAAAATAAAAGTACTTAGTGTACTGTATGATGATAGAATGTAATACCGTTAATCAAGAAAATATTTAGTGATGTGAAGAGTGATATGAAGTTAAATTACACCCTTAGGAATGACTGTTCTTTACATCACTCCGACAGTTAAGCTAGTTTTCATTACAACGTTGACATGGGTTAAACGAATACTTTAGAAAAAGTTGTCGTGTGCTTGGATCAGCCCCTTGCTGCATGATTAAAACACATATTCTTCTCTACATCATAAGCACGTACAAAACTCATCCTTTTGAAAGATTTTGACAATCTGCAATTATTCCTTCCACTTACATCTAGTCATCATAGGTTTCTGAAGAGGATAATCTATGAAGAGCACCACAGCTATGTTTCGAGTTGTCTTCCCCTGCTACACTGCTCACAGGCATCCTAAATGTACCATAAACTATAAAGATAGTGTCAGTCATGCTAAGTAAGAACCAGCCTGCTCTAAACCAGCCTGATCTGAGCAGTTCCATCAGCTGCTGTAGCAGCCTCATGCAACATTGGATCACACACACAAATCATCCAATATGGAAGAGCTCAGATCTGAGTGGAATGTGATACAGCAGTGCTGTATATGTTCTGGCTGAGTCTTCAAAACACTCTTAGGACAACTGAGTCAATTCATCATACACTGCAACAGGCTGGGATCATTTGTTAATCCCAGCAGAGCTATATTAACATCAGCACAGACCATCATTAGCTTGGGGTGACTCAGTAGTTTCAGCATTTCAGCTACATGTGTAAATTAAACTATCTTGCACTGGCTGGGTTCCTTAACTCTTAAAAGCTAGTTCCCTCCCCTTCAGATAATGCCTTCAGCACTCATAGTTTAAAGATATTCAGAAGAGAAATTGGTGAAAAATTGTCAAAACTAATCCTAGTTCTTAGCAACCATTTCATTTTTACAGAAGTGCTAATTATCCCATCATTAAGCTTCTTCCTTCTGAACGTCTCTCATTGGGAGCCATGGTGCTCCTTCCAGAGTTCATCATTTCCTTTCATCTGATTCTGGGTTATTTGGTTACATCCCACAATTTGGATATTTTCTGAGTGCATGCTGTGGGAGAGTATTAGAAGAAAGGGCATGTGATAGAGAAGGGGTCCGGTGGTGAAGGAGGTGTGACGTGGGAGAGTTCTAGGGGAGCAGCTTCTACTAATATAAAAGCTCCACCAGGGAGACACCAGCAGACAACTGACTGGTCTGCTCCAGGTTAGATGCAAGATAAAACTCTCTCTATACTGGCCCATTATGTACTCCCAGTTCAGCTACAGCACAGGTTAAATGAAAGTAAAGTTCCCTCAATGCAGCCTTATCAATCACTCGCTGATTATACTAGTACAATTTAGATGCAAAGTAAAACTCCCTCCTCACTGCCCCATCAACCATTCCCAGATTGGTAAAGCATAATTTAGTGCATAGTAGATTCGCTCTACACTACCCGATCAATCACTACCTGATTGGTTTAGTATAATTTCGATAGTGAGTGCAATTAAGTCGACTCGATTTATTTAAATTCCACAGGGAAGGTTCTGCAAACATCTACCCCAACCCGGAAAGATAATCAAGCAAAATTGCAGAATCTGTCTATTTTTATAACCTCAGTTAATCAACTATGGGGTTATACTCAAAGCCCCAACTTTCCCATGGTCTCTGCAGGACAGGGAGCATTATATTGTGGAGAACATTTATCATACTTACCTTCATTATCCCTATAACCTTCAATCCTATTATTGATCAACAGAAGGTGAATGATTGGAGTTTGTTAAACATTGAAGGCACTGTTATGAGCCATCGATTCTACTAGACAACTTAACAAGCAGTCAGCCTTTGCAAACCGACAACATTCTTAAAGCATGACTGTACAACTCTGGGAAAACCTGTGGAGGGAAGATGAAGAGGCCAAGCATACTTTAACAGAACTACAAAACCAACTAAGGTACTGTGTAGGGAATAAATGCATGAGACTCAGGAATGGGAAGGGTATGCACTAACAGAGGCACGGACTAATGTTTGCATGGGGCTAGGGAGCTTACACAATCAATCATGTAAATACTATACCCACCCATCTACAGTAACTGCTTTCTACACTTGTAACCCATTAATACTGACCTTAGCCTGTCAGTGGGTTATTTAAACACAAGTGCTACCATTGTGTAATTAGAAACAACTGACTGCTATTCAGTTGCTCAAATCTTATTGAGATAGCATTTGTGTTACTGATTATCAATTATCTATGTGTCCCTCACTGTCATTTGAAAACCAGCATCGCAGTTGGATAGTTGGGGTGGGTAAATTTGATAGTTAATTGGGGTGGGAGCATTAAGTAATTTGTTGGCACAGGTACTTTAGGTGGTTAGTTGAGGGGATATATTAGGTTTTTTGGGGTGAGCACAACAGGTAGCTTGTTGGTGAGGGTAGAGACAGTGGTTAATGGGGTGGGTACGTTAAGTAGTTTGGGGTGAGCACATTCGGTAATTTGTTGGTATGGATAAATTAGGTGCTGTGGATATATTCCATGGTTAATTGGCACAGTACATTAGGGGATTCATTGGGACAGTTGCATTAGGTGGTTTGTTGAGGTAGATACATTAACTGGTTCATTATGGCAGGTATATTAGGTGGTTCATCGGGACGGGTACATTATGTGGTTCATCGGGACGGGTACATTAGGTGGCTCATCGGGACGCGTACATTAGGTGGTTCATCAGAACGGGTACATTAAGTGGTGCATCGGGACAGGTACATTAGGTGGCTCATCGGGACGGGTACATTAGGTGGTTCATCGGGACGGGTACATTAGGTGGTTTATCGGGACAGGTACATTAGGTGGCTCATTGGGGCAGATATATTAGGTGATTTGTTGGGTCAGGTACATGAGGTAGTTTGTTGGGGAAGGTACATTAGGTGATTTGTTGGGGCAGGTACTTCATGTGTTTCATTGGAACAGGTACATTATATTGTTCATTGGGACAGATACATTATGTGGCTCACTGGGACAGGTACATTATATAGTTCATTGGGACAGGTACATTATATAGTTCATTGGGACAGGTACATTATATAGTTCATTGGGACAGATACATTATATAGTTCATTGGGACAGGTACATTAGGTGGTTCATTGGGACAGGTAAATTATGTGGTTCATTGGGACAGGTACATTAGGTGGTTCATTGGGACAGGTACATTATGTGGTTCATCGGGACGGGTGCATTAGGTGGTTCATCGGGACGGGTACATTAGGTGGCTCATCGGGACGCGTACATTAGGTGGTTCATCAGAACGGGTACATTAAGTGGTGCATCGGGACAGGTACATTAGGTGGCTCATCGGGATGGGTACATTAGGTGGTTCATCGGGACAGGTACATTAGGTGGCTCATTGGGGCAGATATATTAGGTGATTTGTTGGGTCAGGTACATGAGGTAGTTTGTTGGGGAAGGTACATTAGGTGATTTGTTGGGGCAGGTACTTCATGTGTTTCATTGGAACAGGTACATTATATTGTTCATTGGGACAGGTACATTATATTGTTCATTGGGACAGGTACATTATATAGTTCATTGGGACAGGTACATTAGGTGGTTCATTGGGACAGGTAAATTATGTGGTTCATTGGGACAGGTACATTAGGTGGTTCATTGGGACATGTACATTAGGTGGTTCATTGGGACAGGTACATTATGTGGTTCATTGGGACAGGTACATTATGTGGTTCATTGGGACAAGTACATTATGTGGTTCATTGGGACAGGTAAATTAGGTGGTTCATTGGGACAGGTATATTATGTGGTTCATTGGGACAGGTATATTATGTGGTTCATTGAGACAAGTATATTAGGTGGTTTATTGGGACAGGTATATTATGTGGTTCATTGGGACAAGTACATTATGTGGTTCATTGGGACAGGTAAATTAGGTGGTTCATTGGGACAGGTATATTATGTGGTTCATTGGGACAGGTACATTATGTGGTTCATTGGGACAGGTAAATTAGGTGGTTCATTGGGACAGGTATATTATGTGGTTCATTGAGACAAGTATATTAGGTGGTTTATTGGGACAGGTACATTACGTGGTTCATTGGGAAAGGTACATTATGTGGTTCATTGGGACAGGTACATTAGGTGGCTCATTGGGACAGGTACATTAGGTGGTTCATTGGTGGGGTACATTATGTGGCTCATTGGGACAGGTACATTAGGTAGCTCATTGGGACAGGTACATTATGTGGCTCATTGGGACATGTATATTATGTGGTTCATTGGGACAGGTACATTAGGTGGTTCATTGGTGGGGTACATTATGTGGTTCATTGGGACAGGTACATTAGGTGGTTCATTGGGACAGGTATATTAGCTGGTTCATTAGGACAGGTACATTAGGTGGTTCATTGGTGGGGTACATTATGTGGTTCATTGGGACAGGTACATTAGGTGGCTCGTTGGGACAGGTACATTATGTGGTTCATTGGGACAGGTAAATTAGGTGGTTCATTGGGACATGTACATTAGGTGGTTCATTGGTGGGGTACATTATGTGGTTCATTGGGACAGGTACATTAGGTGGTTCATTGGGACAGGTACATTATGTGGTTCATTGGGACAGGTAAATTAGGTGGTTCATTGGGACAGGTACATTAGGTGGTTCATTGGGACAGGTACATTAGGTGGTTCATTGGGACAGGTACATTAGGTGGTTCATTGATGGGGTACATTATGTAGTTCATTGGGAAAGGTACATTAGGTGGCTCGTTGGGACAGGTACATTAGGTGGTTCATTGGGACAGGTACATTAGGTGGTTCATTGGAACATGTACATTAGGTGGTTCATTGGTGGGGTACATTATGTGGTTCACTGGGACAGGTACATTAGGTGGTTCATTGGGACAGGTACATTATGTGGTTCATTGGGACAGGTAAATTAGGTGGTTCATTGGGTCAGGTACATTATGTGGTTCATTGGGACAGGTACATTAGGTGGTTCATTGCTGGGGTACATTATGTGGTTCATTGGGACAGGT
This sequence comes from Heptranchias perlo, assembly GCF_035084215.1. Classification (NCBI taxonomy): domain Eukaryota; kingdom Metazoa; phylum Chordata; class Chondrichthyes; order Hexanchiformes; family Hexanchidae; genus Heptranchias; species Heptranchias perlo. The sequence goes on from NC_090336.1 coordinate 19,987,200, forward strand.
ACATTAGGTGGCTCGTTGGGACAGGTACATTGTGTGGTTCATTGAGACAGGTACATTGTGTGGTTCATTGAGACAGGTACATTAGGTGGTTCGTTGGTGGGTACAACAAACTATGTCGTACTACCACTTGGCATGGGGAATGGTGTCCAAGTTATTATGGAGGTCCTGCTCATTTTTCTTCTGGATAATCTACAAGGTCTTTCTTCAAGACCACTCTGTCAAAAGACCACGTACAAAATGCTCTATATCATGGACTCTAACTCATCCATTTACAGACACAATACACCCGCATGCTGTTTCATAACACTGTGAGCAACCAGACATTGGTATGTTATCAGTGCTGTAAAACTCAGTCACGTAAGAAAGAGAAGCAGAAGAAAGAAACAGAGAAAGAAACGAAAACCGATAAAAATTGTCCAAACTAATTTAGATATTTTTCAGAATCTGATGACCTGAAAGTTCTCTCCTCTTCACAACTCATCCTACTAGTTTCAGATCAACAAGCCAATCCTGAGTGGATTAAGTAGCCTGAAGACCATGTGCAGCTCTTTTGAGATACAATGCACAATTAACTGCCCAGTCAAATTACGTTTGATTATTGGAAGTCATTGTATCGATTGGAATCAGTTTTAGATTCTTCATTATCCTCATCAAACTCTCCCGATACTTTAGGTAGAAAGTCTAATAAAGAGTCAAACAGCCTAGAAGATCCCTGCTTTGATCCCAGGTCTGGCTCAGTTAGCAACTCTCAGCGAAAGCAGCAGTTGATGTACTATAATTGGCCTCAGCGCCTCTGTGCTAAGGAGAAAAAAAAGCAGTCAATGTAGTCACTGTTGATCGATGTGCAGGAATGTGCAAGCATGGAGTGTTGGATGGGGCAGATCAGGCTCAGCTCTGTTACCCATGGGTGAGTAGCCTGCTGACACTCAGGCCCCGATTTACGAACCAAATTGCGGGTGCACTGGGAGCGGGGGTTGGTTGGCTCCGAAAATCGGGGAAATCCCGAACGGGTTCAGAAGCCGGCCACAACCCACCGACTTCTGGGTTTCCCACAGACGCGCCTGTATGCGCGCGTGCTTCACGAATCCAGATAATCCGGTAATTAAAGCTGGCAGGATGATAGTTAAAGAACGGAGGTACTTTAAGATACTTTATTTCTGATGTAGTAGATAGGCTTTCCCACGGCTTCCGATTCATGTCTGGTGAAACCAGGTGTGAAGGGCCAGATCAGGCAAAAATAAACAAAATAAATTAAATAAAAATCCATTGCACAAAGCTAAAAAAATAAAATAAACCTACCTTTCCACCCCGCTCCAATGTCTGATGTCTACCTCTCCGATGTCCCCCTCTCACCCTGCCATGTCCCTCTCTGATCTCCCCCTCTCCCCCCCGAGATCTCCCCCCTCTCTCCCCCGATCTTCCACTCTCTCTCCCGATCTTCCACTCCCCCCCACCTCGATCTTCAGCACCCTCCACTATTTGTTCCAGCACCGGATGACGTCTCGTTCTCACGCTTTCTCTCCCCCCGCCCCCTCCCCCCTCCACCTCGGCGTTTCAGCTCCTGTCAGCAGCCAGCCTGTCAATCAGGGGCTGCCGGGTGCGAAACCCGGAATCAACTTTAATCACCATCAATTACATCGCAATCGCATCGGAAAAGGTAAGTTTTTTTTTACTCGGGTTTGCCACGGGCACCTTCACCACCCCACCACACTCCGTCCCCCCCGCTGCCAACCCACCACCATTTCAAAATTGAGCCCTCAATGTCCAGGTTCACACATGAAGAATGGTCATCTAAGCGAAGAGCCAAATGGATGCCAGTATCATGGAACACATACCCCAGCAAGAGTGAATACTTTTAAGAGAGGACGAGTAAGAAATGGGAAATAAACAAATATTAGCCTGTTCAAGGACACCAAAAAATATCTATTCAAAAGTACAGCAAAAAAATAAATGAACCAAATGCCTCTTTTCCTCATGGACCATCTCTTCTGACCTGGATCCAAAATCGTGTAGTCAGCTGTTTGCAGGAGATACACACGAGAACAACCGGGCAAAGCAACACATCAGCAGGCAGCAAGAGTCAGAGGGACAGGCCAAGCATCACAGAACGCAAAACTATCAGCCAACCTCCAGCCTGGGAGACGTGATTGTCACTGTGCCCAAACAAATCATTCCATCACAGATCTGTACTGGAATTTTTACATTCAAATATTTTTGATTGCAGTCCTGATTTCATGAAAAAGTACGAAACAAGCATAGTTCACCTCACAGAAAGTTAACTCTTTATCCATAAAAGCAAGTCATATATATTAGGATGCCATAACGAGGGGTGTTGGTATATCAGAGTGTTACAGTGAGGGGTGTGGGTATATCAGAGTGTTACAGTGAGGGGTGTGGGTAATATCAGAGTGTAACAGTGAGGGGTGTGGGTATATCAGAGTGTTACAGTGAGGGGTGTGGGTATATCAGAGTGTTACAGTGAGAGGTGTGGGTATATCAGAATGTTACAGTGAGGGGTGTGGGTAATATCAGAGTGTTACAGTGAGGGGTGTGGGTATATCAGAGTGTTACAGTGAGAGGTGTGGGTATATCAGAGTGTTACAGTGAGAGGTGTGGGTATATCAGAGTGTTACAGTGAGGGGTGTGGGTAATATCAGAGTGTTACAGTGAGGGGTGTGGGTATATCAGAGTGTTACAGTGAGAGGTGTGGGTATATCAGAGTGTTACAGTGAGGGGTGTGGGTAATATCAGAGTGTCATATGGACATATGAAATTGATGAGCAGGGTAAGGCCAGCTTGTCCATCAAGCCTGCCCCACACCAATGGCTAGACTCTCGTGGATAAACACTTCTACCCTTCCCCCAACCTCCCCCTCTCATACCCACCCCCGCAGCCATGTAATCTCCTGAGAGAGGCAAAAAACAATGAAAACACAGGGCCAATTAGGGAAAAAATATTCTGGAAAATTCCTCGCCGACCCCCTCAGGCAATCGAAACCATTCCAGGAGATCACATGGACTAGGTATTATCTGTGGAATCAAGTCTTATTTATAAGGACACTTACCTTCTATATGATGCGATCTCTGCCCCAGTCAGGAACCAGTCCAGTTCCCTCTTGAAGGCAGAGAGTCAACACCCACCACACCAGCCGGCAATGGATCCCAGAGGCTCACTACTCTCTGGGAAAAGAAGAGCCGCCGAACATCCAGTCTGTTCCTACTCTTCAATAATTTAAACTCATGTCCCCCGGTCCTCCCCAATCTGTTAAACTGGAATGATCTGTCAATAGGGATGCTATCCAGCCCTTTCATCATTTTATAAACCTCCATCTGGTCGCCTCTAAGACTGAGTTGCTCTAAAGTAAATAGGCCAAGGTCCTTGAGCCTGTCTGAGTAGCTGAGGTGCTTTAAGCTTGGAATCATTCTTGTAGCTCTCCTCTGGACCTTTTCCAAGGCCACTATATCACCCACCATGTGAGGGGACCAAAAGTGGGCACAGTACTCTAGATGCAATCTGATCAGCGACCTGTAAAGTGTCAAAATGATGTCCTTTTATTTATACTGAATGGTTCTATTAATACATCCCTATACCTTGTTTGCCTTAGCTACAGATTCTTTACATTGATCATGGACCTTCAGTGATCTGTGCACAATAACACCAAGATCTTTTTATCGCTCAACCTCTTTCAGTATTGTTCCCTGCAAATGATACGTGTATTCTATGTTGGCCCTACCAACATATAAAACACTACATTTATCTCAATTAAATGCCATTTGCCAATGTGTGGCCCACTCCCCTAGCACATCTAAATCCTTTTTGGATTTGATTGCACTCTTCTACCGTCTTAAACCTTGCACAGATTTTGGTGTCACCTGCAAACTTACTTACCATACTCGCTACACCACTGTCCAGGTCACTAATAAAAACCGTGAAGAGGAGTGTGGGTGAGGAGTGTGGGTATATCAGAATGTTATAGTGAGGGATGTTAGTATATCAGAATGTTATAGTGAGGGATGTTAGTATATCAGAATGTTATAGTGAGGGATGTTAGTATATCAGGATGGATATATCAGAGTGTTGCACTGATGAGTGTGGGTATATCAGGATAGGTATATCAGAGTGTTATAGTGAGGGATGTTAGTGTATCAGAATGTTATAGTGAGGGATGTTAGTGTATCAGAATGTTATAGTGAGGGATGTTAGTATATCAGGATGGATATATCAGAGTGTTATAGTGAGGGATGTTGGTATATCAGAGTGTTATAGTGAGGAGTGTGGGTATATCAGGATGGGTACATCAGAGTGTTACCATGAGGGATGTTGGTATATCAGAATGTTATAGTGAGGAGTGTGGGTATATCAGGGTGCTATAGTGAGGAGTGTGGGTATATCAGGATGGGTATATCAGAGTGTTACAGTGAGGGATGTTGGTATATCAGAATGTTATAGTGAGGAGTGTGGGTATATCAGGATGGGTATATCAGAGTGTTACAGTGAGGGGTGTGGGTATATCAGAGTGTTACAGTGAGGAGCATGGGTCTATCAGGATGGGTATATCAGAGTGTTATAGTGAGGGATGAAAAACAATAACGGCTCTGCACTAATGTTGGACAAGCATTACAGACCTCCAAATAGTAAAAAGGAAACAGATTTTCAGTCAATTCAAAGAGCTTAGTCGAGGTAATATGAGGGGCTTTTAACGATCCATAGGTAGATTGGGGAAGGGAATAGAATATATTTAGGGCTGTTTAAAATTTAGTATGTTCCAAGTCCAAAGGTGCAGTACTAGACCTAGCTCTAGGAAAAGAACTGGGACAAGTAAACGACCTGAAGGTAGGAAAAGATGCAGGCACTAATTATCAGAAGATCATTAGGTTTATAGTTGGAATAGATAAAGATTGGTTTTGGTAGGAGTGACCACAGCACAGTCCTCGTGGAGACGAAGTCCCGTCTTCGCACTGAGGACACCATCCAACGTGTTGTGTGGCACTATCACCGTGCTAAATGGGATAGATTCAGAACAGATCTAGCACCTCAAAACTGGGCATCCATGAGGTGCTGTGGGCCATCAGAAACAACAGAATTGTATTCCAGCACAATCTGTAACCTCATGGCCTGGCATATTCCTCACTCTACCATTACCAACATGCCAGGGGATCAACCCTGGTTCAATGAGGAGTGTAGAAGAGCATGCCAAGAGCAGAACCAGGCATACCACAAATATGAGGTGCAAACCTGGTGAAGCTACAACTCAGGACTACATGCTTGCTAAACAGCGGAAGCAACATGCTATGGACAGAGCTAAGTGATTTCACAACCGACGGATCAGATCAAAGCTCTGCAGTCCTGCTACATCCAGTCATCGATGGTGGTGGACAATTAAACAACTAACGGGAGGAGGAGGCTCTGTGAACATCCCCATCCTCAATGATGGCGGAGTCCAGCATGTAAGTGCAAAAGGCAAGGCTGAAGCGTTTGCAACCATCTTCAGCCAGAAGTGCCGAGTGGATGATCCATCTCGGCCTCCTCCCGATATCCCCACCATCACAGAAGCCAGTCTTCAGCCAATTTGATTCACTCCACGTGATATCAAGAAACAGCTGAGTGCACTGGATACAGCAAAGGCTATGGGCCCTGACAACATCCTGGCTATAGTGCTGAAGACTTGTGCTCCAGAACTAGCCACGTTTCTAGCCAAACTGTTCCAGTACAGCTACAACACTGGCATCTACTCGACAATGTGGAAAATTGCCCAGATAGTCCTGTCCACAAAAAGCAGGACAAATCCAATCCGGCCAATTACCGCCCCATCAGTCTACTCTCAATCATCAGCAAAGTGATGGAAGGTGTCGACAGTGCTGTCAAGCGGCACTTACTCACCAATAACCTGCTCACCGATGTTCAGTTTGGGTTCCGTCAGGACCACTCGGCTCCAAACCTCATTATAGCCTTGGTCCAAACATGGACAAAAGAGCTGAATTCCAGAGGTGAGGTGAGAGTGACTGCTCTTAACATCAAGGCAGCATTTGACCGAGTGTGGCAACAAGGAGCCCTAGTAAAATTCAAGTCAATGGGAATCAGGGAGAAAACTCTCCAGTGGCTGCAGTCATACCTAGCACAAAGGAAGATGGTAGTGGTTGTTGGAGGCCAATCATCTCAGCCCCAGGACATTGCTGCAGGAGTTCCTCAGGGCAGTGTCCTAGGCCCAACCATTTTCAGCTGCATCATCAATGACCTTCCCTCCATCATAAGGTCAGAAATGGGGATGTTCGCTGATGATTGCACAGTGATCAGTTCCATTCGCAACCCCTCAGATAATGAAGCAGCTCGTGCCTGCATGCAACAAGACCTGGACAACATCCAGGCTTGGGCTGATAAGTGGCAAATGACATTCGCGCCAGACAAGTGCCAGGCAATGACCATCTCCAACAAGAGAGACTCTAACCACCTCCCCTTGACATTCAACGGCATTACCATCGCCGAATCCCCCACCATCAACATCCTGGGGGTCACCATTGACCAGAAACTTAACTGGACCAGCCATATAAATACTGTGGCTACAAGAGCAGGTCAGAGGCTGGGGATTCTGCAGCGAGTCACTCACCTCCTGACTCCCCAAAGCCTTTCCATCATCTACAAGGCACAAGTCAGGAGTGTGATGGAATACTCTCCACTTGCCTGGATGAGTGCAGCTCTCAAGAAGCTGGACACCATCCAGGACAAAGCAGCTGCTTGATTGGCACCCCATCCACCACCCTAAACATTCACTCCCTTCACCACCGGTGCACCGTGGCTGCAGTGTGTACCATCCACAGGATGCACTGCAGCAACTCGCCAAGGCTTCTTCGACAGCACCTCCCAAACCCGTGACCTCTACCACCTAGAAGGACAAGGGCAGCAGGTACATGGGAACAACACCACCTGCACGTTCCCCTCCAAGTCACACACCGTCCCGACTTGGAAATATATCGCCGTTCCTTCATCGTTGCTGGGTCAAAATCCTGAAACTCCCTACCTAACAGCACTGTGGGAGAATCTTCATCACAAGGACTGCAGCAGTTCAAGAAGGCGGCTCACCACCACCTTCTCAAGGGCAATTAGGGATGGGCAATAAATGCTGGCCTGGCCAGCGATGCCCACATCCCATGAACGAATAAAAAAGAAGAAAAAACTGATGGGTTGGATACAGACAAAAAACATTGAGGGCGAATTTCCACAGGGTTCTCCTGATGGTACTGCATATTATTGTTTCGTTGTGACTAAATATATTGATTGCTTCAAGCTATAAATCTCTGTTTGTGCGACAATATGCGCCATTTCCAAAACAGTTTGATAGTATTACAGGAGTCTATGGTAAATCCAGTAAGAAGATTACTACAGATCATTTTTAGCTCCTTGAGTAAATACCTCTATGAGGACTGAGTGTAGAAAAGTTATAGTTTCAGATTATAGAAAACAAAAGTCCACTTGAGACAAGTGCTGAAGGACCTTATAATAATTCAAAAGAAAGAACTGTAGCATCATCCAATATGTGAATACTGCTCCTGTATCAGAGACGACTTACCTAGTATCTCGCTACAAAAAGCAGGCAAAAGCTCATCATCTGATGACTTCAATGGAAATAAAGATCGGGAGAGATGTAAAACGGGCTGCCAATTCACTATTGCCCATTTTACATTCTTGCACAAAATCAAAATCTAACTCATGGAGGCTGCCAGGAATTGGAAAAGGCAGCTTCAAGGTTAAACTCAAGGAAATTTCGACTCATCCAGGACTCAGTGTTGGACAAGAAGTCCGATAATGTAGCAACAGCCCTGGAGTCAATGGTGGTGGTGACAGAGATTCTGGGGGTTAAATTGGTTAACCCTCGAAAACGGGCACTGGGATCGCGGTGCGCGATTAACCCGTGTCCATTGGTTGAGATGCAGGCAGCACATGACATTCGTGATGCCTGATGATCTGCATGATTGCTGCGTGCAGCCAGCACAACCTGCACTGGCTGCACGCACCAGCAGGAGGCCCCGATATCAGGAGTGGCTAGCGCTGCTTAAAAGCAGCCTGCACCTCTTAAAGGGCAGAGCTGGAATTCATTTGTCAACTAACTCTGCTCCAGGAAAGGGAGGAATGGCTGCGCCTGCGAGAGAGCGTGCACCAAGGTTCTCGGACGATGCACCTGAGGCCTTGGTGCAAGACATGGAAGCGCAGAGGGGCATCCTTTATCTGTAGGGGGGGGGGGGCGGGAGACCCTCCAAACACATGCTAAAGAGGCAGTGGGAGGAAGTCACGCACAAAGTAAATGCCAGCAGCATTGCACCACGCACATGTATGCAGTGCAGGAAGAAGTTCAATGATTTGACACGAGTGGTCAAGGTGAGTGAGTTCATCTGTCAAGTGGCGTCTCCTACCAACTGCACTACTAGTGTCATCTACTGCTCCAAGCACAATAATTCACCCACCTATCAACAATCTCTTTCCATCAGTACACAGCTCTTCAAATCAGATGCTTCATCTCACCCTCACACATTACCACAGTTGCAAGCCACAAATCTATAACTCACAGGTCACACACACTGGCAGCTATTCAACCATGACAGCTACATCACACAAATATTCTTGCAGGACACTCAATGACACATTTCCCTCTTTCTTGCAGGAGGAGGTGGCGCATAACAGTAGGCAGCAGGAAAGACCTGGGGGAGGACAGGCACGTCTACACGTCCTCACCCCCATGGAGGAGACGGTGCTGTCGATCATTGGGCGAGCCATCGCCGTGGCCGTGGCCACTGGCAGTGCTGGAGGTATCGATGATGACGGTCTCTACATACCTAATCGTCCTTCTCACTTCCCACTTCTCCCTTATCCCAAAATCTTTTCTGACTCATGTGCTGCAGATCACGCACATTTAACTTTCTCCTCTCCCCTCACCACAACTCAACCCGTGTCCCTTTGTCATTTCAGATCCCCAAGAACTGGAACCAGCCCAGTCAGTGGAGGCAGGGGAAGATGACAGTGATGATGAAGACACGCCATCACTCGATCTTACACTCGCAGCCACCAGCTCAGAGACTGACACTGGGCGTACTTCAGAGGCTAGGATAGAGGAGGGATCTGCACATGGTGAGACACTGGGCACAAGTACGCAGGGGTCAGAGAGGGGGGGAACGGATACCGCAGGTGCCAGCTCACCGGAGGGAAAGGTCACACATTAGTTCTGCTGCAGAGGAGTTAGATGAGGACTTCGATGGGCCAGGCTACAGAAGGTGGCCGATGGGCATACACCACCAAATGCTTGGTGCACTGGAAAGCCTGTGCACAGTATCAAAAGGCATGGAGGAATCCACCTCCACCTTGGCACAGGGCTTTGTGCAGAGCTTGGAATCCATTCTTTCCTGCATGGAACAGGTGGTCACCTCCATCAGCGCACCTGTGGAACCCACCACGGCGCAGCTTCTGATGAATGATGTCACAGCTTCCATTGCAGCACAAACAACCGCCATCCAAGGTCTGACTGCTGCTTTGGAAGCTCAGACTGCTGCTATCATGGCTCTGGGTCCCACTGTGGAAAGTAGCTTCACAACACACCAGCAATCTGTTCTCCAGCAGATCACCAGGGTTGCTGAGGCGCCGCCCTGGGAGAGTGGCGGTGGCGCCATGGGAGACGAACCTGGTGTCCTTTCTCAGGATGACAGAATTCCTGCTCCCACCCCTGCCACTCCGCCAGCGCCCTTGCTGTTGCCTGTCAGCCAGCCAGCCCAGACCGAGATAGTGCAGTCTGAAGCCAGGAACTCCCGGCCCACAGCTACCCGAGGTTGTCCTCCACGTCCATCTGCACGCTCCTCAACTGAAGGTCAGCAGCCTTCCACCACCCATGCTCCAGCCACTGGGGATGCACCTCATAGGCGCAATAGGATAGGTAAAGGCACACGAAAGGCAGGCACTAAGGGAATGCACAAAGGGTGAATAGTCTTATGTTGTTTCAATCGTTTCATGTGTTAATTTATAAATTTTGATTTGAATTGCATTTGTGGATGGTTTTTATTTCTGCGATGAGCTGAGGGAGGAAGAAATGTGTAATCATAAGGAGGACAATTTGATGGTCATGTGAGAGAGGAGAGGTAAGGAGTGTGGGACTGTTGGTGAATGGGGAGGTGTCGTTGAGGTTACTAGTATCGCTCATTAATAATCTGATCACGCACAGCCCTGGCAGATAGGGCCCGTCTACCTTGTCGCCTCCCGGCCTCTCCCTCCACTTCCTGCTGCATTTCCTACTTCTCCTCCACTTTCTCCTCCGCCTCTTCCTCCTCCTCCTCTTCCTCCTCCTCCACTTCCTCCTCCTCCACTTCCTCCTCCTCCACTTCCTCTAGCTCAGGTTCTCGCGGACAGGCGGTGGCAAGGGCTGTTCCCTCATAACGGCGAGGTTGTGCAGCATGCAGCATACAATGACAAATCTTGATAACCACTCATCTGAGTACTGCAGGGCTCCTCCAGAGCGGTCCAGGCAGCGGAAGCTTTATTTGAGGATGCCTATGGTGTGCTCGATGATGTTCCATATGGCAGCATGGCTCTCGTTATAGGCCTGCTGTTCACGTGTGTGTACGTTCCGGACTGGCGTCATGAGCCACCTCATGTGGGGACAACCCTTGTCGCCCAGTACCCAGCCTTTGACTTGCCATGCTGGTTGAAATATAGGTGGGACGTTGGACTGCCGCAGGATGAAGGAGTCATGACTGCTGCCAGGATAACGAGCATTAATCTGCATGATGATCGCACACCAACTGCACATTGAGGGAGTGGAATCCCTTTCTGTTCACGAATATGGCCAAATTCAGATGTAGAGCACGCAAGACAATATGCGTGCAATCAATGGCACCCTGCACCATGGGGAAGCCTGCAATGTGAGCGTACCCTCGTGCTCGCTCCTGCTGCTTGTCTCTGTCCAGAGGGAACGTAATGAATCTGTTTCTGAGTGTGTACAGAACCTCAGTGACCTCCCTTATACATCAGTGCACTGCAAACTGCGAGATGTTGCTTATATCACCAGAGCAGCCTGAAAGGAGCCAGAGCCGTAAAAATTAAGTGCCACAGTTACCTTGACAGCCACAGGCAATGCTGTCCTTGCCCTGCTCTGAAGGCTGCAGTTCTGGCTGCAGCAGTTGACATATCTCAGTCACGACCTCTTTAGTGAACCACAGCCGTCGGATGCACTGGTCATCGCTGAAGCTGAGTTCAGAGAATTGGTCCCTGAAGACCCTCATTAGATATGGCCTCCTGCCGAGTGCCCCCGCGCCTCCTCCTCCTCCTCCCTCTTCTAGCAGCTTGTCCTGCTCTGCGTGGTCTCTCTGCATGCTCCCAGTCATGTTCAATTTCCAGAGGAAGCCCTAGCAGGCCACCCATGTCTGGCAGCAACCTTGTTCAGCACTATTTTAAATGCCACTAACAGTACTGCACGACCACCCAGACCACTTTCTATATAATATTGTAACTTTCTCCAAGTATAGGAAACTTCCACAAACACCCACAATTGTACCAGCAGCCAGAATAACTAATCCAGCAACTAACCTGTAACTTCTGCATGATCCCTTTAAATAGTGCTGGTGGGGGTCCTTCATGCCCTTTAACTCTTGTTCAGCTGTGCGAGGTTAGGACAGTGCGTTGGCTGGAGCGGGGAGTTAGAAAATGCCGCCAGCTGCTTCAAATCAGCGTTGTACATTGACTTACATCATAATCTCCCTACTCTACATGCTTCCGGCATTCGTTAGGTGCAGGTGCTCAAACGCCTTTCCCAAGATGACATCCTGCACATGTCTCGCCGGAAGTGTGCGGGCGCATCGCGAATGCCATTTTCGGGGCTTAAGTGTCCGCGTGGCGCCTACACAACGGACGCTACCCGGCCCAGTTTAGTCGCCGAGAGTTTGGTGTTATCAGCATATACGTGAAAGCTGATCCAATGCTTGTAGATGAAGTCACCAAGGAATAGCACGTAGATGATAAATAGGAGGAGACCAAGAATGAAGGCTCGGGGCCTGCCGTAGAAGAAAAAAATTCAGACGATGTAGTAACCACATTAGAAGGCAGATAACAAGATTATGATGCCATAGAAATGGACCAAGGAGAAGAGACATGGGGGGAAATGGAACCTTTAGATGTCCTGTTCACTTACTGCTTACAGTTGGCATCTTTAAAGTACTACTCATTTCAACAACAGTTTCAAAAGATCATAAATGCACAGAGTAACAAAGAAATAATTGAAAGAAAATGCTGGAAAATTGAAATAAAAGCAGAAAATGTTGGAAACACACAGCAGGTCAGTCAGCATCTATGGCCCTTCAATGGGACTGAAAACTAAAAGACAAGCAAATATTTTTGTAGGGTTGTAAAATAAAAAGGGAAAAATGAGGAGGGGACGAAACAACAGATATTTCAGTCAGAGAGTCAGCAGTTAATAGGTTGAATGACCTTTTAGTTTTCAATTGTGGTGAAGGCTCTACACCAGAATGCTGACCTGGATTTTCTCTTTACAGATGCTGCCTGACCTACTGTGTTTTTATTAAAGAAATAATACACATCTGTCTCAAAGTTTAACTCCCAGTGGCTTTGCACCAATTACATCCCAAATTAGCATAGATACCATTGTGTTATCAACCATGCAGACTGCCTGGCGTGATATATGTGGCTGTAAAAGAGTAAACTGTCTAGATGCCAAGTACAAGACAGAACTAACTTTTACAGTTAAAAATAATGCCAGCTCGAGCCTGCGAAGGTTCAACAAGTAAATGAACTACTGAGTGTGGTGCTGAGCCTTACACAGCAAGAAGCTCCCGGGACAGGATCAGGCTTAGCTGCGATGGCCTCCACAGTCAAATATCCTACTGACAATTACTTTCTTTGCTCTCACATAATGAATGGCCACTTGGGCAAGGTACCAGCGGGCAGCTGGCATCCACGGAACCGGACCCCAACAAGAGTCAGCGCCTTCAGGAGAGAAGGGGAGAAAATTGGAGAAAGAGGTATTAAATCTAATAACGTGAGTGTAAGAGTGACTACAGTAAATGATTCTTATTGGGGTTCAAAGGAGCAAAAACTATGAGAGAGGACCTCTCACCAAGACATTGGTTTCTGTCTGCTCTCTGCTCCATTCCTCTCTTTCCATCAACTAGTTACCATTTTCCTTTATATAAGGAGAAATTTTAATCTCTCATTTCAATAAAACTTCGATCTCTCTCATCTTCCCTGGGTCTGTAGATCACTAACAGCACAGGCAGCGATCCCAAAGTTAATTTCAAATCTTATGAGAGCTCAGAGTGTATTTGTACAGACGGGCTGTGGTTTTGGCAGGCACCATCAGAACAAAGCCTTGTGTGGCTCCAGGACTTGGCCCCACTCTGAACACTTACAGCCAATCTTAGGATACAAGCTGCCATGGTGGCTATTCCTTTGAATCTCCCTGATAGGAATCAGAAAATCCAGCACACCAGCAGCACCACACCACAGACCTAATCGAGGGAGTGTCAGCGCTCACTCCAATTCCCAGCGCACTGCTGCACACCAGCAGTACCACACCACAGACCTAACCGAGTGAGTGTCAGCACTCACCCCAATTCCCACCACTTCTGAATCCCTCCACCAAGGCACACTCCAAATACCCATTGACAAAGTTGGATGGAAATCATGACTAAGCCCCAACCACTAGTGGGTGTGAACAATAGAAGTCCCCTGAATTGTACCCTCCCTTCCTTAGCAAATCCAAAATTCCACTTGTTGCCTCTGCTGATCAGGAATTCACTGTGTCACGTTTACCACACTGTACTGGTTTACCCACCCACAGACCAATCCTTTTTCCAAATCTTCTTACTAACACAGCAAGGGTTCCCAGTAGTAAAGGCAGTGAGTAACTGAGACACACTTAACAAAAAGGTCCCCAATCCCAATCCTGGTCTGTGTTGAATTCACTGATAGGGGCACTCAAACTGGCCTCAGAACCCTGGAGAAAATACACAAGGTGCTTATTGCGACCTCCTGACTCCTGCTGGAAAGTGCACATGTGTGGACATTAGGTAAAGATTGGATTCGGCCTGGTAGTGATACCCGCCAAGGTCAACTAGTTTGCCAGCACTCTGGCCACTTGAGTGAGGTACTGGAGATTGATTGGCACCTATGGAACAATAACCCAGCAAAAGGCAGTGCCTTCAAGTGAGGAAAGGGGAAAATATAGAAACAAAATGACAGGAGATGGAAATAAACCGATAGGAATGGCCTGCTTCAAATCAACCATGACAGACACCCAACTATAGCCAATCCCGCACAGGAAACTACCTGAAGCCAGGCCGGCACAGAGACCCACCTGAAGCCAGGCCGGCACAGAGACCCACCTGAGGCCAGGCCAGGACAGAGACACACCTGAAGCCAAGCCAGGACAGAGACCCACCTGAAGCCAGGCTGGCACAGAGACCCACCTGAAGCCAGGCCGGCACAGAGACCCACCTGAAGCCAGGCCGGCACAGAGACCCACCTGAAACCAAGCCAGGACAGAGACCCACCTGAAGCCAGGCTGGCACAGAGACCCACCTGAAGCCAGGCCGGCACAGAGACCCACCTGAGGCCAGGCCAGGACAGAGACCCACCTGAAGCCAGGCCAGGACAGAGACCCACCTGAAACCAAGCCAGGACAGAGACCCACCTGAAACCAGACCGGCACAGAGACCCACCTGAAACCAGGCTGGGACAAAGACCCGAACAGCCGAGCCCCTAATTAATGTAGGTAAGACGCTTTGCAGCCCCTCAGCCCAAATTAAACCTCGGACTAAGACTAAACAAATTGCTTCAACTCTTTCAAATGCAACACTCCCAGCACAAGCACAGCCACACGAAGTAACACAATATACCAAAGTATTCTTCCACAAGCACCTTGTGATCAAAATGCACAATGATTTCACAGATTGTGTGCCAATATGCAAACTTTTGAAAACTTCATATAAAATTTAAAAAAATATTAGCATTTAAAATTGGGGCGAACACAGTTGGTTTGCAGCAATGAGACACTTCATTACTGTGGAGACATGAAAGAGCTTGTAGCAGCCTCACTTGGCATTCTTACAGAGGTGCAGCCTGACTGTTTTTGATATTCCAGAGTGGTTCCTACGAGCTCATTACATGTCAGAAAGCTTTTAAAAATTGCCTTAAGGATTAACTCTGTCACTGCCTGGCTACTTTCTCCTGCCTCTTCACATTGTTAAATATAACTTCACAGCAGATAACACAACTGGTTTAAGGAAAATGAAAGCATGCATTGTGTTCAGTACTGCCTCCCGCTATCACTGACCCTCTGCGACTTCTTCCTTCCATTATTGCCCCCTCCATCACCAATGCCAAAATTACTACCCCTTTCCATTACTGCTCCCTCCACTATTGCTTCCCTCTGTTTCTGCACTTTCCACTATTTCCCCTGCCATTATTGCTCTTTCATCGCTGCCCCTTCCTTTACTGTTCTGCTCCAATATTACCCCTTCAATTACATAGAATTTACAGCACAGAAACAGGCCATTCGGCCCAACAGATCTATGCCAGTGTTTCGGCTCCACACAAGCCTCCTCCCACCCTTCTTCATCTAACCCTATCACCATACCCTTGTGTTCCTTTCTCCCTCATGTACTCATGTAGCTTCCCCTTAAATGCGTCTATGCTATTCACCTCAACCACTCCATGCAGTAGTGAGTTCCACATTCTCACCACTCTCCGAGTAAAGACATTTCTCCTGAATTCTTTATTGGATTTATTAGTGACTATCTTATATTGATGGCCCTTAGTTTTGGATTCCCCCACAAGTGGAAATATCTTCTCTATGCAAACTTTTGAAAACTCCATATAATTTTTAAAAAAATATTATCATTTCAAATTGTGGAGAACACAGTTGGTTTGCAGCAATGAGACATTTCATTACTGTGGGGACCCCTTCATAATTTTAAAGACCCCTAAGCCTTCTCTTTTCTAGAGAAAAGAGCCTCAGCCTGTTCAATCTTTCCTAATAGTTCTATCCTCTCAGTTCTGGTATCATCTTTGTAAATCTTTTTTGCACTTTCTCCAGTGCTTCTATATCCTTTTTGTAATATGGAGATCAGAACTGTGCACAGTACTCTAAATATGGTCTAACCAAGATTCTACGTAAGTTTAACATAACTTCTCTGCTTTTGAATTCTATTCCTCTAGAAATGAACCCTCTAGTACTTTTTATGGCTTTGTTAACCTAAGTTGCTACTTTTAATGATTTGTGTATCTGTATCCCTTGATCCCTTTACCCCTCTACCCATTTAGACTCTTATTTTCAAAGGAGTATGTGACCTCCTTATTCCTCCTACCAAAATGTACCACCTTACACTTATCTATTTTTAAATTCATCTGTTATTTACGCACCCATTTTGCAAGTTTGTTAATGTCTTCTTGTATTTTGTCACAGCCCCCTCAGTATTAACTATACCCCCAAATTTGTTGTCTGCAAATTTTGATATAGTACTTCTGATTCCCAAGTCCAAATCATTTATGCAAATGATGAACAACAGTGGTCCCAGCACCGATCCCTGTGGAACAACTCTTCCCATCTTCCGCCGGTCTGAGTAGCTACCTTTAACCCCTACTCTCTGTTTTCTGTTTTGTAGCCAGCTTGCTATTCATTCTGCTACATGTCCCCTAACTCCACATGATCTGATTTTAGTCATGAGTCTACCATGTAGTGCCTTATTGAAGGCCTTTTGAAAGTCCACATATATTACATCCACTACATTACCCTTATCTACTCTTCAAAGAATTCAATAAGATTGGTCAAGTATGACCTTCCCTTCGAAATCCGTGCTGACTATTCTTTATTATATTCTCGGTTTCTAGATGTTTTTCTATTACATCTTGAGTAAAGATTCCATTATCTTTCCTACCATCGACGTTAAGCTAACTGGTCTATAGTTCCCTGGATGTCCTATCTCCCTTTTTGAAAAATAGGAATCACATTAGTTGTCTGTCAGTCCTCTGCACTATTCCCTTTTCTACTGAATTTTTATATCTATATATTGTAACGCCTCTGCTTTCTCTTCCCTAGCTTCTTTTAGTATGCACGGATGCAATCCAACCGGACCAGGGATTTTATCCTCTTTAAGTTTGTCTCATTTATCAATTATTTCCTTCCTTTCTATCTAATTGCCCCCTCCATTTCTGTTGCTTCTATTATTGCTCCTCTCCATTACTGTTCCCTCTACATTTACACCCCCTCCGTGCCCTCCATCACTGCCTCTTCCACTATTGCCTCCTTCATTAATGTCACAGATCTGGCACAGTACAAGAACAAAATAGGATTTCAGTGAGGTTATAAAATTCAGACCAGCTCATGTACCCTCCGACAGGGATAACATTTCAGAAACAATATGCAACTTAAAACCAATTTGCACAAATGATTAACTGTAAAACAGACTTTTAATCACATCTTTAAATTCATGAATCTTGTCTTTCTAAAACTCGCGTGTATACTGCAAAACACTTATAAGGGACTTGTTTGTATACGGTCAATTATTTTTTTTTACAAGGGCTATCCAATATAGTGAATTTAGAGAGAGAGTAAACAGGATGTTATTTTATACTTACTGAGCTATTGCTCCTCCTGTGGCCTGTTTGCATCATCGTTAGTGTGCACAGGGACTTGTACTGAGAGTGGAAATTGTTGCTGAGGACATCTGGTACATACCAATCCACATCCCAGCACCCAGCGTAAAGGAACAGCCTTAAACATTAGCGTTAAGTGATCTTTTTGACAGTTTCCACGGTGATGAACTCAAAAGAACTACCGACGTTAAAATCACTAGATTGTTTCATATCCAGTGCAGTCTGAACCTAACCACTGTTAAACAGAGTGTACCTTGAACATTCGTTCATGGAAGAAATGGGAGGGGTCCTCTGTGCCTCTATGCATTTGTTGGGAGGTGTCTGGGAGGTATTTGGGAGGGTCCCTTTGTGAATCTGCTGGGAGGTGTTTGGGAGGTTCCCTTTGTGAATCTGCTGGGAGGTGTTTGGGAGGTTCCCTTTGTGAATCTGCTGGGAGGTGTTTGGGAGGTTCCCTTTGTGAATCTGCTGGGAGGTGTTTGGGAGGTTCCCTTTGTGAATCTGCTGGGAGGTGTTTGGGAGGGGCCCTCTGTGCATCTGCTGGGAGGTGTTTGGGAGGGGCCCTCTGTGCATCTGCTGGGAGGTGTTTGGGAGGGGCCCTCTGTGCATCTACTGGGAGGTGTTTGGGAGGGGCCCTCTGTAATCTGCTGGGAGGTGTTTGGGAGGGGCCCTCTGTAATCTGCTGGGAGGTGTTTGGGAGGGGCCCTCTGTGCATCTACTGGGAGGTGTTTGGGAGGGGCCCTCTGTAATCTGCTGGGAGGTGTTTGGGAGGGGCCCTCTGTAATCTGCTGGGAGGTGTTTGGGAGGGGCCCTCTGTGCATCTGCTGGGAGGTGTTTGGGAGGGGCCCTCTGTGCATCTACTGGGAGGTGTTTGGGAGGGGCCCTCTGTGCATCTACTGGGAGGTGTTTGGGAGGGGCCCTCTGTGCATCTACTGGGAGGTGTTTGGGAGGGGCCCTCTGTGCATCTACTGGGAGGTGTTTGGGAGGGGCCCTCTGTGCATCTACTGGGAGGTCTTTGGGAGGGGCCCTCTGTGCATCTACTGGGAGGTCTTTGGGAGGGGCCCTCTGTGCATCTACTGGGAGGTCTTTGGGAGGGGCCCTCTGTGCATCTACTGGGAGGTCTTTGGGAGGGGCCCTCTGTGCATCTACTGGGAGGTGCCGCACAGCAACACAGCCCAGGATTGGAATTTGGCGTGCAATTTTTTTTCCAACACTGACTCCCGCCTTACCATTGCATGGTAGAGGACACTGGCACACTAATGCATTGTGTCATCCCTCATTAACGTCTCATGGACTCCACGCAATGTGAACAGAAAATGGACGGGACTAAGAACACTGTGTAGTCAGATCAGAAGGGTTAATCCTTCTGTTTGAAGGTTCCCCAATGCCATGCACCATTTTACAGTCAAGAAGGTGCCTATTAATGCTTCCCTTTGAGGCATGTCAAAGATTAGCAGATTTTGCTTCCTTTTCAAATCAGTTGGAGACTTCTGCCCAGGACCTCCGTCCATTTTTATTTTGAAGCTTAAAAGAAAATCAGCAGTTTACACCTGGAACCAATTTAAAATTATACTAATTCCCATCTCCCCCCCCCACCCCCAGCCTTCTCTCCTGTCTCGAAGATGCTGTTTCTTGTCAGGTGCAATTCGACAGTCACTGGTCTACCTATGGTAATTCATGAGTGAATCTAGACAGTGAGTGTCACCTTACTATCCATCCATGGGAGGCCTCATGGCTGAGCCCCATATCCTACCGTCCCTTGACTTCCAATCCTGAACTTTCCAGCAGAAGCAAGAATTCTGTTTTCATGTCCCCCCTCCCCCTTTTCCCAAAGGTACTGAGGCAAGTTGCAGCACCCCAGCTGAAAACAGAGCAGGGATGGAACTTCCAATGTTCTGGTCTGTACGGCTCTGTGGCAAACTGAGTGGTACATTTACCCACAGATACGAAGGAAGTCAAAACTTCCATTTTGAGATGTTCACATCCTTAAGAAGCTACAACTGATATCAATGTCTCTGGGCTAAGGAGAGGGAAAAAATGGCCAGGGCTCCTAATCACCATCCTCTGACCCCTGTGTATGGATGGCAGATGAGGACAGGATCGGCCTTGACTGTAATCACCATCCCCGCAGTCAAATAACCTAGTGACACTCATACCGTTCAAGGCTCAGACATGCAGAATGGTCAATTGGTCAAGGTACTGAGGGAATGTCAGTGACTGTGGAACCATAATTTACAGCGAGGAGTTCGTACCTTCAGGTGAGGAGGGCAGAGCGGGGGAAACAATATTTATTTTAAAGGTGCAGAAATGGCACGACCTCCTTCCTTTAAACAATAATCTGACACACATTGGAAAGCCTGGGTCAAGAGAAGGCTACAATTTCTAAAGGTCTATTAAACTCTGTTCCCATTATTATCTACAGGCAGTTAATTTAACATCTCCTGTGAGATTCGGCAATTACCTATAATTTTTTTTTGTCTTTCTGAATACCTTGTACACTTCTTGCAGTATTGTCCCAGCTTCTGGAGGGGAAAAAAACACATCTGAGTGGGAGCTAATTGAGCCGCAGCCCTCGAGTGGTTTAGTCTGCAAAAGACTGGCTCAGTGAGTTTAAAATCAAAGCAGCTTCGCTTTAATGTTGATAGACCTTCGTCGGGCGAGTCAGAGACATAACAGTGCGTGCTGGCCAATACATCATAGGAACACTGAGCCTCACCTTCTGCAGAAAAGCAACAAACACATTCCGAGACTTGTGTTGTGTGGTTCTGGGTCATTACTGGATTGATTGATGGGGCAGGTGGGAAGACAAAGGGGCCCGAGGTCACTTTAGATCAATGGGGTACGACAGGGCTGTAAGAACCCGTTTATAAATGAAAGTACTCACGTTTACTGTAACAAAAAACTGGATGCAAAGAGAAACTCAAATCTGCAACATGGGGTCAAACCTGCTCTTAAAGGGGGCAGCATCAAAATATCAGCACCTTTGCTAAGCAGGCTCAGTTCTAAAGATAACCTGCTCTGGAAAAATCCATTACAGGTCTGGCACTCCAAAAGGGCCAAGTTCATAGAATCAGAAAGCACAGAAGGAGTCCATTCGGCCCACCGTGCCTGTGCCGCGATCATTATTTGTATTTCAGCGATCATTATTTACTTTACCCAATGGTGTGACCGGGCTGAATTAATAGTATGAAATATTCTATTAACTCTGTTCCCACATGCCGTGTAATAATTCCACCAGTACATTCCAGCCCCAATAATATCACCGTGTTTGGCAAAGAGGTGTGAAGGAAGTAGTTATATAGTACGGGCCAACGCTGCCAGCATTGTGGAATCACCTCATTCACATTGCAAGGCAGATTCCATAGCGGCAGAGCAACGTTTGCTTATTAAATTGCAATCCTCAAATTTTGTTTACTGTCTGCTGGACCTTCCCCAGCGGCACAGGCGAGCAAGCAGAAAAGCACATTGTTGGCAGCTGGAAGAGATGACAGGTCGCACCTTTCAAAGCACCGTTTATATTGCTGCCTCGGAAAGCTGTCGAAGGTGACCTGTTCAGGGGGGTCTCGGTGCCCCGGGAGGCAGCAGTGGCTTCCTCACTTGCCTTACATCCTGCAGTCGGCGGCAGGGCTGCAAAGTGGAACCAAGACGCACTGCTGACTTAAGGGTTACCTTCCCCTCCTGCGGAAACATGCTGTCTCAGGGATTCCCTTCTCACCCGGGAGTCGCTGAGCGGGAACCAGCTACAGTTCGACGGACAGTCCCACCCCACAGAGCAAACCGAAACAGTAAAGTGCTGGAAACACACAGCGGGTCAGTCAGTATTTGTGGAGAGAACAGTACTACAGCACAGACAATACTGAATAAAAAAATGGGGGAATCTGAACTAGAAAAATTCAACATCAGAGGCTGACGAGAAAAAGACTTGTATTTATGTTAGCTTTTACAGCAAGGACTGTCATTATTAAGTGTAGTCACTGTTGTAATGTGGGGAAGTGGGGCAGCCAATCTGCACATAGAAAGAAAGGTGATACTGACCAGATAATCTATTTTAGTGATGTTGGTTGAGGGATAAATATTGGTCAGGACAAAATTTAAAATAGTGCCATAGGATCTTTTACATCCACCTGAAGGACGTGATCAGGCCAAACACCTTCCTGGCATCAAATTGCAAAGAAGAGTGTCACTCATTGATTGATTGATTGCTGTAGGATCAGATATCCCCTGATTTAGTGGGTAAATGAACACAATCTGGTACTAAACCGTACAGATGTGGAAAGTCGAGATTGATTCCCTGGTAGAGATGCTTCCGTTGACCTCAGTACCCTTGGAATATGGGGGGGGGGGGGGAGAAAAATCAGCCAAGGTGGCCACTCCTGCGACCACTGGTGGAAATCACATGTGTGGATGTCGAATGAGAATAGGATTGGATTGGGCTGTGATTCATCTTGTCACCCCGTTTCGAGGCTGTTACCACCCTGTTGACTCCAGGCGGAAGAAGTTAAAATCGACCCCACGGGGACAGAGGTTACCCATCAACAGTCACCCCTGACTCCTAACACAGAGACAGAGGTCACACATCACCCGTCACCCCTGACATCTAACACAGAGACAGAGGTCACACATCACCCGTCACCCCTGACTCCTAACACAGAGACAGAGGTCACACATCACCCGTCACCCCTGACTCCTAACACAGACAGAGGTCACACATCACCCGTCACCCCTGACATCTAACACAGGGACAGAGGTCACACATCACCCGTCACCCCTGACTCCTAACACAGAGACAGAGGTCACACATCACCCGTCACCCCTGACTCCTAACACAGAGACAGAGGTCACACATCACCCGTCACCCCTGACTCCTAACACAGAGACAGAGGTCACACATCACCCGTCACCCCTGACTCCTAACACAGAGACAGAGGTCACACATCACCCGTCACCCCTGACTCCTAACACAGAGACAGAGGTCACACATCACCCGTCACCCCTGACTCCTAACACAGAGACAGAGGTCACACATCACCCGTCACCCCTGACTCCTAACACAGAGACAGAGGTCACACATCACCCGTCACCCCTGACTCCTAACACAGAGACAGAGGTCACACATCACCCGTCACCCCTGACTCCTAACACAAAGACAGAGGTCACACATCACCCGTCACCCCTGACTCCTAACACAGGAACAGAGGTCACACATCACCCGTCACCCCTGACTCCTAACACAGGGACAGAGGTCACACATCACCCGTCACCCCTGACTCCTAACACAGGGACAGAGGTCACACATCACCCGTCACCCCTGACTCCTAACACAGAGACTGAGGTCACACATCACCCGTCACCCCTGACTCCTAACACAGGGACAGAGGTCACACATCACCCGTCACCCCTGACTCCTAACACAGAGACAGAGGTCACTCATCACCCGTCACCCCTGACTCCTAACACAGGGACAGAGGTCACACATCACCAGTCACCCCTGACTCCTAACACAGAGACAGAGGTCACACATCACCAGTCACCCCAGACTCCTAACACAGAGACAGATGTTACACATCACTTTGCAATGAACTGAACTGAACATGGATTAAAAGAAAATTGTTTTCACTAAAACGCACCTCTTTCCTTTGGACAGAAGTAGAATAGCCTTTCATGAAATGACTTTCATCAAATGCAAGATACTTCAAAAGCTGGCTATACAATAATACATTTTGACGCAATTTATATTATGTCACGTGCTTGTACACAAATTTATAAAACAATTGTTTGTCCCAAAATAATTCGCGGTGAAGAACATGCCCCTTTAAGAGCCACAGGTAAACCTGTGACTCCGCGCAAAAAGGCAAAAACAGCCTGGCCAATGTCAACAAGTTAACACAGACAACGTTAAAGAGCTGCACTTTTTTTTTGGCTCCATAGCTTTTTGAGTAAAATTCTCTCAAACTGTTGTTGAGTTAATTGAATCCCTGAATATAAAGATAAGGAACAGTGGTTAGTGCAGCTGGTTCCAGTCGCACTGCCTGTCTGCTGTTCCTTACTCAACAGGCTGGTTACAGTCATTTAATATGAATGAAAGTTAGTGAGAAGATGGGCTGGTTCCCTCACCTCTGCATGGCGGTGCTGTAGTGTTTCTGAACTCCTCGCTTCCTGCCCGGATAGCCCCTGCCATCAGCCCTCAGCACACAGAGCAGCACACACAGCGTCTTCAGCCCACTCATAGCCGCACGGTGTGAGGGAGAGAGCAGCGGGCGCCCGCTGAAACCTCCGCCCCAACTCCAGCCAATGGTCCGCCGTGCGCGGACACTCAGCGCAGCTTCCCACGGGCGGCAGCGCTCCTATCCTCCCTGCACTCAGGGGGAAGGCTGCGCTGGATTGAGACCCAGGGAGGGACCAGGAGCGGGCTGGTGTGAGAGTCGGACTGGGAGGGCAGCCCTCAACCCAGCCCTCAGACAGCGACAGCAGGGGAGGTCCCCGTCCTCAGACTTGGGGGTGGGGAGGAATCTGCCCCAACACTTGTTGGAGAGGGGGGTGAGGTCCCTGCCCTCATACCTGTGGAGAGGGGGTGAGGTCCCTGCCCTCATACCTGTGGAGAGAGGGTGAGGTTCCTGCCCTCATACCTGTGGGGTGGGGGTGAGGTTCCTGCCCTCATACCTGTGGAGAGGGGGTGAGGTTCCTGCCCTCATACCTGTGGAGAGGGGGGTGAGGTCCCTGCCCTCATACCTGTGGAGAGGGGGTGAGGTCCCTGCCCTCATACCTGTGGAGAGGGGGTGAGGTTCCTGCCCTCATACCTGTGGAGAGGGGGGTGAGGTCCCTGCCCTCATACCTGTGGAGAGGGGGTGAGGTCCCTGCCCTCATACCTGTGGAGAGGGGGTGAGGTTCCTGCCCTCATACCTGTGGAGAGGGGGTGAGGTTCCTGCCCTCATACCTGTGGAGAGGGGGGTGAGGTCCCTGCCCTCATACCTGTGGAGAGGGGGTGAGGTCCCTGCCCTCATACCTGTGGAGAGAGGGTGAGGTTCCTGCCCTCATACCTGTGGAGAGGGGGTGAGGTTCCTGCCCTCATACCTGTGGAGAGGGGGGTGAGGTCCCTGCCCTCATACCTGTGGAGAGGGGGTGAGGTTCCTGCCCTCATACCTGTGGAGAGGGGGGTGAGGTTCCTGCCCTCATACCTGTGGAGAGGGGGGTGAGGTCCCTGCCCTCATACCTGTGGAGAGGGGGGTGAGGTCCCTGCCCTCATACCTGTGGAGAGAGGGTGAGGTTCCTGCCCTCATACCTGTGGGGTGGGGGTGAGGTTCCTGCCCTCATACCTGTGGAGAGGGGGTGAGGTCCCTGCCCTCATACCTGTGGAGAGAGGGTGAGGTTCCTGCCCTCATACCTGTGGGGTGGGGGTGAGGTTCCTGCCCTCATACCTGTGGAGAGGGGGTGAGGTTCCTGCCCTCATACCTGTGGAGAGGGGGTGAGGTTCCTGCCCTCATACCTGTGGAGAGGGGGGTGAGGTCCCTGCCCTCATACCTGTGGAGAGGGGGTGAGGTCCCTGCCCTCAGACCTGTGGAGAGGGGGTGAGGTTCCTGCCCTCACGCTTGGGGAAGTGGTGGTGGGGGGGGGGTTGTCCCTGCCCTCACACGGGGTAGGGGGGAGATGTCCTTGCCCTCACGCTTGAGGGGGCATATCCCTGTTTTCACAAGGGGCGGGGGAGGTCCCTGCCCTTACTTGTGATGGGGTGAGGTCTCACACCAGAGGGTCTCTGCTCTTACTGACATCTCAGCTGCAGTGCCCTGATCGTGAGTATTCATTGCTCTTAGATTACACTGGGATCTCTCTCCTCAATGGGGGCCTCTGCTCCCTCACAGGAGGGGTTAGTGCCTTCACACTGGAGGATTCTGCTATAATGCTGGGGGTTTCTGCAAACTGTCCTCAGTAAGACAATACTGCTGTCAGAGCAAGGTGGGGGTGTTCTCTGCTCTAATACTGGGGATCTCTCCCCTCATATGGGGTAGGGGATCTTTGCAATAGATTAGGGGGCCCCTATCCTCACATTTTGAAGGTGGGGGAAATCTCTGCCCTTATACTGGAAGGGAAGGACTATCCTTTCACCGCAAGGGGTGAGATTTTCATTAGAGAAGGGAGGGCATTATCCTCGGAGTAGGTGGGTCCATGCCTTCATACTGAGGGGCCTCTGCTTTCACTGGGGGTCTTTTCTCTCACCAAGGGTTGGGTGAATCTCTGTGCTCACATTGGGAGTCTCTATTTTCACACTCGATGGTCACTGCCTTCATCCTGGAGGGTCTCTGCGCTCATACTAAAGGTATATGTCCTCTCACATGGGGTCTCTCACCTCACATTAGGAGAGGGTGTTTCTGCTCCCACACAGGGCTGGGGGTGACTGCTGTGACACTGGGGTGTCTCCCATCAAACAGAGTGGGGGATCTCTGTCCTCAAACTTGGGGTTACGGCCCTTACACTGGAGGGAAGATCTCTGCTTTCAGACTGAGGTATTCTATGTTCTCAAGCGGATCTCTATCCCGGACTGAAAGTCTCTGCAGTCAGACAACGGTTTCCTGCGCTCACACAGGGAGTCCCTACTGCCCAGAATGGGGATCTCCACCCTCAGATGGGGCTTTCTGTCCTAATGGCCTCACACTGCAAGGTCACTGCCTTCAGATCATGAGGTCTCTGACCCCAACTCTGCAAAGTCTCTGCAATAACATTGAGGACCTCCCCTCTCACACTGAGAGGAGGGTCTGTGCCCCAGCACCTAGAATTCTCCATCCTCAACTGGGAGCATCTCCGCTCTTGCACTGAGGAAAATCTGCTTTCACACTGGGCAAAGGGGTCTGCAAGCACACTGGGGACCTCTGCCCACACACTGGGGACCTCTGCCCACACACTGGGGACCTCTGCCCACACACTTTGGTAGGTAGGTCTCTATCCTCAAATGTGGTTTCTGCCCTCCGAATGAAGGGTATTTGGTCCCAGCATTAGAAGGGAAGGTCTTTCACATATCTCTGCCTCAGATTACAGGGATTGATTCAGTTTGGTAAGTCTCTGCCCCCACACTAGAGGGTTGGGGGAATACAGGAAACCTGCACTCAGTACCCAGTCAATGATCTCCATCCCTGATCAACGGCCCTGATCTTTGCCTTTGATCTCAACCTGATCTCAGTCCCTCATCCCTGCCCCTCATTTCAGCCCTTAATCTCAGCCTGATCTCAGCCCGATACCTGCCCCAAATACCTGCCTGATCCCGAACCCTCATCACTGGCCATTCCCAGCCCATGAACCCCAGCCCCAGGTTATTGCCCAATCCCAGTCTCAGATCTCCACCTGATCCCAGGCCTTCGTGCCTGCCTCGGGCTCCTGAATACCTGCTTGTGTTTGCATTGACTTTTTCAGTAAAATTATCAACAGGAGGAATTTGACCCCCACAATTTGTTTGTGTCTCTCGCAAGCCTAAGCAACAGTTGTCGTCTCTTACCTTTGATGGTTCTGCCATTAATCTTTCTTCATCTATTGACATTCTCGGCCTCACTGTCTCTTACCTCAAATGGAACTTCCATAGCTCCCTTGTTAATACAACTTCCAAGAAATTTGCTTTGTCCTTTTGCAAAAAGACTTATTTTCTCTTGAAGAAAACATTTCTCTCCTCTTCTGCCCAGGACTGCTTCCAGACCAAAAGAAGTTCTCCTAGCACCTGGTCAAGATAGACAAAAAAAAATTGTCATTAAGTAAACAATTCCCTCTCACTTCAGCCTCCAACTGCAATATTCCTGTGAAATGGAGATGTCCCAAGAGACAATCACTCGATTTGATGGGCCAAGCTGGATGTCCTCATC